>NC_090443.1:71360414-71995996 GCF_031143425.1 Pleurodeles waltl
GCATAATATGGTGCAACTTTCATCTGTTTCAAAAATGTTTTCTTGTTATAAAGCAGTTTAGTTCATACACAGATCATTTACAAAAATTCAAAGTTAACTACATTTTTCAAACAAAGTGGATCGAATATACCACATTATGTTAAATATAGCTCACCCCATCTTTCCACCTCTCAAATATCCCACCCATGGCAATCCAGTACAAACTAGCAAGCATAGTAAGTAACAACTGGGGTTGGGATATATGAATTAACAAGTGATGGCATCTTCTTTAGTCTATACACGTTTGACAAACACTGTATGGGTCTACTTGGATGATGTGTGTGTGTGTGTATATATCTATCTCAGGGCTCAAAAAATCTACTCTTATTTGATCAGGTCGAGCTATTTTTAGTGCGTACTTGCCCCTTCTGGTGAGTTGACATAGAACAGGTGTTCTGTTCAGTCAGAAAGTGGAGGGGCAATAAAAGATGCCTATAAATCTTGTTCTTATGTCACATTTGCTCTGTTTTAACAGGCAGAGGTCAAAAGTCAGTTTTTCTTACAATTCATTTTCCTTGACTGCAGAGTACCAGGACTTTGTAAGGTGGACTGTGTGACCTGCTGTTTAGAATGTAAAATAAAATGATATAAAGTGCCAGTTTTTTTCCCCAACACACATTTAAATGACTAAGTCAACAGTGCAAACTTTCAAAATATATTTTAGTAGTTGTGAAAGCCAATTTTTTTATATTTCTGTGATGAAAAAATATTGTAATAGGATCAAAACAAATCAGAATAATTTACTTGTTGATGTGGAAATGATGTTTTCTGAAACCAAGTTTTCACATATTAATACACTGTATAGTTTTATCAGTAAAACTGCAAGTTAGTGGAGAGGTGTTTGGACATTTCTTGGAAATGTACTGTGTGTAGATGACAGTGGGCTACCACATTATGGTTTAGTAATATATTTGTTAAATTTGAGTGTTTAAGCAAACTGATAAACACTCCTGTCCTGATGGCAATGATAGTAAACTAAAAGTAGTCATGGTTCATGTGTTCCCTGTATGTGGGCTAGATTATTGTGATGCATGTAGCAAACTTTAGTCTATTTAATCAATTGAGTTTGTTTTTGTACTGCAGAAATGCTGAGCTCACATATTTGAAGTTGCAATCATATGTGAGAATGAAGAAAAAGGCAACTCTGTAAACTATTTGCCTAGGATCACACAAGTTTAGACCAGTTTACGGGTCAAGTACATTACATTTAGGTCTAGTAGATTATTTAAGTTACTCGACCTGCAGATCAAGTACCTTTTTTTTTTTTTTTTTTGTGGCCAATATACATACAAGTACATATAGATGTAAAGGCCCACCCGATATAAAAGATATGATGTACACAAATAATCACCAGAGAAGCATGACAAAGTTTGGTTAGTTTTGAAAAGGTATGACTGTATAACTTGCACTGTTGATGAGCGATGATGGTATTAGCTACTGTACAGACTTCTGCGGCCAAAAAAAGTAAAAAGATATTTTAATTATGCTTTGTTAAGCCTCCATCTCCCATACAGTTCGATTAAATGATCTGTGGTGTCCTTGTCTTGAGGAAGGTGGCAGCCAATTCAAACTGGCCACTGAAATTTGCGTTTACTGAAGTAGACCCAAGGAGAGCAAATCATAAGTGCTGAAACAGAAGATGAAAATATGCAAGCAGTAGGAGATTGTGCACATCCTGGCTCATATTGGTTTTATAGCAGTGTGGTGTATGAGTCTGGTAGTGTTTTGAAATGTATGAAATTTGGAGAGATGGGGGTCAACTGCATTTAATATCCTGTGTTATGAGGACCATTTCAAAAAAATGTATATACATTTATGAATGTGCAAATTATTAGATTTATTGTTGTGAGTAATCTTTGTATGAACTAAATTGCTGCAAAATAATTATTTCTTTTGAAAGATCACATGTAATTTAGACCACATATTGTACAAACGATGGTATAAAGTTGAAGAAATACAGCTTAAGTGGGTATCTTTATCGTTGTCAAATTTGTTAAATCTCTCATGATACAGTCTCTGGCTGTTGATGGTGGCCAGTTTTCACATTAAGACCCATGGGCACCCGTGTACTAGAATTCCTACAACACAGCCAGTAGTTCTCTAGCTAAAGACCAACCTACTGGGTATTTCAGTGTTGCACCAGTACTATTAACCCCAGCGAGCTAGTGGTTAGTTAGAGTCCAGCATACTTTGACTTCAACACTGGACATTATCCTTTACCCCGAAAACATCACTCTTTGGCTTGCCAATTTAGGCTGGGCTCCTTCCGGAGTAATTTTGTGGGAGGTGCTTCAAGACCCATTAACATCCCAGTACTAGTAATTGAATCCAAATTCAGTCCTGTGCAGAGAGAACTATATTCGTGTCTTTTGAAGTGTAACCAAGTGAGCATTTGCCCTTTGAAGTCTAAAATTACACAGCAGAGGGTTTTAGTGCTGTTGTTTCCTTGGTACTTTAGTACAGAACATGGGCGTCATATCCATCTTCTAGTGGATAACATTTTCCATAGGTCACCGTCAAATCGTGTATAACAAATGGAAAAGTGAGGAAGATGCTACTTTATGAGAAGCAGTCAAACTCTAGAAAGGAGTTTTGGCCATTCAGTTTGGGGTCTGATAGCCTGGTGCACCAGAGCACCAACAAGTGACTCAGATTCTTACAGGAGAAGCCCAGTAACCTCTGACTGCCTGGGGATCCCCGGAAAAATATTCTTACATTATCTTAGGAAGATAAAAAGTATAACCATTAGTTAAGGCTAACTGTCTAGCATTAAATAATTCGTTTTTGCTAAGGGTGTATTTCAGATTGCATTTGGTGCCTTAGAATTGCCAAGTGAAAATATATATTTAGAAAAAGGTTGTAAGGATTTGTGATGGACACCCTGGATTTGTAACTGTCCCCTCCATGTGCCATATATTCTGGAACATCCAGTGACTAATATTCACTGTGTTCCCCGACAGCATGGAGGTGCTCCGGATTTGACTAAATGCACTCAAATTTGAGAAAGTATTCCAAGTGTGCATAGTGACAAACAAACGCAAAGTTGTACTTTGTTATCAATTTGGTGGAAGCGCAGCAACCCAGCAGTAAATGACAGCTGCCAGTCTTTCCAAAACAAAAGTACTTTTTTTTTGGGGGGGGGGGGGGGGGGTTAGAATGGGCGGGGTGACCAAAGGAGGAGCACGTGATGTGGATATTAAAAATAAAGCTAAACAAACCTCGAGAAATGTAGGGAAGCAGTGGATAACCTGGGAGTAAAAGGAACCAGCATAAAAAGTGGGGGTTTGAGTATTTAAGAGGGGAAGCAGCACACGAGGGAGAGCAGTGGAATTTGTGGTTAGAAACCACAGATTCTCCGTCACGGAATTAGGATTTCTGTAATTTTCTGACCATAAATGTTGTCTTGTGTTAATGGATGGTGAAATTTGTGCTGTCTGCTGATTTTCAGAGGATGGTATTTGGGACTATCGAGAACATCAGCTAATTCAGCAATTGGTGGTAATCATACACAATTCCAATAGCATTTTCAACTCCGAATACAAGTTAATTTGCTTCCAAAAAAGACCGTTATATTCGCAAACAACACCATTTTCCCAAAACGTCAGAGAAAGATATTACTTACATGGTAAAATGTTTGATATGGGGGAGGAAAACAGGGAGGTGCTGTTGGAACGCACCTTTCCCAACCCTAAAATGACAGATTTTCTGCTTGTGTACTATCAGTAGGAGATGGGCTTAGCGAAGCAGGCCTGTACTTGAAACTTCCTGATTTTTATTGATATAACTGTGCTCCATGTTTGCAAATAAAGCATGTCTGTTTGAGTGGTTCTATCATTGTATTATAGTTTTTGTTAGATTAGACACTATAATGGCAGTATTATTTTTAAGTAATTTACACAAACTTGACTAAAACGTTATTATTCTTTCAGATTAACCTTCTAAGGTCTTCCATTCATCTCAAGTTAATAAGTCTCAGATTGGGGCAGAGCCCAGCTGATACCTACAGCCTGACAATGGCACAGCTCTGTTTGCAGTCAAAGCCTAGTAGTTGTTGGGAATGGACATTCTAATGATGCTGTGGGCAGTGTACATCCAGTAAAGCACAGCCCTGTTGTAACAACCTCGCTGGGACTAGAATGTTCATTAGACCATCAAGAAGCTGCCTCTAGCCCAAAGTGCGATTGGCAGCCAACCAGTGATCCAGATACTCTGCAAATGCTGCTGTCAGTCTTAAGGGAACTATGTCAGCCTATACTAGTTACAGCACTGCATTCTGAGACGAGCCAAGGAAAAACCTTTCCACTGTGCTCCTTATGCAGAAGGAAAGCTGCTGGTAACTGTCTCCTGCTGTTCTTCCTAAGGCTTCTTAAAGCAAGTCGCTGCTTTCAGCCCACTGAGGATGGTCTTTCTCATTATTCTTACCCCAAAATCTTGAGATGGCCGACTCTGATTGCTCTTCTCTCTCTCTAAAGCGTCAATACATTCCTTTAAGATCACCTGCTTTCTGAACCTACCAAAATGTGTTAAGAAACATTTTAAACCTAAGCTTCTGAGAAAATTCCTGGTAACTTTTTTTTTATTTTTTTATTTTTTTTAATAATACCAGTTTTATTATGCTAGGAAGGAGACTCACAACTGATCTCCTTCTTGCTCCCAATGTTCTTTTTTTTTTTTTGGTAAGTCTTTATATTAAACTTTGCTTATCATTCAGTGAGTGCAGTAGTCAAATCAATCTATCATAGTACACTTTAAGCAGAGCAGACAACATCATGTACATGATATTGACAGTTTGTATGGGCGGAGCCTTCTCAGCTTTCAGAGGTCGCAATTCCCAATCTTGCAGCACACAGGATTGCAAACTACAAAACCCCCCCACACCCATCTGCACGATTTCAGTAGCCTCTGTAACTCCACCAATTGCCTCACACTCTTTTTTTTTTTTTTTTTTTTTTCTATTTCCTAGGGCAACCCCATCTTTCATAGATTGCAGTCAGTGGATGGCGGAGGGGAGCTGCGGCAGTTGTAGCCATGCCCAACTGCATGCTATGTTGCCTTTGGCCACCCCTGCTGCATCAGCCAGCCATATTTTTTGGTACCTAGGCCATGTCACCTCACCTGTGACATTTAAAAGGAGACATTTTGCGTCTAGAGTAACCACCGGTTCGAGCACCTGGCCCATTATTTGTATGGCCCCTGCCCAGTAGAGTTGTTTTTCCAGGCAGTCCCAGAGGATGTGGAAAAAGGTACCCGCCCACCCACGGCCCCTCAGACATAGCCCTGAGTCCCCTCTCCTACCTTGCAGAGAAATACTCTAGAGTAGTATGTTCTATACAGGATCCTCAATTGTATTAGCCTGAAGCGTGCTTGTATCGCCACCTCTCTTGGGCTTTGTATCGCCTCCACCCAATCCTCATCTTCAAACGTCCTGATTTCTCTTTCCCTGCCTCTCTGAGCCGTCTTCGGTTCTTTTCCTGTATAGTACGGAAATGGCCTTGTCTGCTAGTGGATCTAAAGGGAGGAGATCCTTCAGTAGCACCATCTCAGGCAGCTGTTCCCCTCCTGAATGTGTCTAAGGGTGTGCACCAGCTGTAGGTTTTTAAAATGTGTGGTGTCTGCCAGCTTATATTCTTGTTGCAGAACTTCAGAGCCACCAATGATTGTCCCCTTCAAATGTCATTGCGGCGTTTTATGCCAATCAAGACCCATCGCAAAAAACCTTCCAGCCTTCCAACCTCCCTAAGATGTCACAGTCCCAGAGCGGGCTTTGGTCAGACAGCTTACCTTCCCATCCCATGTATTTAGTAGCCCTTTGCCACGCCCTCACCACCGTCTGAGTGTGAGTTGGTAGGTCACGCTCTTGCTTCCACTTGTAGAGAACTTCCGGATAACCTTTGCAGCCCATGGCCTCTGTCAAACCGGTAGGCTGGCTGGTTCGGTCACTAAACACCCTAATTGCCACCAGTTGATTGACCCAATAGTATTTGAGTATATCAGGGACCTCCACTCCCCTGTCATACCCCTCTCTGCAGTTTGAAAAGCGCGATGCAAGAGCTGCCCCTATCTCACAACAGCAGCTGTACCTCATGGTGAGCCTTCTGATAGAAGTACGGGGGACCCTTTATGGTGTATTTTGGAGAATGCCTAGGTGGCACGGGAGGAATATCATTTGTATAAGGCAGCTTTACCCATCAACAAGAGTGGAAGAGTTCTCCGGTCCGTCCGTCTAGTTGCAGGTACAGATTCCTGTGCAGAAATTCCCCAGGGTCCCGGATGACGGGTACTGACTGATGTATTGAAAGCTATTGCCACCAGTCCTGACCTTTGGGTTAACAACTCCTAGATGACGTTGACCATCTCTTCAGTATCTTACATCCTCTTTGGCTGAAGCTTAATTGCATACCCCATGCCCACTTCAATGACGACCTCGCCGTCATCATTCATAACAATCATGTTTCAGTCTAATCATGGTAACCTGGCACTGCTCTTTTTTTCTTACTCCCAGCCCTGTTTCTGCTCACCCTCCACCCTGTTGTGCGCCCCTCCACCATCAATCCCCTTCACTGCTGCCCCTCCCATCTTTAGTGCCACCCCACCTTAGATGGTGCATCACAATGCTATGCCTCACAACGCTACCCCTTTGCCTTTCCCCCGAATGCTACCTACTTCAACACAATTCACATTCCTCTGAGCTTGAATGCTACATTCCCCATACGCCTTCAGCTTTTCTCCACCACTTCCCGCTAGCCACCTTCTCGCCTTTCCTCTGCCCTTTCACTTCTCCCCCTCTTATTTTGCTAATGTCCCTTGTGCCTGTGACTACCCCCACTCCCTTTTATATTTGTATCACGGCATCCAGTCTTCTTCTGTCGCCCTCTTTCTTCCCTATAGCTTCTCTTCTTCATTCCCCTCTCACTTCTGTTCACTTGGCCCCTGTCGTCTCCACACCTGCTGACCTGGTCTGCCCTTCTCCTTACGTTGCCTCAGCTTACTTTCAAGGGAATTCCCACACCCTTTTTAGCCACTCCCTGCTTTCCAGCTTTAAATCCAAACACCTCACTCCTACCACTTTGCCCAGCCTTCCACTGCACCCGTCACGGTCCTCCAAATGTCTTTCATGATCATCCAATATACCACATTGTATTGTATATACATTTATATAGTGCTTATCTCTCTTCACAAGATGTCAGACTCTACTGTATTCCCCCAACCCCTAATTAGAGGCCAAGCCCTCCCTTCTGCGGATTCATTTATACCTCCTCCACCAGCTCTTCTGTCATCATTAGTCCATCTTATGGAGAAAATGAACGTCCTGTCTCGGCTTTCTTGCTCACTTTTGAGCTAAAAGAGTTGCTTTTAACCTGAACTTCACCCCCCCCTCCCCACCCCTCCCTGAAGAGTAGTTCTTGGGGAATAAGTATTTCCAGAAGCAGCTGTATCTCCAGACCCTAATGAACAGTTTCTACTTTGGAAATGACTAGCTCATTAAAAGCTGTGAAAAACATCTCCCTGAAGTACTGTCTCCAAGACCTAGGTCACTACGCTAAGGTGCCTGCTTCACGCCTGCCGATCTTCAATCAAACACTCCCTCATCATGGCATATAAGAGCATGAATCTCAGCCTTGATATTGTGATTCTCATGGAAACCTCTCTTAATGCTTCCTCAAATAGTATTTTCAACCACCTTTTCCCACCCCAATTCTATCCTCTGTGACCGTATTGTGACCTTGAAGACAGACCTGGGATTGGGAGTAGCTATGATTGATAAAAACAGGCTAAGTTCCACGCCTCCCACTGCTTTTCTCTACTATTACTTCCAGCGTCAGTCTCTTGAGATCTGCTCATGAAGCCCCAAGTTGAATGTTATTTATCACTCTTCACTGTGCCTGCTTCCACCCCTACCCCATGTAATATTAACACCTTTATCAACTAATGCATTGATAATTTCCAAGCATTCTCTCTTGACAGCCGATGACCTAATATTATTATACTGGGCGTACCGTCTCCAAACCCCCTTCACAGTAGCTTCCACCGTTCTCAAAATTTCTTGGCAACCTAAAAATAAGATCAGTATCCTTCATACTAAAAACATCGATATCAGCACCTTTGCAACTAAAGCCTACTTGAATCTTTCTGTAACAGGTCCTCTGCTGGACACCAGCACCACTACTAATGATAACAACTGCATGGAAGCCCGACTGAAGAATTTACACCTCTAAAAAGTAAATTGAGCAGACCTAAATTATCTCACCCTTGATTGTCAAACCTCCCCTAGGATGATAGCAAATACACGTTAAAGACTGGCAACATGTTCCCTGTCCCTCAAACTTGACAAAAGTGATAGGTAAGGTGAGGAATTACAAAGACTTTATTTTCAGAGCCAAGTCTACTCACATCAGGTTCCACCTGGACCCTTCCAAGTACAGACCTAGACTCCTATTTGAGGAAGTCAGAAAACCCTACACCTAATGCCACTTCCATGGTTCGAGAATCCTTGTGTGAAGACTTTGAAAAATTCCTTGAAGAAAAAGTAACTGTCAGGCTAACATGGAAAGCACAGTAGCCCTGGCCGCACAGACAGTGCTTCTGGACACTTTCCAAGGGCAACCTTGTTAATCATCTTTCTAACACTATACCTAGCGCTATTAGTGGAAAACTTTGCCAGACATCATAGTCCCATCTGGACTGCCTTCGTAAACTCCTTTCCCTGAATTTTTAAATTCGGGTTCATTCTTGCCTCTGTTTGAAAAAAATAAAATCTATATCTATATCAGATCCAAATGATATGAACAACTTTTCATCCTATCCCTTCCCTTCTTAGGGAAGGTGATGGAAAACGGCGTAGTCTTTCAGATTTAATTTCGCATCCTGGCTAGCAACCTTCTAGACACTTACTTCTCAGTTAAGTTTCTGAAAGGGTTACTACACCAAGGATGTTGCCCTGAAAATTGTGGACAATTCTCCCTGCAGCCTTGTCTCTGAGTGAGGTGCCTTATGAGGGTGGACAGCCTTGGTGACTCATGGCAGTATAGTGCACCAACTGCTACAGTGTCTCAAGAGGTGCTCCTTGTTCAGACTTTATAATTGAGAGTCCAGAATTCTGAGAGATCGAGGTGATCACACCATTATTCTTAGAGAACACTGCGGAGCAGGCTAGGTCGGAGACCCAACCTGATCGCATGGAGAGTGCTTCTTTGTAGTCAATTCTGGCTTCCTGGAGGAAAACCTGGTCGCCCTTAAGAGTGGCAGTAGTCGGTGAACTTCCTTCATGTCACTCACTGGTTGAGGCCTTTAGTGTTGAGGTAAAAAAACAACCTTGAGCAACAGGGTGTGTTGATCAGTCATCTGGGTGGGAGGTAATTATTGAATGTGTGGTGTGAGGTGGAGTCCACTGTATGTGGTGAGTCAAGAGGTGTGTTATCAAGAACAGATGGCTAAGATGAAGAGAAAGTAAAGAAGTTGGAGAAGACCAGAAAATAGGAAGAACATACCATAACTCAGATATCCCTCAGGGCAGTGGATAGGTCTCCAGGAGACAAAGTATGGGACACAGGTTGATGGGTATCGCGCATAAGCAGGGGAAGAGATTGGGCCCACCGCACTGGGATCAATAAGTATTGGCAGGGTGACAGATTCTAAATGATCAGAAGAAGAAACAATTATTTCAGCTTGCCAGGCAGTTTCCCCCTCAGCCAAAGATGTTTTGACCTTGGGGTATAAATGATGACACAGTCAAACAAAACTAGTCGAAATATGGCACCCTAATTAATAACTCATAGAATAGCCATTTCAGATGTTACACTCCACAGCGTGCGTATGAGAGCGCAGAAAGTAGGATAGTTTATAATGACTTCCCACCAGGTGGACTGGTTATGTAAACCTCTTTTGTGATGCTGGATCTTGCCTGAAGTTCGTTTCAACAGATTGCTTTGCTGCTGGAAACTGTGTAGATTTGTTTGGATAGAGATGTGTCATAACCAGTCTCTTGTGAGTGCAAGAAGAGGGTGCTGCTGCTACGCACTTAAGTCTTCACTTACTGTGTTTACTGTTGTGGTAATTTTGTCTTTAGGGATTATTTTGATATCTTTAGGGAGTCTCTTCCTTTGTGGTGTTCAGATACCATGCTTGTGATGTCCTTTAAAGACTTTGGCATCAAAAGTCCCGAGTGGTTATTTGTGATGGCTTGGACATGTGTTTGTCACAAAGCTGTTATTTGCAAACTCTGAGCATGTGTTTGTCAACTCTCTGAGGCTTTCATACTTGTTTATGCCCTAGTTAACTGCATCTGTGGTATTATTTTCTTACTGAGAATCTAGTTTTTTTTTAGAGAAACTCTGGTTGTTTATTGGTTGGTTAGTCAAAAGGTGATGAGTATTTAGCTAGATGCAGAATGTATGTTAAGGGACAAGTACACCAAGTTATGTTTGAGGTTTTAAAATGGGTAAGTAGGGAAGCGCTTAATTTGCCTGCCATAAGCCTTACCTGTCACCATGTATTCTTAAATCTTCCACCCTTGCAAAAAGCCAGAACCCACAATTTAAAGAGGCATTATTTCTTCTTAACAGTCAAGAGCTGTCTAGTGCCCAACTACAGTCTTGTAAGGAGTAAATGCTATCATCTGTTAGTGCCAGCTGCCCTATCCTGCTCATTTTCTGTTTTTGTCCCTTGAAGTTCCCCTCTGTGTTTGAGGGTCCTCTTGTCTAATGCACTTCCCAACTGCATGCCTGGTTCTTCCCTTTGATATCTCTAGTGATCCCTGTGACGGGGCGGACCTATGCCTTTCCCCCATAAGCCCTGGTAAGGAACCTGCCCCCCCCCCCCCCACACACCCTCTAACAGTTGTGATCCTTCTGGTAGCAAACTTTCTGTACCCTTGAGGTGTATTAGCTGCCCGCATGGGAGTTGTCTTGCCCACGCTAGTGTAAATTAAAGCTAGTAATCTGGCAACATTGGGTGCCTTTGGCCATTATTTGTTTCTAAATGAATGACCGACGTTGGGGATTATTAGGATGACTGTGATGAAGTTAATGACCGGAGACAGAAAGGTAATCACTAAATTACAGCTGGCAGGTCAGTGCTGTCGACATAGAATGGCATGGACTTCCTTTGTCCCACTACAACTTAGCCTTTCCTCTGCAGAAGCTCTCTGGTTGGGTGCCTTGGTCTTTATTGCTTGCTGGAATCTCAACATTCCTTCCATGCCTAGCAACATCTGTGCCTTCCGAAAAGTTACAATTTATTTTTGTCTCAACTTCACTGTTTGGAATTTTGAGCTTTTAAATGTAGTTACTGATCGATAGTGGGCTCATTGCAGACTTTCATCTTGATCATAGCTCTGAATCCTTATGAAGGGTTTCCTGGGTGTTTAAAGGTATGAGCTGCCAATCTCTTGTTTTTGGATATTCCACCTAGGTTCTTGTAAATATATGTGCTCACCTATCTCGCTGCTGCTGTATTGCCTGTTTTAATTCCCCAGCCTGCTCAAAGAATCCTGGGGAAATTGACCAGTGCAGGCGAACCCCCACTGGAGTGGTGATGCTGGGCATGCAGGTGCCAACTGACCCGCCACCCCAAATCATCCCATCAAATCCTTAACCTTTTTTGCCTTTTGCTTATTTTGCTCTCTGTATGGCATGAGCACAAGGAGACCCTTTACCCTCCTCTATGCCTGACTTCTTGAGAATGTGCCCAAAGCCACATTACAGGTTCCCTTTAGCTGCTTGGCTTGCTAGAGTTTCAACACCTTGCTGGCATGCATGTTAGGATTATTTCAAGCTCGGAAGGCACGCAAAGTCGATAGTATATCTTTCTCTGTTAAGGGCACACATACCGTTTGTATTACTCATCCCAGGAAATCCTACCACACATTTTAAGGAGACACTTACCCCTAAAACAGAGGCAAATAATCTTCCCGATCAAAATTTTGTTGTAGAAGATGATAGGACAGCAGTTTCAATTGAGGTATAAATAATTATAGTCATGATTAAACTTTTTATTGCATTACATAAATTTGTTTTGTGCTGCTTTCTAAATTTGTTTCTTTATTGTTTTTTTTTTTTTTTCTTTCTTGATAATGCCAAAGAGAAATACCATCAACGTTATCACATGTTTATATCAAAGTATTAAAACAAAAAATCTGAACAATCTCGACTAAACATTTAGTTTTTTGGGGAAAATAGATCACAGTTGCAGCTTCCTTGATTGTTGTAAAATACACTTAATAAACACTAGTTCGAAAATCGAATTCATGTGGTACAGTAAATCTGTGTTTGAAAATTACAAAACCACACTTCTTTTGCGCCATAACCTGCGCAGTATGTACCCAGATGTTATCACCAGTTTGGATCCCTCCCACCTTAAAATTCAAGATTGCATCTTTTCATTTCGGACTTAGGTTTTGCACAAAAATAAAATTGCATAAGCCTTTGGCTGTCCAAAATAGTAATTGAAAGACCGTTTTTAATCTTAATTTTGTGTTGACCCTCATGTCAGTGTTTTTAAGCAGGTGCTTCAACTTGTTCCCTCTTTGCATGTCAAACTTGGAAACACCTAGCAGCTGTAAGAAACGTATATATATTCTACTTAAGTGTTATGATCCTCACGCATCTCTTTCCATATTCGCAGAAACGGAAGAGGGGCACACTGCCTGCATTACTCCATCGAGGGCACTCTCCTAGCTGCAGTTCTCAGTAAATTGTATTCACACGATTAGTTGTGTTTACCACCCGTTGTTGGCACAGCCCGTGCTGAATATCTATAAACGGGTATTTAGTGGTAGATGGCACTGATCAGTCAACTTGTTTTGGGGTGCTTGGCAAGCCAACTTGTTACTGTCTGCCGATGATGGACATGAATCGGGAAACACTGTCCATATTATTCATTGGTTGAACCAACAAATAGCAAAATGTGTTTGTGATTAATTTAAACTGACTTTGATCTTGAACTGCATCTACCATATTACATTTGGACACACAGGCACTGTTATGCCAAGCAGTGTGTTCGTCCCTTTCCCCCGAGCAGCCTAACAACCCCCGTTAACTTTTTCAGTATCACTTAATGTGATGTACTTAAATTAAAGAGCCAACAAACAACTTCTGCAAACCCCTTGGGTTTCATCCTTCCTAATCGTAACTCTTTTGTGCTGCCAAACCATAATGTGCAATTTAGTTTTTTTTTTTTTAATACATTCACCTTTAAATAGGAATTACTACTAGATTCCAAGAGTTTTGAAATAAATGGACAACTGAATCTGTCTTACTGGTTTGTGATACAGTACCTCCATGATAGATTATTTAATACATTTGATCCCAAATACAATGAATCCTTCACAATTTCTAGTTTATTGTTCAGTAGTCATTGATTTGGAGTAGCCCATCTAGCCTTTTTTTCAGATTAATAATAAGCTTATGCATCCTGCATATTGGGAAAACGAGCACATTGGTCTGCAGAGAAAGTTAAGTGCAAGATCGGGAAGTGCTGTGCACATTAATTAAGTGACAATGCAGTTGGGTGAAATCTAGTTTTGTGCAAATACTGTGGAAGGTCAGAGAGGGAACAGCAGAGCTGTCAATATTTTGAGGTCATTTCCACGAGAAGTTTAGATATAAGGTCCTTTTTCACCCAGTACTTCTCTTCCACAGTAGTTAGAGTACTGAGCTATGAGTATATCCAGAAGGACTTTAAAGAACTCCTCAGTTACAAACACCTTGGTTGAACACACTAGAGGAGTATATACCGACGTCTTCGCTTTTTATTCAAGTGCTTCCTTTTTCCTTAACTCGAAAACATTTTATTGGAGTTTGATAACTCTGCGGCCAGTCAAGTTTGATCTAACTGTGGAAAGTGAGTTACTGTATCCTCAACCTGCATCCTAGGGTATGGGGTACAGTTGAAATTAATCTCCTGCTTGTAGATATTATTGACCAAATCAATCCCCACTTTATATATAATTGTGATCATATCTGGTACCAGATTTGTGCTGGCCATTCATAGCTCTTGCTATGAAAGTAAACTGAAATAGAACATAAAATTCTTTTGAACTTGATTTACAGGATAGACTATTCTGACCCAAATGGATCAAATACAATACTAGTCACACCTTACCTCGCAGTAACAAAGAAATGTAAACTGCAAACTTTGATCTTAGGTACCATTGCATGTAGTGCTTCCCCAGTACCTTTGATTTTGTGCTTAAATCCAGATTCTGGCAATTTATTAAACCGCCGATTCCATCTTAATATACATGTGAATCCAGTTATTATGGACCAGAGAGCAGAAGTAACTTTTCTAGTGCCAAGCCTGAGATTAAAAGTAAGGTTATTGCAGCAGTAGCTGTGATGAGAGATTGAGTCTCAGGAACAAATGGTCAGAAACTGAACGATTTCCAATTTTCACGTGCCCTTTTCATAATTAGTGGATGTGGTGTGACTACTTAAGAAGCCATCTCCCCCAAGCACTACGGATAATGTAAACATGGTGGTTCACATGCAGAGGATTTTTTTACTTCTTAAGTGGTTGCGTGGGCTGAGGGTTTGAAAGGTGCTGTGGATTAAAGCGTCTGGATTGTTTTTTAGGTTGTGGTGGCTTCAGTAGTAGCTTGGGGTGAGTGATTGGTGACAGTCCTACTGCGTCCGAGGATGTTGTGTAAATCCCTACCCCAGCTATAACTCTTTCACAGACATTCACCTGCCCTCTATCTAAGAACTAGTATTATCAGCTCATAACCATATACTGAACAGTTTTTATCAGGTGAACAGCTGCAGCCATTCCTCTCATCATTGATGCTTCTCGAATGTGCTAGTCAAGTTTGAATTGAAACCAACAAACACTCCTCAGAAGAATTTGGTGGCCAGGTGAAAATCATGTTGGTTCTTTCTGCCCCACAACTCGCAGGTTTCACCAGCTGCCACTGCCAATCACACACAGCTTTATACAGCCCCTGGCATGATTAACAAGCTACATCCTAATGGTGCGCTGCCCTGTAAACATCCTCGTAATTAACTTTTTACCTGTCTGTAGTTATAAGTAATGTGTGACCTCCAAAATCACCTGTCCCTGCTTTCAGCTGCTACACAGGGTCAGATGAGTAATGCGAGAACCCTCGTTCTCATATAACATGGCCTGTGTTACGTATCCCTGTCCAAAAGGTAAGAACTCCAAGAAGTGCACCTGCGATGCTTGACAAACTTCCACCACCTTCCTCGCCTCCCTTCCCTCTGCTGCAGCTGTGCTTTCATTCAGAGCAGACCAGCACCGCTGCGCTGACAGGCTTTCGGGGAGCCTGTCAGCCTGGCCTGGAAGGCCTTCATGGCATACCAACAGTGAGGAGCAAGTTTTGATATCAACTGTTACTTTGTCATGGCGTTCACTTACAATTTTTGAAAACCGAAATAAATAATTGCAGCTCTCTATGGGAGCCATATATATCAGATATAGAATATAGATCGAAACTGAATTACGGTTATATTTTTCACTTAGGGCTTCTGGGTGATGTCAGACAACGAGAGCAAAGATGAAAAACATCCCTGTAATTCAATTTTTACCCATCTTTGATGTTATGTATTACAACCGACCACCCCCTCCCCAAAAAAATCTGCCCCTGCTTTCAACTGCTATACAGTGGCAGAGGAGTAATGTGGGAGCCATTCATAACATGGCCTCTGTTGTTTATCCCTGTCCCTAAGGTTAAAAAATAAAAACGTACCTGCCATCCTTGACCAACCCCTAGCACTTTCCCTGTCTTTCTCCCACTCCCCCCGGTAGCTTTGTGTTCTCCTTTGGTTGAAGCAGGCAAGCAGCGCTGCACTGACAGGCTCTCGGGGAGGTCTGTCAGTCTGGCTGGTAGACCTTTATATCACATCACAACAGTGGGTAACTAGTTTTGTTATCAAGTTTTACTATGTCCTAGCCGTGGTTCATGAGGTGCAGAAACTGAAATAAACGATAGAGGCTGCCTGTGAGATCCGTACATCTCACACACACACACACACACACACACACACACACATATATTACCTCGGAGCGGCTTCCATAATGATATTGGTGCCCCCATACTCAAACATCCTTTAACAAAACTTTTTTAAAAAGCCCAATAATCAAACTACTGTCCCAACATTTCAACAGGGAAGTGCTGATACTCTTCTTCCCTAGCCACCAGGGAACTGTTCATGTTATCCTCACGGACCACGTGCTTGTTGTTAAATATTAACAATGGCATATACTAGTTTGGCACGTGAGACTGCACCATAGACACCGAACTCTATGCGGCTATGACCACACTGCCATGCGAAAGTGATTACCTGTACACTACTGCTCTGAATTCTCATCGTAGCATTCGATTTCAGCAATTATAGAGCTGACGAAATTACCTTATATACATGACCGATACATTTTGAAGAATATATGTTGTATACTTCTATGAAATACCAATTAAAGCATTAAAAAAAAAAAACTCTTACTCGGCCAAAGAGAAGGATCTCCATTTTCTCTGAGTTCCATTGTTGATTACTCTTCTGCATTCATTGCATTATTTCTGCAAGACATGTTTTAAACGCCGATAACACTGTTGTAGCAGTACGGTCCAAAGAGAGTTGTGGTTGAATATCGTCAGCGTATGAAAATGTTTTGAAACCATATGATTCAATAAGGCAGGCTAAAGAGGCCTGATGGATGTTAAAATAATGTGGGGTTCAGGGAAGAACCCTGCGGCATCCCATGAGCGTACTGTTTACTTGCCGAAGAATAGAGAGCAAGCCAGCTCGTTTGTTCTCTTCCCTGACTTGATCCGGCTCCAGGCTGTCCCGTCTACACCTATCGCAGCCCAACCCTGTACGAGGATAGGATATGAGGGAGTACTGATCGCCTCCTTGATCTTGCTGGATCTTTCTAGAGCATTCTTGCTTTCATCCTGATCGATCTTTGTAACCTCAGTTACTTCTAAAAGAGCGATTGCTGTACTATGACTGCGAGCATCCTGACTGGGTATGATGCAGACGTTCATTGACTTCTGAGCAATCAGACAACTGAGTTTACAATCTTTCCAGCATTTTCGAAGCGGATGGCAACAGAGATATTGGCCTGACAGACATAACTGAGATTTAGCTATTGGTTTCTTTAATAAAGAAACCCCTTCGGCCCTTTTCCAAAGCCTAGGGACTACTGCTGAGTAATTGAAGAGCTGGTGCAAGATGGGAGTTATAGCCTCTGATGTCTTGCAAGAATGGCCGATGGCCGTAGATCACTAGGAGTGCTGAACTTTCATTGAAATAATGACTGATAGATTTGCTCTACAGAGATGGCCACAAACTTATTTAAGGAACACCAAGCGTAGAGATAGAAAAGTCAATCTGTGGCAGAATCGCTTGAATAGCTGTTGGGTGCAGATTTCAAGCCTGAATCTTCAAAGTCTCATTTCCCCAAAAAAAAGCAGACCTTTTGTCACAGAGTTCGGCCAAGACTGGAATTTCCGATTTGCAGGCTTTTGGGTTAGGGAAAGATATGACAGTTTTACGTTTTTTATTTTTATTTTTTATCGTAGAGTATTTTTTGCGTTATCACTTCTTTGTGCATAATAAACAGATTGGGCAGTTTTGATGGCTTTGTGATAGCATTTGAGTGGCACTTTGCAAGCTGCATGAATAAATCGACTAAAAGCATACTATCAAAACACGAGAAATGTTTTACATGTCATTCCCATTGTTGCCCAGTAATAAAATGAGTCCATCAACTAGTGCAAATAAATGACTTGCATGGCCTAAGCTGATGAGGAAATGCGTTTTTGGGTGGTGGGGACCTTATGACATGTAAGGAAGAATTTGCCAGATTAATATATCATGATGATAATTCTGTGTCAAATAGGGAAGATTTTAGTCCACTGTAGTGGTTAATATTTATGAGATAAGAACAGTTAAAATCTACATTGTTTTATCTGAAATTGTAAATACTTTTGTCGCCAGTAGTTTAATGCTAAAATATCTACTTAGTGCCCTGCTGATGTCTCTGCAGTGGGCTGGATTTAATTTTCTATTCCAGTCTCAATTTAGAAAGTAGAGTTTGGGTATATAGAATTTGGACAAAACTGAACATCCCTTGAGGCATCTGTGCTATCACAGTTTTTGTTTGCATAGCTTACTCTGCAAAACCTAATGGCCTTTGGGCGATTTTTTTGGAGGGGTATGTTTGAACCCCACAATGTTGGTGGGCCTTAGACAGTGGTAGGTGAGGTGAGAAAAAGACTTAAACTCAACTTTTACAAGCTCTCTGACGGCTTCTGGATTCCCAACCTCTCACACCGATCCAGGAAGTATTGTGTGATATGTGCACCATGGCTGTAAGCATTATTTGCACGAAATGATCAAGATTCGTGTTTTGAGCGCTGTTGCTGTTCAGATCTAGTCAGGGCTGGTCGCAGATAGACTGAACGCCCTCCTTGTACGATGAGAAGTTAAGTACAAGTTGTGATCTTTCTGTTGCATCCCGGTTAGTTTGGCATTTTTGAGGGTTTCTGGTACCTGTAGGTCAAGAGCCTTCTCAAACTTGTTTTTGCACATTCCCTACAATAGAAGAAAAAATGATGTTTATAAATGCGTGCCTCGTCCCTGAGTTCCTCATTTAATTTCCATATGTTGTCAATACAGTTCTTCGGCATTGATACTAATCTTGAACGAAACACCTTTTTTTTAAACTACAGTATACATTTGAGATGTTAGACAATTTGTTTGCCTGCTTTCTGTCTGGCGTATATAAATAAAACATGTGTTCCATGGATGTCTGTTCGTGCCCAGGACAAGTATGTATTCTCCTCCCTGTCCTTTCCACATCCGAGTCGTAGCTTCCCACCACCTCTCTTCTACACGCTTTGCTGTCACATTCTCCGATTCCTCTGATCTATTAAGTCTGTTCTCTAAATCACACGAATTCCCTGTGACACGCCTCAAAACTCGATGTTGATTTTTTACAGCATGTGGATAAATCCGGCAGGATGAGTACCAGTATGAGGGTGTTGACCTCTGGGCTTTTCTTTTACCCCTCTGGGGTATATAGACTGCTGGTGTGTATAAAGCAGAAGTGAAGATGGGCTTTGCCGTCGATTAACAGGCGAGTTGCATATTGAGCGCTGGAGAGTGACGGGCAAGGGGAAGCGTTTAGGCAGAGGGTTATATAACTGCATGCAGCTGTAAGTGGTTCAGTTGGTGGAAAATATTTGCATGTTCGTTTTACCAGGATGACTTAAAAAATATTCGGAGGTCCCACTGTGATTTTAGTAATGTTTCTGTTTATTTTTGTGTGTTGTTGTTACAGGCTGTCTTATCCCCATTCTTCACTCCTGCCGTGTTGTGATTTATGGACTTGTACATGATGAATTGTGAACTCTTAGCAACGTGCAGCGCCCTCGGGTATCTGGAAGGAGATACCTACCACAAGGAGCCAGATTGTTTAGGTACTTTATTTGTTTTGGGCTGAGGGGGCTAATCCTTATTTCTAAAGTAACATCTTTGAGAAAGCTTCACGGAGCTGTCTCAGCCAAGCAGTAAATTGTTGCGTGGCCGTGACGTGTCGGCAGGTCATAATTGTTAAAGGAGGCCATGGATGGAATTGCTGTGGGGAAGGAGCTCCCAGACACTGCTTGGAAGGAGGGGGTAATCCCTTTATGGGTGTCCAAGGGAGTTGGATCTCGCATAGCTCAGTGTTCGTTCACTTCCAGAGCACTCATTGCTCTCTTTCTCTGCAGAGAGCGTGAAAGATCTCATCCGTTACCTGCGCCACGAGGATGATGCGCGGGACATTCGCCAGCAGCTTGGTGCCGCTCAGATCCTGCAGAACGACCTGGTGCCCCTGGTCGTTCAGCACCACCAGGACAAGGCGCTCTTCGAGGCCACCATTCGGTGAGTTTACTTCTGCCGGAGAGGGCTCTGGAGGTCGAGAAGTGGGTTTCAAACCTGGCGTGGGGCAGAGGAAGGGCCGGAACCAGAGGTTCATGGATCTAGGGGCAAAGGGGGTGACCAGGACTTGTGTTCCCATGGACTCCAAGGATTCCAGATTTGGGATAGACTGGAACTGTTGGTATCAGTGGGAGCTAGTGGTTACTACACGAAGGAAGGGTTTTGGCTAGAGTGTTTGTGATGGGGCATGTACACCCAGGGTGTGGGTGGTCTTGTGGGTGATAAGCCTTGCCAGGGAGGGATCTGCCACCTTCCTTTCAGGCAGATTTACTCCACATACTACTACATATAAATGTAAAGACCCCACTTTATTAAGGCTTGCTCAACAATGTACGATCTACTTATGTTCAGGTTGATGGTGAACCTAACGCAGCCAGCTCTACTGTGCTTTGGTAAAGTTCCTGAAGATCCTACTTTCCGTCATCATTTTTTGCAGGTTGTGTCCTACCTGCAAGGGTACAAAGAGGTAAGTGGTTAATTTATTTTTGCCGAGTTTGCGATCTGTCATTTCTGGTGATGTGGCCTGACACGCTTCATCTGTGTTTATTCAAGAAGGCAGGCAGTGCCCCTTATTTCATTGTTAAAAAAAAAAAAAAACAGTACTAAAAAAGTGGCTAAACCCTTTTACAGTGCCCCAATTTTCTCAAATTTCTATTTAAAATGTTTTAAAGGGATTACACTCTTCTGTTTTTTTAATAGACATTTTGTTTTATCGTGTATTTTGATTAAATGTTGCATGTATCGTTCAAGCTTGTTAGTAGAATTTGGCAAGACGTGTGGCAGAACCTAAGGTATCTTCTGGTCATGGTGCCCATTCCGATAGACGCAGACACAGCAAATTGGGCACACAAGTACTAGTCTCAGTAGTTCAGAACTGCCACGATTCCTAAAATGTGCTTCCCAAGAAAGAATGAACCGATAAAAATGAAACCCACTTTAAAGTGATTCAGTAGTAATTTCACTGATTTGCTGCCTGAAGTAAGTTTGATGTGAGATCTTGCTCGGTGGGGTTTACTAGTCTCGACCTTCATTGGATGTTCTTTCTTCCTTAAAAGATGCTGGTCTTCCCTCCATGTTGTTTTTTTAGGTTCTTTAGAGGAATTGGATAGCGTCATTTGCCTAGCACAAACTTTAGTGTTGTGCAAATTTCTTCAAATTAGAATTTATTTTAGCGTGTTTATAAATGCACTTAAATTCTGGAGTTTTAATTAGCGTGTCAGGACTATCGCTAATAAGCCCTATTCCCGTAAAAACAGTTTTAGAAATATACAATACAGATGCAGTTGCCTTATAAAAAATACAAGCTCATCTCCTGTAAACGCTTCTGCGTCTTAGGTTTCGATTTGTTTCATTCTCTGTTTCTACTGACTTCATGTGGTTTGAACAACTTTACCCCCCCCAAATTGTTGTGTTCCTTGTGAAAGCTCGCCTACTCTACTCTTCTTTCATCACTGCATTTTTTGGGGCAAATGGATCATTATGAAGACTTGAATTTCAAAAGCAACAGGGACCGTGGATCGTTGGTGTCCATTGCTTATTTTCTAGTATTCTGGTTTGTCCCCCTCCTCTTACTCAGTCATCACAGCTTAGATTCCACCACAACGCAGTGATCATTTTATCTGAATATTCATTTGACTAACTACTTTATAATTTGTATCCTAGGCTTTCGCCAATGAGAAGCTGTTTGGAGTTTTGAGTGAAAGGCTTTATGACCTCCTGCAGTTGGTTAGTATTCACGTCACTCCTCACACCTTCTTACCACTGCTGTCTTCCCCATGACCTCCCTAGATCCCAGCTGCAGTTGCTCCTTCAGAACCAAAGTGCCTCATTGATAATTTACAGAAGTCCTAAGTGCTAGTGGTGGCTCTCCCAGTATTATTTAATGCTGATGTTCAGTCACTGCATGATTTTCTGTGTCACGTAGGTCAGATATTTCACACCTATGGTGATGTTGTACAACTTGTATATAAATCAGTGACTCTATACTTAGTGGTTCGTCAAGTGGCAAAAAATATTTTCTGAATCCAAAAGCAAATAAAGTTGTTGGTTAAGCGTGGAGACTGTTCTGCGTGGGCCAGACCACCCAAAAATAATTTGAGATTTATGTGGTGCCTTGGCAGTTGTTCTCTGGCATCCATCTTTTGCTAGCTATTGCCATGAGTAGAGTTTCACACATGTAAATTCTTTATTCTCTTCCAGTGCCCGTAACAGATTTGTGATTGAAACCTGAACGTTTAGTGCTTACTGACACTTGTAGAGCCATTGAAACCTGTGTTCCAATATATATATTTTTTTTACCAACTTGAATTGGCAATACTTAGTTGCTGCAGGAGTCTAGGATGGAGGTAGCTCCACCAGGCTAAACATGGACATGATGGTCACCCATTCACTTGTAGACAACCCCGTCCTTTCTAAAACAGCGTCACATTCTCAGATGAACAATGACCATGTTCTCTTCTGATTCGTTAGTCTTTCTGTGGTGTCTTTTTTTGTTTTCCAGGACTGGGAGCAGAGGGAAGAGGAAGACAACCTTCTGATCGAGAGGATCCTGCTGCTGGTTAGGAACATTCTTCATATCCCTGCTGATCCCGATGAGGAAAAAGTGAGAATCTTTGTTTTATTTCTCTGGTTGAAACCATAGGAAAAAGGTTCTGTTTCTGAAAAGTCTCGTACATTGAGACACCAGTGAAAGTTGGTAGATACTTGAAAACATCTGCGTGGCTAATTTTTCCCTTTGCTTTAGCAGGACATTCAGCCCCTTTAATTCTTAGCTGCTGAGGCTTTTTCACTCTGTGATGAGCTCTTTTTTGCCGTTTGGGGTACCTTGCGCTTACACCATAATACATTTTTTCTACATAAGGTATCCATGGCAAAATGATGTTTTTTTTCCCCCAACTTACTGGCCATTTTAGAGATACCCAATGTTTGAGGATTCCGCCAGAGAGGACCGAGAACATAGCCGAGATATCTAAATTTTGTATGTGTGTTTGTTTTTTAATTTACATTTTTTTTGGGGGGGGGGCGGTAATATGAGAAAATTGTTGCACAAGAAAGCATATTTCCCTTCTAATAAAGGCACCAATTAAAGGTTTACTGTGCTAGACCACCATCCTCCCAGCTTTCAGGACAAACACAGTTGTATATATAAAAAAAATAATCTTACCACAGTTTTTCAATTTTTCAGATTTTTTTTTTTTTTAAATTTCAACATACCTGCTGTTTGCAGTGGAAACAGGTGCAAACCCAATTGGTGATCCCTGAAAGCTGTACATTTTGGAAAAGTAGATACAATTCTGAATTGAGCAGGGGGTCATTTATGTAGATCCCTCAAGGGTTTGCCAAAGAAACCTACCCTATCACAATGGCTGATTTACAAAAGTAATTCACTACTAACTTCAGCAGACCGTTCTGGTCACAGAAATATATAGGATTTGCAGGTTCTCCAAACATACATGATACCCAGAGCCAATAACTGAGGTGCACCATGCAGTTATTTTTTTTAATGTGTTTCCACTGTACATCAATTTATATGGTAAAGCGCGATTCAGAGGCAGAGGAGGCGGTGGCATTACCAACAAGGGCAGGAGCCCTTTAATCATATCTCGCGCTCCCGCCCCGCGGGAAGCGCGATTCAGAGGCGGTGGCATTACCAACAAGGGCAGGAGCCCTTTAAATCATATCTCGCGATCCCGCCGTGCGGGAAGCGCGATTCAGAGGCGGAGGAGGCGGCGGCGGCATTACCAACAAGGGCAGGAGCCCTTTAAATCATATCTCGCGTCCCGCCCGGGCCAAGGGCGGGCCCGTCCTGCTCCCGTCAGCGGCTGGCAGAGGCTGGGCTAGGCCACCCCTCTGAGAACTCTTTCTCGAACTCAGGACTTGGTGTGTAAGTCTCCAAACAGGTACTGCATTTTTCTTCCTTATATCCCTGTGACTATATTTTTGTGCCCTACATATTTGCTATCTTAAAATTTTTTTTTTAAAACACTGGGATAAATCAGTTTACTTCTCCTTTCCTTCACTGTTAGCTATCATACCCCCTAAGAGAACTCCTATTTCGCAGCCAACCACTAGAGAACTCCTGTGCCTAAGGCAGCTAGCAACAATGGGAAAAAGGAAGCAATCTAGTGCAAACGACATTTCACTTCAAAAAAACCATACGTCAATTTTGAAATTTATCTCGGGAGCTATGGGGGAAATCGACAAACAGATTACTAATGTTGAGGGAAAAATACTCACCCAGAATAGGCCACTAGTACCCCTTAATCCCCCCACATTAACAACAACTCCTGATTACTTGGCAAAGCCTTTTGAAACGAACCCAGACTAAAAACACAAATGGTTGTATTCAAGACGTAATTGATTCTATTTCAGATGGAGATGAGCACCCTCCCTCACCAAAACGTAAGAAGAAACCTCAACTAGCAAGGAAGGACACACTATCCGAACAAGAACTGCCTGTTAATGCTAGAGCTGGCTCTCTGAAAGCCCAAATTAATGTACCCATCCAAAACGCTCAAGCTCGCTCTCAAAGCGCAAAACCTGTTCATAAATAAAAAACCCACACAATGAAAGGGAAAACTAGTGCTGTAGAGCTGCCGACTGCTTTAGAAAAATTAGTTAGCTCACGCTTTGATCAAGTAATAGATCGCCTAACTCAATTGGAGGGAAAAATTGATTATTTGCTTAAAACATTGAACCCACAACTAACTAATCCACTAGTCTCTACTACACGGCATCTTTGCGATATTGATTCTAACGCTAGCTCCCCTCTAACGTATCAGATCCAACCACCTACTCCTCAGATTACCCAAAGACAAGACGACCCTTGTGCCTTACCCGTTAGAATTGGAAATGCCCCATCCCTTAAAATGGCGCCAAAAAGTAGGGGAACACGTAACTATTCCCAAAGTTTACCAGGGCACCTTTTTTAACAGGGAGAGACATATTTGACCTCCCGCCTGCGGCTGCCCCATATGTGGCAGTTCTTGCCAATGTTCCTACTCTATCTGGAGCACAGGGGCAATCATGGACAGCTTTGAGGAACAAGGCCCTAAATTGGATTGCAGCCCGTCTGAAACCTGGTTTGACAAATAAACTTTTTGAAGACATTAAGATGGTTAGAAGGGTGAAATGGGTGGGTAGAAACCCCAAAACATTTAGGGGCGATTGTGTAGTTCTTTTTCATTCAAAACGCCTACGTTGGTCGAAGGTATCTTAAGAAATTTAAGCCCACATCAGATTACCGATCATGGCGTTGCCTTGCTTCCCTTGGGCTTTTTTTTATACGAGTATTAAAGGCCATGACGGTCCTGGTCTTCGTTCTGAGGACCAAAGAACCAGGCCTGAGTCGCAATACACGATTTCCACTGTGAATAGATTCTGGGGGCTCAGCATGGAAGACACAGATTGACTGTCCTCTGACAAGAAACCCCGTAGGCTTAAGCACCCCATAGAAGCATCAGACCTCGTCTATTTGGGCGCTGACAATTCGGCAGTAGACCCTGGAGAAGAACGATTGGACATGGAATCTTCCCCTAGACATCCCGCCAAAGATGAACTGTCTTCAAGAGCCCTGCCCAAAAAAATCCTTACCCGTGCATTGATTCCATTTGAACGCATAGAAAGCAATATCACCCCAGGGAAAACTCATGTAATTGACAAGTCCCCCTGCGGGCCAGGTTAAAAAAATCTAATGAAACCATTTTTATTTTGGAATGTGGCTGGCCTCCGATCTAAAGTGGAGAATGAGGTCTGGTTCGAATATATCCAGCGTTTTCCCTGGGTGTGTCTTCAAGAGACCTGGTCTGTGAACCCGATTCACATAAATGGCTACAGGACATTACATACTTCTGCCGTTCCCTCTGCACGGGGCAGGGCTACGGGCGGCTTGTGTACTTTTATATCTAATAAGTGTGATATAATCAAGGACATTGTTTTAACATCTAATACGTTTTATCAAGTGGTTACATGTGATTTAAAAAATATTGCACAATTGGTGGTTCTCAATTTTTATAACAACGTACCCCTTCAAGACCTTCGAACAGTACTTAACCGCCTTCAGGATGACATTAATCGAGCTTGTGATTCCTCAAATAAACTGTCCTATATTGTGTGGGGAGGCGATTTTAACATATATCTGTGTCCTCGATCGATCAAGGGCCACTGCCCGTATGCCCTTGACGGCGATGATGATCCATTACACTTCATACACAATAATCCAGGCAATTTGTTGAATGAAGTTCTATCTAGCCTCGACCTCATCCTGTGCAATAGTCTGACCCATGGAAGACCACAACTGAAACCCACCTTTAATGGCAGGCATGCCAACACGACAATTGATTTTATTTTACTTTCCAATAACCTTCTTTAGTACTTGATTATAACATTCAAGATACTATATTTAGCGACCATAACCCTCAAATCGTAGGCCTCACATTTCCCCAACATATTCCCATACATAGGGAACTGGAAGAGATAGTAGAAAATATCGAATTGGGAGTAAGAAATGGTTATACTATCCGGTGGTCAGAGATCGAACCCGATATTTTATGAAACGACTAGTGATTAATCATCTTAAAGAATGTAATACCTGCCTTGCAGATAACACAACTCCACGGGATTGTATTGAGGCCTTTATTGTAATTACTGCTGGCATAAAACAGACCTTAAGGCAAGTTTCAGTAGACCGAGATCGAAGGAGGACAAAGGCTGGTTTGATGCTGAATGCACACAAGCTCATAAGAATCTAAAACGTCACTTACACCTACAAAATCCGGATAAATGCCAATTAAGTCTAAAGAGGAAGGAGTACAAAAATGCCATAAAGAAAAGAAAACAGAACTTAAAAAATGAGGCATGGCAATCCCTCCATGACGCAAGCCTCCGGAATGATAATGTTAAGTTCTGGAAAATTGTTAATTCCCCGCTCCTATGTGATGGAGAAATACCAAAAATTGAAATTGCCATCACGGAAGAAGAGTGGGTTGCTTTCTTTTCTGCCATATACTCCTCAGAAAAGTTAGCATTGGAAACAAATCTCCCTAAATTAGACTCTCTCATTCCATTATTTCACCATTTACTTTAAATGAGGTCACTGACGCTATCAATGCAAGTAAAAGCGGAAAAGCCCCGGGCCCAGATGGAGTTCCAGTTGATATCTACAAATCCAATGTGCCCCTCTGGGGTCCACTATTGATGCAGGTGCTACGCGCCTGCTGTTCAACAACTTTCATCCCGACCTGGGCTGAGTCTATAATCATTCCAATTCATAAAAAGGGAGATGTCATAATCCCGCATGTTATCGTCCTATCTCATTGCTCGACACACTTGCAAAGATTGCGGGACGCATCATCATAAATAGATTGCAAGATTGGACAGAGGAAAATCACACCCTCTCTGTTCTACAATACGGGTTCAGGGCTGGTATAGGGACACCGGAACAGGCTCTTAATCTAGAGATCATACTTGGTAAATATACAAGGGCCAAGCCCGGAGCCCTATACCTCGCATTTGTCGATCTAACCTCCGCATTTGACTGTGTGGTGCACTCAAAACTGTGGCCTATCTTGCTGGACATGGGGGTTGACACTACCATAGTCCACTTTATTAGGGAACTGTACGCTGGGGCAAATGCTAAGGTTCGCTATGGGCGCCAGGGGGAATGCACCTTACCTTTTCCCATTGAACGAGGGGTGCGCCAAGGTTGTGTGTTAGCTCCCCTATTGTTTGCCCTATACATCAACAGCCTAGAGGGAACTCTATCCGATGCCTGTGGCGATCTCCCACAAGTAGGCCCTCGGAAGATCCCTGCGCTCCTGTATGCGGATGACGCTGTCTTGATGGCCCGCACCCCAATCGCTTTGCAAAGACTAGTAACAACCTTTGACAATTGTATGGATGCCTTGGGTCTTAAAATTTATCACACTAAAACCTTTTCAATGACATACTCCAGAAGTCGTATAAAGAATTGTCATATTGACCTAAAAGGCGTGAAACTGGTCATTCCCGTACTTAGGTATTGTGTTCGACGACAAAGGTACATGGGTACAAGCTATAAAAGCGAGAAAACTGCTATTCACAAAAACCGTTATGGCGATAAACTTTTTTCTAAAAGTGTGGGAAGAGCAACTCCTAAAGATATGATGACTCTTTACAACACGAAATGCGTTTCAGTAGCACTGTATGGGGCAGGACTTTGGGGTCACCGGGACTGCACTACCCTACAGCTGACTGAAAACGCTTTTCTGAAAACAGTTCTAAGCGTTCCGCAATCAACCTCAACACTAGTATGCCACTCAGAAATGGGAGTAACATACATTGCAGATCTTATTCGCGTTCAACCAATTTTACTTTGGCATAAAGTATGGACCTCTGACCCTGCGAGGCTGAATAGGGCTATCATAGGAGATGCCCTAGCACTTACTCACTCGCTCAAAATCCCATGGTTAAATTACATAAAGAACTTTCTTACTAAACTAGGCCATCCTGTATTCTACTCCAGATTAATTGAAAACAATTTCCAGGAAAGATTTGAAAAATATTTGCCTCATCCACCTGACCGAATCGAGATGGGATGCGGAGGCAAATAAACATAGTGTCAGGAGAAACTATATGATACAGCAAACAAATGGTATGGAACCATACTTATGTAATGTTATGAACCCAAGACATCGGTTCGTCCTTACGCGTTTGAGACTAGAGTCCTTTCACCGCCTCTTTAGCTTTCCCTCGATTAATGACTGGTCTCCACGATTGGAAAAATGTCCTTGCGATAATGTTTCTGATCAAAATACAATGCGTACACTCCTTTTTTGCAAATATTATTCTATTTTTAGGAAAATGTATGTGATACCACTTTTAAAATGAATGCACCTTAAACAATGTCACCCAGCTTGTTTGCACCTTTTTTTCTCTTCCAACCATCATGGTTTGCAATGGATTAGCCTTATTCTTGTGTTCAGTGATTAAGGCCAGATCATACCTTGAGGTAAATGAGCGAGATTTTTAAGTGTTATATCTGAGATTACCCCGCTTGTTTTAACCTAATTGTTATTAACTTCTTCTATTTACTTCTTTTACTCTTTTATCTGGTTGTATCTATATTTACATGCATTTTTTTAGTATTTTCTTCTTTCGAACATTGCTTTTTATGTACAATGACTTTTATGATTGTTAAAATCAATCGAATAAAGTTTTTCATGATGATGATGGTAAAATATAAAGAATGAAAAATGTGTATGAAGGGAATGAAACATATATATTTCTGAATAGCACACAAGATACTGAGTTCAGGTACAGTAGTTATTTGCACACTTCTGAATTTGTGGGTATCCACAGTACCATATGATTTAGCAGGCATTTTGCAAAACATCTTCTTTATTCCACACTGGCTAACTTTTGGAAGGCACAAATGCAGAGAAATCCAATTGGTAATAGCAACTACTCTACTATTCTGTGTTCTTACACTTCTCTTTATAAAAACAATGCCCCACTTGTGTGGCTGAGCAATAGTGCCTACGACACAAAGCCACCTAAAAACGCAACCTGAAGACATCCTTTTTCACCCAATAATATCCATGCTTTTTAAAAGATTTTTTTTTTTTAAACACAATATGGTTGGATGTGGATTTTTAGCAGTGGCTCACCTGCCACCCAGGGAAACCTACTATACCTAGACTCTTCTGAAAACTAGACACCGAGGGGAGTCCAGTGTGAGTCACTTGCATAGAGTTCACAAGGTTTTCTTATCCAGAAATCCTTGTGAACCTCAAACTGTGGATAAAACACATTTCCTCAAATTTCTGAGATGAAAGTTCCAGAATTTGTGAGGATCCACATTTTTTCCAGCATTCCCATATGTCTCCCAATAAAAAACAGTATCTCACTTTTGTGGGTGGACATGGTCTGCTTCAGTAAGCCCGAAATGCAGCATGGACAGATCACATTTTTCCACTCAAATGCCAACACTACTTTTTGCAATTTAAGTATCTCTGGCTTTTAGGCCCAAGCTTATCGGGCACCCAAGGAAAACATTCCATTACCACACATGTGAAAAGTTCCAGAATATGAGGAGATCCACAAATTTCCTACCACCCAGCGTTCCCACATGTCTCCCAATAAAAATGGGTCCTCACTTGTGAGTAGACCTATCGCCTGCATCTGAATTGAACCCTAAGCACAATGTTAAGAACATTTCCTGTTAAAAAAAAAAAAAGTTAGTTACCTGATTTGTCAATGGGGGTAGGTCTGGTATTTTTCCCCATGCTCTGCAGCCACGGAGGAACACGTACCAGTGCTAGCATTTCTGAAACCTAGATACCTGGGGGATTGTAATGCTGTGCAACTAATTGGGATCCTCAAAATTATTTTCTTACCCACAATCCCCTGAAAACCTCAGACTTCATCTAAAATTGTGCATTTTCCTTTGCTTTCTGTGACGTTAAATTCAGGGTTATGCAGGTGTCCAAACTACCCATCATTCCTTACTTGTCCCTATAAAAATGCTACCCCATTTGCATGGCAGCAACAGGAAAGTTGGGTTAGTGCCCTGACCACAGTTTCACTTCGACAATGACCATCTGCCTTCTACCTTTAAGGTATCACTGTTAAAATGAGCCTAGGCTAACCGTTCGCTACCTGTTCATGTCTTTATCACCCGAAGTCCTGATATCACGAGGGTGCCAGGCGCACCTTTATGAAACCCTTACTGTGGAAACCAGATTAGACTCAGAAAGACTTTACTTACATGCACCCTCAACACGCTTATTCCACTACACACAACTCGTCCCAGTCTGCAGAAGTAAGTTGGGGCAGTCCGAGGATGCATTTGTGGCCCATTCCTCAGACAGTGTCAGCAAATCTACCTTTAAAAAAATGGGACTTACCATTTTGGGGCAGGCTCAAGTAAATTCCCTAAAGAGCACTTCTGGAAAGACTATAGGGGCCTTGGGGCTTGGATTCCGCGTACTCAGTCAAAACATGACACAATTCCTGTCCACGATTCAGTGTAGTGCACTAACTGAAATGCACTTGTAATGTGGTGTACAGAACTTCCACCACGTTTTGAATGAGGATGAAGGTGGCAAGAAGCCCAAAAAAAGACCATTGTGTACCTCTTTACTGGACTTGCTAAAACGCACAGACTTAAATCTAATTTGGAAAGAAAAAATCCTGGTTTAGAATCCCTTCAAAATTAGATGTAGGAATTTCAAAAGCTAGATAGTTCAGGAGTTACTATGTGCTCTACTTCAGTCATTTCCCTAGGAACGCCGGTTTTGTATGGTACAATGTGAAGCAAGCTGGAAAGCACGGGCCCCACTGAAATGGGCACTGTGGACAGTAATATCTGCTGTCCTATCTCTTTCCTTGCCATTAACAATCGATACATCAGCGATATCCGCAACTCTCTTGCTTTCTTGCAGGAATGGAGTGGCAAAAGTGCCAATCCTGCAGCCTTGCAATGTCTTCCACATGAGACGAAGTAGAGGCTACAGCTTCTACAGCAGCAAAGCTTTCAATAACAGACAACTGAAAGTCAAGGAATGGCACCAATCTTCCTTTGGTGGTCTGTCGATAGACAACATATGCATTGTGTATGTTGCCATCAGACTAAGGTGAGTAGCTAGCTCGTTATACGATGTGGGAGTTTTAGGGCTCATTATATGGTTAAAGAACCTCGTCAGTTTTATCCACTCCACCCTTGTTATGATCCTGTATACCGTTGGGCTTGTTAATTCTGCCAGCTGTCCCCAAACCATGGAAGGAAAAATACTCTAATCACCAAGTGTAATGAACACCTGTAGTTCCCGCCTGCCCAAGAATGTGACAGTGAGCAGTTTGATGCAATGTAACACACTCCTGTTGCCTTTTTGGAGGTTGTTGCAAACTAGCTCCTGAGGGAATCTTTTGAGGTGCTTTCTAATGATATAAGCTATAGTGCAACCTTTTTACAGTTCACTTAACAGGTGAAGTCCTGTATAGAAGTTAGCTACATAAATGTTATGACCATTGTGAAGGAGAGATTGGACAAGCTCTTAAAACAATTATCTCACTAACTCCTAACCTGGAAGGACATCCTGTAGTCTTTATTACAGTCCTTCCCTGTGCATACTCTCAGGGTTTACATATTAATAGTAGAGCGGTTACACAACATGTACATCTTGATGCAGTAACAAGACCTTTTACTAGGTAAGTACTTTCAGAACAGTGGTCAGACTTTGTACAAAATCAGGAACTCGTTGACTGCTATATTCCTTCCAGGGATATAAACCTCTGGACACTTGGCAAGCGAAAGTTCCACGAGAGGCAGAATTTTTAACATTTGTTATGGTCTGGGTGGTCCCGGGGCAATGCAGCAAAACTGTCACTGAAGTGCACCATATGCTGCAAAATCAAAAACCTCTCTGCTCATGATTGGTATGAAGTTGAGTGTAGGCCAAACCTTATGAGTAGGCAAGTAGGACTGTATAGTTGGTTTGTGCACTATGTTCATGTTTATTGTTCGTCCAATGCAGTTTTTCAGCTCCCTAAGGAAAGGGGGAGTCCACAGATGTGCCCTAAAGCGAGGCACCAGATTGCCTCAATGCTCCCTTGGAAAGTGTTCAACATATAACTTTATTAGCTGGACTATTTCTTCAATGAAGTCTGCGTCCAGAAAAATGATGAAAGTAGTCAATAGGCAAAGAATTTTTATTGACCTTAAATCCAGCACCTTCAGTGAATGGGGCACTTACTGGCTGAACTAAATTACGAGTGCCTAGTGAACACTGCCTGTGCTTATAGTATGTGCCTGCACTCAGTGTTGGTCTAGCATGTCACTAGCTCTTCACTGCACAGTTTGTGCTTCTGAAGGGACATCATGACTAGCAAGGCATGTTCCTCTGAATCACTGCAGGATGATCAGTCATCGGAAGTAACACTGACTGAGAAATCCCTCCCACGTTCTGCTCCATGACCTTCTCCCTCTGGTACTGTCTCCGTATCAGACCCTGCCTCAAAGTTCTCCTCCATGTTTTGAGTAAGAGTGTTGGTAGCAATCATTCAATGATCTGCCATTTCTGTTTTCTAACTAAAACTTTCTGGCCTTGGTAGAATGCAGAAGTACTCTTAGAAATGAATGCTTTGTGTATCTTTGTGTGACAGGGGAGGGTATGCTATGAACTTAAATAGTTTAAATGTAATGCTGTGAAATGTATTAACGTGTGATCACAACAACAGTAGGCACAAAACTTAAACAAGTTCTCTAAAGATCCAGCACTGTCAAGAACTTCCCCAAAAAAGCTCAAAGAAAAAAACAAGAAACAAATAGTTCATGTTGCAATACACTCAATAAGGCCAAAACACATTATGCCACGTTTGTGCAGATGCCGGGAGAAATATATATGTGAGAGTTGCTCCTTGTGGAAGAGCAGAATACGGAGATGGTCATTTGCACCATGTGCCCTCTGCTTCCACCCACCACAGCGTAGGGCAGTGGATCAGCCCATGTTAGGCACTGATCATTTATTGTGTCATTCATGTGTTACTTTGTCCCAGCACGTCATATATTACTAGGGAAATGCGGGAGCATCCTTAACCCACTGATCAGTTATTTTACAGTTCACATGGTAATGCTACCCTACATGGCATACATCATGGGCAATGGCAGAATCCACTGATCAGTTGTTCGGCCATACACATTTCACTTCTGCCCACCACAACATAGGGCAGTGTGTTAGCCCACCTACAGCAGCCTCCTAAATATTCTGTCCATACCAAATGTGAATGGCTGAATAGCTAATCAGTAGCTGAAGTTGGCTCACCTATTGCCCCGTGGTGTAAGATGTGTTGGGTGGAAATAAAAATAAAAATGTGAATGGCACAATAACTAATCAGTGACTGAAGTGGCCTCATACTGCTGATCGAGAGGGGGCACTAAAAGGCCCCAGAGCAGCAGTTACAATAGAAATGATTTCCATATTTTCCCTCCTTGACTCGTTGCCGAGTCGCAGACCCACCAGGGAAGGGAAGGGAAGACATTCAAATTTAATATTTTGATCCCTGGGTGGTAGGACTACCGCAAATGTTTTTGACAACCAGGGAACACCAGAAAAGCCCTGACCAGATTTAAAAAAAAAAAAAAAAAAGAGAGAAATGCTTTACCTTTCTAGGGACAGCAATCACAACTGCTTCAGGAGTCTGATTGACCCAAGGGAGGGAAAACAACCAAATATAACATAGTGACCCCTTTGGGTTCAACACACCTCCCTTTTTTTCTGTCCGAAAGAACCAGAAAAGCCTAATCACATTTGAAGCAAACAAATTGCACCTGCATTTTCCCTTCCCTGGCAATGATGGGGCAGTCAGTCACCCACGCAGAGAAGGGAATAGTACCAAATATATTATCTGATATAAACTGCTAGCTGCAGATTTCTTACCTTTTGAATTTCCCCCAGGCGTCAGACTGGATCCGGAGATTCTTGAGCAGTATCCCTGTGCGCTGTTATGTGGCATCGATTGGCTCCACATCAGCCATCGTCCACTCCTGATATGATGTTGCTAGCCCTATATAAGCACTACTCTGGTGCACTGACGCCAGTTCTTTTCTCTCCATGCCAGCTTACGCTGGTCCAAAGCGAGCTACCCCTTATTCATTTTTTGACTGGCTTTTTTGAGTTCTCAACTCCTGGTCCATTGAAGATGCCTTTGAAGAAGGCCGGTTTTAAGTCCTGTGGGTCATGTCATCGGGTAATGTCTGTGACAAATCCACACCTCGTGTGTCTTTGGTGCCTGGGGCATGACCAGGATCCGAAGTCGTGCTCGGAGTGTTGGGCCATGCATCTGAAGGCTTTGAGGGAGTGGTCCCTAAAGTTAATGATGGCCTGACTCCCAACTCCGTGCAAGTCAAGTGGAAGGTCCCAAGATCGGTCGTCATCCCATGCTAAGTCCTCGGCGATCGGTAAGTTGAGGCACAAGAAGAAGTGTAAGAAGTTGAAGCGTTCTTCACCTTCTCCTTGTCTGTCGGCTGAGGAGATGAAGGAGCTTCAACGTTCTATACCTCACTCTTCGGCGCCTGTGCCAGGACTGACTCCACACCTCCCTGAGTTTCTGGGAACCGGAGCTACCCCTGCCCAACTCTGAGTTTTATGAGGCCTTGCAGTCCGACACCACTGGAGTGCCTTTGGGCGCAATGGAGCTGAAAGGGGCCCTATCTGGTTCCACGCTGAAGGGCACCCACAGATCCAGTTCTGGATATGGACTGACGTCAGTCATACCACACCAACCTTCCCCAACGCTGGTGCCACTGCTCCTGGTGCTGCGCACGGGGGGGGCCACCGCCCCCATTTTCATTGCTGACTCTGACAAGGAACGGATGGGTATCGCACAGCGCCCGCAGGAGCCTTTACCCCCTATGTTGGATCCTGAGCCCTTTTTTTATGGGCCAGGTTGCGTTGAGGAATTGGAGGGGTCACTGGACCCTTGAATACCAGCTTCAAGAACCTATGGAGTACAGACTTGGGTGAGGCCAGTGGACCGGATACTTTTCTAGATACTGGCATGATTTTTCCACCCTACCATGGCTGCAGAGGATGGAGCTTCCTATTCTATTTTGGTGGGAAGAGCAGCTGAGGACTTGGACCTTGAGTTGCCTTCAGTGGCCATCGGGACTAACCCTCTGACAAAGGTGCTTCAACCTGGCTCTTTCGCCTCAGAACCCATGCTCCCCTTTAATGAAGCCCTCACGGTTGTCCTGTTGGGTACTGGGTCTAAACCAAGCCCAGGGGCTTCTGTGAAGAGGACAGTTCTCTTCCAGGGGATCCTCATCAATAGTCATAAACATTGAATATTCCCGCCCTTGTGCGGGGACCCCGGAGCATATATCAAATATACACATATTATACATGTGTAATAAATAATCATGCAGGCTATCATGTTAAAAACAGGCTAAAAATGCTTTATTTCTATGAAGTTTTTTAAAAAAATTTTTTTTATATTAAATACTACAATAGAGTATAAATATGTGCCCAAGCTCCTAAAACTAGGATTAGTGAAGTGAGCAGTAGCAAACTCTAGAGAAGAAATAGAAAAAACTGCATTGAAAAACACTGAAGCATTCTTAGCCAATAGGCTGCATGCAGGTTAACACAGGAGAACCATAAAAACTTTGGCACCGTGCCTTTAAGACCCTGAGCACCTCCAGTATCCCACCATGCCTCAGGGGTGAAGGAAAGGTGACAGTTGGTTCACAGTTAGGTCAGTTCTTTTTTCCGGCTTCTTCTGAGAGGATCCTGGAGCATTGAGCTCTCAGTTTTTCTGAGTTTTTCTCAGAAAAAATTATTTAAAAAAGCGTTTTTTCATTTTTCACTCGACAAATAACATCTTTGTCTGAGCTAGGAAAGTTTTTTCTGACAGAAAAATGCCTTCTCTTTTTGTCAAATGCCCTGCTTGTGGGAAGAAGAAGGCCCAGTCAGATCCCCACTCTCTGTGCATAGTGTGCCTGCCTCAGAGTCACTGCCCTGACACTTGTAAGTACTGCAAGAACATGTCTAGGAGGACTCTGAAAGACAGAGAGAAGATCCGGCTTCATGGGCTTCAGGAGAGGAAAAGAACATCGTCCTCCTCACTTCCCAGACATCCAGAAGGCCATTCTCAGGAGAGAATGGCCCGGTCGACGTCGACAGGTAGGAAAGTACCTGTTTGTTCACCGTTGACGTCGTCGCTACCACCGTCTCACCGGCATAGATTGCCGTCGACGGCGACACACCCGACGTCGAAGGGAACGGCGTCGAGGGAACATCAGAGCAGGGGCAGGTCTCCGTCGACGGCAGCACGCCGATAGACGTCGAGCCATCGCCGGCGTGCAGGGTCGCCGCCAAAGGCTGTACGCCCCCCAACGTCAGGACACACGGCGTCGTCATCACCACGACGGCACGAGAAACATCCGCCGTCAACCTCCCATCGCTCTACGTCGAGGCACACGACGGCGAGACAGAAACAAACGGCTGGGCGCCCCTCGACGTCGAAACAGCCATCGACGTCGAAGCAGGTTTTACCTGTCCCACAGGGAGCAGAACATCGCCCCACGCCAGACAAGGCACCATCTCCAGTGGTCTCCATACCGAGCGGCTCTTCTCGGTCTAGAGCGGCATCATCTGGGCATGTCTCGCCCATCAATCTATCTCAGAGATGGCTGGAGAGCCTCAACAGACCAGCGGCATCCCCAGATTCGCAGTATTCGCGAATGTATTCACCTACTGCCTCCCTGCCAAGAACGCCATCACCGACAGCCAGGGCAGAACGGGCTCGTTCAGCTCCTCACCGACCGCGAGGCCTAGACGCTCTGCTACAGCGTCTCGCAGCAGATCTCGCTCTCAACGGAGATCCAGGTAGCGGTCAAGAAGATGATCACCCTCTTGGTCTTCCTCAGGTTCTTCTGTCGGGCGTTACTCACCCACCCTTACAGATTCACCACCTGCTAGAGTCTCACCGGTGGATGATATTACCACATTCAACGAGGTGTTGCTAAGAGGAGCGCAGAAACTCAACATAGAGGTTCCAGAACCATCTACCTCCTCATCGATCATCTTTGAGACTCTACAACAGAGATCAGCGTCGAAAAAGTTGCTGCCTCTGGTGCCTGGCTTGCGGCAGCCAACTATGGACACTTTTCTGGCCCCAGCCTCGCTTAAGTCTGCACCGGCTAGGATTCTCAAGAAATAGAAGGCTCCAGAACAAGACCCTTTATTCCTTAGAAAAGATCCGCCACCGGACTCGGTGATCATAGCTGCCGCCCGAAAGACCCACTCGGTGGCTTCTTCATCCACGGTACCCCCGGATAAAGAGAGCAGGCATTTAGACTCTCTAGGGAGAAAGATATGCGGGACGGCGGCTTCAGCAGTGAAGGTCTCCAGTGCGTCTGCGCTCCTGGGCAGGTACGATCGTTCTCTGTGGGATTCCCTCAGTAGATTTACAGAAAAATTGCCCAGAGAAGACAGGCAAGATTTCCAGGAGATACTACAAGAAGGATGCCTGGTATCCAACCAGGTTATCAGCGCGGCAGCGGATGGGGCGGATTTGGCTGCTCATGGGTACGCACATGGTATCTGTGCGAGGAGATCTTCCTGGCTGAGACTCACAGGCTTGAAACAGGAAGCACAACAACGCATCCTGAATCTCCCATTTGCCGGGAACTCTCTATTCGGTGCCCATGCAGACGAAGAGATGGCCCGCATGAAGACCGAGGTGGATACCTTGAAGGCGGTGGGCCTCGAAAGAAAGATTTCAGGCGGAGGTACAGGCCGTATGATAGGCGCCCTTTCCAGCAGAGGGTTCAAACCCCTCATTGGCCGCAAAGGTCACAGCAGCGACAGGGACGCCCTCTTTTTCAACGAAGAAACACAAGGGAGCGAGGGTCAAGCAGACCTCAACAGTCCACTCCGAAAGCACCCACCAAGCAATGAGATCTCGCTTCCCTCGACACTGTACACCACTCCGGTGGGGGGGAAGTATTACGGCTTATCTTCACGAGTGGCACTCTATCACAAGAGACAAATGGGTGCTCAATATTGTCAAACATGGCTATTCTCTTCTTTTCAAACAGCCTCTACCACGCTTGCCACCAACCAAGGGCAATCCATCTCATCTCAGCTTGCTACGCAAGGAGGCTCTCGCCCTCCTGAGAAAGAACGCCATAGAAAAGGTTCCACCTGCACAAAGAGGACAGGGGGTCTACTCCCGTTACTTTCTAGTGGCAAAGAAGGGTTGAGAGGGCGTTTTCAGGCCAATTCTGGATCTACGGCTGCTGAACAAATACATAAGGAAGCAGAGGTTCAGAATGCTAGCGCTTCACCAGATTTTCCCTCAACTGCATCAGGGAGACTGGATGTGCTCCATCGACCTGCAGGATGCGTACTTTCACATCCCAATAGCTCCAAAGCATCGGAAATTCCTGCGCTTCCGAGTAGCGTTACAGCATTACCAGTTCAGAGTTCTACCCTTTGGCCTGAAATCTGCCCCAAGAGTTTTCTCGAAATGTATGGCAGTGGTGGCGGTGCATCTCCGAAGACAAAGGATATACATATATCCATACCTAGACGACTGGCTACTAAAGGCTTCTTCTCCGGAGCAGGCGAGAAGCCATCGGGACATTGTACTAAGAGTTTGCGAAGCCCTAGGTCTTCAGGTCAATTACCAGAAGTCAACCTTGACTCCAACGCAGAATCTTCACTACCTAGGAGCTATCATAAACACAGAAATACAAAAAGTGTATCCTTCGGAGGAACGACTATCCTCAATAAACAAGAAGTGCCAGGACTTGTTGAGAACCAGCGCACCTACGGCACGTCAGGTGACATCACTACTAGGCTCCATGGCATCGTGCATTTTTATTGTCCCAAATGCCAGACTCCACATGACACCCCTCCAAGAGGCATTGGAGACCAACTGGAGCCAAAGAACAGGTCGCTGGGAGGACACGGTGCGGCTACCGGAGGTAGCACTTCAGTCATTGAGATGGTGGATGCACAGACCTCACCTGTCAGTGGGTGCTCCGTTTCACCAAGTGCTTCCATCCGACACCCTAGTAACGGATGCATCTCTTCAGGGATGGGGGGCTCATCTGGGTCCTTTTCAAGCGCAGGGTCTGTGGTCAGACAAGGAAAAGCAGTACCACATCAATCTGCTAGAACTCAGAGCGGTCCATCTCGCTCTCAAGTCTTTCATACCGCTAATTCAGGGGAAAACTCTCTTGATACAGACGGACAATACAACCACAATGTATTACTTGAACAAACAGGGGGGAACGAGGTCCCTACCCCTATCGCGAGAGTCCCAAGCGATATGGCATTGGCTCCTGGCCAGAGGAATGTCAATTACAGCAGTTCACCTGCCAGGTCAGCAGAACGTGGAAGCAGACTTTCTAAGCAGACACCCGGAGGACGTTCACGATTGGGTCCTGCACGGCGAAGTCGCAGAATACATCTTCGCGCAATGGGGTCGGCCTCAACTGGAACTCTTCGCAGACGAAGTAAACAAGAAATGCCCAGACTTCGCATCCAGGTTCTACCGTCCGGGATCTCGAGGGAATGCCCTGTTGATCGACTGGTCAGGGATATTTCTTTACGCCTTTCCGCTGATTCCCCTCATTCCGGCAGTGATCAGCAAACTTTACAGATCCAGGACCAGAATGATTCTTATAGCGCCGCAATGGCCCCGACAATTCTGGTACACGGATCTCCTCAACCTGTCGGAAGAACCTCACAGGAGGCTGCCGTGCAGACCGGATCTTCTGAGCAGAATGGAGGGCAGGATTCTACATCCCAACCTACCCTCTCTGAGCTTAACAGCATGGCTCCTGAATTCCTGCAGTATGGGCACCTAGGGCTCTCACAGGAGTGCATGATCATCTTGAAAGAGTCCAAACGACCTTCCAGGCAGCGTTCCTACGCTTTTAAGTGGAAGAGATTCTACATATGGTGCTGTCAGCAAGGTCATAATCCCATACGGGCGCAGGAGGATGTCATACTATCCTATTTGCTTCATCTAGCGAAGTCCGGTCTGCAGGTATCATCTATTAAGGTACATTTGTCTGCTATTACTGCCTATCGCAAATCGCCTTCTCAGGAATCCTTCTTTACAAAACCTGTAGTCAAGGATTTCTTAGAAGGTTTGAAGAAAGTTTTTCCGCCAATTCGGAGGCCTTCTCCTCCGTGGGAACTGAACATAGTCCTGGCAAAACTTATGGGCCCTCCTTTCGAGCTTATCCATAAGGCCTCTTTACAACACCTTACGTGGAAGGCGGCTTTTCTAGTGGCCATTACTTCAGCGAGGAGGGTCAGTGAAATCCAGGCCTTGTCTGCAAAAGAACCGTACACGGTTTTTCATGACAATAGAGTGGTTCTACGAACTCACCCATCTTTCCTTCCGAAGGTGGTGTCAGAATTCCATATTAATCAGACCATAACTTTACCGACGTTCTTTCCCAATCCGGAGACTCCGGCAGAGAAAGCATTGCACTCATTAGACTTGAAAAGAGTGCTAAAATTTTATCTGGACAAGACGAAGTCGATTAGACACTCTAACCGTTTGTTTGTAAACTATGGTCATTTAAGGACAGGAGAGGCAGCATCTAAACGTACAATATCAAGATGGATAGTTTCTTGCATTGTTAATACTTATCAGCTAGCCAATAGACAATTGCTAGCGCGGCCTAAAGCGCATTCCACAAGGGGTAAAGCGGCTACTGCTGCTCTCCTTAACAATGTTCCAATATCTGAGATTTGTAAGGCTGCTACATGGAAGTCTGTCCATACGTTTACAAGACATTATTGTTTAGACTCCGATGCAAGAGCGGATGCCCAAGTGGGGCAGGCCTCTCTAAGAAATCTATTTGCGTAATACCTATCTATTCCTGCACTTCTATCGGACAGTCCGCTGGGTTTAGGGATGGGCTTGCTAATCTATTCAATGTTTATGACTATTGATGAGGATCCCCTGGAAGAGAAGGATAAGTTACTTACCTGTAAATCCTAGTTCTCTTCCAGGGGGTATCCTCATCAAAGTCATAAACAACCCACCCTCCTCCCCGGACGCACGTCTCCTAGAAGTGCAGGACAGACTGTGTTTTGAATCAGTTATGAAAATTGTCACCGTAAAAAGAACTGACCTAACTGTGAACCAACTGTCACCTTTCCTTCACCCCTGAGGCATGGTGGGATACTGGAGGTGCTCAGGGTCTTAAAGGCACGGTGCCAAAGTTTTTATGGTTCTCCTGTGTTAACCTGCATGCAGCCTATTGGCTAAGAATGCTTCAGTGTTTTTCAATGCAGTTTTTTCTATTTCTTCTCTAGAGTTTGCTACTGCTCACTTCACTAATCCTAGTTTTAGGAGCTTGGGCACATATTTATGCTCTATTGTAGTATTTAATATAAAAAAAAAAACGGTATATGCCTGTTGTTGGAAGAAATTTGTGGCATGGTGCACCAACAAGTCTGTTGAACCCCTTTCTGCCCCTCTCTCTGATGTCCTATTGTTTATCCCTTCTGTGCCCATCAGGACACTGCTACGGGCACTCTCAAAGGTTATTTGTCTTCCATATTTGTGTGTTTGAGGCTGCCTGATCAACATTCTTTCTTTACGTCTCCCTAATAGATTCTTTAAAGGTCTTACACATCTCATTCTGCCATCCCCATTCACTATGCCCCAATTGGATTTGGATTTGAATTTGAATTTGTTTTTTACCTTTCTGATGTGCTCTGCATTAAAATCCGCTAAGCAGTGGCCAAAAAGCAACCCCCTGAGGGTTTGTGTGCTCATTATACTTGAGCTACAACTGCGACCACTGCACTAGCATGAGAAGTGCCAGCCTTTGATATCTCTTAGGTGGCAATGTAGGCTTCCCTGGACACGTTAGCCAAACATTACTGCCTTGACAGTCAGGTTTGTAGAAATTGATATTTTGCCTGCTTGGTCCTGCAAGACTTTCTAGTCTGATCTCTGATCGTGGACCCACTTCTGGAGATGGAATTTCTTGGGTATCTATTCAAAGTTAAGGAGTCTGTTACTAGTAGTCTCTATCAGATGAACAAGTTACTTACCTTTGGTAACGTCTTATCTGGTAGAAGCAATAGCTAGTTGCAGATTCCTTACCGACCCACTCATTCTCCCCACCCTGCAAACTGATTTCTTGGGGCAGGGACTCCCTTTCGGGGCCTTAGTTTTGATGCACCAGTAGTCAGTGTTCCTAATGGCTCTGCTCTTGTGATGTGGAAGTTCTTGAAAAGAAACTGATGTCAAGGCGTGGGGGTGGCTCCTAAATAGGATCAGCAATTCCATATCTGGTACTGACGACGGACACGGAGCCAATAGACACCACCTAATGGCGCACTGGGGAACTGCTGAAGAAAAATCTCTGGATCCAGTCTGATGCCTAGGGGAAATTCAATAGTAAGGAATCTGCAACTAGATATTGTCTCTGCCAGATAAGGCCTAACCGAAGGTAAGTGTTTTGGCTGTGGGGGCGACAATGCCAGGGAGCCGGCTGTCCTCTTCCTCCACCCCACAAAACAAGACATCCCTGGTGCCTAGTGGGATCCCTGCTTATAGAACGCCATCCACTTGAGATCCACAAGCAGGGTTCTGTTTCCAAATGCTTTTTCAGATTTTGTGATGCGTGAAGATTTAGGCAGCACAACAAGTAAAATCAAAATGGAGGGCAAATTTACCCTTCCCTGGTGGGACATGTTGCGCCTCTGACCCCCGTTTCCCACCCACCCCATATATGTATATAATTATTTGACCAGAAAGGGAGTCGACCATGCCTGGGTGACCGACACTTCTTCGCCCCCCCTCCTCCCTCCGCCCAACCTTAAAATAGGTATTGCCAGTGTCTAGTGGATCCCTGCTCATGGATCTCAGTGCGACCCTGACCTATGATATGGGATTGGTTTGAGAAATGCCTCACTTGAATACTGAGGGACAGGCTGGCAGAGATAGCCCAGCACCAGCGCAGGGAGATTGCCTTACCTGCTCATCCCTTCTCCTGAGATGTGACCAGTGAGGTCAGAAGGAGCAGTGGGTACAGATGTGCAAGCAATCCTGCATCAGCCCCTATCTTAAGCAGAAATGCAGGGAAGCCCCAGATGTGAGCACTGAGCGTGCACAGCGGCCCACCAGGACAAAGTTAGTGGATCGTCCTTCGCACGTAAATGTTTAAAAAGCTCTGTGTTTGGGTCCAAAGATTGTTTCTCTTTTGATGCACATTGGATACGGTAATTTTGACCAATCTTTCTTTTTCGCCAAATCAGTGAAATGCTTTTCAGTAGCGTGGCTATTAACAATTTTAAACTTGACCATGGGTTTATGGTCAGTTGGTTGTGCTATTCATATCAATTATGTTTTACCCAGCAACATATGAGGCAAAAGGAAATTATAAGATGACAGCTTGGGTTTGATATGTGAATGTTTCCAATGCAACTAAACTTGCTAAGTATATTTTGCCCTAGCAAGAGCATGAAACTTGAATGCTTAAAATGGTCTGCGTTCTGCGCTGATTGAGCTGCAGCACAGTTTAAACTATTTACTTCTGAAAGTCTTGGAGATTTGTTAAAATAATACTGGTTTGTTAATTAACAATAGAAAAAACATTTCCGGAAGTCCCAATAGCTACTATGGTACAACTCATTCAACTTTTAAGAGAGTCACTCCGAAAGTTATTGGTGGGCTTAAGGGTTTAGATGCCCATTGAGAAGAAGGAAATTAAATGAAGCCATATCATAAGAGAATTCAAACTGGACCAAGATTTATGGGGGAATAAGGTGTGGCTGTGGGAATAGCTACATTTTTCTCTAGTTTATATCCTGTTGAAGCAAAACTTGCACTTAGTTAGCACTTCAAAAAATGACCATGTTGACTCATGCTGTGCAGATTATTGCAAAGGTGGTGTCTCTTTTTTCTCCTTCATGGCAGAGTGTCGACGACGATGCCAGCATCCACGATAAGGTTCTCTGGGCAGTCCACATGAGTGGCATGGATGATCTTGTGAAGTTTCTTGCAAGTTCGCAAACGGAACAGCAGTGGACGATGCACGTCCTGGAGATCGTCTCTCTGATGTTCCGTGATCAGAAAGCAGAGCAGCTTGCTGCCACCGGCCAGTCCCGCTCTGTGGCAGAACGAGGGACAGATATGAAGGAGCTGGAACTGCTGAGGCAGCGGGAAATTGCAGAGAGAAAAAGCAGAGTATTTCAGCGGGCATCGAGGTGAGATATATATAATGGACAGGGCAAAGAATATTGTGTTAAAACCTAGATGGGACAGAAGCTGGTGATGCCTGAGTGAGGCTGAGAAAGACAGGGAGGGGTTCAAGTTTAGCTTTAGAATGGAGGAGAGAATGGGATATGGCGGAGCCAGCACAACAAAAGACTGGTACACTAGTGAGTTACAGAGAGCATCACCTGAGCTCAGGTTAAGGGCAGATTGCATTTCGATCAGTGTTATGTTTCTTTAACAATTTTCTAGAAGCCTACCACACTTGGAACAATGGTGGAATCAGAACTTTACAGGAAGCATTAATGCTTTGAGCGGCCATCAAGGAGCATGTTAGCCTATAAGTCAACCTGTCCACCATAAGAGCTTTTCTTATTGTGAGTGAAAGTCAATTTTTCTTTTGCTTATCAGTCATTCCCAGCCTTTCTCAGACTGACCTCTGATTCTGCATTTACAGGCACTCAAGGTTTGGAGGATCCTACGTTGTCCAGGGTTTGAAAGCCATTGGCGACCGGGACGTTGTTTTCCACAAAGGGCTACACACTGTAAGTTTCAGATTATGTAGGATTTTGAACAAATGAGGTATCTTGAAGTCAGGATTTCATGATAAAAAGTAGCAAAGTAGAGGTGAATACAGATCTAAGCTGTACACATACTGATATTCAGAATTTCCTAAAGTAAAAGTTAGCCTTTAGTTTGTCGGCTGAAGAGTATTTTATAGAATGAAGATGGGTAAGGTGATAGTAACTTTTACTGTGCCAAGGCACATTTCTTTAATTTTAATTGAATGTTCGATGGCATCTGTCGCTGTAGATACACATGGTCTGCATAGCTCGCCATCTGGTGTTCGGTCGGAGTGTTACAAGTTGTTTTTCTTCGAAGAAGTGTTTTCGAGTCATTGGACCGAGTGACTCCTCCTTCTGTGCTCATTGCGCATGGTCGTCGACTCCATCTTCGATTGTTTTCTTTCCGCCATCGGGTTCGGACGTGTTCCTGTCGCTCCGAGTTTCGGAACGGAAAGATAGCTGAAAACGGAAGATTTTCGACGGTATCGTTGCGATCCGGATCGAGATAAACACATACGACAACGCATTGAACATCGAAGCGCTTCGGTGCCCTTCGGGGTAGATTTCGGCACACCGTTGGGGCCTAGTCGGCCCGACCGCGTGGAGAACAACGCCGATGGAACGGACCCCGTTTCGATTCTGCCCTGAATGCCACAACAAATATCCTTATACGGACCAACACTCGGTCTGTAACCTGTGCCTGTCACCCGAGCACAGCGAAGAATCCTGTGAGGCCTGTCGGGCGTTCCGGTCCCGAAAAACTCTGCGCGACCGTCGAGCGAGAAGACTGCAGATGGCGTCCACGCCAAAGGAGCATCGACAGTTCGAGACAGAAGAGGAACAGGAGGAATCCTTTTCCATCCAGGATTCAGACTCCGACGAACTCGACAATACAAAAACTGTGAGTAAGACGTCGAGATCAGAAATTAAAAAAGGCAAAAAGGCCCAGGGGACGCCACTGCCAACCGGCCATGGCTCAACCCAAATTCACGGTGACCAACAATCGGCACCGAAAAAGGCCCATTCAGTGTCGAGATCGTCCGACTCCGGTCGAGACACCGGCACGCAGCCTCCTCGGGACCGAGAGAGTGCTAAAGAGAAGCATCGACACCGAGAGTTCGGTGTCGACACGGATCGACGCCGAGACAGTGGCGCCGAAGATCATAGAGGCCAAGATTTTTCGGCACAAAAGAAGAGGAAGGTTACCTCGGAGCCGAAAAAACAAACAACAGGGTTTTCGGAGCCGAAAAAAGCACCAACAGACCCAGTTTCAGGCTCCTATACTGAAGAACTTTCTATGTCTTCACAAATGAAAAGACACAGATTCGAACAGGAACTGCAATCCACTGAAGTGGATCACACGCAAAAGCGTATCTTTATTCAGCAGGGGACAGGGAAGATCAGTACCCTTCCACCTGTCAAAAGAAAGAGAACACTTCAGTTTGTAGCACAAGAGGCTCCTCAGCAACAAACAGCAAAGACTGTAACACCTCCTCCCTCGCCTCCACCTGTAACTCCGGCTTCGCCAACTTACACCCCGTCACATTCGCCAGCTCACACCGCCATAAGCCACGACGACCAAGATCAAGACGCGTGGGACTTGTACGATGCACCAGTGTCTGATAACAGCCCAGACACATACCCAACTAGGCCATCACCACCTGAGGACAGCACAGCCTATTCACAAGTGGTGGCTAGAGCAGCTCAGTTCCATAATGTGGAACTACACTCTGAACAAGTAGAGGATGACTTTTTATTTAACACCCTCTCCTCCACCCACAGCTCCTACCAAAGCCTGCCTATGCTCCCAGGCATGCTTCGCCATGCAAAGGAGATCTTCAAGGAGCCAGTCAAAAGCAGGGCAGTAACGCCTAGAGTGGACAAAAAGTATAAGGCGCCTCCTACGGACCCTGTATTCATCACCTCTCAGTTGCCACCAGATTCTGTGGTGGTAGGGGCTGCCAGAAAACGGGCAAATTCACACACTTCTGGGGATGCACCTCCCCCAGATAAAGAAAGCAGAAAGTTCGATGCAGCCGGGAAGAGGGTCGCTGTCCAGGCAGCAAACCAGTGGCGCATCGCAAACTCACAAGCGCTGCTAGCGCGATACGACAGAGCCCACTGGGATGAGATGCAGCATCTCATTGAACATCTCCCAAAAGATCTACAAAAAAGAGCAAAACAGGTTGTTGAAGAGGGTCAAAACATTTCCAACAATCAAATACGCTCCTCTATGGATGCAGCAGACACAGCCGCAAGGACCATTAATACGTTGGTTACCATCCGTAGGCACGCATGGCTCAGAACGTCTGGATTCAAGCCAGAAATTCAGCAGGCAGTACTTAACATGCCAGTAAACGAAAAAATGCTGTTCGGTCCGGAGGTCGACACAGCCATAGAAAAGCTCAAAAAGGACACTGACACTGCCAAGGCCATGGGCGCACTCTACTCCCCGCAGAGCAGAGGATCTTATACCACCTTCCGCAAAACACCTTTTAGAGGAGGGTTTTGGGGTCAGGCCACACAAGCCAGTACCTCACAGTCCGCACCGTCCACCTACCAGGGACAGTACAGGGGAGGCTTTCGGGGCCAGTATAGAGGAGGGCAATTCCCTAGGAATAGAGGAAGATTTCAAAGCCCCAAAACCACTACCAACAAGCAGTGACTCACACGTCACTCACCCCCCCCACACAACACCAGTGGGGGGAAGGATAGGTCAATATTACGAAGCATGGGAGGAAATAACTACAGACACATGGGTCCTAGCAATTATCCAACATGGTTATTGCATAGAATTCCTGCCATTCCCTCCAGACATACCACCAAAATCACAAAATTTATCAAAACACCATTCACAGCTTCTAGAGATAGAAGTTCAAGCACTACTGCAAAAAAAATGCAATAGAATTAGTACCAAGCACACAAATAAACACAGGAGTTTATTCACTGTACTTCTTGATACCAAAAAAGGACAAAACACTGAGACCAATTCTGGACCTCAGAGTAGTAAACACATTCATCAAATCAGACCACTTTCACATGGTCACACTACAAGAAGTGTTACCATTGCTCAAAAAACACAACTACATGACAACCCTAGACCTCAAAGACGCATATTTCCATATACCAATACATCAATCACACAGAAAATATCTAAGGTTTGTATTCAAAGGAATACATTACCAATTCAAAGTATTGCCTTTCGGTTTAACAACCGCTCCAAGGGTATTCACAAAATGCCTAGCAGTAGTCGCTGCACACATCAGAAGGCAGCAAATACATGTATTCCCGTATCTAGACGACTGGCTAATCAAAACCAGTTCGCTCACACAATGCTCAAACCACACAAATCAAGTCATACAAACCCTCTACAAACTAGGGTTCACCGTCAACTTTACAAAATCCAACATTCAGCCAAGCAAAGTACAGCAATATCTAGGAGCCATAATAGACACGACAAAAGGAGTAGCAACGCCAACTCCACAAAGAATTCACAATTTCAACAGAGTCATTCAACACATGTCTCCAAATCAAACAATACAAGCAAGAACAATACTACAGCTCCTAGGCATGATGTCCTCATGCATAGCCATTGTCCCAAACGCAAGACTGCACATGAGGCCCTTACAACAGTGCCTAGCCTCACAGTGGTCTCAAGCACAGGGTCACCTTCTAGATCTGGTGTTAATAGACCGCCAAACTTACCTCTCGCTTCTATGGTGGAACAGTATAAATTTAAACAAAGGGCGGCCTTTCCAAGACCCAGTGCCACAGTACGTAATAACAACAGATGCTTCCATGACAGGGTGGGGAGCACATCTCAATCAACACAACATAAGAGGACAATGGAACATACATCAAACAAAACTGCATATAAATCATCTAGAATTATTAGCAGTTTTTCAAGCACTAAAAGCTTTCCAACCAATCATAACCCACAAATACATCCTTGTCAAAACAGACAACATGACAACGATGTATTATCTAAACAAACAAGGAGGAACACATTCAACGCAGTTAAGCTTATTAGCTCAAAACATATGGAAGTGGGCAATCCACCATCAAATTCGCCTCATAGCACAGTTTATTCCAGGGATCCAGAATCAACTGGCAGACAATCTCTCTCGAGATCACCAACAAGTCCACGAATGGGAAATCCACCCACAAATTCTGAACACCTACTTCACACTCTGGGGAACACCTCAAATAGACTTATTTGCAACAAAAGAGAACGCAAAATGCCAAAACTTTGCGTCCAGATACCCACACAAGCAATCCCAAGGCAATGCCCTATGGATGAACTGGTCAGGAATATTTGCTTACGCTTTTCCTCCTCTCCCTCTCCTCCCTTATCTAGTGAACAAATTGAGTCAAAACAAACTCAAACTCATTTTAATAGCACCAACGTGGGCAAGACAACCCTGGTACACAACACTGCTAGATCTTTCTGTAGTACCCCACATCAAACTGCTGAACAAACCAGATCTGTTAACGCAACACAACCAACAGATCAGACACCCAGATCCAGCATCGCTGAATCTAGCAATCTGGCTCCTGAAATCCTAGAATTCGGACACTTACAACTTAGCCAAGAGTGTATGGAGGTCATAAAGCAGGCCAGAAGGCCATCCACTAGACACTGCTACGCAAGTAAGTGGAAAAGATTTGTTTGTTACTGCCATCATAATCCGATACAACCACTAGACGCAACTCCAAAACATATAGTAAATTACTTGCTCCATTTACAAAAAGCAAAGCTAGCCTTCTCTTCTATTAAAATACACCTTGCAGCAATATCTGCATACCTGCAGACTACCTATTCAACTTCCTTGTATAGGATACCAGTCATCAAAGCATTCATAGAAGGTCTTAAAAGAATTATACCACCAAGAACACCACCTGTTCCTTCATGGAACCTAAACGTGGTCCTAACAAGACTCATGGGCCCACCTTTCGAACCCATGCACTCTTGCGGAATACAATTCCTAACCTGGAAAGTTGCCTTTCTCATCGCCATTACATCTCTGAGAAGAGTAAGTGAAATTCAAGCGTTCACAACACAGGAACCTTTTATACAAATACATAAAAATAAGGTCGTCCTACGACCTAATCCAAAATTTTTACCAAAAGTTATTTCACCGTTCCATCTAAATCAAACGGTAGAACTACCTGTTTTTTTCCCACAGCCAGATTCTGTGGCTGAAAGAGCACTACATACATTAGATGTCAAAAGAGCATTAATGTACTACATTAACAGAACAAAGAACATCAGAAAGACTAAACAGCTATTTATTGCATTCCAAAAACCTCATGCAGGTAACCCAATATCAAAACAAGGTATAGCCAGATGGATTGTTAAATGCATCCAAATCTGCTACCTTAAAGCAAAAAGACAACTGCCCATTACTCCCAGGGCACATTCAACAAGGAAAAAAGGTGCTTCAATGGCCTTTTTAGGAAACATTCCAATGCATGAAATATGTAAGGCAGCCACATGGTCTACGCCTCACACATTCACCAAACACTACTGTATAGATGTGCTATCCGCACAACAAGCCGCAGTAGGTCAAGCTGTATTAAGAACTCTATTTCAGACAACTTCTACTCCTACAGGCTAATCCACCGCTTATGGGGAAATAACTGCTTACTAGTCTATGCAGACCATGTGTATCTACAGCGACAGATGCCATCGAACTGAAAATGTCACTTACCCAGTGTACATCTGTTCGTGGCATCAGTCGCTGAGCTTCACATGGGCCCACCCACCTCCCCGGAAGCCTGTAGCAGTTCAGAAGTTACCTTCAATTTTGTACATTTGTATATATATTATTTAAACCTTTAATAGGTACATACTTACACATTTCATTGCGCGGGCACTATTACTATAGTACAACTCCTACCTCACCCTCTGTGGGGAAAATAATCGAAGATGGAGTCGACGCCCATGCGCAATGAGCACAGAAGGAGGAGTCACTCGGTCCAATGACTCGAAAACACTTCTTCGAAGAAAAACAACTTGTAACACTCCGACCCAACACCAGATGGCGAGCTATGCAGACCATGTGAATCTCAGCGACTGATGCCACGAACAGTTGTACACTGGGTAAGTGACATTTTCATTTCTTGGTTTCATTTTAGCTTTTGAGTATGCGAAGTGAGGTTTAAAATTATAATTCTGAGTAGATAGGCACAACTTTCAAGTGCCAGGCTTGTTTAGTTTTTGTTTGGAATGTGTCACTTTACTGCATTCTAATTATCTTTAGCTTTGCTCGTTGTGCGCGTTTGTTTCATCACATCTTTTATTTTAGTGTGTTAATCAGGGAGTTGTGTTTTTTGTTTTTAATCTGTTTTATTGCATTTTCTTTAAACAGTATGTTACATTTTAGTGGTAACATTCTAACAACGTAATGGATACTTACATTGGTACATATGGAACATGGACACACCATAGTATTCAGCATGTACACCAAAAGCCTGTCTTCCATGGCACCATATTACATATTATTAGGAATGAAGGAAATAAGGTTCAGAGCAATAATGGAAAACACAGAATGTAGTTTAGTTTTGTCTCAGAGCAAGCAGGTTTGCAAGTGTGACGTCTGAGCAAGTAATAACGACAATGCACTATAACAGGCATTTTAAACATTGTAAAAAGAAAAGTAGGACATTTGTGTCTGGGTTAGTAGGCAGGCAAGCCACGAGATCAGTGCTTCATGACTTTCAGGGGAAACCTAGTAACGACTTGTCACCGACAACCGCCTGGAGGACATTAGTAGTATCTCTGGTGTTTTAACTGGATCCTGATATGGTGTGCATAGGAGGAAAGTAAACAGATGTGCGTGGTGTTGCCGGCAGCCTGTACCATTGTGGCAATTCTGCCACCCTTTCCGTGTTTCTTGGTGGCAGTGTGCCTGGGTGCTCAGAAGTGTCAGGTATGGGTGTGTGTAGGACTTGCCAGTATTGTGTACTAATTAGTGGCTATTGGGTATTTGGGGAGTCTGAGATTATCTTCTCAATGGAGGGCGATGCTTTCTGCCTGCACCGAGACCGACCGGGATTGCAGCTATGCTACGTAGCGTGGCGGGTCAGGTGCTCGCCAACTACGAGTCATGAGTCTCTAAGCTAGTAAAAGTCCCAGGTCGAGAAGCCAAGTTATGACTCTATTTTTTTGTCCCTACAGAAAAGTCCCAGCACACAAGCCTCCCAAGTAAATAGAATGCTCAGTTCCATGCAGTGAGATAGTCTGTGCGTCACCGTATGCCAGTAGTGGTGTAAGTATGGGCATGGCCATAACATGCGTAGCAGGTCTGCGTATGGTTGAAATATCTGTTATTTTTAGCAGTTGTGAGGTAAGCCTTCTGGGTAATGTAGTGTTGTATCAGCCAGAATTGTGCATTGTGTGGCACCCGAACTGGGCCTTCCAGCAAGGTTGGCCATTCCTTGTCCATGTACGGTTGTCCACGATCAGCCTCCCATCGGTCTTGGAGAAACGTGATTGGCAAGGACGTATGGTGCACACAGTCTGCCAACTGGGGCACCAAATGTCAGCCTCTGCCAAATGTGGAAATATTGCAAGGTAAGGTGTGTGGGAAGCTCTTGAATTTGGTCCCCCCACATCTGCCCTAGTGTTATGAAATAACAATAAAGGAAGAAACCCCCGTGTCCTCCATTAGGGCTTCATATTGAAGGAGTTTTGCATCATCGTAAAGATAACTCTGGGTATGAACTGCCTCTGGCTGCCAAAGTGTCAGTTCCGCCACAGTAGTGGTCTGGGGGCCCCCCTTGATGTTCCCAAAAGAGGGCTGGCTGGTGCATAAGCGATTGTTGCCTTAGCGAAAGCAGAGATAGGCCATATGTAGTAGCAGAGGTCGGGGCGTAGGCAGTCTGGCCCTGGGATGAAACAGTTGTAAGATGTTAGAAAGCTTGCATGCAGGAGACACAGTAGCCGTGTCGGTCAGTTAGAGAGAGACTAGCCATCGCAACACCCATTGCAATTCGGCCACCAGATAAGTGTTCTCGGTTGGGAACGCCAGGCCACATTGGTCAGTGGGCCTGTATAGTTTTGAGAGGGCTACTTTGCATCAGGAGGTGTTCCAGATATATTCCTGAATGATTTGCTCAAACGAGCGGAAGAACGATGCAGAAATTACAGAGGTAGGTTGACAACAATACATTAGGTGAGGCAGGACAACCATTTCACGAAGTACCACTTGACTTGGAGATAAAGCGAGCAAACTTAGTGTGGCTAGACAGAAGAGACAAAGAACAGAGGGGTGTATGTGAGAAAGTGGATGACTTGGGAATGACAAGACGGTGGAGTCCAAAAATAACAAAATATATACCACTAAGACTTTCATGACAGACGAAGACTGAAACGACTTTCTCAAGGACGTGACCCTTGTGTCCCTTACAGAGGAAAAGCAAGAGTCTATGGAGGGGAATCTGATGGTGGAGGAGGTAGGAAGGCCGCTCGGATCTTTACAGTCCGGGAAGGCGGTGGGCCTAAACGGGCTCCCAGTGGAGCTGTATAAAGGGGGAAGAAGTAAAGTGGCCCCACACCTTACCACAGTGTACCTAGAGGCACTGACAACCTAGCAACTTCCGGTTGATCAGAGTACAGCAACTATTGTGGTCCTACATAAGGAAGGGAAGCCGGCAACGGAGTGCGCATCCTATAGACCTATATCCTTGTTGAAAGTGTTAGCTAAGGTGCTGGAAACCTGCCTGCAAACAGTGATCACCCTTTATAGTCCATCCTGATCAATCGGGCTTTATGCCCCGTAGAAGCACCTGGCTTAATATCCGTCGATTTATACAGAGTGCTCCACATGACAGTCTCCTGGGGGCACCCAGGCAGCCCTGTTGGCCCTGTATGTTTGCATCACTTCGAAAGATGGGATTCGGTCCGTGGTTTTGTGCACGAGTCAGACTGCTCTACCAGAAACCCCTGGTGAGAGAGAGTGAATGGGACAGCTTCCCGAACCTTTGAGTTACAGAGGGGAACAGTACAGGGATGCCCGCTCTCCCTTATGCTCTTCGCACGGGCCCTAGAGACGCTTGCAGCCTGGATCCGGCAGGACCCCTTGGTCTGCGGAATTCCTGGAGGGAAATTTAGAGAGGGACGCAGAGCACTGGCGGCAACTGCCGCTTACACTAATGGGCAGAGAGGCTCTGTATAAGATGATGTCCCTGCCCTGTCTATTGTAGGTGTTTCAGAACATGCCGGTGGCTATCCCAGTGGGGTTCTTTCGGAAAATTGATCAGACCCTGTAGGAAGCTGGCCTGGTGTGTGGTGGCTACCTAAACTACTTACACCTTATACCAGGTCTAGGTATCCCCTCCTAGTGAAGTGTAGGCAGTGTCTAGAAGCCAGGCTCTCTAGGGGTAGCGGTGGATGAGCAGCCAAGGCTTATCTAGGAGACATGCAAAGCTCATGCAATACCACTGTAGTCACACAGCACTTACACACATGAAAGAAAACACTCAGTTGTACAAAAATAAAGGTCCTTTATTTTTGGAACAAATTACCACAAACTACTAGACAGATAACCCACCTATAGGAGGTAAGTAGTACACTAAATATATTCACTAGTAATCAGAAACGGGCAGAAAAAAGGTTAGAAAACAGTGCAAATAGCAGTAACCAATAGTGACCTTAGGGGGAGCACAAACAATTAACGGGAAAAATGGAATGCGAACAAGGTACCCCCACCTAGGTAAGTAAAATGGGTAGAGGGGAGCTGGGAGTACTAGAGAACCACAGAGGTAAGTAGCACAGTATCCTGCCAGGAATGCAGGAGTAAAACTAAGGATTTTTCCCCAAACCACCCAAAAGGAGGAAAAGAAAAAAAAGACACTGAGACAAGACTGCAAGAAAACCATTGGTGGATTCCTGAAGGAAGAAGACCTGTGGAGAGAGGGGACCAAGTCCAAGAGTCACAGCGGAGTCCAGGAGGAGTGTAGTGAACCCTAGTTTGTTTTAATAGGATACAGGAGTTAGCTTAGCCTTTGGCTTTCAGACTCGTGCCCCCGACACCTAGTGACTTTTACCCTACTTAGCGTGCTCCGTTTTAGCGCATTTATTTTATTAAATCTATTGATATGGCTGCCTTATTTTTAGTTAGGTCCAGGTTTTAGTTTGCGTGATCAGTGCGCTAAGGCGTCAATATCAAGCGACAAAGATCAACAAACTGTAGGTGTTCACATTAAGGTACTTTCCCTCTTCATGCTTTCAAGGGAATTGTTTATTTAAATTACCGTCCCAAGGATTCCTTGTTACCTATTGTTTGGGAACAGACCTACGTCAGGGGTCCCAGTAGATCTGTATAAATACCCCTCACTTAAACAGATTGCCAGAGGGATTCCGACCAGATGCCATAGCTGCTATCGATGCTACACGTCGCCTTGACGCTGACCCGGTCTCTGTGTCCCTACGGAGTCTGAGCTAGAGACCTCATTCCAAGGTAACAAGGGATGGGGGGCTCTTCTCATGGACATGGCATTGGCAGATTAGGGTAACACGCCTAGCTCTCTTCTAGGTTAGAGATTAGGTACACATGACATTAGGGTATTAGGACATATTTCAAATTTCATGTCATTTCATTATATTGCAAGATGGTGGGGGTCTTTGTATTAATGACTCTTGTCTTTACCATTCTGTTTATTGCATTGTTCCTTAGCCTAATCATTGCAGCCCATGCAACTTATCACAGATTGCAGTTTTGCTAAATAAAACCTATTGAAACCTTACTGCATCTTCCTAATTTCCTGTGTTTGATTGATTGAGACCTTGAGTTAATGTGAGAAAGGGGTAATCTCAGTTTAACCACAACACTCCCTGAGATGTCACACTCTTGAGTCCATGCGTAAAGGCTGCCACAAATCTCCTTTTACTGTTTGGGGTTTTGGTGAGGTGCTGCTTGTGAGCCGTTAGGGTTGGGCCGACAGTTGCGACTGGCATAGTTGCCTACAAACATAAGTACTGTCATCCTTAAACCAGCAGTCTTGCCTAGAGCAAGAGTCAAACTACTACAGGAGTAGAGGCTACTACCCACCCAGCTATGGTTGCAGGAGTTGGTTGATGGTGATAAAGAACAGGTCAGCACTGCAGCCCTGGGGCCGGAGAAGAGTGCCTGATGGTTGTAGATGAAGTCCCATGCTGGAAGGAATATTGCAGCCGGTGGATGTCGGTGCAGGAATTCCACCAACAAGCCTTGGCAATGGCAAACTCGTGGTTAGTGGAAAAGAGGTGCTGCTGGAGACCAGCAAGGCCCAGGAGAATTCAATCCAGGAGGGGGGAGTCGCAGGGGAGCCTCAGCGTCAGAGAGGGTCCACAGGTAGAGAGGCAGCACACACAGGAGTCCCACAGGATGGGGGACACAGAAGTTGCAGGAGAAGCCCACGCAGCACTACAAATGGGGACCCCACACTGCAGGAGGACCACGCAGGAGGCTGTTCTGTGTAGGATGGAGGGCTGGGGGCTGGAGCTACACGTTGCCTGAAGATGCCTTGGAGGAGATGGAAACAAGCTTTAGCAGCTCCAAGAAACTCAGTACACAGGGGTACTGTCCTTCATTGGAAGGCAAAGGCTTACCGCCACCAAAGTTGGACAGCTGGCAGAGAGGACCAATAGGACTACTCCTCACTACCACCTGTGATGCAGGATCCACGCAGCTCAAGATGAGAAGAGATCCACGCAGCAGGTCACCGCTTGTTGTAGGTGCCTGCGGTTGCAGGGAAGTGACTCCTTCACTCCACAGGAGATTACTCTTTCTTGTGCAGGCTGAAAAGTTGCAGTCTTCTGAGAATGCTCGGCCGGGGAAATGTTGCAAAGCTGGCAGGAGACGTGGAAACAAAGTTGCAGAAGAGTCTTCTTCGTTGTAGCAGCGTTGTCAGTTCCTGGCGAGTCCAGTCACGGTTCCAATGGCCAGAAGTCGAAGCAGAGGTTGCAGAGGAGTCCGGCTGGAATCATGCAAGCCAAATCTGAGGACCCACCCAAGAGAGAGACCCTAAATAGCCCTGAAAGGGGGGCTTGGTCACCTAACCATGGACTTACATGGGAGGACTAGTATGCCAATTGTGGAAAGAAAACGGTACAATTTAGAGGAGAGAGCAAAACTTCTGGGATCTTGGTTATCAGGATCCCAGTAGACACATTCAAACATACTGACAACGGGCAGAAAATGGGGGTAACCATGCCATGAGCTAGGGTACTTTCCTACAGACCCTCATATCTCTGCTATGGGCAGGAGGACTCCTACGAATAGCGTCGAGGAAGCTCCAGAGGGGGACTTGCGAGGGAGGGCTCGCAATTCCCGATGCCCAGTTGTATTACTGGGTGACCCAGCTGGTGGTGGTTAATGAATGGGCCTTTGGGGAACTTACAGAACCAGCCTATAGGGTAGATACAGAAGCGATGGGCATCATGGGCTATGAAGGGTCCTTTACCGCCAGCGGGGGGGTCTGAAATCTACCAACCCATACCATGACAGTCGTGCGAGCTTGGAAAGAAGCAAATCGCTACCTGGGGAGGGGGAATCCCACTCTGGACCGGTGATTACTTGAAGAAAGTGAGTGCAATGAAAGGGTTCTCCAGATGGGCCCTGATGGGATAGAACTGGGAGATGTTTGGAAGGACTATGCCTTGATACCCTTTGAGGATCTGTGGATGGAATTTGACATGCAGGAAGTGGAACGGTATAGATATCTGCGACTGGGCCACGCGCTCTGTAGGCACCTCCTTACAGGGTAGCAAATCAGACTCATTACATTGAGGACAGGGTCCTCACAGAGCCGCTGTTGGAGCAGGCGATCTCAACAATTTACAGGAAACTGACTAACAACTCCCCTGATTCAAATGAGTAGTTGAGGGTGGCGTGGGAGGAAGACGTAGCGTCTCCCAAAATGTCATCTGAGTTTTAAGTGATATAATAGCGTGCATCAGATTGCCATCAAATAAGTCAGGGGCCCAATAATAAACTTGGACTCCCAGGTATCTGAATGTATCAGGTCAAGGGGAGAGTGGCGAGGGCTGGGCCAGGATTGGCCGTGGTGGATGCTAGTAGAAAAAGGCACAACTTGGTCCAGTTGACCCCCAGGCCGGATAGAGATGCTTACGCATCGAGAGTGTCTATTATCTCAGTACGGAGCATGGAAAGATCTCTTAGATAGATGAGATCATCTACATAGACGGACACCGAATGAGTTCCGTCTCCCAAGGATATGCCCCAATTTCGTCCCTGTGCACATGGAACCGCTGCTAGGGGCTCCATGGCCAGGGCAAAAAGGAGTGGGAGGGAACAATGAGCATCCCTGTCTTGTGCCTCGCTCTATAACGGTAGGGTCAGATATAAGGGATTCCGTCTTAACCCCGGCCAATGACAAATTATAAAGCAGTCTCACCAGTTTTAGGAACTGCAGTCCTAGCCCGAACCGCAGTAGTGTCCTAAACAGAAAGGACCATTTCAGCAAGTCAGATGCCATCTCCAGATCAAGCACTAAGCATCCCGCCTGGTGCTGAAGGGACGAAGCATGTTCAAGGATTAAAGAAGTGTCTTACATTGAGGGACGGGCTGGTACAAATCTGTTCTGGTCCAAGTGTTCCCGAGTTGGGACTAGGTGTGCCAAGAGATCTGCTGTGATTTTGGACAATAGCTTATAGTCCGAGTTTAGCAGGGCAAGAGGTAGGAATGAATAGGGAAGCTCTGGGTCTTTGTGCGGTTCAGGCAGTGAGATCAGGTAAACATCTCGATAAAACTCTGCCGGTACCTGTCTGGACCAGAAATCTTTCTGGGGTGAGGCCACGGATGGCCATTGACCTCATGAATCTTGAACAGAGTAATGGGCTCATCCAGTTCAGCTCGCTTGTCTGGCATAATTTGGGGAATGGGTATTGTGGAAAGAAGGGAGTCCGTATCCAAAGGAGTGGATGTCCGGACCGAGTGATACAAGGGAGTAGTGTTTTAGTTCATCATGAATTTCTATCTGTGTGAAAAGTAGGGGTCCTGTGGTTGACCGCAGCACTGCTAAAGGTGGTGATCATGTTTTATCAACCAGGCAAGAAGCGACCCGGTCCTGTCTGCTGTGGTGTTCATTTTAGCAGAGTGGCTGCAAAGTTTAGGCAGCGTAGTCTTTCCAGGAGTCAGATGTTCTCTTTGGGCCTCAGCTAGCAATGGTCTGCTATCCGGGTCATGTATCACCGTATTTTCAAGGTGTAGTTGCTGGTGTTTCACGGTGAGTGTCTCCCTATGTCAGTGAGCTGTGTATCTGATAGAGACAGCTAGTCACAGATTCTTTATCTTCAAATTCTCCCCCAGGTGTCAGCGCATAGGTACTGCTGAGGAAAAATTTCCAGATCCGGTCTTAGGTAGAGGGCGTTGAGCACCTCCGCAGTGATGTGGTCCCCAGACATGTCAGCGGAGTCCATATATTCCCTCCTCTGACACGTTGATGTCAGTTTCTTCTTTTCCGTGAAGCAACGCGGATCCGGTGTATTGAGTACCTCGGCCCTTTTGGCTTTTTTTCTACCCGATCTTCCGGTATTTTTGTAAACTATTCTACTACCTGATAGTGTATATGACTTCTGGGTTTAAACCATGTGGATCCTATTCCCGGCAGATGTCTGTCACGCATCTACATTCCGTCTGTTTATGGTGTCTGGGATCTCACCATAAAGCCGAAAACTGCGATGCCTGCCATTGTTTGAAACCAAAGTCTTTGAAGCAAAGGAGTGTTGCATGAAACTCCTCGTGGCGCGAGCGCACAAGTCCTCTTCTTCCTGGTGTTGGAGTCCGTTGTCTTCTTCCCAGCCATGCTCAAGGAGTCGTTCTCGCATGGTTCCATCGACCCTGGGTGGTCCTTCGGTGTCTCCAGGTAAGTCTTCCTGGACACCATGATGCACTTCGGCGTCACCACCCCAGCATTCCCCTTCTATGGAGTCCGCCACCCCGTATCCTGGTGCCGGGGTGATTATGAACCAAATGCGATGTTAGTATGCGTCACTGCATTCCAACTTTGGTTCTTCCCCTCCCTCTGGAGCGCCTTTGGGGCCCTATGGAGGTGGGGAGTGCTTTGACTGTCTTTGCCGGAGTTTCCCACCTCGGTGCCGTTCACACTCTCAACTCTGACTCCAGTGTCGGATTGGGGCTGGTGCACAGCCTGGTACAACCTCTGTCTCCTCCGCATGATCCTGTTGTTCCGACGACCCTCATGGCACCGTTGGGTCTGCCAACTCCGCTTGGCACCCCTATTCTGAGTTCCCCGGAGTTGGACGACGCTCCTTCTGAGGAGGCTTCCCCCTCTCGACGCCGGGAGTGGAGCCATGTGATTTGGATATGGTTCCTGGGCCAGATCCACTATCTGTGCCTCCTATTCTGCCTCCTGCACCCTTTCTGGGGCCCCTTCTGCGTTCATCCTCTGATTGGGTGCTTGATTTAGCCATGGCTAGTGGCCTAGACTCCTCGCTGGCATCTAGCCTTCTCTCGTCCCCTGGATTGGCGACGGAAGCCAGCTCTGCCTTCGCAGATGTCTTGAGGCCGGGAGGCTGATGTTTTGAACTTGCACCTTCCCATGGTGCAATTATCCACTGATCCGTTGTTAACTTTTACTCCAGATCATTCCGACACTGAACCCGTTCTGCCTTTTTGCGAGGCTCTATATGACATTCTTCTGGGTGTCTGGATTCAGCCTATCTCTGGTCCGTCGGTGGATCGTTCTATCTCATGCAGGCATCGGCCAGGACAGGAAGATCCCTTGTCCCTTTGCTCAGGGGTTTGTTGTCCAAACTGCATTGGGCATCCCAGTTTTGGAGCAGATTCCTCTGACTCCGCCGCACAGGGATTCTAGTTAGCTGGATGCTGCCGGCAGGTGTATTTTTTTTTGTTTTTTGTCTTGTCTAGTGCCGCTCTTCATTCCACCAACACTTCCTGTGTGTTGGCCCTCTGGGACTCTGTTGAACGTTTGCTGCCATCACTCTCTGAGGATGTTTGCACTGCCCTGACGCCTTTGAACAGAGATGGTCAACAGGCTGCTCAACTTGCAGTCCGCTCAGGTATGGATTCTACTGATTCCATTAGTTGGGTCATGGCGGCCTCTGTTGCCATTCGTCGCAGAGCTTGGTTATCCGCTTCAACTTTTTCATCTCCGGTGCGGGATGCTCTTCTTGATGTGCCATTTGATTGCAAGTCTCTTTTTGGGGCGCACGCAGATTCAGCCTTGCGCTGTTTTTGAGATTCCCATGTTGGGGACTAATGTCCGTCCTCTTCTCATGCACTTTCGTTGCTTCATTGCAACTATATTTGCATTGCCAGGTTCCTCTCAGACGTGGGTCCTGTTGCGTACTCACCTGTTCATTTGCATGTTATTCCATTTTGTGCGGCTCCGTGACCTCTGAGTTCATTCAGAGTCTCCTCCTGTTCTTTCCAGTCTATTTTCTATCCACTTTGGATATTGTTGCACTTCCTTTGGAGGTGCTCTGCATGTTTTCACTGCTGCTGCGCCTATTTGCAGTGCTGTAGTTCCTTGGCATAGTCTGGTGCTTCTGCTGCCATAGGCTCCTCTGGACGGGGTTTTGATTCCATGGCCCGTATCAGTGCATTTCAGTATACTTTCTATGTGAGTTCCAACTCTCTGTTTCGTTTACATTCGGCGGATTTTCACCATGTTTAGTAGTAGCTCTACTTTTGAGACGGGCCGGGTTCCCTCTTATAATTTGGCCATCTCTACTGGCGGATCCCTCTGCCTCCTCTTGGTTTTTTCATACCACGGTCTTTTTCTTTTGCGTTCTGACAACTTTGCCTCTCCTTTTGTTTACCCTGGGCATCTTGCCTATTGTCTCTGTTGGTATAGAGATTGGGTTGGCCATTCGCTCTTTTGAGCTTTTGGTAGTAAGCTCCTTTACACATTTGCCTTGTTTTTCTTACCATGTGGGAATGTTGTTGTACTCCCCCCTGCGCCATTTCTTGCCTACTTTTTGTACGGTCCCCACCTCTGGTGTCCTTTCCTATTATTTGTCTTCTGGGAAGGCTTCTTTTCCCATTTTTTTCAATGGGTTCTACATTGCCTTGTTTTTCTCTGCTACTGGCTCTTTTTGGTGCTTGTTGCAGGTTCCCCTCCCTGTCTTTCAGGGTGTTCTTGATCGCTTCTAACGTAACCTACTTTAGTCACATTTCTTCCAGGACCATTATGCCCTGGCTCAGTGATAGCGTCTCTTCTTTAGTGGCACCGTCTCCCCCACACCATGGGTTCCAACATTTTTTTTCCTGCCAATTTGTTTTTAAATAAATAACAAATGAGGACCATACTACTACTACTACTACTACTACTACTACTACTACTACTCTCTCCACTTGAGGATACTTTCCTCTCTTTCCATTTTACCTCTTGCCTGCTCCTTTTGGGTCCTTCCTGAGCTTGTGCTCTCCCCGTGCTGTTGTTAACGGGTTCTTTCTTTCCCACAGGATATTGTGGATTCTTTAATCGTACTCCCTCTTCTGGTGGCAGTGTTGTTCCTTCTTCTGGCCTGTAGGTATTCCTTGTTTTTAAATCCTGGTGCCACAGTCTACCGTTTTCCCCCATTTCAACTGGAGGGGTATGGTGCTATTCCGACCCTGGCTTCTGCGGCCTTTTTGCGGCTTGCTTGATGCCTTTTTCCTCGCCTTCCTTGTTGGTCCCCTTCTGTGCATGCCTGTGGGGATTGTTTCCTTCACAGGTGTCTCTTATCTCTGTTCATTATGTGCGCTGATACTGTTAGTTCCTTCCCGTACATTCTATCCTTCTGGTTCAGGGATGGTTCTGTGTTTTCCCCTATACATCTGGTGTTTTTGTCACCTTGGATATTTCCCCTCTTTCTTCCTTGGCCACAGCCAACGGTTGCCTTTCCATGCTTCCATGTCCTCCTGGACATGGTAATAGTCCTGTGCTCTTTTGTGGAGTGGGACTTATCAGACTCTTGTCTCTTAACATGTCTCCAATTTCATGTTTCTTTTCTGACCTCGTCTTCATTTGGGGTGCCATGATTGGTTTGCTTTTTGGTCATGCTCCTTTCGTTACGTTCTGTACTTTTCTGCTGCACAGTCCTGTGGGTTCCTTTGTGTGCGGATGCCTATTCTGCTGGTGGTTCCCATGTCAGGCTGCTTTCTTGTTTTCAAGCCTGTCTTCATTGTCTGGGCTCTTTTGTTCCCCTTCATTTCTTTTCTCACGTTCATTTTTTGCTCTAGGTCCACACAGGAACGTCCGTTTCTTTTACCTTGTTGTTCCAGTTCTGCTTCAGAGTTCTCTTTTTGCCTTTCTCTCATACCCTGCTTTGTGTATGTCTGTACACTTTGCATTTTTATGGAGGGCCTTGCTGGTCTTTTCCTCTTTATTAGTCCATTGGGGCCCGGAGCTGTTTTCCCTGCTCCTTCTTCTGAGGCATCCATTGCTGGTCTGCCTGTACTCTTTCAGTTTTTCATCCGTTCTTTTCCTGACTACCTGTGTTCTGTCTTGGCTTATGTGTGTGTGTCACATATTGCCTCTGCTGGGGTACCATCTCATTCTAATTATGAGATTGGTTCTATGGAATGCTTCCGCTTGTCCTTTTACTTAGAAAACATGTAAAGGAGTCAATCAAGTGTCTTCTGGTTCTATTTCTGACTGTTTTTGCCTCCGTTTTCACTCACCTATGGGTGTGATCACTGCCTAGTTTCCTGTGGACACTTTCCCTTACTAGTCCTGACTTCTAATTTCCCCTCTGGATATGCCAGTTAATTTTTCATATGAGTAACTTGTGTTATTCTCTCACCCTCTCTATCTCGAGCCTGTTTTCGGGGTGTTCTTTGCAAGACCGTTGTTATCTGTTCGCTACCCTCCTCCAGGTGGTGGGGGCTATTGCTTGTGTATCTAATTCTAAAATAAGGAATCTGTGGCTAGTTGTCTCTATCAGATGAATAAGTTAGTTACCTCCGGTAACGCCTTATCTGGTGGAGATACAGACTAGCCGCAGATTCCTAATCGACCCACCCATCCTTCCCGCTTGCCAACTATGTACTCTTCAGTCTCGCTTAGGGTGCGTTTGGGTGTTTTCTGGTTATTGTACATCTCATAACTCGTCTGTTCTGGTTGCCATATACAGTATTGCACTGTTTTACTAGTTCACTTCCAGTTTCTCTGTGGCTCCGCGTTGTTCTGCGGCTTCAAGTCATGAAGAAACTGACGTCAGTGCATCAGAGGAGGGAATATATGTACGACGACGATGCGCAGAGTTACTGCTGAGGAAAAATGTCCAGGTCCAGTCTGATGCCTGGGGAGAATTCTAAGATAAGGAATCTGCGGCTAGTCTGTGTCTCTACCAGATAAGGCGTTGCCTTATCTGGTATTCCTTAATGTTAAAAATATTTTGTATTTGCCCCATAACTTTAATGGTTGGAACTGTCTTCCGGTCTGGAATGGGTGGGGTGTAGAGGTGGGGTTTGGAGGTCTGACTCCTCTGTCGATGTTGCACTTTAGGCATTTTGGGGCTGTATGATAAATTATGACAATTCTACATGAATTGGAGGTCAGTTTGTGTCTCTGTCCCAGACTCTGATAAATGGTGGGAGTACCTCCATATGATAGGTGGCAAACTATCATACACTCTCCTAAGCTGGTCCTGACTGTTAGAATTAGTAAGTGCCTAATTATCCTTTTGTTCTGGACAGCACATACAAGGCCCTGCTTTGTAAAGAATAGATTCCTGTGTAGGTGCGTTGCTGAAAGGGTTCCAAGTACTTTTTCAAGGTGCCTTAAACTCCAAACAGGATGAACCAGCACCATTGACTACAAACTGTCAAAATTGCATCTTCTTTACTTAGGCATGTGTAATTTAGACATAGGAGCGAACTCATGTAGTGTCTGATTACTAGTTCATTGAAATCTGAGAAGCTGTTTACCTTTAAAACCATTAATTTCACCACTCATATAGTGCCACAGAGGGGATTGTTGGTTCAAGTACTCGAGTACTCTTCAGTGATAGATAATACAGGCTATGCACTGGGGAGAATGGGTGGGGGTTTGGTGCTGCTCTCCAGAAAACGTTTGTTCTGAGAGCCGGCACTACAAACCCACCTTCAGTTTCCCCCAAAGTCTTTAAATGTACGTATCCCTAAGAAGGAAACCTCCAAATCTCCTTATTCAGTGCAGTATAGTCCTCCTTTTGGAATCAGCAGGTGACAGGGTGAGTTGTTTTTTGGGCTTCCCAAGATCTGTTGCTAGAAAAGTGGCAAGTTGTCCATTCATGTTGTATTAATTTTTTCTGATGGATACTTTGTCCCATTGATTCCTTAGGTTCTGAATATCAATTGACGCAGACTGGATTGGGATGCTTTTTTTCCTCTCAGTTGCTCTGCAGCACGATCAAGTGGGGCCTTGCGACTCCATTTGCAGCCACCCCTAAACTATCCAATATACATATGAAGTGACATAACTGGCCTGCATGTGGTGTCGCCTGGCACAATTGGATAGTTTCTTGCTTCTTATGGATATGGATCTGAAGTACTTCTTTGGTTTGCACCAATTTCTTCTCAATTTCTAAGATGCATGTTCAGCAGAATAGGTCAAGTGTCACTGTGTATGGTATCGGTGTTTAAACCCTGTTAAAGTTTCAAACAAATGTCCCTGTAGAATGGCCAACAACATTTACATATGGTACCTAGAGCTTGATCATGATTCCTTGATGTACCACGCCATCTGCTTGAATGCTCTCTCATAGCCATCAGGGAAACTAAGTTATTTTTGGTTTGAGCCATCAAAGTGAAGTTTAAACAGTCCCTTTCTCTTCCTGAGGTACGTCTCCTGTTGGAGAGTAACCATTCACAGGATTCTTTCATACAAAGCACAAGAAACACCGTAGAAAAGAGTAAAAATAGTCCTGCTCCCAAGACTGTTTAGAGAGTTTCTTCATCTGGGTCGGCTTATACTTCATGATGGTAATGTGCCCACTTGGATGGACTGTTAGGATTCTGGCAATTTCCAGAGTTTTCCCAGTACAAAATAAAGGGGTGAGCCTCCCGGGCACTCATCAGAAAGATTTCTAGGGGCGGAGAGGTAATCAGAGAGTCATTTTAATTAGGTGTACTAAGTTTATCATCCTGTCGATTTTCAGATACTGCTGTAAAGCAGTGAAACCAGTTTTGGCAAGACTTGTGTCCTCCAAAAGTGCTAAAGCCTTACAATGGCTGATTGAGTTCAATAAAGTCTACATAAAAGGAACCTAGTCTGCAGCAGCAACACAAAATTGAACCTCTGGTGTTTCACCGGGTGATTTGGTAACTGCCTCTCCCATGGGGTGAAGATTTGGTCTGTGCCACGTAAAAAAATCTTAGCCATCACAAATCCAGAATCGCTCGCACTACAGCCTGGTGGGCCGGCAGTAGGTACCCTTTATTATGGGTGGGGATTCACGTGGGGAGTATGAGTTATACAGCACATCCTTGCCCTCTGGTGGTGAAGCTGTACAAAAACACATGGAGCACAATCATTGGGCTTACAGAGGTCTTATCCCCTGAGGACTGATACAAGGGTGTGCGGGAAAGTTGAATGAAATAACAGAATAATTGAATGTCTGTGCATAGAGAGGACTTTGATTCCTAAACTCCTATACCTGCTCCAGGCTCGCACGTGTGTGTGTGTGTTTTGCATATGCTCAACGTCAGTTATATACACTTGCCACTTTGTTCTTGTAATTACTTGCTTATATTAATCCAGAGTTCCCTCCCTGCAGAAGTTAAACCTTACTCATCTGAATTAATCATGGTGTGTTTAAAATTCCTTATTACATCTTCACTTTATACAAATGGAAGTATTTTTTGGAGGCTTCAAACAGCTCTGAAGCCAAGTCTGTTGTTGAAGGAGCATAAATATTACTTGCTTCTATGTCAGATGCCATAAATGGTTGGGTGAGGATTTCCGGAGCCTTTTAAACAAGTTTTTCTTATTTAGAGAGATGTACTTTTTCTCATCTTTCCCACGTTTCCTGAATTATGTCTGCGTTTATTGGATTGTAGTTCAAAACTCGCCTTTATGAAGATTTTACTCCACGCAATAGCGGAAGCGCATTTCAGATTTGTCATGCATGTTTGTTGTCTGATGGTTTTATTTTGCAATGGTCTAATACACGATCAAAGAGTGACTTAATCACCTTTATGGGGGAAGTAAATGTTCTTGTGTTACTTATCTTTTGTTACTTATCTTAACGGTCTGAGAAGGAGGCTCTTGGAAACTGTTGTGTGGATCTATGATTGAGAGTAAAGCAGGCAAGGTTTATCAGAGGATATGAATTTAAACAAGAAGATATATTACCTTTGCAGGCTTCACCATATAGGTTTGTTAATGGATCTACTTACTTAACCAATATTCTGTTGCTTTGTGGCATTTCTTTATAACTTAATATGGCTGAGCATGGCTCTGAGGCATTTGTGGTGATTCTGTAAGAAGCTAATTTGTTTGTTGTGCTTGGTTGGTAGAGTAGAGGTTTTTTAGTTTGGCCTGTATGAGAAATACTTTGTCATGTGTGATATTCACAGATGTACTATACTTGTGTTGTGGCAAATTTAAAGTTAATAGTGCAGCTGGGGTCACTGTGTAATAACATTTCTCAAAGTCAATGTTGAGGTATTTCTCTCCCTTCCCCTCTTTCATCTTGGATGTTCAGTTTAGAAATTACAGCCACGACATTGGGAAGCCGGTCCAAAGAGTTCCAAAGAGAAAGCAAGAGGCCAAGGAGACAACAAAAGAACGACGCTCTGCGCTGAATGTCAGGCTCTTCCTGAAGGAATTCTGCATAGACTTCCTGGAGAACTGCTACAACCGTCTCATGTATATTGTGAAAGTGAGTTGGACCCTTTGTCATGGTGGAAACATGAGGGTGTCAGATGCGGATGTGACTAGCTAATGTACAAGCAGTATCTCTGGCCTCTCGGTCAACGCATCTCAGTAAACAGATAGATCACTGCTCCGTTCTGTACATGATATGTCTGTGTGTATGCTGCTGCTAGCATTAATTTGCTCTTGTAAGTTGTTACTGCAGCACTGTTGTGAAAATGTCATTTATAGAAAGTAATTGTGGAGAAGACCACTTGGTATCAAGTTAGCACTCTTTATGATGGGATGCTGTTTTGTAATGAGTCAAAGTCTTCACCTTGTTTAAAGTAGCAATCTGATTTCTGAAGTATTACAACGTTTGTGTTGAGCATGCCTGAGGAGATTGATGCTAAGGTATTTTGGAGGTGTCACAATATTGTGTTTGAAGCTGGTGTTTTGGCTGGGCTAGCTTGAAAGATAGCTAATGTGATTAATGCTCCATTCTATGAATGTGTGCGGGAAAGACCACTAATGCTTATACATCTGGCCTGGTTTGTCTTACTTTTCAATCTACTGAGATAGAGCGAGTGTTCCAGCTGTGCCTAGTAATTAGATATAAATGGATTGTGCAGCATTTTTTGTATGTATTAATTTATAATACGTTGGTGATAGCTCTGCACTAATGCTTAAAGCTGCAAAGTTTGACCCTCAGAACTTTGATCTATGAAACAAGCTTGGGTGCAGAGGTTAAATACCAGAGGCCCTTGTTGAGATGTAATACTGTCTGTTGTATTTGATCCTCAGGATCACCTCATGCGTGAGAAGGCCCAGCAACACGATGAAACCTATTACATGTGGTCGATGGCTTTCTTCATGTCCTTTAATCGTCTCTACCGCTTCCGGCCTGAGCTCGTATCAGAGACAGTGAGCATCCGCACCTTCCACTTCATTGAGCAAAATCTCACAAACTATTACGAGATGATGTTAATGGACAAGAAGGAAGCAACTTCATGGTCAAAGAGGTATGGGAATAGCAGCATGTTGAGAATAAATGGCGATAGTAGACTGCCTGGATATAGTTGGCGGGTGGGATGTTTCTCAGGTGTGATATTGGAGAGGGAAGAGAAGTCCAACTGAGGACAGGTGAAATATTCAGTAACCATTTCAAGTGGTTTTCTCGATTGCTCGCCTCAGTCTTTTATTATTCAGCCTCTTTTATTGCCTCTTATGTCTTTTCTTTCGCCTGTCTGACCCAAGAATGCATCTGGCATTGAAGGCATACCAGGAGCTGCTGACAACAATCTACGAAATGGACCTTTCTAAAGATGAGGCGGTCCGTGACAGCAGCAGAATTATCAAGAGTAAGTCACTTGATGATAACTGCATCTTCGGCGCTAGTTCCTAGTGGCTGTGGGCATAGATTGCTGTGCTGAAAACAGGCTTGCAGCCTACCACAGAAATTTGGTTCATGCTGTGGGGCATCAGTTCACTGTTTATTTTTAAACATAAGTTACAGGGACAATACAAGATCTTTGAAACACCAAGCTGTTGGTGCAACTTGCAAGTATTATAGAGTGTTTTGGATAGCATATAATGTTTAAATCACAACGTTTGGTCAGTTGACCATGTCTTCTGAATGGATTTCAACATTTATCTTGCTTTGCACTCTGAGCTGTTTCTTTGGTCTCTTGCCTTCAACAGACAATATATTTTACCTTATGGAGTACCGGGAGCTGTTTTTGGCCCTGTTTCGAAAGTTTGATGAAACCAAGCAACCACGCTCATTTTTGAAAGATCTGGTAGAGACCACGCACCTCTTCCTTAGGATGTTAGAAAAATTCTGCAAAGGGAAGAACAGTTTAGTTGTCCAGGTAAGACCATTCAAGGGGGAGAAGCTGGTAACTTACCCCCAACATTGATTTTTTCACATCAGGTGTGATCGACTATCACTGTGCATATGAAAGGGATGGTGAAATTGGTATGTGAGTTTGTTCTTTCACCCCCTGCCGCCCCCACCACCACATCACTAGTTATGCTTTACACAGTTCAATTAGTAGTAGCCCCTGAGAGTCCAAAGAGTGGAGTCTAGGATCTTTGGTATCCTGTTCACACTGGGTCCTTTACCGAGCGGCATTTGGCAGTGCAGCCAGTGTTTGCTTTTATTAGTGTGTGTGTGTGTGTACATTCTGTACTCTAAATTAGTAGAGGAGAGAAATTCTCTAAATATAATGTTCTCCTTCTATACCTGCCATGCACTAAAGCTCCCACAAACCATATGTATTTTAAACATTGCTGGACTTCTCGTGGACGTGTGCAAGGAATTAGAAGTGGTCTCTTCCTCCTTGCATTTTATGTGATTTTTTTATTTTTTTTATTTTCCTTCACACTTGTGAGTTAATTCAGAGGGACCTTCCTCCCAATGTGCTTTTGAGGCCACTTTTAGTGCTGTTATCTGCCAAACTGGCATGCTAGTCATATGTGACCTCTCATAGGCGACTTTTATTTTTTTGCAGCTATTGCCGTATCAATCAATTATATGGAGTGGTGCAACAAGTACTGCCTACAATAGGAACTGTCAAAGTGATTCACTTTCTGTCACATAATCTGATTTAAAAATGTTTCTAATTCCTAAGAATCTAAACCCAAAACAGAGTTCCCTACACAAGACACATTTAACTGTATGCCCTGGGCCATTTATCTTTTAAAATTACTGTATCAGCATAACTTTGTTCTTTAATGCCAAAAGGCTAACATCTTGTAACAGATATTTTACAATCAATGGAAACAAATGTGAAGTCGGAATGAATTTTAGAGGCAGGAATAAAATAAAACGCAGGGTACTGGGCCACAGAAAACTGACAAATTAACTGTTTTGAAGTGATTTAGTAGTAGACATCCAAATTAAATTATCTAGGCAGTCCGTAATAATGAGGAATTCAAACATTCACTGAAGCACATCATACTTGGCTTTCTTCTTTTAAAATTAATGATTTAAGAGAACTGAACATTTCATGGAAACAAATAATTTTGGAGTCCCAGCTCATTAGTGATGCTAACCAAACAAAATATGTACTGGTCACAATAAGGCATTATGGTACAACAAACAAAGCAGTGCCTGACTGCTAGATGTTTGCTGCACAATTTTTCAGCAGTGCACAGGCAGTTACAATACACTTCTGCTGCAGAAACTGCAAATAGTGTGTTAAATCATTCCAGGCATACTAGCTACAGCCATCTTCTTTCCACTTTACTAGATCCTTTTTCTGGTATTCCTTTAATGATATGCTTCCCGATACCCTTTAATTAGTTGTGCCCAGCGGGCTCTATGGCATTGTTTTGTGCAGACTGATGGGAAGGTTGCTGCTGTTGCCTGAAATTCATTATTTTGTTAGCTTTGCTGTTGATCTGTTTTTGTTTCCTAGTTCCTAATCTGCCATTGCCATCTGGAAGCATTTACATGCATGACATGGGGGGGGGGGGAAGGGGTTCTCTTCCAGGGGATCCTCTGACATGGGGAGGAGGGGGGGGAAGGGGTTCTCTTCCAGGGGATCCTCATCAGTCATAATCACACTTTGGAAATATATAGTTTCTATTTAGAAGGGTTTTTGTACTTGCCTGTATTTGTGGCGCTGCTTGACAAATCTTCACAAAACGTTCCCCCAAAATATGTCAGTCGCAGCAGCTGCTGCCTGGAAAGTTTCGGGGTGATCTGTCCAGAGGAGGCTGAGAAAAAGGGGGGTTGCAAAACAAGTTTTCCCCATTAATTTTTCATAAGGGATTTTGAACAATTGAGAAATAAACAGATAAAAAATGTATGTGTGTATGTATATATATATATATATATATCTGTGTTCGATGGCATGTGTAGCTGCAGATACACATGCTTTGCACATCCCGCCATCTAGTGTTGGGTTCGGAGTGTTACAAGTTGTTTTTCTTCAAAGAAGTCTTTTCGAGTCACGAGATCGAGGGACTCCTCCCCTTTCGGCTCCATTGCGCATGGGCGTCAACTCCATCTTAGATTGTTTTCTTTCCGCCATCAAGTTCGGACGTGTTCCTTTTCGCTCTGCGTTTCGATTCGGAAAGATAGTTAGAATCTCTGAAAATTTGACGGTATTGTTTGCGTTCAGTATTAGGTTAGTTACAACAGATCGACACCGAATTTTGAAGAGCTCCTGTGGCCCTTCGGGGTTTTCGATCCCCCGTCGGGGCCTGGTCGGCCCGACCACGTGTCTCTTCAAGGCTAATGAAACGGACCCCATTCCGCTTCCGTCCCAAATGTCACAACAAGTATCCTTATACAGATCAGCATCTGGTCTGTAACTTGTGTTTGTCTAGAACACAAAGAAGATACTTGTGAAGCTTGTCGAGCGTTTCGGTCGAGGAAGACATTAAGAGACCGAAGAGCGAGAAGACTACAGATGGCATCGGTGCCGACAGGACAAAAACACTTGGAGGAGGAAGAAGAAACCTTCTCCATCGAGGATTCGGATTCGGACTCGGACGAGGTTGATCCCGAACAGGCGCAGAAAACCGTGAGTAAGACGTCGACACACAAAACACACGGAAAGACCACTAAAGCCCAGGGGACGCCACCGCCAGCAGGCCATGGCTTAACCCATAAAATAGGTGACCGATCATCGGCACCGAAAAAGGGCACGCATGTGTTGAAGACATCCGACTTCGGTCGAGATACCGGCACAGAGCAGACTCGATCCAGAGACAGCGGGTCAGAGCAAGTTCGGCTCAGAGAGGGCGGCATCGAAACGAGTTGGCACGAGAGACCGTAACGCCGAAAATTAAAAAAGTGTCGTCGGAGCCGAAAAAGACTGCCGAAAAGGTTTCCATACCGAAACATCCGGCCTCTGAACCGAAAACAAGTTCCCACACAGAGGAACAGGGACTGTCCTCACAAATGCAAGGACATAGGTTCGGACAAGAACTAGAGTCAATGGAGCCAGACTACACTCAGAGAAGGCTCCACATCCAAAAGGACACAGGGAAGATAAGCACTCTTCCCCCAATTAGGATGAAAAGAAGACTTGCCTTTCAAGAAAGACAAGCAGCCACAGGCAAAGGTGGCAAGACAAGTAACCCCGCCACCATCTCCACCACTCTCAACGCACACATCACCGGTAGCCACGCCACCACTGATGCAGTCCCCAACTCATACTGGAATGAGTCAGGATGATCCCGACGCATGGGATCTTTATGATGCGCCAGTATCAGATAACAGCCCAGACTGTTATCCAGCGAGACCGTCGCCACCTGAGGACAGTACAGCCTACACACAGGTGGTGGCAAGAGCAGCCGCGTTTCATAATGTCACCCTGCATGCAGAGCCTATTGGGGATGACTTTTTATTTAACACACTATCCTCCACACATAGCCAATACCAGAGTCTCCCTATGCTACCTGGAATGCTAAAACACTCCAAACAGGTGTTTCAGGAGCCTGTGAAGGGCAGGGCCATAACTTCAAGGGTGGAGAAGAAACACAAGCCGCCGCCAACAGACCCTGTATACATCACGCAGCAATTAACACCAGACTCTGTGGTAGTAGGGGCAGCTCGCAAAAGAGCGAACTCACACACCTCAGGAGACGCACCACCTCCAGACAAGGAGAGTCGCAAGTTCGACGCTGCAGGGAAAAGGGTTGCAGCACAAGCGGCCAACCAATGGCGCATTGCCAACTCACAGGCATTGCTGGCGAGATATGATAGGGCTCATTGGGACGAAATGCAACATTTCATGGAACACTTGCCCAAAGAGTTCCAAAAAAGGGCACAACAGGTGGTGGAGGAAGGACAGAGTATCTCGAACAATCAGATACGCTCGGCAATGGATGCAGCAGATACAGCTGCTAGGACAGTAAATACTGCAGTGACCATAAGGAGACACGCATGGCTGCGTACATCAGGATTCAAGCCGGAAATACAACAAGCCGTGCTGAATATGCCAATTAACGGACAGCAGTTGTTTGGGCCGGAGGTGGACACTGCTATCGAAAAACTTAAAAAGGACACTGATACGGCCAAAGCCATGGGCGCACTCTACTCCCCACAGAGCAGAGGCACATTTCGTAAAACACAGTTTCGAGGGGGGTTTCGAGGACAAAGCACAGAACTCACAAACAAGGCCCACTTATCAGAGCCAATATCAGCGGGGAAGTTTTCGGGGACAATATAGAGGGGGCCAATTCCAAAAGAGCAGAGGGAAGTTCCAAAGTCCCAAAATTCCTCAAAACAAGCAGTGACTTCGACGTCACAAATCCCCCAACACATAACACCTGTAGGGGGGAGACTAACCAAGTTCTACAAACATTGGGAGGAAATAACAGACACTTGGGTCCTAGCAATTATCCAGCATGGTTATTGCATAGAATTTCTCAAATTCCCTCCAAATGTACCACCGAAAACACAAAATATGTCAAAACAACACATAGATCTTCTAGAACTAGAGGTCCAAGCGTTGTTACAAAAAGATGCAATAGAACTGGTACCAATTCATCAGAGAGGAACAGGAGTTTACTCGCTGTACTTTCTCATACCCAAAAAGGACAAAACTCTAAGACCTATATTAGATCTCAGAACATTAAATATCTACATCAAATCAGATCACTTTCACATGGTGACATTAAAGGACGTAATCCCATTGCTCAAACAACAAGACTACATGGCAACACTAGACCTAAAAGATGCATACTTCCATATACCGATACTTCCTTCACACAGAAAGTACTTAAGGTTTGTATTCCAAGGGGTACATTACCAATTCAAAGTGTTGCCACTCGGGATAACAACTGCGCCAAGAGTTTTTACAAAATGCCTGGCAGTAGTGGCTGCTCATATCAGGAGGCAGCAAATACATGTGTTCCCGTACCTAGATGATTGGTTAATCAAAACCAACACGCAAGAACGGTGTTCACAACACACAAAGTATGTCATAGAAACCCTACACAAACTAGGTTTCTCACTCAACTACACAAAGTCACACCTTCAGCCGTGTCAAACACAGCAATACTTAGAGGCAACAATCAACACAACAAAAGGATTGCCACTCCAAGTCCACAAAGGGTACAGGCTTTTCACAATGTAAAACAGGCCATGTATCCAAAACAAAAGATACAAGTCAAGGTGGTGATGAAACTACTAGGCATGATGTCCTCATGCATAGCCATTGTCCCAAACGCAAGGTTGCACATGCGGCCCTTACAACAGTGCCTAGCATCACAGTGGTCACAAGCACAGGGTCAACTTCTAGATCTAGTGTTGATAGACCGCCAAACATACACCTCGCTTCAATGGTGGAACAATATAAATTTAAACCAAGGGCGGCCTTTCCAAAACCCAGTGCCTCAATACGTAATAACGACAGATGCCTCCATGATAGGGTGGGGAGCACACCTCAATCAACACAGCATCCAAGGACAATGGGACACTCAGCAGAGACAGTTTCACATAAATCACTTAGAACTACTGGCAGTATTTCTAGCGTTGAAGGCATTTCAACCCATAATAAGCCACAAACACATTCTTGTCAAAACAGACAACATGACAACGATGTATTATCTGAACAAACAGGGAGGAACACACTCAACACAGTTGTGTCTCCTGGCACAGAGAATATGGCATTGGGCGATTCTCAACCACATTCGCCTAATAGCACGGTTTATTCCAGGGATTCAGAATCAGTTAGCAGACAATCTCTCTCAGGATCACCAACAAATCCACGAATGGGAGATTCACCCCCAAATACTAAACACTTACTTCCAAAAATGGGGAACGCCACAAATAGACCTATTTGCAACAAAAGAAAACGCAAAATGCCAAAACTTCGCATCCCGGTACCCACAAGATCAATCTCAGGGCAATGCGTTATGGATGAGTTGGTCAGGGATATTTGCATACGCTTTTCCCCCTCTCCTTCCGTATCTAGTCAACAAATTGAGTCAAAACAAACTCAAACTCATACTAATAGCACCAACCTGGGCAAGATAACCTTGGTACACAACACTACTACTACTCTCAGTAGTGCCTCATATCAAGCTTCCAAACAGACCAGATCTGTTAACTCAACACAAACAACAGATCAGGCATCCAAATCCAGCATCACTGAATCTAGCAATTTGGCTCCTGAAGTCTTAGAATTCGGACATCTAGACCTTACACAGGAATGTATGGAGGTCATAAAACAAGCAAGGAAACCAACCACAAGACATTGCTATGCAAATAAGTGGAAAAGATTTGTTTATTATTGCCATAATAATCAAATTCAGCCATTACACGCATCTGCTAAAGACATCGTAAGCTACTTACTACATTTACAAAAGTCAAAGCTAGCTTTTTCATCCATTAAAATACATCTTACCGCAATTTCAGCTAATCTGCAAATTACGCACTCAACTTCATTATTTAGGATCCCAGTCATAAAAGCATTTATGGAGGGCCTAAAGAGAATTATCCAACCAAGAACGCCACCAGTTCCTTCGTGGAACCTTAACATTGTCTTAACACGACTCATGGGTCCACCTTTTGAACCCATGCACTCATGTGAGATACAATATTTAACATGGAAAGTAGCGTTTCTCATTGCCATCACATCTCTAAGAAGAGTAAGTGAAATACAGGCATTTACCATACAAGAACCCTTTATTCAAATACAAAGCATAAAGTAGTTTTACAAACTAATCCAAAGTTCTTACCAAAAGTCATATCACCGTTTCACTTAAATCAAACAGTAGAACTACCAGTGTTCTTTCCAGAGCCGGATTCTGTAGCTGAAAGAGCACTACTTACATTGGACATCAAAAGAGCTTTAAGGTACTACATTGATAGAACAAAACAAATACGGAAAACAAAACAACTGTTCGCTGCTTTTCAAAAACCTCATACAGGGAATCCAATATCCAAACAAGGCATTGCCAGATGGCTAGTTAAATGTATTCAAACCTGTTATCTCAAAGCAAAAAGAGAACTACCTATAACACCAAAGGCACATTCAACTAGGAAGAAAGGTGCTACTATGGCCTTTCTAGGAAACATTCCAATGACTGAAATATGTAAGGCAGCCACATGGTCTACGCCTCATACGTTTACCAAACATTATTGCATGGATGTGTTAACAACACAACAAGCCACAGTAGGACAAGCAGCACTACAAACTTTATTTCAAACAACTTCAACTCCTACAGGCTGAGCCACCGCTTTTGGGGAGATAACTGCTTACTAGTCTATGCACAGCATGTGTATCTGCAGCTACACATGCCATCGAACGGAAAATGTCACTTACCCAGTGTACATCTGTTCGTGGCATGAGACGCTGCAGATTCACATGCGCCCACCCGCCTCGCTGGGAGCCTGTAGCCGTTTCGAAGTTGATCTTGAACATTTGTAAATTTGAAAATATATCACTTTAAACCACATTATGTACATACATATTTACTCCATTGCATGGGCACTATTACTATAATACACAACCCCTACCTCACCCTCTGCGGGGAAAACAATCTAAGATGGAGTCGACGCCCATGCGCAATGGAGCCGAAAGGGGAGGAGTCCCTCGATCTCGTGACTTGAAAAGACTTCTTCGAAGAAAAACAACTTGTAACACTCCGAGCCCAACACTAGATGGCGGGATGTGCAAAGCATGTGAATCTGCAGCGTCTCATGCCACGAACAGATGTACACTGGGTAAGTGACATTTTCCATATATATATATATATTTCCAAATTTTATTTATATATATATATATATATATATATATATAATTTGCGGCCCCTTGTGCAGCGATCTGATTGGCTAGCAATACTTTAACCAGGAAGTATTGGCAGCCATCTTAGGACTCGGTAGCCGAGCCCTAAAAAAAAAAAAAAAAAGTGTGGTGGTGAGGTCCCAAAGGGACCTGCTCGGGGCTAAGAAGTTTTTTTTTTTTTTTTTTAATTTACCGCAGGAGTCACAGTTTATCGATAAGGGCAAATTACTAAAAAATGTGAAGAAATGTCCAGCAACTGCTGGGGAAAGCCTTGAGGCTCCCCTGGTGGTCCTTCATAGCCCGGAAGGGAAAAATAATATATATCCAGGGATCACAGGGGAGGCCTTGATCCCCCCGCAGTACCTGATAACCCGTAAAAGGCTTCTTATAAAATGAATTTTAAAAAATGCGCAGACCGCGGAAGAGCCTTTGAAGGCTCCCCTGTGGTCCCAGATAGCCCATAATGGGCTTCATTTTCACAGACCTTCTCACTGAGCGTTGAGGGTTCGTGTCTAGCTGGACTCGTTTTCCATTTTTATTTTTTTATTTTTTAAGTAAAAATGTTTAAGAATCAGACTGAAAGGTGATCTTACTCTTTTTAAGTAGCAAATACATTTTTCTTTTCATATTGTGCAGAAGTATCTCATTCTAAGTATATCGTAAATCAAAGCCTACACAAAAATACTCACTTTGTCTCCCTCTCACTTTCTTTCACTCTTTCTCCTACCCACTTAGGCTCTTGCGCACCCTCTCACAGACCCACTCAGAGCTTTGTGCACCCACTCACAGCCCGACCCTCACGCACCCACAGACCCACTCAAACTCACACACCCACTCAAACTCACACACCCACTCACAGACCAACTGACAGCCTCATGTACCCACTGAGGCACCCACTAAAACACTGATGTATGCACTCACAGCCACCCTCGCCCTCAGACACACCTTCTCACACCTCTTCTGACACTGAGAGGCCGCAGCCAACTTCTGCCATGTATGGTCATGGGGCTGTGCACAGCATGGAGTTGGGTGGTTAGTGGGGGTTGGCTGCAGGGTCTGGCTGCAGGCCAGGTCTTGTGGGCAACCTCAGCTGAGCACGGGCAAAGGCCTTGCATACTGCAAGGTTGTTGGGTGCTTATAGGGGGTTGGCCCTGTGGACAATGGCCGCTGCACACGGCCAAAAGTCATGTGTGGCGGTGGTTGGATTAACGTATAGCAAGGAAAATTACTATACGTTAAAAGAACTGTAAATTTACTGAAAAAGCAAAGGTTACAGGGCCATTATAGTTAGAAAATAGAGTTTAAAAAAAAAGGGAAATTCACTTAGAAAAACAAATGCTACAGGGACATTATAGTTAACTCGTGCCCCGCCATGCACTGCTAATTACCTTAGAAATCATGGCACTCATGACAGTAACATTTTTGACAAAAAAAGCTGTGATAAAGATCACAGTACCAAGGAAGTAAGCGCTGTTGCATGGCAGATTCGACCAGGAAGGCGGGAGGGTTGCTTATGACTTTGAGGATTTCTCTGGACGAGAACTACAGGTAAGCAATTTACCCTTCTCTCCGAGGTGATCCTAGTCAGTAGTCCTAAATACTGAATAGAGTAGCAAACCCATCCCACACCTCTTAGTACAAATCTAGATCAGGCAAAAAAAATAGCTGTTACAATTATCGAAACAGATTTCTTGGAGAAGCTTGCCCTACTTGAGTATCTGCCTGGGTGTCTGAGTCTAGGCAGTAATGTCTGGAGAAAGTGTGTACCGATCTCCATGTTGCGGCTTTACAAATCTTGGCAATGGAGACATTTCTCAAGAGAGCAGCTGTTGTCGCCTTACCTCTCGTAGAGTGGGCCTTAGGTGCAACAGGTAAATGTTTGTTGGATAGCTGGTAGGAAAGTGCTATAGAAGAGACTTTCCATCTAGAGATAGTCTGTTTTGGAGGAAGCCGTACCTGTTCTCAGTGGACCATAATTGGCAAACAGATGGTCAGATTACCTGATGCCTTTGGTCTTATTTAAATAACATTTGAGGACTCGTTGTTCGAGATCTAACGAGTGCATTGCTCCTTCTGTTGGAGTGGAAGGATTAGTAAAGAATGTGGGAAGAGAAATAGTCTGGTTGATGTGAAAGTCTGCAACCACCTTAAGAAGAAAACTCAGATGGGTTCTTGTGACTACTCTTTTAACATGATAAACAGTCTAGGGTTCTTTTGCCCTTAGAGCCTGGATCTCGCTGGCTCTACGTGCCGAAGTAATTACCACTAGAAGAGCAGTTTTCCATGTAAGGTGTTGTAAAGATGCCTTATGTATCGTTTCAAAAGGCTGACCCATAGGTTTTGAGAGGACTACATTGGTACACTAGTAATGCTTGCATGCCACTGTGAGGTGTAGAAACTTCAGATGCTTTGGTGCAATCCCTTCCTTCAGTATTTTCCTGGAAGTCTTGCCTATCTTCCTTTCTGAAAACCGAGAGGGGGAGTCCCAGAGAGATCTTCTTTATCTCGCTAACACGTTAGATGTACTAGCCACATTCATGAAGGAAGCAGAGGTACCACGCATTTCTTACCCAAGGCATCCATGAAGCAGCCACAGCATGAGGAGTCTTCACCACAGCTATAATCAGAGTCTGGTGGTGGATCAAACCTTAGAAACAATGGAGCCTTATCAGACACTTTGTACTTTTTGAGGATCCGTGATGGAGCAGCTCGCAAAGACGCCAGGGCGAGAAAAAGGTCCATTGCTGGTTGCATCAGGCCTGGAAACAGAGGAAGCAATGGTTTTGACGCTGATCGAAGATGCAAGGTTTCAAAGATGACGATGATGTTGGGAGGGGGCAGAAATGTATTTTTAGCTTGGCTGCACCTCGAACATCACTTCATCGAACATTGATAGATAATCAATTGGAGAGACTCTTTCTGGTGGAGTGTCTGTCACTGTAGTCGAATAGTCTCTCACTGATGACCTAGAGGATGTAGACCAGGTGATGAGACCTATGTTGTCTATGTTGCGACCTGGACCTGTGAGATCGCCGAGACCTGGAAGTGGATCTGGTCCTTGTTGTTCTGGATCTTGCCCTATGTCTCAGTGGGGTTCTGGAAAGCCTTGGTGTTCCAATTACAGGAGCGTTTCTCTCTTGAGGTGATGTTGAAGCCTGAGGGCGAAGCAGGTGGCGTTATGGAGTTTGGAGATGGTGAGCGTGAATCAGCGCTGGATGTAGAGTATGTCTGTGAGTAGTCTGATTCTGGACTTTGCTGTACCCCCCGTTTGCAGAGAATTTCCAACCATCCTGGAGAAATATTTATTGGGGCCTCAAGGTGTGCAGGTTGCACGAGATGCAACATTTAGTGGTAGCCCTGTCACAATCTCAACGTCAGTTGATACTCAACGCCCTCCTGGGTTTGAGGGTATTGTTAATTGCGAACCCGGGCTAGCAAGTGAACTCCTCTCATCTCTCTGTGGTCTCGACAGTGGCAATGTCGCGGGTGGTAGTTCAGGTCTTGATGTAGGCGTTGAATGACTAGGCAGCCTGTGTCTTAACCTCAAGAGGCCAGCCAATCCGGGCGTTGAAGGTTGCCGCGAAGGAGAAGGGTGTCTTGACTTTGAGTGGTGCTATTTCTTACTCGACTGAGCCCTTGACGTTGATGCGTGCTGTCTAGATGTTTGAGACATTAGCGGTGATCCATACACTGACTTGGAGTGGTGCCTTGACATTGACAGAGGCCTAGCTGGTGTTATGACTCGACGAGTGATGTCCTTACGTCAGTGGAGGCCTTGGTGGAGTCTGTGATGCTGGATTGATGTGGACTGAGGTCTTACTGGCCAGGATTGCCTTGACGTTGAGTGGCGTCGGTGAGAATGAAATCTTGATGTTTACGGCAAACAAACAGGAATCTGCCTAGACCTCTATGTGATACCTCTTGACGTCAATCGAAAACACAGTTTTCATGTTGTTTTGAAGATCTTCCACTGGGCACCTTCTTTGGGTGAGAGGAGGGCCTGTTGGAGTCGGGTTGGAGTCCTCCAAGGCCACTTGAAGCTGTTCTTCCTCTCTCCTGCAACCCAATGAGACAGATTTTCTATCTTATAAATGGTGTCACAAAAAAAGATGGATTTTTTTTGTCAAAAAAGGATACTTCTGTATAGTAAGTTTCAGAGGGTCTTAGTAGAAATCAAAAACAGTAGTTTTTTAAGAGTATTTTTTTGACAAAAAAATCCAAAACATAGTAGAGCTCAATGCTCCAGGATCCTAACACTAGGAGCCAGAAAAAAGAACTGACCTAACTATCACCTGTGGGGCATGATTGGATACAGAGTCCTTTGAGGTCTTAAAGGCTCGGTGTCAATTTTCTCTGTTATACTTTAAAGTGCAGCCTATGGCTACCAATGCCTTGCATTCCATTGCAGTTTCTTGTTTAATAAAGGCTATAAATCCACCTTTCTTTCTCTTTTGTTTTCCTGCATTATAAAAAATGTAAATGTAAATTAATAAATTACAATGTTATTGCAGGTATATTTGTAGCCTATGCTTTTGGCTACATTTAGAGATATGTAGTGTTAAGGGTACTATGTACATGAATGGGGTTCATTCATTCAGTCTCAAAGTGTTCTCTTGGATCCATGCACGTAGGCAGGAATTTTCAGTGCTTATGACTTTGAGGATTCACCTGGAAGAGAACTAGGATTACAGTTTATCAATTTATCCGTATTCATGTTTGCACACCTCCTACATGCCTTTGCACATTTATGCTATTTGGGTGAAAGACCTCTTTGCAGCTTTCTGAAGCTGAGCTATCCCACCTTTGTACGTTTCTGAACAACTGTGTGTTTTTTTTTTTTTTTAACACTGATCTTGAAAATTGTGCCCACCCTCTGTGGGCTCTTCTATTTTAAATAACTTGACATTTGGCGCTCTGCTTTCGGGGGCAACCAGAGAGCACCTCCTTTTTATGAGAGTAGGTACTGCTCCCTCTAACCAAACTACTTAAGTTGTGGCAATATGCATTGCATTTTGGGGCACATTCTCTTTTTTTTTCTTTTCTTTTGTAACTTGTCCCCATGTGGATGGACTACCAAGCGGCTTTCCCAGTGTAAAGGTCTTTTCATCTCCCATAGCTGTAGTCCATTGGCTTCATCATGCCTTGGCACATGTCTTGGTGGGTGCCTGTGTTGAAGACTGAGTGGGTGTCTTACTGTGTGAATGCGTCACAACATAGTGGTGCCCCTTATGGAAAAATATTGAACCTACCAACCATACATCTCCAGCATCCCTTCTAAAACTAGATGTGCCAGCAGGGTTTGATAGAGATTAACAGCCCGTTGCCCTTTGACGTGGGCCAGGTTTTCAGTGAGTGACCCACTCCTTGCCTGTGACCGATGTGTTATAGGAAAATGTCTTTTTAAATAGGGCCACACCATTGATCCTGCATAAATGGTTGCAAAAGGAACAGCACAGCAGTGGTCGTTCCATATTGGTGGACTAAGATTAGAAAGGTGTATCTTGATTAGCCTGGCTTAGACTCTATAGTAGGATTTAAGTACTAGTTATCCTCTCTCAATCTTTGGTATAATATGGGTGATCATCTCTAAATAGGTCCTTTACAACAATAGCATCAGTAGAGAAGAACACGGAAGATGCAGGAGTAAAAAGTCTGCTGGGTTTTACTCTTCTATGAGACCCAGCCGAAGTCTGGTTAGCATGGTTTCGCTCCTTGGCCCGTGGATGTAGAAAGAGCTAGTTGGACTGTGCCTGCCAGCCACAAGCAGTAACCCAATCCGCAGACAAGAGCCCAAGCCTTAGCTAACATTTAGGATCTGCTTGAATGATATCTTGAAGGACTGTGTCTGCCATGGAGACGGAAGTTAGGTCCATACAGCTGCTCTGGACCATCAACTCAACATCAGAATACCCCTATTGCCTTCTTCATAGAGATTGATGAGCCTGTATCAGCCCTATTCCTCCCTGTAACTGTGGGTTGTCTGAACTTAACTCTGTTGTCTTCGAGGTCTGGAGAAAACTGGACTGCGACCCCCGTGCCGGTGCGTCTGCATCTGTTATATCGCCCCAGTTGTAGAAGCGGACTCCTTGCTGGGTTATTTCCAGAGATGTTGCTAGTCAAAATCACATTGAAGTTACCATTGTGCTGATCAGTAGTCAATGGGCTACTGGTTCCCCCTGCTTATTGTGGGCACCTCTGGCCCATATGTGCCACCACCCTCGGGAAAATCTCAGCCGTGACTGTCTGATTACAAGATACAGACCCTTAAAACTACTATCAAAGGTAACCTATTATTTATTACCAGAGTTGCCAGCCCCTGTCCACAACTTGGAGTGCATTAGCTCATAGAGTCTGTACTCCAGTAGCTGAACTTGTGACCCCAACAGAGCGCTTGAGAACAGACACAAGGTAATTCCTTTGGACACCTTCTTGAACCCTGGAAGCAGACACAAATCCTTGTTTGTGGGGTTTATCTTGGTCCTTTTCTCTTAGTGCTGAAGGACTGTAGCAAGTGGAATTCTTGGCATTTCACCACAGGATTCTGATGGCCAGACAAATTGGTTACTCAGATTGTAATTATTATGTATTACTGTGTATCATTTTTCGACTCCTCTAACCCACTGACTAAACAAAAGTGTCCCTAAATGCTTAAAACTGCAGCCACGTTCACCTGAAGTCACACCCACAGGCACAATAACATAGACTAGAATGCCCATGTTAATGCAAAGCATATCACCTAGCCTAGTGCAAGGGACCTATAAACATTTGTGGGGTGGGTTGTAACTGGTAAGAAGGTCCTTGGATCTCCTGGTTTTCTTTGTAGATCTGTTGCGATTTCTGTTTTAGTGGTTCGTCCCTCACATGGATGATTTTTATTGCATATTGTACAGTTGAAAAGTGTTGTTCTTGTGCTAATCCTTGACCCCCTTTCCTCTATGTGCTTTTCTCTTCCACCCTTTTCTTGCATACTTGATATTTCTCTTCACCCTCCTTGCTTAGCACTTTGTTACTCTCGAGGAATATTGAGACTTCTCTTGCCAACTGCTTGCTGCTGTGACTTCTGTTGAGTTTGATTTCAAAGATTGTTCATAAGTAAGATTACTTCTCAAGCGTCGTATTGTCAACGGTTCACGGGACAGCTGTTATCCTCCTAACCCATGCTGTGTACTTCTCGTCAGTGCAGCGCTGCCTCCTCAGGAGTGTGGAATTTCATAAAATATCTACTTGTCCACGGGACAGGTTACTTCCTAAATCTACTTGTTCTGTAAAAAAAAAAAAAAAAAAATTGACTTGTCCCTTTGGTGCCATGTAGTGCGTCGACAAATTATAGCAGAAATCTCATTATGTAAGCACTTGTTTGTTACAATGGCTCTGTGATTATGCCAGGGATAATTCTATAGTGGGGCTTGAATACTAGCAATTTCCTTATTTTACCACCTTTCTGCAGATCTACATTCTGGGGCTGGAGGAAGCAGTAAGAAATACTTTCAGGCCTGGAATGCCTTTGAGTCTCTGTAAACCTACTAAAATACATGTTCTAAGGATTTTCACTAGCTCTTTTTAAATCTTTTACCCACTCTGAGAAAGGCTGGAAATTTACTCCTGACAAGGGCAAAAGTAGAAGTTTTTCCAGAAGTAGTTGGAGGGAAAATGAACTTGTAAACGCTCAGATTCACATGAGCCAATCTACACATCCATATTTGCTTGTGCTAAAATACAGTTCACAAATATGTTCTAGGAAAACGATTTCCTGGTCTGCTTCTGTGAATTCATGAAATTCACTAATGTAAAGACTCTTACCATGGGTATACGTTTTAGGAATTGGGCCCTCAATTAGGTCTGGCGTTAACCAAGACAATTTGTTTTTATTCAAGCTCTATTTCTCTCTCTGTCCAACTATTGGTGGGCTTTATGTGAGTGATAACATACTGCTCCTCCAAAAGGAGCATATTGGCACTCTAAGTAGTTTTGTTCAGCGCCAGGACTATTGTGGCAATGTGGCCTTTTTGAGAACAATTTTTTTTTTTGCCACTGTTTGTTACAATGGTGAGGGCCTGGCAGCTTCCAAAACAATAGTATTACAACCACAGTGTCAAAAAAAGACACGCATTGACAAATTCAAAAGACTGACAATCGATGTCTGATCGGCTGGCTTTGCCAGTGCTTGCTTATTTTCATGTTTCCCATAATCTTGTAGAATATGGTTACACAGATTGTCCAATATGAATATTTTTGGGAATACTATGATGCATCAACAGAGTTTACTAAATGCTGCTTCAAAGAAATTGCAACGAATATTTCACTGCAAAACGTTTTTTTTCCTACTTGCATTTTTTTCTTAACATTTCATTGTGAAAGCAAAGAATCATTAATCTTGCTGACAAGCTTCTGCAAACATTTGCATTAACTAGAGAGTATGCAGGTAGCATTATATGTAACCTCATATCCTTAAATGTTTCAAATGTGCGTACACACATTTATTTACTGGAACCACTGTCAGTAGCTCAGTGTGACCTTACATCATTTATTTAGGTTGCTCACCTTAATAACAAAGGCTTTGAATTAACGATTTTTAAATACAAGTTTAAATAGCATTAACATATGGACACAAATATTATCTTAACTGCAAACAGTTCCTTTCTGTGTAAGCTGGCAGCCAAAGGGTTTGTGCTGCATGGGGTTGGGCGTACTTGACCCAAGGACAGAATAAGCATGAAAACTTGTTGTCCGTGTCCCAAAACAATATGTCCTGGGCATCCGGCTATAGGAATTCCACACCCCTGCTCCTGTTGCATCTGTTACCACATTCTTTGTGTCATCTGGGATTGAAGCAACAGCATACATACCTATATGACTTTGGTCAGATCTCGGGTGATTTGGGTGTAGTCTGCGCTCAGTGTGCTTTGTTTCTGCATGCAGGTTTCAGTTTCCCCTCGTTATAAATTTTTCCTATCCTTACCTGTTTCTGTGTGTGGCCTCAAACTGCAGATTCTGTGTCCTGCATATTTTCTGTGAGAGAACTTTGCCAGCCTAGCCCAATTCCATGGTCTAAGAATGTGTGGTTTTGCACTGCTTACATTGCTCCTTATTCAGCTCCTGTCTTTCTCCTCACAGATATCCTTGTGCTGTTGTGCCTGTACTGGATAACTACTGAATCTGTATCTCAGCCTTCTGGTTGCAAAGTCTTGCATTGGGTTTCCCCTTGCAGGGTGGAGCTGCCTCTCGGACTGAACTTGTGGATCCAAGTTACTAGATGTAGGAAGTGCTCTTTTTGGATCGTCCCCCCCCCTTTATTTTTTTTTATCTAGATGCTGTTGGTTATGAGACAGAAAGTGCCCTGGAGCCTGCTAACTAGGCCCCAGTGCCAGTGCTCACTCCCTAAATTTGCGACTGTGATTTGGTATCCCCAGGTGGCAAGTACTTTAACCCCCTTAGAAGTCCCTAGTATATGGTACCAGTGTTACCTAGGGCATGGATGTTAAAGGGGTCACCAGGGCCTGCTGCACTGTTTTGTTCCACCCAAAGTGACCCACGTAAACTATGACGGCAATCCTGCCATTGCGGACTGCAGGAGCAGTGTGAACAGTTATAACATGACTGTGCCCACACCATGTGTGGCACTGCCTCAGCACTATCTTTAATACATGTCAGTCACCCCTAAGGACAGCTTCCTTATCCTGGGAGACACAGTGTGTTATGTTAAAGGCGTGGACTTATAAGTGCAATCTTATATGTCCCTATAGTGGCCTTTTCCATTAAAGGCTACTATAAGTGAACAACGGTCCATAGGATAACATGGGCTGGCACCCGGGCAAACCAGAAGTCACCATCTCCATTATGGTACTGCCTAAATGGGTCATGTTTGGTATCAAACAGCATGCATCCTCACCCCTGACACGAGTCTCGTGTCAAATACCATGTGGCATGGACCTTTTGGTTTATACACCTATTGCCAAGCTCCTGCACATTGTTGTGGTTCGATGGCCCGGGTACTGGCCTCCTTCTGAGGGCTTTTGTAGTAGCGTCGGGCCTAGCCCTGCTGCACAAGCCCCAGTGTGCTGCCCCCTTGTGAGACATGGGATAGAGCGAGAACCCACTCTCTCTCCCCTGGGCGTCTCCTCAAAGCATCAGGACAGCTTTCTTCCCTACACGCCTCCTGAAACTTAAACCAAAAGTATAAAACAGTAAGAGATGGCTGCTTTTACCTGTACTGCCTCCTATCCTATAAACATTTACTTCAAGGAGTCTATTACTCTGCATAACCTTTACCTACATTGCTCAGTTTTTATACCTGCTTACCTATCTATTAACTTATTGTAACTGTATTACATTGCACACTGTAGTTTCCTTTACTGCCCTACTGTCCCCTTACCTTCGCTGGAACTGATGAATCCTATTATTGCAACCACCAGGAGGCTCCCAGACTTCTCCCTTTCTTAATGATCTAGGTGAACATACCCTCCCCTAGAAACAATTGGTGGCATCATTTAAGTCTTCGCTAATCACAAGTGATGTGGTAAAAATTGTCATCTTGGCATAAATAGCATGTGTTACTCCACAACAATAAACAATGAAGGGAGGAAAGCTTACAAATTCTTGCCAAACTTAAACTCAATTAGATGTTTTCTAAGTTTCAGTTTAAAAAATACATTAATGTGCTTAGACATTTATCTTTGGACCATTTTGCGACAACTCCATCTGTGATCAACTTGTAGGATCCAAGCATTCAAGGTAAGGTATTGGCATTCAGTACTGATTTTGAAAACCCTGTCCACATTGCTAGCACTAGTGAGTACATTGTGGACTGCATAAAATAAACAGACACTTAACCAGTTAGTGCAGTCAGAGATTAACGTAAGTGATGATTTTACTAAATGCAAGGCAGGTACAACCACAAAAATGAGACCAAACTGTGACCAATTAAAGTGTAACATGTGGGAGTAAAAGACAGACATCTAGCATATACCTCAGCTATCAAATAGAAATGTTTCATGTAGGAAATGTTGAAAAAGGGTGCACTTCCTTAGAGCTTGTTTGGAAGTAAAGAATAAAATGAAATTATTGTTCAGTCCGTAGAAGAAAAGGCAACATTCCACTCCAGATTTTTCTCCTAGTTCAGTAAAAATGTATGCTTTGATAGTGGTTTCAGAGCTCGGAGAAATCTAGCGGTACAAGCATTTGATGCCCTTACACCTGACACTGTTAGCAAACAGCGATTTCAGGTTTGTTTGTTCCCTAAAAAGTTTATTTTGATATTCTCGCTTGGATCCCCTGTACAAAAACTGGTGTGATGGAAATCCTCTGCTCTGGACAAGTTGAAATTATGGTTTCATGGAACAGTAGAGCTCCATTATCAAAGAACTCTCCCAGCCTCAGTGGGTTACCAGAGTTCCACTCCAAGAACCCCTGGCCGAAATTCGGATTGTGCAAGATAAGGATCAATGGAGATGGGAATGTATGGAGTTAAAGTTTACAAATTAGAGACTGGGTCCACCGTATACGACTTGAGTCATGGGGTACATAACAGCCCTTCGAGATACGTTGGGTTCGGCACAATGTGGTGAAGTGAGAAAATTGCGAGATATGGACAAATTAGCTTCCAATTAGTGGTAAAGATGTTCCTCTGCTACCATTATCACCCAGCTCTCTTGGTAGAATCATGATAGGTTGTGATCAACATCTTAAGACAAACTGTAATGCTCCCTTGTTGCACAACGCTTAGATTATGGAGAACTTTCAGAATGCTTAGGGATGGAGATGTTGTGATGTCTATTTTCAGTAGTAACTTCATCACATGGATGATGTTCATTTGCTTAATGTACAGTACAATGGTGTCTGATTTGTCCTAATCCTTAACTCCTTTCTCTTGTTCTCTTTCAAGCCCTCTTAGAAATGTGGCATTTATTTTCTTCCCTGCAACTCATCATTATCACTTGGTTGCTTTCATTGAATGCTGCAAATTCTTCTGTCAGATGAGCTGTTGATGAGCTCAATAGTGATGTCATTTGAAAATGCCTGTCTCCAATATTGGTCACGAGAATGACTTCTTAAATCTGTATTCCTTGAGTATATTTTAATTAAACTGTAATAAAGTCCTTTTTTCTAAAAAAGAACTGCCTGAATATTCAAGTTAAGTGTTTTTAAATGTTGTACGGTTTCGGAGCTGCCAACACAACAGCACCACCTGGAGTAAGCCTTGAGCACACAACCCCTCTATCATGAGGCAAGTGCCAGAAACCATACTTGATCATTCTATGTGACTTCAGAAGTATTGTAGGCCTAGGAGACAGACCATTGGTAAATAACAGTAACCCCAACATTTGTTATAATAACCTTCGACTTCCCTAGAACCTTAAAAAAACCTCCACAGTTTGAGTCAGCGACCTTGCTTTCTTTATCCGCAGAACAAAAAAATCAAGAGGAAGAAGAAAAAGAAGGCAAAGGCTTCTGGTGGGGTGTCTGAGGCACAGATGAAGACCACCGAGCAGTTGGAGGAGATTTGGCAGTCACTGTCTGTGGAGCTGCGCAACTGTGCTAAGGTAAGGAAAAAACTCATGCCTATGACCCATACCAGTCTATGCAGACCGTATCCAAGACCAGCTCTCTGACGAAGGAAGCCTGTGGGAGCAGAGATTTCTCAGTTGTGGTATGACTTCTAAAAGAAATAAACAATATGAACAGGGCACCTTGTGCAGTCACCAAATATCTGCTCCGAGCAGTCATTCAAAGCATAAAGCACTGTACTCTTTACCTGCCGTTGACCATGAGCAGCCAGTTGGAGCAGTGAACCCTGTGATTCTTACCTGATGCCTAGTAAACAACATGGAGAATGGCACCTTCTGGCAACATCAGACCTCTGCTAGGAGTATTGAATAGGAGCACTGTGCCTTCGCTAGCAGCATCCATCTTCCCAGTGCAAATAATTGGAACAGAGCAACCCTGATGGCTGTCAGCACAGCCGTTGCTAAGAATGATGTGCAGTGTTATCACAAGTCCATTGTAAAAAAGAAGTTGATGAGAACAGTCCAAGCAGTGTTTTTGCTAGATCTGAACTCTAAACAGCTAATTGGAGCAAAGCACCCTCTGCTTGTCATTACATGTATACAATACTCAGGACATAGGAATAGTGCACCCTAACCAAAAGTAAAGTTCTCTTAGACCGACCAAATGGGGCAGTATGTACATTTGGGCTCGGAGTGTTACAAGTTGTTTTTCTTCGAAGAAGTCTTTCGAGTCACGAGATCGAGGGACTCCTCCCCTTTCGGCTCCATTGCGCATGGGCGTCGACTCCATCTTAGATTGTTTTTTTTCCGCCATCGGGTTCGGACGTGTTCCTTTTCGCTCCGTGTTTCGGTTCGGAAAATTAGTTTGAATCTCGGAAAATTCAACGGTATTGTTTGCGTTCGGTATCGGGTTAGTTACTACAGATCAACACCGACTTTTGAAGAGCTCCGGTGGCCCTTTGGGGTTTTTTCGATCCCACGTCGGGGCCTGTTCGGCCCGGCCACGTGGCTCTTTAAGGCTGATGGAACGGTCCATTCCGCTTCTGCCCAAAATGTCACAACAAGTATCCGTATACAGATCAGCACCTGGTCTGTAACTTGTGTCTGTCTCCAGAACCCAAAGAAGATACCTGTGAAGCCTGTCGAGTGTTTCGATCGAGGAAGACATTAAGAGATCGAAGAGCGAGAAGACTGTAAATGGCGTCGGCGCCGACAGGACAAAGGCATTTATTTGGAGGAGGAAGAAGAAACCTTCTCCATGCAGGAGTCTGACTCGGACGAGCTCGATCCCGAAGAAACGCCTAAAACCGTGAGTAAGACGTCGAAACATAAAACTCACGAGAAGAGCACAAAAGCCCATGGGACGCCACCGCCAACAGGCCATGGCTTAACCCGAAAAATAGGTGACCGATCATCGGCACCGAAAAAGGGCACGCTTGTGTCGAAGTCATCCGACTCCGGTTGAGATACCGGCACACAGCAATCTCGAGCCCGAGACAGCGGCTCCGAGCAAGTTCGGCACCGAGACAGCGGCACCGAAATGGGTCTGCACCGAGAGACCACGACGCCGAAAATAAAGAAAGTGTCATCGGAGCCGAAAAAAGCTACAGAAAAGGTTTCCATTCCGAAACATCCAGCCTCGGAACCGAAATCAGGTTCCTACACAGAGGAACAGGGATTGTCCTCCCAAATGCAAGGACATAAGTTTGGACAAGAACTAGAATCAATGGAGCCAGACTACACTCAAAGGAGGCTCCACATTCAAAAGGACACAGGGAAGATAAGCACTCTTCCCCCAATTAAAATGAAAAGAGAAAAGGACAAGCAGCCACAGGCAAAGGTGGCATGACAGACAACTCTGCCACCATCTCCACCACCATCAATGCACACATCACCGGTAGTCACTGCACCACTGATGCAATCCCCAACTCATACTGCATTGAGTCAGGATGATCCCGACGCATGGGACCTTTATGATGTGCTAGTATCGGAAAACAGCCCAGACTGTTACCCAGCGAGACCGTCTCCACCTGAGAACAGTACATCCTACACGCAGGTGGTCTCGAGCAGCGGCTTTTCATAATGTCACTTTGCCAAAGAGTTCCAGAAAAGGGCACAACAAGTGGTGGAGGAAGGACAAAGTATCTCAAATAATCAGATACGGTCAGCAATGGATGCAGCAGATACAGCTGCAAGGACAGTAAATACTGCAGTAACAATAAGGAGACATGCATGGTTGCGTACGTCAGAATTCAAGCCGGAAATACAACAAGCCGTGCTGAATATGCCTTTTAATGGACAGCAGTTGATTGGGCCGGAGGTGGACACTGCTATCGAAAAACTTAAAAAAGACACTGATACGGCCAAAGCCATGGGCGCACTCTACTCCCCACAGAGCAGAGGCACATTTCGCAAAATACAGTTTAGAGGGGGGTTTCGAGGACAAGCTACAGAACCCACAACCTCACAAACAAGGCCCACTTATCAAAGTCAATATCAGCGGGGAACATTTCGGGGGCAAAATAGAGGGGGACAATTCCAAAAGAATAGAGGGAAGTTCCAAAGCCCCAAAACTCCTCAAAACAAGCAGTGACATCCAAGTCACAAATCCCCAACACATTACACCAGTAGGGGGGAGACTAAGCAATTTTTACAAACATTGGGAGGAGATAACAACAGACACTTGGGTACTGGCAATTATCCAGCATGGTTATTGCATAGAATTTCTCAGATTCCCTCCAAACGTTCCACCGAAAAAACACAATGTCAAAACAACACATGGATCTTCTAGGACTAGAGGTCCAGGCATTGCTACAAAAAGGAGCAATAGAATTAGTACCAATTCAACAGAAAGGAACAGGAGTTTACTCTCTCTACTTTCTCATACCCAAAAAGGACAAAACACTGAGACCTATATTAGATCTCAGAACATTAAATACCTACATCAAATCAGACCACTTTCACATGGTGACATTACAAGACGTAATCCCACTGCTCAAACAACAAGACTACATGACAACACTAGACCTAAAGGATGCATATTTCCATATACCAATACATCCTTCACCCAGAAAGTACCTAAGATTTGTATTCCAAGGGGTACATTACCAATTCAAGGTGTTGCCATTCGGAATAAGGACTGCGCCAAGAGTTTTTACAAAATGCCTGGCAGTAGTAGCTGCGCATATCAGAAGGCAGCAAATACATGTGTTCCCGTATCTAGACGATTGGTTAATCAAAACCAACACACTAAAAAGGTGTTCACAACACACAAAGTACGTCATAGAAACCCTACACAAACTAGGTTTCTCAATCAATTACACAGTCACACCTTCAGCCGTGTCAAACACAGCAATATTTAGGGGCAACAATCGACACAGCAAGAGGGATTGCCACTCCAAGTCCACAAAGAGTACAAGCATTTCACAATGTAATTCAGGTCATGTATCCAAACCAAAGAATTCAAGTCAAAATAGTAATGAAACTCCTAGGCATGATGTCCTCATCCATAACCATTGTCACAAACGCAAGATTACACATGTGGCCCTTACAACAGTGCCTAGCATCACAATGGTCACAAGCACAGGGTCAACTTCTAGATCTAGTGTTGATAGACCGCCAAACATACACCTCGCTTCAATGGTGGAACAATATAAATTTAAACCAAGGGCGGCCTTTTCAAGACCCAGTGCCTCAATACGTAATAACTACAGATGCCTCCATAATAGGGTGGGGAGCACACCTCAATCAACACAGCATTCAGGGACAATGGGACTCTCGGCAAAAACAGTTTCACATAAATCACTTAGAACTATTGGCAGTATTTCTAGCGTTAAAAGCATTTCAACCAATAATAAGCCACAAACACAGTCTTGTCAAAACAGACAATATGACAACGATGTATTACCTAAACAAACAGGGAGGAACACACTCAACACAGTTGTGTCTCCTAACACAGAAAATATGGCATTGGGCGATACACAACCACATTCGCCTAATAGCACAGTTCATTCCAGGGATTCAGAATCAGTTAGCAGACAATCTCTCTCGGGATCACCAACAGATCCACGAATGGGAGATTCACCCCCAAGTACTACACACTTACTTCCAAAATTGGGGAACACCACAAATAGCTGTTTGCAACAAAAGAAAATGCGAAATGCCGAAACTTCGCATCCAGGTACCCACAAGATCAGTCTCTGGTCAGTGCGTTATGGATGAGCTGGTCAGGGATATTTGCATACGCTTTTCCCCCTCTCCCACTCCTTCCATATCTAGTAAACAAGTTGAGTCAAAACAAACTCAAACTCATACTCATAGCACCAACTTGGGCAAGACAACCTTGGTACACAACACTACTAGACCTCTCAGTAGTGCCTCATATCAAACTACCAAACAGATCAGATCTGTTAACTCAACACAATCAACAGATCAGACACCCCAATCCAGCATCGCTGAATCTAGCAATTTTGCTCCTGAAGTCTTCGAGTTCGGACACTTAGACCTTACACATGAATGTATGGAAGTCCTAAAACAAGCTAGAAAACCAACCACTAGACATTGCTATGCAAATAAGTGGAAAAGGTTTGTTTATTATTGCCATAATAATCAAATTCAACCCTTTCACGCTTCTGCTAAAGACATCGTAAGCTACTTACTACATTTGCAAAAGTCAAAACTAGCTTTTTCATCCTTTAAGATACATCTTACCGCAATTTCAGCTTACCTGCAAATTACCCACTCATCTTCACTATTTAGGATACCAGTCATAAAAGCCTTTATGGAAGGACTAAAAAGAATTATACCACCAAGAACACCACCAGTTCCTTCATGGAACCTCAACATTGTTTTAACACGACTCATGGGCCCACCTTTTGAGCAAATGCACTCATGTGAAATGCAATATTAAACATGGAAAGTTGCATTTCTAATTGCCATCACATCTCTAAGAAGAGTCAGTGAAATCCAAGCATTTACCATACAAGAACCATTTATTCAAATACACAAGCATAAAGTAGTTCTACGGACAAATCCAAAATTTTTACCAAAAGTCATATCACCGTTCCACTTGAATCAAACAGTAGAACTACCTGTGTTCTTCCCAGAGCCAGATTCTGTAGCTGAAAGAGCACTACATACATTAGACATCAAAAGAGCGTTAATGTACTACATTGACAGAACCAAACAAATTTGGAAAACAAAACAATTATGTGTTGCTTTCCAAAAACCTCATTAAGGAAATCCAATTTCCAAACAAGGCATTGCTAGATGGATAGTTAAATGCGTTCAAACCTGTTATCTCAAGGCAAAGAGACAACTGCCTATTACACCAAAGGCACACTCAACTAGAAAGAAGGTCTTTCTAGGAAACATTCCAATGACTGAAATATGTAAGGCATCCACATGGTCTACGCCTCATACGTTTACCAAGCACTACTGCTTGGATGTGTTAAACAGCACAACGAGCCACAGTAGGACAAGCAGTACTACAAACTTTGTTTCAAACAACTTCAACTCCTACAGGCTGAACCACCGCTTTTGGGGAGATAACTGCTTACTAGTCTATGCAAAGCATGTGTATCTGCAGCTACACATGCCATCGAACCCAAAATGTCACTTACCCAGCGTACATCTGTTCGTGGCATGAGAAGCTGCAGATTCACATGCGCCCGCCCGCCTCCCCGGGAGCCTGTAGCTGTTTGAATTTGATCTTGAACATTTGTAAATTTGTAAATATATCGCTTTAAACAACAGTATGTACATAAATATTTACTCCATTGCATGGGCACTATTACTATAATACACAACTCCTACCTCACCCTCTGCGGGGAAAACAATCTAAGATGGAGTCGACGCCCATTCGCAATGGAGCCGAAAGAGGAGGAGTCCCTCGATCTCGTGATTCGAAAGACTTCTTCGAAGAAAAACAACTTGTAACACTCCAAGCCCAACACTAGATGGCGGGATGTACAAAGCATGTGAATCTGCAGCGTCTCATGCCACGAACAGATGTACACTGGGTAAGTGACATTTTCCATATATATATATCTCCTGTAAGTGAAGCAGTGACGTCTGACATGAATAAGGACCAAACTACAACTAGCAGACTGCCCATGGATGTTTAAAAGACACGAATGCACAATTTGAAACTGACTGCTCAAGCGGCGGTTATCAAGACCGCAGTGGGTGAAATGCATCTCTCTCTCTCTCTCTCCCTTGCCCTCTCAGTTCCCATAATCACCAAATGGCGCCAACCCAACACGTTTCGGCATATCGGGTCTTGCTCACCGGTAAACTCTTTTGTGTTCCCTTACCAGTTTTAAAAAAAAACAAAAAAAAACAGTAAATAGTGAAAATAAATAAAGGACCAAAATAAACAATAGACATGACAATGTTGTTTTGGCAGGCATCTTGAAACCTGTTTTACTTTAATATACCCTAGTGTGTTTCTCTCATTTCCTACAATTCCACAGGATACTATATCCCCAAGTGTGCATCCCTATTACACTCTGCTTCGCTAATGCATTCCTGCGATCCCCTACACTATACTATCAAGTAATACATGTAACCTCATCAGTATATACTGTATTATCAATCTATCCGAGAATTCCGCCCCAGTGAGCAAACTTCTATTGCCCACCTAGCTGCAAAACATACTGCATAACGCCCAAATGGGCCATCGAGTACCATATTCACCTGCGGCCCAAATGACAGTACTGTTGTCTCACATTTTTTATTCCAAAATAATCAACAGTAACTGATAAACATAATTGTATAAGTACTCATAAATAGTACTGTCCATGTTGTGATGAAGACTGGATGCCAGGAACTGGCTCTTAGTAGATTCACAGCATATCGCCTGGCTAGTCTTCCATTATATCTGTATATACTTACATAGGGACAACCAAAGAGGAAGCACAGAGGGGAAATTTGTAAAGATTAAAGTGAAAGAAAAAACATTATATAAATGGTAAAGTAAACAAAGTGAAAGACATAAGAGAAAAAACAACATCAATGCTAATAGTCACTAAAGTCACCTGGTGACCATACAACACATCACAAAGTTTATACAAATGATAAAAATTGAACACACCATAAAACCTTTGACATTTTAAAGTTAACAGTTTTCTAAAGCCCAGGAGGGGCTTCTCCAACCACAGGGCCAAAGGAAAAAGGAAACATTTTGAAAAAGTGACTAAATTCATCATTATAAAACATTCAGAAACCAAAGACTCGAGACAACCCTAACCTCCGGGTTTCCCCAGATGCATTTCCAACTCTCTCGTCCTTATTTAGTCCATACAGTGTCTTAGTGTTTAAAGATATTATATAGTGGGACTCTTGTCTCCTCAACTGCAATTCCCTATTGCCCCCACGTTTCATGGGAAATTATATGTCAATAATGAAGAAACTAAGTTGGGACACATCCCTTTTGTGTTTCTGATTGAACTGTTTTGCAACTTGGTAATGTGTGTCAACCTGGGTTATCGCTCTCATATGTTCCAATATGCGCTTCCTGGTAGCATGTATAGTACTGTTAATATACCACATTTTGCATGGGCATTCCAGGACATGTATCGTAAAGTCAATCTAGCATGTAAGGTATGTTGTGATACTCATCGTATCAGTGAGAGGTGATTTATACTGTGTAATGGCATTGCTGTTTTTACAAGCTTTGCAACCTCCAAAGGGGAAAAAGCCATTTTTAAATTTATTGCTCATATCTTTGCTTATATCACTTTTATTGACTTTTTCCCTTAGGATACTTTATTTTCTAAAGGTAATTCTAGGGAAATCATCAAGGACTTCACCCAGTAGTACCTCACTTTTTAAAATGGGCCAATGTGCCCCAGGGGTTATTCTAATCTCCTGAGCTTTGTTGGGGAAAGTAGTAATAAACCAGCATTTCTTGTCTCCTTCCTTCTCACATAAAGGATTTAACAGTTCTTCCCTTTTTCCTAGTTCTGCCTTTTGTCTAGCTGCTTTGACTATTCCCATTTTATAGCCTCTCTATAAATCTTTTTTCCATTACTTCACATTCCACCTGGAAGGATAAATATGTGATAGTTTCTCCTTGCCCGTGGGAACTCCCCAGATGTGATGCTCTCAATCACTTTTCTTGGGATGACTTCTAGTAGCATGAAGCAAAGTGTTACCCGATGTGGGTTTCCTGTACAAACTTGTAGTTATTTCCTTATTTTCTAATCTGACCAAAACATCCAAAAATTACACCTGATCGAGGTGTATATAAGCTGTACGCTGGATATTACATCCATCCATTCACATTCAGTACTCGCGCAAAATTATTGCCATCCCGAACTGTGCCAGGAAATTGTAGCACAGATTTATCCTTCCAGGTGGAATGGAAAGTAATGGAAAAAAAAATATATAGAGAGGCTATAAAATGGGAATTGTCAAAGCAGCTTGGCCAAACTATCAATAGGGTGGGGTCACCCTGTGGCCCCCATCCGAGGCTGATTTCGACCCCAGGGACCACCACCATCTCCCCAGGGTTGGCCCTAAAAAAACAAAGCAGTGGGGCTGCACTGTTGCTTGGTGGGACCTTTGTCTGCTTCCACCAAGCAAGAGCAAACAGTAAGTCTGCTCCTTGTGGGTGGAAGCGGGAAAACTGCTTCTGCTTGCTAGTAGCAGCCTTTTCAGCTGTTTTCCTGCCCACTACCCCTGCGTGCAGGAGCAGTGTGACCACAGGGGAATTGAGGCTCTTCCCCTCCCCCGTGGTTCACAGAAGTACACACTGGGTGCCCTGGGTGGGGCCAGGGCACCTTAGGAACAAGTGACCAAGGACAGGGTCCTCAAGGCCAATATCAGTCTGGGGAGGGGATGGGGTCCCACGCAGCTCTCTCCCCTTCCAATAATTGGCCAGGCCCTAGGGGATGGAGTCCCTGTGGCCAAAATCGACCTGGGGCCCCTCTCCTCTTTGCTTTTTGGACTAGGTGGGCCTCGGAGGTTGGGATCACCAGGGCCAAAATCGATCCTGGGAAGGGGGCCCCATCCCCACTTCACAAATTGGTTGGGAACCAGGCTATGGGGTCCCTGGGGCCAAAGGTGGGCCCTTCTCCCCTTTTATTAATGCTAAGTTGGGTGCCTATGGTGGGGTTGGCCCTATGGCCAACCCATGCCATGCACGGCCTGAGGCCTTGCGCGGCCAGTGTTGGATTACCTTAATATTACTTAACATTTTTAAAAAATCCTAGAAATTCACCAGAAAAAAAAGCTACAGGAACTTTATAGTTAGGAAATAGAATTTAAAAAATAAAAAATAAAAACTTAAAATTTCAGTAAAAGCCAAAGGTTAGAAGGACGTTTTAGTTAGGTTCAAATTTCACATGCACAAAACCATAGAAATTCAACACTTATAGTTACACTTATCTCAAAACACTACAACTCATACTCTAAGGTAACTGCAACTCGCACCCTTGCCATGCACTGCTGCTTACCCCACATATTATATCAGTAGTGACATCTTCTTTGACATTGTTTATAATATAATTTCAACATTTACAATAAAATTATTAGTGCGTCACAAGATGGGTGAATGAAAGCGTACAGGCTCGGAGGCAATACACTTGAAATATCAAAACTCCTAACATTGCTAAGATATTACTTAAACCAAAAAGGGGAAGCTAATTTAAGTATGTTGCCACTTTTGGACAAGGGCACTTGCAAGAACCCACACCCAAAGTTTACACACTGCAGAAATCCTCCTGGAGGTGATAGATACTACAGAATTAGACAGTTTGAAGAGGGATAACAGTATGGCTTGGAAGGGGAACTGCGACACTAAGCAACCTGTACGAGGCCAGAGTTTTGATAGGGCTTGAGAACCTGAAGAGAGATTGACATTCCACATGGGCATTTGCCATTATCAGGGTGACAATACGGAAGCTGGGAGTGAATGACCCACCTGGGAATCAGGAGCTGAAAATATTATGTACCACCAATGGGAAGACCAAAGTAGTAATGTCAATTTACCAAGCATTGGTGAACCACATAACCTACTCTTTAGATTTGCAGTAGGAAACCCGTGCAACAGATATTCAGAAACCTGTTGAAGATGAGTTATTTGGCATGGTACAGTGAATAATCCTTAAAATACGCCATAGTGCACAATCCAGATTAATTCACCTATACTACGTGCATAACGCCTATTTAACGTCTGAGCAAAACAATAAGGTTAAACTAAAAGACCCAGATGTATTGAACTAGACACTGCATACTACCACTTGACTTGGGAATGTTGTGACCTAACTGGATAATGTCCGGAAGGTGACATTTGAATAATGTCTCGACCAAGAGAAACATACCTAGATCCCTGGATGTGTGTATACTGGGCTGTATGCCAGATCAAAGACCAAAAAAGTGACAACTAGCCTCATTGATCTGGCTTTGGTGTTGAAAAAGCAGCAGATTGCAAGGAGTTTGAAGATTCCAGAGGACCCAGTCAACAGACTTGGCTTAGAGAACTGGTTGAATGGTGGCAGAAAGAGATAAAGACATAATGGAAAAAAGACTTTGCTAGGGCTTCAAACTCTAAAATGGTCTCCTTACCAGAAGCAAGATTGGGAACTGTCATATAGTAGAACAAGCAGAAAATTATGGAGGTCATGGAAATAAACGAATGCTGGTTGTTAGATGGATCTACCCTACAAGACCTCTACGTTTGGTAAACAATGTACAGGATCCATAGTGACTGTCAAGTAAAGCTGTAAGCTAAACTATAAATCATAATGATGAATCAGTTATTTCTGACCAGAAGTGTTGAGCACTCTAATTATACAGGTAAAATACTCTATGTTGAATTTTGATACGATCAATAAAGATACGTTTAAAACAAAATATTTTCTTGGGAGCGTGTAGAGGCAGCAAGAAACCGCTTTGGAGCACTGATGCACTGCAGTAACAAAAACGAGTATTCACATAGACGTAGCAGGTCTGCAGAAGGCTGGGTAGAAACGCTTTTTAGGGCCACCGGACAAGGCTCGAGACGGTGTATGTATATCAGTGATTACTGTCACCATATACTGAGAGATTTCGGACTTAGTTGACTGATGCCTCTTTAATAGAAAGTAGACTTTTTTCCTTTTCTTATTACATTAAAGTGACATTAAAACAATGAATATTACACAACATTTGCGTATGCTTATAATCAAAATATTTTGACTTTGTGGCCTGCCAGAACAGTGCATGTTTGTCTGGTAGGCCAAGCATTCAATACTACATTGGGTGCCTTCATCAAAAGACTCTCCACCCTCATCTTCCATCAAAGTTTTTTTTTTTTTTTTTTATTCCACTGGAGTGAAGCACCGCACTTAATGTTAAGACTTTGTACCAATCTGTTTAACTCCAAGAAATGCCTTTAAGAGCAGTGGCCTGAATGGATTCTTGTGAATCTTTTTTTAGGGATTGGTTAGCCTCCCTGAAAAAGTGATGCCTTTTGACGCTGCCTCAGAGATCCCGGTTGAGGAGCAGCGGACAGAGGCCATGGTGAGGATCCAGGAAGGGCTATTTGCCAATAGAGGAGCAGAGGCCTTGGCACTCCTCCGCACTGCCAGGTAATTGCATGTCACTTCTTCTACAGCTAAAGAAGGGAGTATCACATTTTTATCTGCCTATATTGTTATGATTTTATTAAATAAATTATGTTTAAGTGTCTTCCTTTTGTACCCAATCTTTTGGAACTGTCAGTCATTTTGACTTTTTTCCCTCCAGGTGCGTGCTTAGAGGTGTCAAAGGTGTTCAGAGAGCTCTGAAAGTACTCTGTACACTTGGATAAGAAAAGTCTTGCTCTTATTGGCATTCACCATTGATTTTTACTCTATGCTTGTGCCAGCAGGAAAGTTCTTAAAAATAGTGGCTCTTAAGGTTTTTTTTTTTCCTTTCCTTGGAGGCATGTCTTTTAGGTCCACTCCACAAACCACCCAAATGTATTTTCCTTCAAGAAATCAAATCAAGTTAATACATAGCAAGCTAATATTTCCTATTGCTGATGGTAGATTCATCAGACTCGGTTGGTGATTTACTGGTACAATAGTAAACATAGTGATCAGCTTTAGAAAATAGCCATGCATTCTCTGTCATACTTAGCTGGAATTGTGTACTGTAAACAGTCTTTTACTGAGTAAGGAGATAGCATGGATGTAAGGAAATGCCTCCTTGGCATGGTTACCCCCTGACTTTTTGCCTTTGCTGATGCTAAGTTTTGATTTGAAAGTGTGCTGAGGCCTGCTAACCAGGCCCCAGCACCAGTGTTCTTTCCCTAACCTGTACTTTTGTTTCCACAATTGGCACACCCTGGCATCCAGATAAGTCCCTTGTAACTGGTACCCCTGGTACCAAGGGCCCTGATGCCAGGGAAGGTCTCTAAGGGCTGCAGCATATCCTATGCCACCCTGGGGACCCCTCACTCAGTACAGACACACTGCTTGCCAGCTTGTGTGTGCTGGTGAGGACAAAACAAGTCAGTCGACATGGCACTCCCCTCAGGGTGCCATTCCAACCTCACACTGCCTATGCAGTATAGGTAAGTCACCCCTCTAGCAGGCCTTACAGCCCTAAGGCAGGGTGCACTATACCATAGGTGAGAGCACCAGTGCATGAGCACTGTGCCCCTACAGTGTCTAAGCAAAACCTTAGACATTGTAAGTGCAGGGTAGCCATAAGAATATATGGTCCGGGAGTCTGTCATGCACGAACTCCACAGCACCATAATGGCTACACTGAAAACTGGGAAGTTTGGTATCAAACTTCTCAGCACAATAAATGCACACTGATGCCAGTGTACATTTTATTGTAACATACACCCCAGAGGGCACGTTAGAGGTGCCCCCTGAAACCTTAACCAACTACCCGTGTAGGCTGACTGGTTATAGCAGCCTGCCACACTCGAGACATGTTGCTGGCCACATGGGGAGAGTGCCTTTGTCACTCTGTGGCTAGTAACAAAGCCTGTACTGGGTGGAGATGCTTATCACCTCCCCCTTGCAGGAACTGTAACACCTGGCGGTGAGCCTCAAAGGTTCACCCCCTTTTTTTCAGCACCCCAGGGCATTCCAGCTAGTGGAGTTGCCCGGACCCTCTGGCCACGGCCCCATTTTTGGCGGCAAGGCCGGAGGACATAATGATAAAAACAAGGAGTCGTCACTGGCCAGTCAGGACAGCCCCTAAGACAACCTGAGCTGAGGTGACTCTGACTTTTAGAAATCCTCCATCTTGCAGATGGAGGATTCCCCCAATAGGGATAGGAATGTGACCCCCTCCCCTTGGGAGGAGGCACAAAGAGGGTGTAGCCACCCTCAGGGCTAGTAGCCATTGGCTACTGCCCTCCCTGACCTAAACGCACCCCTAAATTCTGTATTTAGGGGCTCCCCAGAACCTAGGAACTCCGATTCCTGCAACCTAAGAAGAAGAGGACTGCTAAGCTGAAAAACCCTGCAGAGAAGACGGAGACACCAACTGCTTTGGCCCCAGCTCTACCGGCCTGTCTCCCCACTTCTAAAGACACTGCTCCAGCGACGCTTTCCCCAGTGACCAGCGACCTCTGAATCCTCAGAGGACTGCCCTGCTCTCGAAGGACCAAGAACTCCTGAGGACAGCGGCTCTGTTCACCCAAGACTGCAACTTTGTTACAAAGGAGCAACTTTAAACCAACTTGCGTTTCCTGGCGGAAGCGTGAGACTTGCTACTCTGCACCCGATGCCCCCGGCTCGACTTGTGGAGAACAAACACTTCAGGGAGGACTCCCCGGTGACTGCGAGACCGTGAGTAGCCAGAGTGGCCCCCCCCCCTGAGCCCCCACAGCGACGCCTGCAGAGGGAATCCCGAGGCTCCCCCTGACCGCGACTGCCGGCTCCTCAGATCCCTACGCCTGGTAAAGACTCTGCACCTGCAGCCCCCAGGACCTGAAGGATCCGAACTCCAGTGCAGGAGTGACCCCCAGGAGGCCCTCTCCCTTTCCCAGGTGGTGGCTACCCCGAGGAGCCCCCCCCCCCCCCCCTTGCCTGCCTGCATCGCTGAAGAGACACCTTGGTCTCCCATTGATTTCCATTGAAAACCTGATGCTTGTTTGCACACTGCACCCGGCTGCCCCTGTGCCGCTGAGGGTGTACTTTCTGTGTGAACTTGTGTCCCCCCCGGTGCCCTACAAAACCCCCCTGGTCGGCCCTCCGAAGACGCGGGTACTTACCTGCTGGCAGACTGGAACCGGGGCACCCCCTTCTCCATTGAAGCCTATGCGTTTTGGGCACCACTTTGACCTCTGCACCTGACCGGCCCTGAGCTGATGGTGTGGTAACTTTGGGGTTACTCTGAACCCCCAATGGTGGGCTACCTGGGACCCAAACTTGAACCCCGTAGGTGGTTTACTTGCCTGCAAAAACTAACAAACTCTTACTCCCCCTAGGAACTGTTGAAAATTGCACTGTCTAGTTTTAAAATAGCTATATGTGATTTATGTGAAAAGTGTATATGCTATTTTGATTATTCAAAGTTCCTAAAGTACCTACCTGCAATACCTTTCATTTAAAGTATTACATGTAAAATGTGAACCTGTGGTTCTTTAAATAAACTAAGAAAATATATTTTTCTATACAAAAACCTATTGGCCTGGAATTGTCTTTGAGTGTGTGTTCCTCATTTATTGCTTGTGTGTGTGTACAACAAATGCTTAACACTACTCCTTTGATAAGCCTACTGCTCGACCACACTACCACAAAATAGAGCATTAGTATTATCTCTTTTTGCCACTATCTTACCCCTAAGGGAAACCCTTGGACTCTGTGCATACTATTCCTTAGTTTGAAATAGTGCATACGGAGCCAACTTCCTACAATGGATTTAATGGACACATGACAAAATTTAGTCAGTTGCGGTTATGGAAGGCTAAAATCCACACACGTTAACTAATGTTGTTTATAACGTTTGTAAAGACTGAACTCAAGTTTTCCATTGTGGCATGTTATATAGTTCGGTGTTTACATACATTTAAAAGATAATATGCGTTTAAACATATGTACCACATTTCTGTTATCCAGCATTGGATGTTTCAAAGTGTAACATGCTTTTTAATGATTTTCCACCACGGAACTGGGAATCCTGGAATTCTAAATGGCGTACACATCTTGTAGTTTAAAAATGGTAGTAACTATAATTAACTTTTTGTGTTCTGCTAATATAGCCCCGCACCAAGTGCTATTCAGAAAGCATAGCACTTCCCCTAGTGAAATGAAACTTCATAACATCATCCAATGTTACTAGAGATGTGAAGATACTCATTGGTTAAGTCCTGCTCTTTTTCAGCTATGTGGAAATTACCTGGGATGGCAGACCTAGGGCAATGCTACCAATAAATCCTCTCAAAATCCCACCTAAAAAAAAAATCTGCCTTTTGAAGTGAATGGTATTGACCTACCCTGCACTTTCTCTTTTTTAGGTGGGTCAGTTCCCCCTTGAAGTGGATGTGTTTTAATGGAGTTTTTCATTGAGACTGGATCTTAAAAAACACGTGCATACTTCTGCCAAACTTGATATTTACTACATGCTTCATCTGCGTTTTGCAAGCAGCAAGGCAGTTCTCATAGTAAGCTCTCACAGATCCTGCATCTCCTGTCTGAAGGGGCATTTATTAAAAAGAGAAATATACACCTGGACTTTGTCCCTATAAGTAGATCTGCAGTGACTGTATTGTTCTTTCATGGGCTACTGTGCCAAAGACTGGATGGAAACAAGAAGTTGAAGACGAACTCCTTTATTCTTACCTACATAGTTAATAACATAATGAAAAGGGTAACACGGTGGAGCAAAAGAGAAAGACTTTTAGTCAAATCTCAGCGATTTCACAGCACCAGAAATGAAATGCTTACATACACAATACACACCCAGGACAAGCCATCACCTCCCTGGAGGAAAAAATACAAAATCACTCCTTTTGTGCCAACAAACTAGAGCCTGACGCTTCATTTTTACTCCAGTTGTCTCTGCATGCCCAGGCAAGAACTAGCACGAAGAGTGTGTGGTGACAACTTTGGGACTCAGTCAAGGTGTTTGTCAGGGTTCCACCAGGGTGCCTCTTACTGACTTTCCATGCTGCCTCAGAATGCAAACACAAGGTGAAGTAAAGAGCAGCCCATGATCTTATAATCATTTGCAGTTTTCTGGTCATTCATTTGCTTGCCTCTATCGATAAGTCTATGCTGTTATGGTGGAATACCTTCCTTTTCCTCCACCGGTTTCCTTAGTCTCTCTACCTTGTCTGTGAGTTTAATATCAGTTTATTTTCCGGTCAGTGTCTTTACTTTGATTAGCTTTTTTCAGCGTCTGGTTTTTCGTCCCCGAGGTCAGCAAGTTACAGTGCACCAACTCCTGCACCACGTCTGCTTACAAGCACAGTCTGGCACCTTAAGTAACAAGTGGCACTTTTAAGTGATTCCTGCTGTGTTGATGGCGTGCTTCCAAGCAGACCTTTTGTTAACAAGTCACCGAAGCGTGTTGGTAACAGTAACAAGACCAAATCCCTGTTCCAGGGCCTTTTACTGTCCATTCATCCAACCTACCTCCGGTGAAAACACTTGTAACTACTGTTTGAAGGAGAAGCCTTTTGCTGTAAGAGGATGGAGGTCCTGTGGTAGTGGTTGACTTACTCACTCCTGATGTGTATTTAGTAGAAAGGTTCTCATGCCTTGAATTTTCACCACACAGGCTTGCAGCATTCTGATGATAATGCTGCCAAATTTGGCAGAGATGCTGAAACACCATACTCTACCTTGGGTTTTGCTTTTAAGACATGCTTTAAGCAATTCTATCAGAACAATGAAGACAAAAAGGAGAAAAGAAGTGACCGCAGATCTCAGAGACTGGTACATCATGTTCTACCACTGGTTGGCTGATTTGATATGCCTTCTACAGCATCATGCCATGGAGTCTAGAAACATTTTCTCTAATGGGGAATTTGAGGTATTGCTATTCTATATATTACAATACCTCCACAAGCAGTTGCACTGAGCTCCATGTAATGAGGTTGAGGCGATTGCCCTCGGAGGTCTGGAGCGAAATTCTTATTTAGGACAGTCTTTTTTACAAAACAGGACTTTGCCTCCTTACACAGGGCCTTTGACTGGCATTTGTGTTATTAACACGTTGGTTTCTACTATGCCATAAACCTTATGATTTTGGCCCCATTTTTGTCAGCAGCTTTGTTATACTGCCGGATTGGGCTAAATCTTAAATGGTTAGTTCAGATCAGTAATATCTAGAATGTAAAGGTATGTTGCCTAAAATATTACGGATGCTGCCTAATCGTGAATATTTCCCTGATAATTTGGTAACCACATTCACAGAAAACATATATGTGCCAAGACCGGCACCGGTTACTGTTCCCAGGACATCTGAGCCACCTTCTACACTGGAAATGTTTCCCTTAAGAAAACAACCTGTTTTTCTTTCTCAATCAAATAAACAAAGTGAAAACCGATGTTCGATGGCATCTGTCGCTGTAGATACGCATGTTCTGCAATAGCTCGCCATCTGGTGTTGGGCCGGAGTGTTACAAGTTGTTTTTCTTCGAAGAAGTCTTTCGAGTCACGGGACCGAGTGACTCCTCCTTTTGTCTCCATTGCGCATGGGCGTCGACTCCATCTTCGATTGTTTTTTTTCCGCCATCGGGTTCGGACGTGTTCCTGTCGCTCCGAGTTTCGGAACGGAAAATTTGCTAATTTCGGAAGATTTTCGTCGGTATTGTTGCGTTCGGGATCGGCGTACTTAGATTCCACACCGCATCGAAGATCGAAGAGCTCCAGTGCCCTTCGGGGTAGTTTTTCGATCCTCCGTCGGGGCCTGGTCGGCCCGACCGCGTGCTGAAGAACGCCGATGGAACGGACCCCGTTCCGTTTCTGCCCCAAATGCCACAATAAATACCCCTACACAGACCAACACTTGGTCTGCAACCTGTGCCTGTCACCTGAGCACAGCGAAGACACCTGCGAGGCCTGTCGTGCGTTCCGGTCCCGAAAAACACTCCGAGACCGTCGAGCCAGAAGACTTCAGATGGCGTCCGCACCGACAGCCCAACGGGAGTTCGAGGAACAGGAAGAGGAAGGTACCTTCTCGATCCAAGACTCAGACTCCGAAGGATTCGACGATACACAAACCGTGAGTAAAACGTCGAAATCCACTCAGAGGAACATTTACAAGGCCCAGGGGACGCCACTGCCACCAGGCCATGGCTCGACCCATAAATTCGGTGACCGACCGTCGGCACCGAAAAAGGCCCAAACAGTGCCGAGATCGTCCGACTCCGGTCGAGACACCGGCACGCAGCCTTCTCGGGACCGAGAAAGTGCTGGAGACAAGCCTCGACACCGAGATGCCGGTGTGGAAACGGCTCGACGCAGAGACAGCGGCACCGAAACAGATCGACGCCGAGAGGTTTCGGCCCCGAAAAGGAAAAAAGTCACCTCGGAGCCGAAAAAACACGCAGACAAAGTTTCGATGCCGAAACAAACTGCAAGCGACCCAGCTTCAGGCTCTTATACAGAAGAGCACTCGCTAACCTCCCAAATGCAGAAGCATAGGTTTGAGGAAGAGCTACAAGCAACTGATGTGGACCATACGCAAAAGCGTATCTTCATTCAGCAGGGGACAGGAAAAATAAGCACCCTTCCCCCCATTAGGAGAAAGAGAAGGTTGGAGTTCCAGACGGAACAAACACCACAACCAAAAGTGGTGAAAAGAGTTACACCACCACCCTCTCCTCCGCCCGTGATTAACGTTTCACCAGCACAAACTCCATCACACTCCCCAGCTCACACCACCATGAGCCAGGGTGACCAAGATCAGGACGCATGGGACCTATACGACGCCCCAGTGTCAGATAACAGTCCGGAGGCATACCCTACAAAGCCATCTCCACCAGAAGACAGCACCGCGTACTCTCAAGTGGTGGCTAGAGCAGCACAATTTCACCACGTAAGCCTCCACTCAGAACAGGTCGAGGATGATTTCTTATTCAACACACTCTCCTCCACCCACAGCTCATACCAAAGCCTGCCTATGCTCCCTGGTATGCTCCGGCACGCAAAAGACATCTTTAAGGAGCCGGTCAAAAGTAGGGCAATCACACCAAGGGTGGAAAAAAAGTATAAGCCGCCTCCTACGGACCCGGTTTTCATCACTACACAGCTGCCACCAGACTGTCGTTGTAGGAGCAGCTAGGAAAAGGGCCAACTCTCACACATCTGGAGATGCACCACCCCCAGATAAAGAAAGCCGCAAGTTCGATGCAGCTGGTAAAAGAGTCGCAGCACAAGCTGCAAACCAGTGGCGCATCGCGAACTCCCAGGCACTACTTGCGTGCTATGACAGAGCCCACTGGGACGAGATGCAACATCTCATTGAACATCTGCCCAAGGACTTACAAAATAGGGCAAAACAAGTGGTTGAGGAGGGACAGGCCATCTCCAACAACCAGATCCGCTCCTCCATGGACGCTGCAGATACAGCTGCACGGACAATTAATACATCTGTAACTATCAGAAGGCATGCATGGCTCCGAACGTCTGGATTTAAACCAGAGATTCAACAAGCAGTTCTCAATATGCCTTTTAATGAAAAAGAACTGTTCGGTCCAGAAGTGGCCACAGCGCTTGAGAAACTCAAAAAAGATACGGACACTGCCAAAGCCATGGGCGCACTCTACTCCCCGCAGAGCAGAGGGAATTACAGCACATTCCGTAAAACGCCCTTTCGAGGGGGGTTTCGGGGTCAAAGCACACAAGCCAGCACCTCACAAGCCACACCGTCCAGTTACCAGGGACAGTATAGAGGAGGTTTTCGGGGACAATATAGAGGAGGGCAATTCCCTAGAAATAGAGGAAGATTTCAAAGCCCCAAAACCCCTACTACTAAACAGTGACTCACATGTCACTCACCCCCTCCACACAACACCAGTGGGGGGAAGAATAGGTCATTATTACAAAGCATGGGAGAAAATCACTACAGACACTTGGGTTCTAGCAATTATCCAACATGGTTATTGCATAGAATTTCTACAATTCCCTCCAAACATACCACCAAAAGCACAAAATTTAACAACACACCATTCCAATCTCCTGGAGATAGAAGTGCAGGCACTATTGCAAAAGAATGCAATCGAATTAGTGCCAAACACACAAATAAACACAGGAGTTTACTCACTGTACTTTCTGATACCAAAGAAGGACAAAACACTGAGACCAATCCTAGACCTCAGAGTAGTGAACACTTTCATCAAATCAGACCACTTCCACATGGTCACACTACAAGAAGTATTGCCATTGCTAAAACTACACGACTACATGGCAACTTTAGACCTCAAGGATGCTTATTTCCATATACCAATACACCCATCGCACAGGAAATACCTAAGGTTTGTATTCAAAGGAATACATTACCAATTCAAGGTACTGCCTTTCGGATTAACAACCGCACCAAGAGTCTTTACCAAATGTCTAGCGGTAGTCGCTGCACACATAAGAAGGCAGCAAATACATGTGTTCCCATATTTGGACGACTGGCTAATCAAGGCCCATTCGTTCATACAGTGCTCAAATCACACAAATCAGATCATACAAACCCTCTTCAAACTCGGGTTCACCGTCAATTTCACAAAATCCAACATTCTGCCGCGCAAGGTACAACAATACCTAGGAGCCATAATAGACACATCAAAGGGAGTAGCCACTCCAAGTCCACAAAGAATTCTAAATTTCAACACCATCATACAGCGCATGTATCCAACACAAAAGATACAGGCAAAGATGGTATTACAACTCCTAGGCATGATGTCTTCATGCATAGCCATTGTCCCAAACGCAAGACTGCACATGAGGCCCTTACAACAATGCCTAGCATCACAGTGGTCTCAAGCACAGGGTCACCTTCTAGATCTGGTGTTAATAGACCGCCAAACTTACCTCTCGCTTCTGTGGTGGAACAACATAAATTTAAACAAGGGGCGGCCTTTCCAAGACCCAGTGCCACAATACGTAATAACAACAGATGCTTCCATGACAGGGTGGGGAGCACACCTCCATCAACACAGCATACAAGGACAATGGAACGTACATCAAACAAAACTGCATATCAATCACCTAGAACTTCTAGCAGTTTTTCAAGCACTAAAAGCCTTCCAACCAATAATAGTTCACAAATACATTCTCGTCAAAACAGACAACATGACAACAATGTATTATCTAAACAAGCAGGGGGGGACGCACTCCACGCAGTTAAGCCTGCTAGCACAAAAAATTTGGCATTGGGCAATTCACAACCAAATTCGCCTAATAGCACAGTTTATACCAGGGATCCAAAATCAACTCGCAGACAATCTCTCTCGAGATCATCAACAGGTCCACGAATGGGAAATTCACCCCCAAATTCTGAACACTTATTTCAAACTCTGGGGAACACCTCAGATAGACTTGTTTGCGACAAGGGAGAACGCAAAATGCCAAAACTTCGCATCCAGATACCCACACAAACAATCCCAAGGCAATGCCCTATGGATGAACTGGTCAGGGATATTTGCTTACGCTTTTCCTCCTCTCCCTCTCCTTCCTTACCTGGTAAACAAACTCAGTCAAAGCAAACTCAAACTCATATTGATAGCACCAACTTGGGCAAGGCAACCCTGGTACACAACGCTGCTAGACCTATCAGTGGTACCCTGCATCAAATTGCCCAACAGGCCAGATCTGTTGACACAGCACAACCAAAAGATCAGACACCCAGATCCAGCATCGCTGAATCTAGCAATCTGGCTCCTGAAATCCTAGAATTCGGGCACTTACAACTTACCCAAGAATGTATGGAAGTCATAAAACAAGCCAGAAGGCCATCCACCAGGCACTGTTATGCAAGTAAATGGAAGAGGTTTGTTTGCTACTGCCATATTAATCAAATACAACCATTACACACAACTCCAGAACATGTAGTGGGTTACTTGCTTCACTTACAAAAATCTAACCTAGCTTTCTCTTCCATTAAAATACACCTTGCAGCAATATCTGCATACCTGCAGACTACCTATTCAACTTCCCTATATAAGATACCAGTCATTAAAGCATTCATGGAGGGCCTTAGGAGAATTATACCACCAAGAACACTACCTGTTCCTTTATGGAACCTAAATGTTGTCCTAACTAGACTTATGGGTCCACCTTTTGAACCCATGCACTCCTGCGACATACAGTTCCTAACCTGGAAGGTGGCATTTCTCATCGCCATTACTTCCCTAAGAAGAGTAAGCGAGATTCAGGCGTTTACAATACAGGAACCTTTTATACAACTACACAAAAATAAAGTCGTCCTAAGGACCAATCCTAAATTTTTGCCAAAGGTTATTTCACCGTTCCATCTAAATCAAACAGTGGAACTTCCAGTGTTCTTTCCACAGCCAGATACCGTAGCTGAAAGGGCACTACATACATTAGATGTCAAAAGAGCATTGATGTATTACATTGACAGAACAAAAAACATCAGAAAGACTAAACAACTCTTTATTGCATTTCAAAAACCTCATGCAGGAAACCCAATTTCAAAACAAGGTATAGCCAGATGGATAGTTAAATGCATCCAAATCTGCTACCTTAAAGCTAAACGACAGCTGCCCATTACACCAAGGGCACACTCAACCAGAAAGAAAGGTGCTACCATGGCCTTTCTAGGAAACATCCCAATGCAAGAAATATGTAAGGCAGCCACATGGTCTACGCCTCACACATTCACCAAGCACTACTGTGTAGACGTGTTATCCGCACAACAAGCCACAGTAGGTCAAGCTGTATTAAGAACATTATTTCAGACTACTTCCACTCCTACAGGCTGATCCACCGCTTTTGGGGAAATAACTGCTTACTAGTCTATGCAGAACATGCGTATCTACAGCGACAGATGCCATCGAACTGAAAATGTCACTTACCCAGTGTACATCTGTTCGTGGCATCAGTCGCAGTAGATTCGCATGTGCCCACCCGCCTCCCCGGGAGCCTGTAGCAGTTTGGAAGTTACCTTCAATTATTTATATATGTGTCATCTCAACCTTAAATAGGTGCATACTTAGTCACTCCATTGCATGGGCACTATTACTACAATTCAACTCCTACCTCACCCTCTGCGGGGAAAAACAATCGAAGATGGAGTCGACGCCCATGCGCAATGGAGACAAAAGGAGGAGTCACTCGGTCCCGTGACTCGAAAGACTTCTTCGAAGAAAAACAACTTGTAACACTCCGGCCCAACACCAGATGGCGAGCTATTGCAGAACATGCGAATCTACTGCGACTGATGCCACGAACAGATGTACACTGGGTAAGTGACATTTTCATTATCCTCCCAATTTTGAAGGGGTGCATGATCTTCTTCATACTGCAAAAAGTATCTTTTTAGTAATGTCTGGAGCTATTTTAGCACAGTATCTTGTTCCTCCTTATACGCTGGTTACTTCATTATTATTAAGACACTGCCTCCCACTGACCAACATTTTTGGTCTGTAAGGCGACACCTCTGGAAAGTTCTAGGGCAGTTTGAACTAGGCTTCACTTTGAAACATCTACATCAATTTGCTAGACTCAAAATACAGAACTCTTAAAGAAGAGCCTTCTATCTTGATGGATGACCACCTGGCCCAATCTGTAGTTCTAGGAAAATGAAAGGATCAATGCCTTCTGCTATCATCTGCTCTAGGCAAGGAGGTGAAGGCATGGGAATGAAAAAGGTAAGTGTAACAAAATTCAGGCTTCCACAGAGATCACAGTATTACCTAAACTGGGAGTTTGTGTTAGTTTCTAAGTAGTTTGACTTAATGGCGTGACCATAGGAGTGCTTCCCAAATAACATAACATAAAAACAATAATAGAGAGCTACAAAATATGGAAGAGTAACAAAAGTGTGCAGGTTTCTTCTTTGGGAGCATAGACCAGCTTTCAGAGTTACTGTAGAAGATTCTTATTTGATTGTGGGGAGGGAAGTAGACATACTTGGTATAAAAAATATCTTATGAATACATAGCAATCAGTTGCTCTGACTGTACAGGAATGTTTGGATTTGTGCAGCTTCATTATTTTCAGATGTAAATTAAAGAATCATAAAATTACAGTTTAAAAGTCTTGCTAGCACTCTCCAGCTTGTAATGCAAGGGACCTGTCGGGAGATAAACAGGCTTAGAACAGAAAGCAGATGCTGCATTCTAATCCAGAGCCAACCATTTGGTTGGGTCTAGTGGATTTAATGAACTAATGCATCCACTAAGTTTGGCGCCATAGGTTACAATCCTAGCGGACCAATCAATCTTTAATCCGCCCTGTCGACAAAATGCATATAATTGATGTGAATAACAATTAATGTCCGTTATCTGTATAGTGCAAAGAGATCCTCTGAAGGTGAATGTGCCTTTTACAAATAGTTACTTTATGATATTGGTATTTTATTACATCAGCTGACTTATTGGGGTTGCAGGCACCTCATTAATCATTCTTGGGCATGTAGTGTTGTCTTCATTTGTGATCCGTGCTCAAACTGCAGAAATCATTACTACACTGTCTGGAGGAAATTAAATATCTTTTGCTGCCAATTAATTACTTCCCGAGAACAAAAAAGACCAGGAATTCGATTTCAAGTGAGTTGTGAACAATAGGTGAAACACAACTACATCACTATGTGATTCACAAGTCACACAGTTTTGTAGATGATACATCCAAAACGTGTCAATTTCAGGCAATAGTCCACATTTTTTGGCTGTTTGCCGGACAGTATTCCTTTAGGATTGCATACCTGTCCAGAAAAGTACATTGTAAATTTTATTAATTGTTACCCTGCAAAAATGATGTCTCTGTTTGTGAAACACTGCTCACAATAAAGAAACCAATGTTAAAAATTCAACAATTACCTAAGCGACCTTATGAGGCCTTGTGACTTAAAACATAGTGAAGTAGTGCTGCTACACTTTAGTTCACATTTAATTTGCAGATGTGCCATAGAGGAAAGGCACATTAATGTGTGTGCTAGACATGCTGGTTCATAAGTGCCTCACTTCATTCCTGTTTTAACTACACCGTTTACGTTGGGTGCTGTACCATTAATAGGCAGAGACAATGTTTAAATGCTCTGGTCCCTGTTGCTTCTCTTTTGTAGAGAGGTGTGGCCTGAAGGTGATGTATTTGGCTCTCCTGAGCTGGACCCAGAAGAAGAGTCTCAACTCCTACGACAGATTCTTTTTGCTGATTTGCCCCGTGAGTATGAATTATCTGTGCTTTTTGTTTTACCTTTTTTTCTACTTTACATCCAGCCTCAAAGTTGGAAAGGCCAGGCCTGGCAATGCTTCTCATTTCAAAGGATGATAATCACCTGGCTGCTTTGCAATAGTCCTTATATCAATTTCTGCTGTTTTCATTTTCTTCGTTTTTGTTGACATGCAGATCACTTAAACCTACAATTCCATTACTGTATTTTACACTCTCATTACAGGTCAGGTAGTGTCGACAGAAGCCGAAGCAGAGGATTCTGAAGACCATGGTGATGAAGAAGAGACAGAAGAGATGGCTGCTGTCCATGTTTCTGAGAAGGAGTTCAATTTCTTGGATTACTTGAAACGGTAAATGAAATTTTCATGAGGGCTGAAACTCGGGCTCATACTCTGGTGGCTTGGCTGAGGGTGTATTTGAAAGGCAGCCTCGAGATATGAGTGTGGAGCCTCTGCCTGCACGTGAACTGTGTGGATCCAATATTTGGAGTTTAGAAAGTGTTTTTTGTGTTTACCATCTTTTTTCTCAGCTAGATACTACTTATATTTTGTCACTGCATACTCATTATATAATATTGGTTCATTAAATTTGGTTTCACAGGCATGCAATCTGCCTGTTCTTTCGATGAGACTTCTACAGAAGGGCTGATTACCTTTGAAGGACCTCACAAAGGTCTGCATTCTTAAGCTGGAAAAGTGACTGAATCTTCTGGAGAAGATAAGGAAAGGAATGTTTGTAGGTGAAGCGAGGGCACTCCTACAGGTAAACTGTCAAATCTAAGCTGGGATTCTAGAATGGTGAGAAATCTAGCCCTTACCGATCTTTAATGGAAGCCCAGGATCAGCAGTCACCAAACCAGTTTGGTTAAGACAAACCTAGTATTCTTTGGGATGTGATCCAGGTAATGGGCTAAACAAAGGCAGCCTACTGTCTGAAGGCTACTAGTACATCCAGCTTCAAACTGACCACTCACTTAACAAAGTTTTCACTGTAAGTCAGCCAGTGAACTCTAAGTGGGGGAAAACCAGAGTAGCTTTCCCTCCCACCTCTGCAAGGTGCGATATCTGGCTGTGTTCCAGATAGGAGCAGTGGGTTTTGCACAGCCATATTTCTGTTAACTGCTGCCTTCAGGACACAGACCTCTCATGAAAAGGAAGCAGAGGGTGCTGTGTGTGGCCGCTTAGCCATTGAGGCCAACCTTGTAACTAAGGGTACCCAATAGACAGATAACAGCTGGACATCTGACCAGCAAGGGAAGGCAGACTTACGAACATGTGTGCTAAAGAACTTGGATGCGGGCGGGAGACTGCCGGACTGTGGTAATGATTCTTTGTTGGAACTGGAAAGTTAGTGACCAAACCAACTTAGTCACTGTGAACGTGTATCCAGAAACAGGAAATCAAGAACTTTAGTGTCTGCACCAAGGCCTGACCAGAGAACTGAGGAGAAAGGGTACAGTTTACTGGCCTAGTCAGATGTGAAAGGACCAGAATCGAGACAGTCTGCGATATGGACATAAGCCAGAGACACCCCCAGAAGATTTTGGAAGTTTGAAAGCTGGTAACTGTGCTTGCCTTCTCAAGGTGACTGACTCACCCAGCCCTCTGGCCTGTATGAAGATAGAGGCATCCTGGAGTTGTGCTCTGTGACTGGATGGGAAGAACCCTCCACTGGTCACTTGTGAGCACTGTGCAGGAACTTTTGTGTTCGATGGCATATGTTGCTGCAGATACACATGTTTGGCACAGTCCGCTGCCTGGTGTTGGGCTCGGAGTATTACAAGTTGTTTTTCTTCGAAGAAGTCTTTTTTGGTCACGGGACCGAAGGACTCCTCCCTCTTCGGCTCCATTGCGCATGGGCGTCGACTCCATCTTAGATTGTTTTTTTTCCGCTGTCTGGTTCGGACGTATTCCTTTTCGCTCCGTGTTTCGGTTCGGAAAGTTAGTCAGAATCTCGGAAGAAAGCGTCGGTATTGTTCCGTTCGGTATCGGGATAGTTAGGTACATCGACACCGATCATCGGAAGACTTTGGGGTAGCTTCGATTCCCCCATCGGGGCCTGGTCGGCCCGACCGCGTGCGACATCGAAGCCGATGGAACGGACCCCGTTCCGTTTCTGCCCAAAATGTCACAGTAAGTATCCTTATACAGATCAGCACTTGGTCTGTAACTTGTGCTTGTCCCCCGAGCACAAGGAGGATACCTGTGAGGCCTGTCGAGCCTTCCGGTCCAGAAAAACACTCCGGGACCGAAGAGCCAGGCGTCTACAAATGGCGTCCACGCCGACAAAACAACGTTTCGACGACGAAGAGGAAACATTCTCGGTTCCGGACTCAGAATCCGGAGACTCCGACGTCGAACAACAGCAACAAACTGTGAGTAAGACGTCGAAAAGTAAAACCATCGACAAAACGAAAGCCCAGGGGACGCCACTGCCAACAGGCCATGGCTCGACCCATAAAACAGGCGACCCGTCGAAGGCGCCGAAAAAGGGCACGCCCATAGCGAAGACACCCGACTCCGGTCGAGGGACCGCCATGGAGCAACCTCGGAGCCGAGAAAGCGGCTCCGAGAGACAAAAACAAGATACCGGCACCGAAAAACATCGGCACCGAGAATCCATGCCGAAAGGAACAAAAATTCTGTCGGTGCCGAAACCGAAAAAAGATTCTCTCTCGGCGCCGAAAAATACCACACCTTCATCCTACTCAGAGGAACAAGGAATAAGTGGCCAGATGCACAGATTTGGACAAGAGCTCCAAAGTGTAGAATCAGACTACACACAAGAGACTGTACATCCAGCAAGACACAGGGAAGATATCAACCCTTCCCCCAATAATGAGGAAAAGAAGGATCAGTCTCCTCAAGGATGACGCACAACCACAAGCCAAAGTGGTTAAAAAAGTCACGCCTCCGCCCTCTCCATTACAACAGGCATCGCCGGCACAAACACCGCCACAAATGCACTCACCAGCGCAAACTACCATAAGTCAAGATAATCAGGATCAAGACGCTTGGGACCTATACGACACCCCAGTGCCGGACAATGATCCAGATTCATACCCCACAAAGCCGTCACCGCCAGAGGACAGTACCTCATACTCACAACTGGTGGCTAGGGCTGCAGAATTCCACAATGTCCAACTGCATTCCGATCCTATAGAGGATGATTTTTTATTTAACACCCTCTCGGCTACACATAGCCAATATCAATGTCTCCCAATGCTACCGGGGATGTTACGGCACGCAAAACAAATTTTTGAAGAGCCCGTAAAATCAAGAGCCATCACCCCAAGGGTGGATAAAAAATACAAACCACCACCCACAGATCCAGTGTTTATTACTTCGCAGTTACCACCTGACTCCGTAGTAGTAGGGGCAGCTCGCAAAAGAGCAAATTCCCATACATCTGGCGACGCCCCACCTCCGGACAAAGAAAGCAGAAAATTTGATGCGGCAGGAAAAAGAGTAGCATCACAGGCAGCCAACCAGTGGCGCATCGCAAATTCTCAAGCGCTGCTGGCCAGATATGACCGCGCTCACTGGGATGAGATGCAACTTCTCGTAGACCATCTTCCCCAAGAATACCAAAAAAGGGCGCAGCAAATAGTTGAAGAGGGACAAACGATCTCAAACAATCAAATCCGCTCTTCACTGGACGCAGCCGATACTGCAGCGAGAACAGTCAACACTGCTGTCACCATAAGGAGACACGCTTGGCTCCGCACTTCAGGCTTCAAACCTGAAATCCAGCAGGCTGTCCTTAATATGCCCTTCAACGAAAAACAACTTTTTGGCCCTGAAGTGGACACAGCCATTGAAAAACTTAAAAAGGACACAGACACGGCCAAGGCCATGGGCGCACTCTACTCCCCGCAGAGCAGAGGCTCTTTTAGAAAAACTCCATTTAGAGGGGGGTTTCGTGGCCAACCCACAGACACCACCAGCCAACAAACAAGAACCACACCATATCAGGGTTCCTTCCAAAGGGGAGGTTTCAGGGGATATAGAGGGGGTCAATTCCCAAGGAGTAGGGGAAGATTCCAGACTCCAAAAACACCTCCACCTAAACAGTGACTTTCAAGTCACGCAACCCCTTCACTCAACACCAGTGGGGGGAAGACTAAGCCAATTCTACCAATCTTGGCAACAGATTACAACAGACAATTGGGTATTAGCAATAATCCAACATGGCTATTGCATAGAATTCCACAAATTCCCACCAAACATCCCTCCCAAAACACGCAAAATGTCACCACAACATTTAGAACTTTTAGGACTAGAAGTTCAAGCACTACTGCAAAAGGATGCAATAGAGTTAGTACCAGTACAGCAAAAAAACACAGGAGTTTACTCCCTGTACTTTCTAATTCCAAAAAAAGACAAAACATTAAGACCAATATTAGATCTCAGGACACTAAATGCCTACATCATATCGGACCATTTTCACATGGTCACACTACAAGACATCATTCCACTGCTCAAACAGCAAGATTACATGACCACATTAGACCTAAAGGATGCGTACTTTCATATACCAATACACCCTTCTCACAGAAAGTACCTACGGTTCGTATTCAAAGGAATACATTACCAATTCAAAGTGTTGCCATTCGGAATAACAACTGCACCAAGAGTGTTCACAAAATGTCTAGCAGTAGTAGCAGCACACATCAGGAGACAACAGATACATGTGTTCCCTTACCTAGACGATTGGCTAATCAAGACCAACACAGTAAAAAAATGCGCAAACGACACCACATGTGTCATAGAAACCCTTCACAAACTGGGGTTTTCCATCAACTATACAAAATCACACCTAGAACCGTGTCAGACACAACAATATCTAGGAGCAACCATCAACACATCAAAAGGAATTGCCACTCCAAGTCCACAAAGAGTGCAGGCATTCCACAAGGTAATAAGTGCTATGTTTCCAAACCAAAAGATACAAGCAAAATTTGTGCTAAAACTTCTAGGCATGATGTCATCATGCATAGCCATTGTCCCAAACGCAAGACTACACATGCGACCCTTACAACAGTGTCTAGCATCACAATGGTCACAGGCACAGGGTCAACTTCAAGATCTGGTGTTGGTAGACCGCCAAACATACCTCTCGCTTCTATGGTGGAACAGCAAAAATTTAAACAAAGGGCGGACATTTCAGGACCCAGTGCCTCAATACGTTATAACAACAGATGCTTCCATGACAGGGTGGGGAGCACACCTCAATCACCACAGCATTCAAGGACAATGGGATATACACCAAACAAAATTTCATATCAATTACCTAGAACTGTTAGCAGTATTTCTAGCGTTAAAAGCCTTCCAACCCATAATAACACACAAATAAATTCTTGTCAAAACAGACAACATGACAACAATGTATTATTTAAACAAACAAGGAGGAACACACTCAACACAATTGTGCCTCCTAACACAAAAAATTTGGCAGTGGGCGATTCACAACAACATTCGCCTAATAGCACAATTTATTCCAGGAATACAAAACCAACTAGCAGACAACCTTTCGCGAGACCACCAACAAGTCCACGAATGGGAAATTCACCCCCAAGTTCTGAACAAGTACTTTCAAATTTGGGGAACACCCCAGATAGATTTGTTCGCAACAAAAGAAAACTCAAAATGCCAAAACTTCGCATCCAGGTACCCACACCGCGAATCACAAGGCAATGCTCTATGGATGAGTTGGTCAGGGATATTTGCATACGCTTTTCCCCCTCTCCCTCTCCTTCCATATCTAGTAAACAAGTTGAGTCAAAACCAACTCAAACTCATACTGATAGCACCCACATGGGCAAGACAACCTTGGTATACAACTCTACTAGACCTTTCACTAGTACCGCATGTCAAACTACCCAACAGACCAGATCTGTTAACACAACACAAACAACAGATCAGGCATCCAAACCCAGCATCATTGAATCTGGCAATTTGGCTCCTGAAATCCTAGAATTCGGACACTTAGACCTCACACAAGAATGCATGGAGGTCATAAAACAAGCTAGAAAATCTTCCACTAGACACTGCTATGCATCTAAGTGGAAAAGATTTGTTTACTACTGCCATGCCAATCAAATACAACCATTACATGCCTCTACGAAAGACATAGTAGGATACTTACTACATTTGCAAAAAGCAAATCTCGCCTTTTCATCTATAAAAATACACCTCGCAGCAATATCTGCTTACCTACAAACTACTCATTCATCGTCTCTATTTAGAATACCAGTTATTAAAGCATTCATGGAAGGGCTAAAAAGAATTATACCACCAAGAACACCACCAGTTCCTTCATGGAATCTTAACATCGTCTTAACAAGACTCATGGGTCCACCTTTCGAACCCATGCATTCCTGTGAAATGCAATATCTAACCTGGAAAGTCGCATTTCTCATTGCAATCACATCCCTCAGAAGAGTAAGTGAAATACAGGCATTTACCATACAAGAACCATTTATTCAAATACACAACAATAAAATAGTTCTAAGAACAAATCCAAAATTTCTGCCAAAAGTAATCTCACCATTCCATTTAAATCAAACAGTAGAATTGCCAGTGTTCTTCCCACAACCAAATTCCGTGGCTGAAAGGGCACTACATACATTAGACATCAAAAGAGCACTAATGTACTACATTGACAGAACAAAGCTAATCAGGAAAACAAAACAACTGTTCATAGCTTTTCAAAAACCACACATAGGAAATCCAATCTCTAAACAAGGCATTGCTAGATGGATAGTCAGATGTATTCAAACATGCTATCTTAAAGCCAAAAGAGAATTGCCTATTACACCAAAGGCACACTCAACCAGAAAGAAAGGTGCTACAATGGCCTTTCTAGGAAACATTCCTATGAGCGAAATATGTAAGGCTGCAACCTGGTCTACGCCTCATACGTTTACTAAACACTACTGTGTAGACGTACTAAATGCACAACAAGCTACAGTGGGCCAAGCTGTACTAAGAACATTATTCCAAACTACTTCAACTCCTACAGGCTAAACCACCGCTTTTAGGGGAGGTAACTGCTTTATAGTCTATGCCAAACATGTGTATCTGCAGCAACATATGCCATCGAACTGAAAATGTCACTTACCCAGTGTACATCTGTTCGTGGCATTAGTCGCTGCAGATTCACATGTACCCTCCCACCTCCCCGGGAAGCCTGTAGCCGTTTAGAAGTAGATCATAAATCTTAAACATCTGTACATTTGTAAATAATTATTATAAACTCTTAACGTACATACATATTCACTCCATTGCATGGGCACTATTTATAGCAAACAACTCCATCCTCACCCTCTGCGGGGAAAACAATCTAAGATGGAGTCGACGCCCATGCGCAATGGAGCCGAAGAGGGAGGAGTCCTTCGGTCCCGTGACCAAAAAAGACTTCTTCGAAGAAATACAACTTGTAATACTCCGAGCCCAACACCAGGCAGCGGACTGTGCCAAACATGTGAATCTGCAGCGACTAATGCCACGAACAGATGTACACTGGGTAAGTGACATTTTCATTACTGTCCATGCAGAGTAGAGAAGCCAGGATTGTTTGTTTTGGCCTTACTTTATCCATAAAATACTTGATTTAACTAAAGTGGTCTGTGAGCTTTAACACTTGGTTTCTTCAACCAAGTGTTGTGCTGGTACTGCTAATCTTCAACACATTCTCTGAAGTAGCCTACTGTCTCATTCCTTTACTACTAAAGGGCACACAGGACTGTCTTAGAGAAACATTGTTCAATCAATCGCAGCATTTGTAAAACGCACTACTCACCCGTGAGGGTCTCAAGGTGCTGATTTTTTTTTTTGGTGGTGGGGAGGGGGGAGACTGCTACTACTCGAACAGCCATGTCTTGTCTTGAGGTGTCTTCTGAAGGTAAGTAGGTCCTGTGTCTGTCGCAGGTGGGTGGGAAGAGTGTTCCATGTCTTGGCGGCAAGGTGTGAGAACGATCTGCCACCGGCATTCGTTCTGTGGATGCGTGGGATGGTGGCGAGGTCAAGGTCCATTTGTAGATCTTCCAAAGCATGCGGAGCTTGCTTTGTTGAAGATGTGGTGAGGGCAGGGGTCTGATGGTGTTCATGATTTCAATGGTGTTGTTGGCGTGGGTCCAGGAGGCTGGTGGGCGGCAAATCTGTGGTGTTGGTGGTTGACGGGGGGAGGAAGGGGTCTGAGTATTGAAGTGGTCATGGATGTCTGCGATCTTGTGGTAGAAGGTGGCTAGAGAGTCGCAGACATCTTGAGATGGCGGGATGTCGTTGATGTTGGAGCCGGGGTTGGAGAGCTGCTTCACGATGTTGAAGAGCTCCTTGTAGCTGTGTGCGTTGTTGTCGATGAGTTCTTTGATGGAGGTTCTTTTGGCAGTTCGGATGAGTTGGTCGTGTCTGCGGATGGCATTCTTGAAGGTTGTGTGGTGTCTGGTCTTGGTGCCACTTCTTGAGTTTTCGGCTTGTTTGCTTGGATTCTTGGAGGTCGGCGGTGAACCAGAAGGCCTTTCTGTCAGTGCATCTGTTAGGTTTCTTGATCGGGGCAAGAGTGTTGGCACAGTCGTCGATCCATTACCTGAGATTGCAGGTTGCTGTGTTGGTGTTGTCGATAGGTGGGTTCTGTGAGAGAGTAGTGATCAGCTGGTCTTCGGTGACCTTGTTCCATCTGCGGTGGGGAATCCATTGCAGGTGATGGTATATTGTGGGTTTCCCAAAGAAGTGGATGCAGCGGTGGTCGGTCCAATGGAGTTTGGTGGTATGGCTGAAGGAGACGTGTTTGCTGGTGGAGAAAATGGGGTCGAGCGTGTGTTCTGTGGAGTGGGTAGGTGTTGTGACGAGCTGCTTGAGGCCGAGGTTGTCGAGCAGGGTGGTAGAGTTGTTGTCGTTTGTGTTCTCGAGGTGGAAGTTCAGGTCCCCGAGGAGTATGTAGTCTGTGGATGCGAGAGTGTGTGTGCTGATGAAGTCAGTGATGGAGTCGCTGAACTGCTGTCTGGGGCCAGGGGTCTGTAAACAAGGGTCCTTCTGAGGGTGGTGTTTGGGTCGGTGTGGATCTGGAAGTAAAGATGTTCAGCGGTGCTGAGGATGTCTTCAGTGCTGGTCGTGATTCTGAGGGTATTCTTGTGGACGACGGCGATGCCTCCTCCTGGTCTGTTAGTGTGGTCCCTACGGGTGATCTTGTAGCCATCTGGGATAGCTATGTCGGGCGCTGAGGAGGTGTTCATCCAGGTCTCGGTCAGGAAGGCGACATCTGGGGAGGCTGAGTCGAGTAGATTCCAGAGTTTGACGGCGTGTTAGTGGACAGAGTGGGTGTTGAGTAGGATGCATCTGAGAGAACCATCTCAACCGCATCCTTCCTTGGTGGGTGGGTCCTTGGCGGGGAGGCTGGTGAAGGAGTAGTTCCGGAAGGAGAAGGGTCCGCGGGTGAGCTGCGGGGTGGCTTGATGGCAGGTGGATGAGCGGCTGGTGTTGAGTGCGTGATGTTGTATCTGTTGCAGTGGGGGGGGGGGGGCGAGAACCAGGGGTTCCGGCGCTGGGCATGGTCCAGCCGCAGACTGGCTTGCCATAGGTGCGCCTGCAGACGCTGTTGTGAAGTCCACAGTGGGTGAGCCCAGGATGGGATCCTTTTCTGGAGGGCTTGGGGACCGCGCTGACACTGTTGGCCCGCTTCAACATGGACTGGGTGGCTAAGGTGCTGTGGTAATGTCTGGTTTCTGTTGGGCCTGGTCCTCTCAGGTCTTTCTTGCGTGCTTGCAAATGCAGGGGAGCAGCTCCTCCACTCCAAGGGAGTTCCTCCTGGTGACTGGTGAAGCACTAGCAGCTCTCCCAGTTTCTTGGAGGCTGCAGCAGGACAGTTGCTCCTCGAGGGTCGGGTGTGGTAGGCAGGCCGGCCGGCAGGCAAGGTTGGTGCCAAGTCAAGTCTTGCTCCTCGGTGCTTGGGTTTGGCAGGCTTCTTGTCCACTCCTCTTTTGTGTCCAGCAAAGATCTTAAGAGCAGGTATCTGAGGGTCCCCTAAATACTCAATCTAGTGGATGTTAAGGGGAGTACAGAGTAGTATACAATGGGCTCCTTGCCATTGGTGTCAGTACACTGCTTAGATGACCACTTCCTGTGGGGAATAGGCATACCCCTTTTCTGAGTTCCTAAATTTCACTGTACTCAAGATGGCCGAATTTCCTAAGCCTTGTCCACTTCAGGCTGGTCACCCTAGGAGTGTTCTCAGTCTGAAAGTGACAATCTTCCTGCATAGCTAATTTTCCCACCTGTCCAGGTGCCAGATGGGCCCTGGTGCAGAGGGTTAGCTTCTTCCTCTGAGGAAGGCCAGATCTGCATACCAAAGGCGGTTGGCTTCTTTGAAGCTCCTGTCTTTGATTTACATGTCATCCTGTGGAGAGGGATGTGTAACACCCCAGCCCAGACAGGCTTTTGTTTCTGACCTCTTGAGAGCCGTGGCTTTCCCCCGGGAAGTCATTTTCTTGTCTGTTGGTGGCAGGCTAGCCCGAACTGGTCATTGAGCATACCAGCAGTTGGTAGGTTTTTCAGTGGGCACCTCTAAGGTGCCCTCTGGGTGCATGTATTAAGAAAACCACTTCTCTAATCAGTGAGTATTTATTAATACAAGATGTTTGATAACAAATTTCCCTCTGTTCAGAGAAGCCATCATGTAGCTGGGGGAACTCATAGTGACCAGTGCCCAGCACATGTATTGAAAATGGCTTACTGCAGTATTGGAACTTTCATAGATTCACATGCTTGAATCATTCCCCGTCGTCGAGATGGGAGCCCCCGGTACAAATTACACAAGCGGTGTTGAAATATATTAACAAAAGGGCCCTAGGCCTCTTCAACTGGACAGTCTATCAGAGTCATTTTTAGGTAAAGGACCAAACTTGAGCATCCACCAATCAGACAACACCACCCTCTAGAATCCTCCAGAGAAGCTCCAGCACCTCAGATTTTCTACCGCACGTCGTGCTAGGGAGTCTCCTCAGAGCTCTGCTCTTTATTCACACCTTTTGGATTAGCTTGAACATATTTTTCTCTGCTAAAAACGTCTTTGAATTGATTGGGGTTAACACCTTCAACATGTCTGACAAAGAGAAGGGTTTATTCAGAAATTGCAAAACTTGTGGTAAAAAGAGACTACGTTCTGAAGACCCTCATCAGGATTGTATATCCAGACCACTCAGCCAAGAACTGTAAGGTTTGTCATACCTTTTCCTCTAAGACTCTTAAAGATAGAGAAGGCAGATTATTGATTTGGCTGCAAAAACTTAAATACAGAGATAATCCAGTCTCTGACTCTGATAGTGATGACTCTTCAATATCCAAAAAGTCATCAAAAAGTGCGAGATCAGACAAAAGATCTCCTTCCCAACAATCGAGAAAAGCCCACAAAAAGACTGCCTCAGGGTCTTACAAGGGCCGCAGCCCCTCTACTTCACCTCAAAAATATTCCAGGAAAGGGGAAGAGAGGTCATGCCAGCAGTTCTGAGTGGCATAAAGTCATCCTCTGTACCTCCATGTGTGCCTTTCAAAAGGCCTTCATCTACTTCTACAAAAAAAGTTCTGTCGACGACGGACTCATAGATGACGAGACCGTCGGTAAGTGCTTTCTCACCGCCAACGACGACTTCCACTGTTGACGACAGTTCTGACGACATCGTCGACGACGAGTACCCCACCGTCGACAAGAGCGGCATTGACGACCTCATCGTCGACGAAGATCTACACCTCATCATCGTCGACGGCGGTTATGACGGTATCTGCTTTACCATTGTCGACGGTAGACTCTTCGGTAAGGCTGTCATTGATCCAAATCTCCATGCGTTCGTCATCAACGACTCTGTCAACGAAGACTGTCTGCTCCGTCGACAACATCGTCGATGAGGGAAAAACAGCATAAAACACAAGAAAGACTTACCCCAAAGCACACCTCACCTAGTAAGGTGACCTTTCTCATACCAGTTCACTTGTTAGAGGGGGATGAAGACTCGGACGACGAGGGTCCATTTGGGACAGCCCATAGCCCATCTCAATTGAACGTCAAATATCAGGACGAAGACTAATTTGATGAAACCTATCAATTCTATGGAGGAGACCAACAATATCAAGAAGGGGCATACATTCCAATCTCTTTGCTATCTGACCTCCGAGCAATGCTGGCTGATTACAGCAGGCGTTTTCCTCCTCAAGGGGAAAAACCTCGTCCATCGCCTGTACCCGGGTTTACCACTCCACGTCAGAGACCGGCCTCTTTACCTCTAACAAATGTGGCCACGCCTGATGTGACTTTACCTCAGGACACAGACATGTTGGAAGGTGATCACGAAGAATGGGAGCTCCTTGACACTCATTCCGAGTGGGATGAATACATTATTCCTGCTCCTCCTCCTTCCCAATCAAAGGTGGAGTCCCCTCCAGACGACATCGGAGGATTTCATAATCTCCTGGAAAGATCAGTTAAGCGTTTCGTTTTGCCAATGCCATCAAAACAGGCAGATTGTTTTCTTTATGATTTTAAAGAGCTGTTTCAGAAATCTGTGCGCTCTATTCCGCTGGCCAGCTACTTATGGGAAGAAGGGCTAAAAGTGATGCACAATCCTGCTACTGTCACAGCAGTGCTGCCTCGATTGGACAAAAAATACAAGGTATCAAGACGATGCCCCAGCATGTCTAATTGGTCATCCTCATCCAGGCTCAGTGGTGGCTCAGGCGGCACAGAGGAAGTCCAGGAACCCGTCTGCTCCGATTTCTGCACCTCCAGACAAAGAAGGTAGATGGCTAGACAATCCTCGATGGCTAGCCTGGTGATAAGAGTTGCTAACTCACTAGAGGTGTTAGCCAGGTTTGACAGACAGCTATGGGCAGACATCGCCCCACATATTGACCAGTTGCCGGAGGACGGAAGATCAGAGGCAAAGAAGACGTTGCAGGAAGGTCTGCGCACGTCAGCAGAACTCAGACTGTGTAATGGACATAGCCACGACTGCATTTCGACAGCTCGCAGGTGCGGCTGTACTTAGGAGACCAGGTTGGCTAAAGGCTACATCATTCCGGCCTGAGGTACAGAATAAGATTTTAGACCTACCGTTCGATGGCCAGGCATTATTTGGTAAACATATTGACAAGGCTTTACAATTTATCAAATCCGACACGGATTCAGCAAGATCATTAGGGACTCTCTAGTTTCGAAAGCCTTCCTTTCGAGCTAGAGAACGTGAACTGCCTTCATATAAAGGAGGATATCAGCAATATATTCAACCTATCCTTCCTCCTCTCACCAGTTCCGTCAATACTACCCACAAAGACAACCACCGCAAGCAGCTTATAGTAGATCTGGCACTAGGAGACGCTCAACTCACCCTGCTAAAGACTCTGCTCGTAGAGCCTGATACATCCGAGGCACCGGCTACACCCATCTCTCCTCCTCTGGTTATAGGCAGAAGTATATCCTTGTTCCTCAAACAATGCCAAGTCATCACATCAGACAAGTGGGTCCTCCAATTAGTGAAACAGGGCAACACTCTGGATCTTATCCAACTACCTCCCTCCAATCCTCCTCGCAGGACTCCATCAAGGTACCCAGAACAACTCAACAGGGAGATCAACAAGATGCTCCTCAAAGGAGCTATAGAGAAGGTACCTCGTCACAGCGAGGAAGAGGGTTTTATTCCAGGTTCTTTCTCATTCGCGAGAAGTGGAAAGATTGGAGGCCGATCCTCGACCTAAGGGAACTAAACATCTACCTAAAAAATCAGTCATTCTGCATGATAAGCCTGCAGGATGTCCTCCTGCGTCTGAACCAGGGAGATTTCATGTCTACACTAGACCTAAAAGACACATTTCCACATTCCCATCCACCCTACCCACAGACAGTACCTGAGATTCATGGTAGCCGAAAGCCATTTTCAATTTCGTGTCCTCCCTTTTGGCCTAAAATCAGCTCCCAGAATATTCACCAAATGCCAATCGCAGCCTTCCTCGGGAAGAGAAAACACCAGATATTTCCATATCTCGGCGATTGGCTGATAAAAGCAAACACCTACGCAGGAGCGCGCAGATCAACAAGAAAGAGTGTTTCCTTGCTAAGCAGTTTAGGCCTCACCATCAACTGGGAGAAGTCCAAACCTCTACCAGCACGCAGTATCACCTTTTTAGGGGCGAACCTGGACACGCAGTCCACCATGGCGTGTCCCACAGTAGAGACAAAACAGAAGTTACTGACTCTAGCAAAGTCAATACAGGGAAGAAGCTGCGTTTCTGTTCGCCTGTTCAAATCCTTGTTGGGCATGATGTCATCATGCATACCTCTGGTTCCTCTCTGCAGACTAAAAATGCGACCACTATAGGAGCAACTCAACCGTCAATGGCTCCAGATTTCAGGAAGCTTTGAAGATCAGATATACATAACCACAGCAATAGCCAAAGTCCTGACATGGTGGTCTCAAAAGCATCATCTGTCCATTGGCCTTTCCTTTCTACATCGTCCAGCTCCGTGGACCATCACTACGGACGCATCTCTGGAGGGCTGGGGAGCCGTGTTGCAAGATCTTCAAGTAAGTGGCAAGTGGCCACTAGAGTGGAGTGATGCACATCAATCTGCTAGAGCTCAGAGCAGTTTGTCTCGCTTTGCAGGCTTTTCTCCCGAAAATAGCCGGATCAGACGTAGTAATAAGAAAAGACAACACTACTACGATGCATTACCTCAACAAACAAGGAGGCACAAGATCTCTCACCCTCTCCAAGGAAGCCCAAAGAATTTGGAATTGGGCCTCGCTGCAAGGCATCAGACTCACAGCGGTGCATTTGCCAGGGATAGAGAACAAGATAGCGGACTCGCTCAGCAGGCAAAGATAAAGCTGCCACGAGTGGGAGCTGGACCAGTCCACAGTGGACTACATCTTTTCCCAGTGGGGAACGGCAGCAATAGACCTGTTCGCCAACAAGTGGAACGCCAAATGCCAGTACTTTGCAAGATGGCATCACCAAAAGGGATCTTGGGGGGAATGCATTTTCCATAGTTTGGTCAGACATCTTTGCTTACGCCTTTCCTCCAATTCCATTGATCCCAAGAGTCCTCACAAAGATGAAAGCAGAGCTGTGCATCCTGATATTGATAGCTCTGTACTGGCCTCGCCATCAATGGTTTGCAGAGCTTCTTCTTCTATCAATGAAGCCTCACATTCCACTGAAACCGTCTCCACAGTTACTAACGATGAACAAAGGACAAATATCGCACCCGGATCCTCAGTCGATGCGATTTTTTTAGCATGGCTCCTGGGCAAAGGGAGTTTGCACATCTGAATATCCCACAGGAATGTAGGGACATTTTGTCCAGAGCTAGAGCAGATAGCACTAATAAGGCTTACTCTTGCAAATGGAAAAGATTTTGTTTCTGGTGTCACCAGCGGCAAATTGATCCACTGTCCTCACCGCCGGAACAAATATTGCCGTATTTATTGCATTTACCGCAATCAGGCCTGGCACATTTGCATCTGGCGGCAATAGCATCATACAGGTGCCCAGACTCTTCACCCTCGCTGTATTCCGCATGTTTAATCAAACGTTTTTTTAAAGGACTTTTCAGGGTTTTATCTCCATTCAGACCTCCTCCTCCCTCGTGGAACCTGAATATTGTTTTAGCACAGTTGATGAAGTATCCGGTTGAACCGATTCATCGACCCTCTCTGAAATTCCTTTCTTGGAAGGTTGCTTTACTGGTGGCTCACATCAGCCAGACTGGTCAGTGAGGTACAGGCCCTCTCCATACAAGAGCCGTTCTTACAGATTAAACGAGATAAACTACTGCTGCGCACAAACCCGCATTTCATCCCGAAGGTCATTTCGGACTTCAACATCAATGAGCCCTTAGTTTTTAAAACCTTTTTTCCACATCCATCTACTCCTTCGGAAAGAGCATTACACTTCGTAGACGTTAAGAGATGTGTTCGATTCTACTTGGACAGAACTAAGTCCTTTCGCCGCTCTAATCAATTGTTCGTAGCTTACAGTGCACCCAGATGAAGCCAACCGCTCTCCAAGCAGATTATATCCAGATGGATTGCCTCAGCCATTAGATTCTGCCATAAAGCAGCTCGTAAACCTCTACATTTGTCAGTCCGCGCTCATTCTACACGGGCAGTTTCTTCCTCGGCAGCGCTGTTTGCGGGGGTTTCCTTGCAAGACATTTGCAGAGCAGCAACATGGAAGAGCTGCCATACATTTACAAGACATTACTGCTTGGAAGCACTATCTCAAGGAGAGGTAGCAGTGGGCCAAGCAGTCCTCAGGAACCTCTTCAGGTTAAGGAAGGTGAGCCATCTTTTTCATCCCTCCATCCTAGATCCGGTATGCACATTGTTCAAGTCGTATGTTCGGCTACAGATTCAATGCTTTTCATGTTTTTTTATAGAAAATAAAAAAAGGTAAGAGAAAAGTGAGGAGAAGTAAAGATGGGGCTGACAGACTGTATTTTGTTTGAAGTATTCATATATATATATATATATATATATATATATATATATATATATATATATATATATGTGTTCGATGGCATGTGTAGCTGCAGATACACATGCTTTGCACATCCCGCCATCTAGTGTTGGGCTCGGAGTGTTACAAGTTGTTTTTCTTCGAAGAAGTCTTTTCGAGTCACGAGATCGAGGGACTCCTCCCCTTTCGGCTCCATTGCGCATGGGCGTCAACTCCATCTTAGATTGTTTTTTTTCCGCCATCGGGTTCGGACGTGTTCCTTTTCGCTCCGTGTATCGGTTCGGAAAGTTAGTTAGAATCTCGGAAAATTCGACGGTATTGTTTGCGTTCGGTATCGGGTTAGTTGCTACAGATCGACACCGACTTTTGAAGAGCTCCGGTGGCCCTTTGGGGTTTTTTCGATCCCCCGTCGGGGCCTGGTCGGCCCGGCCACATGTCTCTTCAAGACTGATGGAACGGACCCCATTCCGCTTCTGCCCAAAATGTCACAACAAGTATCCGTATACAGATCAGCACCTGGTCTGTAACTTGTGTTTGTCTCCAGAACACAAAGAAGATACTTGTGAAGCCTGTCGAGCATTTCGATCGAGGAAGACATTAAGAGACCGAAGAGCTAGAAGACTGCAAATGGCGTAGGCGCCGACAGGACAAGGGCATTTGGAGGAGGAAGGAGAAACCTTCTCCATCCAGGAGCCGGACTCGGACGAGCTCGATCCCGATGAAACGCCTAAAACCGTGAGTAAGACGTCGAAACATAAAACTCACGAGAAGACCACAAAAGCCCAGGGGACGCCACCGCCAAGAGGCCATGGCTTAACCCGAAAAAGAGGTGACCGATCATCGGCACCGAAAAAGGGCACGCTTGTGTCGAAGTCATCCGACTCCGGTCGAGATACCGGCACACAGCAATCTCGAGCCCGAGACAGCGGCTCCGAGCAAGTTCGGCACCGAGACAGCGGCACCGAAATGGGTCGGCACCGAGAGACTACGACGCCGAAAATAAAGAAAGTGTCTTCGGAGCCGAAAAAGGCTACCGAAAAGGTTTCCATTCCGAAACTTCCAGCCTCAGAACCGAAATCAGGTTCCTACACAGAGGAACAGGGATTGTCCTCCCAAATGCAAGGACATAAGTTCGGTCAAGAACTAGAATCAATGGAGCCAGACTACACTCAAAGGAGGCCCCACATTCAAAAGGACACAGGGAAGATAAGCACTCTTCCCCCAATTAAAATGAAAAGAAGACTTGCCTTTCAAGAAAAGGACAAGCAGCCACAGTCAAAGGTGGCAAGACAGACAACTCCGCCACCATCTCCACCACCATCAATGCACACATCACCGGTAGTCAGTCCACCAACTGATGCAATCCCCAACTCATACTGCAAATGAGTCAGGATGATCCTGACGCATGGGACCTTTTATGATGCACCAGTATCTGATAACAGCCCAGACTGTTACCCAGCGAGACCGTCGCCACCTGAGGACAGTACATCCTACACGCAGGTGGTCTCAAGAGCAGCGGCTTTTCATAATGTCACCTTGCATGCAGAACCGATTGAGGATGACTTTTTGTTTAATACACTATCCTCCACTCATAGCCAATACCAGAGCTTACCAATGCTACCTGGAATGCTAAAACACTCCAAACAGGTGCTTCAGGAGCCTGTGAAGGGCAGGGCCATAACTCCAAGGGTGGAGAAAAAGTACAAGCCACCGCCTACAGACCCTGTGTATATCACGCATCAATTAACACCAGACTCTGTGGTAGTAGGGGCAGCTCGCAAGAGAGCAAACTCTCACACCTCGGGAGACGCACCACCTCCAGACAAGGAGAGTCGCAAATTTGACGCTGCAGGGAAAAGGGTTGCAGCACAAGCAGCAAGCAAACCAATGTCGCATTGCCAACTCACAAGCACTTCTGGCAAGATATGATAGGACTCATTTGGGACGAAATGCAGCATTTCATAGAACACTTAGCCAAAGAGTTCCAGAAAAGGGCACAACAAGTGGTGGAGGAAGGACAAAGTATCTCAAATAATCAGATACGGTCAGCAATGGATGCAGCAGATACAGCTGCAAGGACAGTAAATACTGCAGTAACAATAAGGAGACACGCATGGTTGCGTACGTCAGGATTCAAGCCGGAAATACAAGCCGTGCTGAATATGCCTTTTAATGGACAGCAGTTGTTTGGGCCGGAGGTGGACACTGCTATCGAAAAACGTAAAAAAGACACTGATACGGCCAAAGCCATGGGCGCACTTTACTCCCCACAGACAGAGGCGCATTTCGTAAAACACAGTTTAGAGGTGGGTTTCAAGGACAAGCTACAGAACCCACAACCTCACAAACAAGGCCCACTTATCAAAGTCAATATCAGCGGGGAAGTTTTCGGGGGCAATATAGAGGGGGACAATTCCAAAAGAATAGAGAGAAGTTCCAAAGCCCCCAAACTCCTCAAAACAAGCAGTGACTTCCAAGTCACAAATCCCCAACACATAACACCAGTGGGGGGGGGGGACTAAGCAGTTTTTACAAACATTGGGAGGAGATAACAGACATTTGGGTACTGGCAATTATCCAGCAAATAGCATTTCTCGGATTCCCTCCAAACGTTCCACCGAAAACACACAATATGTCAAAACAACACATGGATCTTCTAGGACTAGAGGTCCAGGCATTGCTACAAAAAGGAGCAATAGAATTAGTACCAATTCAACAGAAAGGAACAGGAGTTTACTCTCTGTACTTTCTCATACCCAAAAAGGACAAAACACTGAGACCTATTTTAGATCTCAGAACATTAAATACCTATATCAATTCAGACCACTTTCACATGGTGACATTACAAGACGTAATCCCACTGCTCAAACAACAAGACTACATGACAACACTAGACCTAAAGGATGCATATTTCCGTATACCAATACATCCTTCACACAGAAAGTACCTAAGATTTGTATTCCAAGGGGTACATTACCAATTCAAGGTGTTGCCATTCGGAATAACGACTGCGCCAAGAGTTTTTACAAAATGCCTGGCAGTAGTAGCTGCGCATATCAGAAGGCAGCAAATACATGTGTTCCCGTACCTAGACGATTGGTTAATCAAAACCAACACACTAGAACTGTGTTCACAACACACAAAGTACGTCATAGAAACACTACACAAACTAGGTTTCTCAATCAACTACACAAAGTCACACCTTCAGCCGTGTCAGACACAGCAATACTTAGGGGCAACAATCGACACAGCAAGAGCGATTGCTACTCCAAGTCCACAAAGAGTACAAGCATTTCACAATGTAATACAGGTCATGTATCCAAACCAAGGAATACAAGTCAAAATAGTAATGAAACTCCTAGGCATGATGTCCTCCTGCATAGCCATTGTCACAAACGCAAGATTACACATGCGGCCCTTACAACAGTGCCTAGCATCACAATGGTCACAAGCACGGGGTCAACTTCTAGATCTAGTGTTGATAGACCGCCAAACATACTCCTCGCTTCAATGGTGGAACAATATAAATTTAAACCAAGGGCGGCCTTTTCAAGACCCAGTGCCTCAATACGTAATAACGACAGATGCCTCCATGATAGGGTGGGGAGCACACCTCAATCAACACAGCATTCAGGGGCAATGGGACTCTCGGCAAAAACAGTTTCACATAAATCACTTAGAACTATTGGCAGTATTTCTAGCGTTAAAAGCATTTCAACCAATAATAAGCCACAAACACATTCTTGTCAAAACAGACAACATGACAACGATGTATTACCTAAACAAACAGGGAGGAACACACTCAACACAGTTGTGTCTCCTGACACAGAAAATATGGCATTGGGCGATACACAACCACATTCGCCTAATAGCACAGTTCATTCCAGGGATTCAGAATCAGTTAGCAGACAATCTCTCTCGGGATCACCAACAGATCCACGAATGGCAGATTCACCCCCAAGTACTACACACTTACTTCCAAAATTGGGGAACACCACAAATAGACCTGTTTGCAACAAAAGAAAACGCAAAATGCCAAAACTTTGCATCCAGGTACCCACAAGATCAGTGTCTGGGCAATGCGCTATGGATGAGTTGGTCAGGGATATTTGCATACGCTTTTCCCCCTCTCCCACTCCTTCCATATCTAGTAAACAAGTTGAGTCAAAACAAACTCATACTCATAGCACCAACTTGGGCAAGACAACCTTGGTACACAACACTACTAGACCTCTCAGTAGTGCCTCATATCAAACTACCAAACAGACCAGATCTGTTAACTCAACACAATCAACAGATCAGACACCCCAATCCAGCATCGCTGAATCTAGCAATTTGGCTCCTGAAGTCTTAGAGTTCGGACACTTAGACCTTACACATGAATGATTGGAAGTCATAAAACAAGCTAGAAAACCAACCACTAGACATTGCTATGCAAATAAGTGGAAAAGGTTTGTTTATTATTGCCATAATAATCAAATTCAACCCTTACACGCATCTGCTAAAAACATCGTAAGCTATTTGCTACATTTGCAAAAGTCAAAACTAGCTGTTTCATCCATTAAGATAAATCTTACCGCAATTTCAGCTTACCTGCAAATTACCCACTCAACTTCACTATTTAGGATACCAGTCATAAAAGCCTTTATGGAAGGACTAAAAAGAATTATACCACCAAGAACACCACCAGTTCCTTCATGGAACCTCAACATTGTCCTAACACGACTCATGGGGCCACCTTTTGAGCCCATGCACTCATGTGAAATGCAGTATTTAACATGGAAAGTTGCATTTCTAATTGCCATCACATCTCTAAGAAGAGTCAGTGAAATCCAAGCATTTACCATACAAGAACCATTTATTCAAATACACAAGCATAAAGTAGTTCTACGGACAAATCCAAAATTTTTACCAAAAGTCATATCACCGTTCCACTTGAATCAAACAGTAGAACTACCAGTGTTCTTCCCACAACCAGATTCTGTAGCTGAGAGAGCAGTACATACATTAGACATCAAAAGAGCGTTAATGTGCTACATTGACAGAACCAAACATTCGGAAAACAAAACAATTATTTGTTCCTTTCCAAAAACCTCATTCAGGAAATCCAATTTCCAAACAAGGCATTGCTAGATGGATAGTTAAATGCATTCAAACCTGTTATCTCAAAGCAAAGAGACAACTGCCTATTACACCAAAGGCACACTCAACTAGAAAGAAGGGTGCTACTATGGCCTTTCTAGGAAACATTCCAATGACTGAGATATGTAAGGCAGCCACATGGTCTACGCCTCATACGTTTACCAAACACTATTGCGTGGATGTCTTAACAGCACAACAAGCCACAGTAGGACAAGCAGTACTACGAACTTTGTTTCAAGCAACTTCAACTCCTACAGGCTGAACCACCGCTTTTGGGGAGATAACTGCTTACTAGTCTATGCAAAGCATGTGTATCTGCAACTACACATGCCATCGAACGGAAAATGTCACTTACCCAGTGTACATCTGTTCGTGGCATGAGACGCTGCAGATTCACATGCGCCCATCTGCCTCCCCGGAAGCCTGTAGCCGTTTCGAAGTTGATCATGTACATTTATAAATTTGTAAATATATCACTTTAAACTACATTATGTACATACATATTTACTCCATTGCATGGGCACTATTACTATAATACACAACTCCTACCTCACCCTCTGCGGGGGAAAACAATCTAAGATGGAGTCGACCCCCATGCGCGATGGAGCCAAAAGGGGAGGAGTCCCTCGATCTCGTGACTCGAAAAGACTTCTTCGAAGAAAAACAACTTGTAACACTCCGAGCCCAACACTAGATGGCGGGATGTGCAAAGCATGTGAATCTGCAGCGTCTCATGCCACGAACAGATGTACACTGGGTAAGTGACATTTTCCATATATATATATATATATATATATATATATATATATACACACACAGGTGTTTTGTGACATACATAGTTACAATGGTACAATGTGCATAAGTACTGCTCGCTACTCTGATTCTTTGAAAGTTCCAATACCGGAGTAAGAAAATTAGTTACTTACCTTTAACTGTAGTTCTCCAGTATTGGAATCTTTCATAGATTCATATTCGACCCACCCACCTCCCCGGAGAAGCTCACTTTCACCTTCCTCTCTCTCTTTTCCTCTCTTTAACGCACTTGTGCTAGGAAAATCTGAGGTGCTGGAGCTTCTCTCAGGAGGATTCTAGAGGGTGGTGTCGTCTGATTGGTGGATGCTCAAGATTGGTCCTTTTCCTAAAAATGACTGATAGACTGTTAAATTTAAGAGGTCTAGGGCCCATTTGTTAATATATTTCAACACTACTTGTGTAATTTGTACCGGGGGCTCCCATCTCGACGACTGGGAATAATTCAAACATGTGAATCTATGAAAGATTCCAATACTGGAGAACTACAGTTACAGGTAAGTAACTAATTTTCTTCCCTGCACACTTGCTATGTCTAAGAATCAGCAAAGACATAGTAGGGGCATATTTACTCATGCATATATGTCCTCTCTTTTTAATATAATGCACCCTGCCTTTGGACTGAAAGTCTGCTGTAGGGGTGACTTACAGATATTAGAAGCAGTGTTTTAGGGTACATGGCACAAAGGTTTTTGGAGCACCTTGTCACGCACCCTGCAATGGCAGTCTGCATAAGGTTGCTGCTGGGTCCCTCTGAGTGTCACACGTTATGCTGCAGCTCTGAGGGGCCCTGTTCAGTACCCATGCCCTATGTACCAGGGGTACCATGTACTAGGGATTTGTAGAGGTGCTAAAGGACCTGGTCACTTGGGGTTCAAGTAACCTGGTGTCTTGTTTTGGAGAAGAAACACTGTCACTGGGAGCCTGGTTAGCAGAAACATAGTGCAGTTCAGTCGAAGTTGCATCTAAACACAAGGCAAAAAGTGGGAGGGTACTGCATCCAGAGTCCAGTTCCCTACAGCTGCTGACAACTCCCCCAGAGGAAAAACCTTACACTCCTCCTACTGAAACTAAGGTTATTGACATGGTGCACCCTCTCTGGGAACACACATTAACTTAATTGTGGCAGCACACAGAACTGAAGCAGAGGAAAATAGGTATTGCGCAGAATCATTTCTTCTAAGTGGCAGCTGCAATATTGGAACTAGTTTCTTTGTTCTACAACCCAAGACCGCATTCCATACAGATCCACAAGCAGGATAGAAACGCTTTAAAGAAAGGACATTCGTTCATATTTCCTTGAGGACCTCCAGTATTCCTCATTTGTTCATATTTCTTTGCTGAGGTTTTCATAATGAGTCTTAACTTTTATTTTTCGAATACACTCATTTTAATGGTGAATACAAACCAGTTATGTTTTTAACCTACACAGAGACCTGTGCTTCTCTGAGGACATCTGTCCAACACTATAGTTTTGCATGGATTTTCCAATTAATAGCTATTTTTATACACAGCTTGATATTAACTATATTCTTGCTGTGAAACCTTCATATGTTTAATAGTTGTTATCTTTATCCACTTCCCTGGTGTATGAAGCTCGCAATCTATATGGTGTACTGATGTAAGGGGACACTATGCACATACCCTTATTGGCTGACAGGGCTTAAAATAACCCTAAAAGCTCTCTTTTGTGTTAGTGTGGGAGAGCAAGTAGGCTTATCAGAGGATAGTATTAAGCACTTATTGCACACACAGAGCCAGTAAGTGAGACACTCAATAAAGCAATCCAACACCAATTTTAAAAATAACACAGATTTTTATATTAATTTAGACACAAAGATCATCATTACAGGTAAGTACTTTTCAAGATATCAATTTTTTGGTCACAATAAAAATACACTTCTACTGTGGCTTCAAGCAGTTATTTTATCCTATGGAGGATAAAAACATACTGCATTATGCATTTGGGCACTTAGCAACAACTTACAGGACCAGTCTTTGGGCGTTAAGGTGAGTAATGGGGCAAGGTCTGAGGCAGCAACAAGAATTCATTTCGGGAGGCGCTGGGGTGTCCCTGTGCATAGGTGCGTTACAGCGTCTGGTATCCCATTCACTTTAATGGGAAATGGTCCTGGGAGTAAGAGGCTGAATTTGGGGACTGTGTGACTAGTCTGGCGGAACCCAAAGAGGGGCTCAGGTCATGAAGGTCTCGGGGACGCAGGTCTGTCCACGTGAACTCTGGCTTTGGGGCTCAGGTTCAGGGGTGCTGTGAAGCGTCAGGTCGCATTTCTGAAGATTCTCTTGGTTCTAGGTTCCTGCAGACAGAAGTTTCAGGAAGTGAGTGGGGGAATCAGTCTGGTCAAACTCGTGGGTGGGCTCAGCTTCAGAGGGTCTCGGGACTCCGTTGGCACAGTCACCTCCCTTGGACAAAGGCTGTGGGGTTCGGGTGCAGTGGTCAGAGACTGACTCCCTTTCTTCTGCTGAATAAAGAAACAAACAGGACAGCTGGGTCACTGTAGATGTGGGTCTCACTGTTCCTGAATTCTTTCGATGTGCAGGTCGTTTTTTTTTGGTGTTGGTACCTGGACGGGACACAACAAGCCTGGTTTGTTGCACTCCTACGGTACCCAGGAAATTGGTGCTTTGGGGCTCCTGGAGAGATCAGCATCTTGAAACTCGCTGAGGAAACTGGCCTGACGTCCTAGAACCTTGATGACCTCTTCCTGGTAGGTTGTCCCTTCAGTGGACCCGCTGGTCATCAACACAATGGACCAGACAGCTGGTTTTGTTGCCTGCAGGTGCATGGGAGTAGCTTCTCTACTCAAGGGGATTTTTCCCTGTTGTTGAGGCGCTGGGCAGTCCTCCAAGGGTTTTGGATGGCTGTCCACCTCTTTGTGAAGTTGGTACAGTGATTGTCGAAGTGCAAGCAGCCTGGTGTGGCTTTGTGTCGGTGTCGGTGTTTGATGCAGGTCTTCAGTCCTCGCTCTCTTCGGTTTGTCTTCTTTCTTCCTTAGTCCCCAGTAGTCAAAGTCTTGACTTGATCTGCTTTCCTGCTGTCAGAGGGAGGAAGGGGTGGGGTGAGGGGGCTACTTACCCTTTGGGTCACTGCACCTTCTAGATGACCACTTCCTGTGGGGAGTGGGCATCCACCCTCTCCCAGAGTTCTTATTTCCACCACACACAAGATGGTGGAATTCTCCTTTTCGTGTTTACTTCAGGCTGCCCACCTTAGGGATGTGTCCAGCATGCAAGTACAATATGGCTCCTATCTAATTTTCCCGCCTGTTCTGGTGCCAAATGGGCCTCTGGGCAGGGGGTTACTTCACCCAGGCCTGGGGGAAGATGAGGTTGCACATCAGAGGCGGCAGGAACTTTGAAGTCCCCAGTGACCTTGGTATGCATATTAACTAGCGATTCTGCTGGCACAGGTAATAACTCCTCCTGCCAGAGCAGGCATTGTTTCTGTCTTACCTTCAGGGGGGGTCAGAAACCTGTCTGTGGTGGCAGGCTGGTAGATACCAGTCAGCCAGCACACTAGAGGACTAGGAGATTTCAGGGGGCACCTCTAAGGTGCCCTCTGGGTGCATGTCCTAATAAATTTAGTACTATAATCAGTATTGATTTATTAAGATGAGCTGCTTGATACTAAATACCATTATTTTCTGTGCTAGCCATCATGTAGCTGGGTCACTCTTGATGACCAGTGTCCAGTACATGCTCTAAGATAGCTGCCCGGTCACTTGTAATTTCTAGTTATGGAACTAGACATCACAGGGTCGTATCTGCTCATGAGCATACCCTCACATGTTTTACAATGCATCTTGCCTTAGGCCTGCTGTAAGGGTGACTTGCATATAATACATGCAGTGACTTTGTCATGGCACACAATGAGTGTGCCAGGCTGTGTTTCTCTCACGGTTTGCACCCTGATACGCAGGTTTCGATGGCAGGCTGTGTGCAGTTTGTGTGTTGAGTCCCTTAGATTGGCATTAGTTTTTGCGGCAGCCCTCACAGACCCTCTTTCATACCCATGCTGTAGGTACCAAGCTGACCATTTACTAGGGACTTACAGGGGGTGCTAAAGTCCTTTGCTAATTGTGCTACAATTAGACCTTGTTTTAAAGGAAAGAGCACTAACACGGAGGTCAGATTAGCAGGCCTGACAGTCAAAATCCTGCATCTACTAGTTCTAAAGGGCACAGAAAGTGGATGACATGCCCTAAGAAGTCCAGGTTCCTACATCTGGTAATCATGAAGTCTGCACATATTCTTCTAAGGCAGATGCATTAGCCCTCTGAGTGATTTTCCTGACGTATGGTCTTTTTTTCGGGGAGTCAGTGAGTAACAGAAACTACTGTTTCACTAAAATGAAAAGTGATTGTTTTACAGAAATAAATATATACTTAAATACATATTTAAAGGGGTGTTGTAATTCCCAAGATGGCAGCAGTCAACTGAATTGATCGGTGAAGTGACACTGATTTGGACTGAGTAGAGCTCCAAACATTGTGCACACCCCAGAGGGAGTAAGACACTTCATCACTCCAAGTCTTTAGCCATACAGCCTGAAATTAATTTCCATTAAATTTAATAGTAAGTAAACTTGCGTGTCTGACCTGAAGATGGTGGTAACCAGAGCTCCCTACAGCATGATTGCCTGAACCCCTCGGAAATGAACTGAGCCAACAAAACGACCCTACTAGCCAAAGACAAAGGAACAGCAACTTGGGAAGCTGTATCAAAGAAGAAATTGGTACCTAAAGCTACAGTGCAGCAGCTGCTGCTCTTTTTCCTCTATCGCCACCAAGGCTTGGAATGACCTAGCCCTCCCCCTCCGAGCTGTGCCCTTACTGGCAGACTTCAGGGAGTGACTCAAGGCCTGGCTCTTCGACAGAGACATGGCACCCCAACATCAAGATACTCCCAGGGGTGACAGCGACATGCTCTAGAAATGACTTATTGATTGATTGGCTGTGTGAAGTCTATGTATAGTATTCACATCAAACAGTCTTTAATAATGGCTTATTATCATTTGAATCACCATAAAAAGAAAGTCATAAATAATTTTAACTAAGCTTGATGAATGAGCATTCTGCAAGTTCAATATGAAGAGAGCGCAGTGTATGGAGTGACTTTCTGAAAAAGTGCAAACGTAACTTTAATTTACTCTCAATAAGCACATAGTGACAAACTCGACAATTCGCCACAGAAAACACATGAAACAGTGCGTCAATTTCTGTACTCCACCAGCTGTCCAAATCTTTTGAGTATCTGCGCTACAATGAAATATGTATAAGAAATAACCAAATGGAGTTAGCAGTACCAATACTTAATTCTGGTGCAATATACTGCAAACTATTTCAGTACAGATCTTATGTGCACAATCTTTTTACCTTTAATGCTGGGTTTGTTTAAAAATTGTTGCACAATCACAAACTGGGTATTGTGACAAACCAGATAAGAACACATTACTTGACGGACACACACAAAGTGACCGAGTGCCTAATCCAATATGACAGAAAAATCCTCTGAACCCTGGCTCACCTGTCAAAGGCAAAGAGGATAACATGATGGACATGCTATTAAAAAGAAATGGCAGTGGTCTATGACTTGACAAAGCTCACCAAAACGAACAGCTATAATGTAATCAGAAATCAGAGCAGTAGGAACCGACATGAAAGAAACAGGATTATTGTAGCAGAGGATAGCTTAAGTTGACTAGAAAACCAAATTGATTTCTTTATTTCTCTCAGGCCTCAACCCTTTTACTACAAAGATCTGATGTAGAGGACCACAATTGAAGGGGGGGGATCTAAATTCTTGGTCTATAGAGGACTCAGGAGGATCATGCATTATCATCTTGAAAAATGGCTGCTACAAGAAACAAGGATCCAGTTTCCCAAACAACTGGAAATGGTGATCATTGTGTACCATCACACAAAGTAGCGTCCAAGAACTCTCCAAGACCAATTGTATGAAACCACTGAGGTTTCAAAATATGGACATGATTTTGGACTTTATGCTGAAGAATAATCCTCTTGTGTCTCAAGATTATTCTGAAATGCCCGTCTGCACAAGAAAGGTCTTCCTCGGTATCCACCCAAGATTGAGGGCTATGAACTGGCAATTCTCTTTTGCTGGACCTGCAAAATTTAGAGTAGTCTCTGATGGGGAAACACCATATTTTTGTCAATTACTAAGACTTTATTAAATTACTACTTTATGAGAAAGCCTGAACATGGAAATGGATAAACCAGCCAATAAGAACAGCAGCAAGAAGATTTAAACCCTAAACATTCTTTTATTACACAAGACTTTAGTTATTACTTTAAAACGTTACATAGAACTACCCTGTTTGATATTATAAGGAAGCCTTTCAACCATAATTACACTAACTTTATTAACAAATCTTTCTATAATTGCTTGAGGTGGAATTGAGTTCTTTATTGTCAATTTATTGGTACCACAGCTTTGTTTTGATGCTTTTTAAGTAGGTTAATGTAACATAACTGCATCTGGCACCACAATTTACTGATAAGTTTTGTTTAGGCTTTCATAAGTAGGTAGTTAACCTAGCCTGCTATAACTATATTAACTCTAACTACATTAACACTCTACTTATTAAGCGCTGCGCTCAACAAATTTAACAATTTAACTGCAACACTGTCAATATTTACTGCTAAATCTTTTGCCTTTTAGGAATATCACCAGTACTTCGAAAATGTTTTCTATTGATAGTTTATAGGAGGTTGTACCATATTCCTTCTATCCCATATCTTCTGTCATGCTTGCAAGTTTTTTTTACTAATATATGTGAGTACGAGTAGCTACATGTCATACGGAATAGATGTTAAACCGTATGCTTGAACCAAGATAATTAATCTCAAAATGTTTAATAATGATATTGCTGTAACATTTTGAATGTTATTACAAATAGTCCACAGATATACTGATCAAATACGTATTTCCGACCGAAGATGGAGTCGCTGTCTTCTCTGTCTCTACTACTACTGTATTCGAATTCTGGGGAACGGAGGGAAGATTGTTGATTTTTCGAGGGTTTCTTCTTCCTATTCTTCGCTCTTGTGCATCGATTACGCTGACCATAGAATGTAATACTTTTTTCATATCCATTTACACCTTGTGCCTTTGCTGGACTACATGTTGCTATTACACAAACGTTCTCATTGCTTTATAGGGCAATTGTTAGCCTAACTATCTTTGCTAATAGGCTAGATCAAACGATCCTACATATAAACCCATCCCAATTTGGTTTCCTGAAAAATTGGTATTCTAGTGACAATATAAGAGTATTATGCATGTAATGCCATGTAATGCACAAACCCCATAACGATTTCTCCCCTATTGTAGCTTTCAATCTTGATGTCAAATGCTTTTGGCAGTTTTATGGTCTTACCTCAGTGCTGTGCTCCAAAAATCTTAATTTTGTCCCACATTCAATAAAATAGTGATGTCCCTGTACACTGAAATATTGCTACCTGCTATTAGCTCTAGCCCTCGGTTCTAAATATGAGACTTTTTAAAGGAACTATACAGGGATGCCCCATTTCAGCAGCGCTATTCTTACTTGCTTTAGAACCTCTCCTACGTAGTATTAGGTCTCTGGCATTAAATTTATTGAAGTGACGGTTAAACTAGCAGTCTTCTTGAACAATATCTTAGTTGTTACAGCAGATACCTCTCTATCCGTACAGACCTTAATGGAAACAATTGAATCATACTCCCTTAGTGTCTGGCTGCTCCCTCACGCTGGACAAATCCGAAGTCACATCTCTAAATTGCTTGGGAAACAAAGAAGTAATAGGTAAAACCCAGACAAATAAAATACTTATCTTTGAAAGTATTAGATGCAATAAAACACCTGCTCAAAAAACATTTGCAAACCTTTTAGAAAACCGATCACTAAAGTTGTTATCTTGGTGGGGAATGATCCAAAAGTTGAAAATGATGGAAACACAAATAGGGCCTTATTATGACCTTGACGGAGGGTTTCCTCCATCACAAATGTGACTGATATATACTGTCTGCCGTATTATGATCCCATTATATTCTATGGAGATTGTGATAAGGCAGACAGAATATCCGTTACATTTGTGATGGAGGAAACCCTCCGTCAAGGTCATAATAAGGCCATAGTGTCTTACTTTGAGTTTGATCCCTCTAAGCTTCTTGGAAGTCTTCCTTAATAAATTACACTCAGTGTTAGAAAAAATGCCTCTGGCAAATTGGCATTAAAGATATTAAGACTATCCAAAGAACTAGGAGGAATTGACTCAGCATACTTTTTGAACTACCATACAGCCTTTTTGTTCAATCAAGACACCAGATGGCATAGTCAGTCACTAAAAGTCTTAGCTCTGATCTTTTTTTTTAACTAGGGACAAAATTTCCACACCACATTCTAAATAAATTATGCAGAACATGAAAAAAGCCCTCTCACAAATGGATGCTTTTATGAATATTAAACAAAATCACTCTAACTTGGTCTTGTGATGTAATAAACAGTTTAAACTAGATGGCATCACTTTAGATTGGATAGAATAGTCATCCAAAGCAATAGTACCAGTTAAACATCTTGGGACCAGCAAAAATCCCCTTTCTTTTCTAACATTGAGGATCAATTGCATTTAAAGATTATAGACTTCTACAATTTTCTCAAACTAAAGTCCTGTTTAAATAAACACACCAAAGGTGAAGATGAAGTGTGGGAAAGTGCCCCTTTTGTCATGGTTATCTCCCCCCTCCACCCAACACACACACACTTTTTGCCTGATATTGATGCTGACTTCACTGAGAGTGTGCTAGGGCCCTGCTGACCAGGCCCCAGGACCAGTGTTCTTTCCCAAAAACTGTACCATTGCTCCCACAATTTTCACACCCCTGTCACACAGTTAAGTTCCTTGTAAAAGATACCCATGGTACCAAGGGCCCGGTCGCCGGGGACGCCTCACCAAGCACATGCACACTGCCATTGCAGCTTGTGTGTGTTGGTGGGGAGTAAGAGTCAACATGGCACCCCTCTCAGGGTGCCATGCCCACAAACCACTGCCTGTGGCATAGGTAAGTCACCCTTCTAGCAGGCCTTACAGCCACTATACCACAGGTGAGGGCATAGCGAGCAGGAGCAATATCCCCCTACAGAATCGGTCTATTCTTAGACAATGTAAGTGCAGTGTGGCCATATAAAGTACATGGGCTGGGAGTTAGTCATTACGAACGTCAGAGCTCCATTATGACTTCACTGAAGTCTATGAAGTTTGGTATCAAACTTCTAAGCACAATAAACCCACACTGATGCCAGAGTTGGATGTATTAAAAATGCACCCAGAGGGAACCTTAGAGATGGCCCCTGTATTTTGGCCAAACTTATAGAGCATGACTGACCGGTTTGTGCCAGCCTGCTACTTCCAGACAAGTTTCTGACCACATGGGGTGAGAGTCTTTGTGCTCTCTGTGGCCAGAAACAAAGCCTGCACTAGGTGGAGGTGCTTCACGCCCCCCCCCCCCCCTCTCTGCAGGAACTGTAACATCTTGTGCTGAGCCTCAAAGGCTCAGGCCTTTTGTTACAGTGCCCCAGGTCACTCCAGCTAGTGGAGATGTCTCTCTGCCACATCCACCCCACCCTTGACAAAGCCCCACTTTTCTCAGCAAGTCCTGCTGGAAACTTAGGAAAAACAAGGAAGAGTGAGCACTTCAGCTGGGACCAGCCCTAAGGTGTCCAGATCGGAAGTGACCCCCTCCTGGCAGAATCCTCCATCTTGGGTTGGAGGACAGGGACCAGTAGGGTTAGCTTCCCAAAGGAAATCTACACCGGAAGGGTGCTGTCATCCTCTGGGATAGTAGCCATTGGCTACTGCCCTCTGACCCCAGTAATGCCCCTAAATCCAGGATTTAAGGGCTCCCCTGAATCTAGCTCGTCCGATTCCTGGCCACGTCAAGAAGAAGAAAGGACTGCTAAGCTAACCCCAGCAGACATGACTAAATACTCCAACTGCTTTGGCCCTAGCCCTACTGGCCTGTGTCCAGTTTCTGAAGCCCCTGCTACAAAAAGGCGACTCATCCTGCAGGACCAGCGACCTCTTAAAAGCCTCAAGAGGACTGCCTGCACACCAGAGGACCAAGATCTCTGTGGACAGCGGCCCTGTCCAATAAGAAACTCCAACAAGGGACTCCATACCGCGAGTCCTGCCCACTCTGCACCAGACGGCCACGGCCCGTTTCCAGTTGGCCCAACAGACTAGAACTGGTCCCCAGGTGATTCTAACCCAGTGGCCACCCCGGGTTTGACCCCTCCTGTCCTCCACAACGATGCCTGCAAACTCAATCCAGAGGACTCCCCTGCCTGTGAAGGATCTGTATGAAGGCACCCAACTGTAAAAGATACTGTGCACCCTCAGCCCTACCAGCCTTGAGGAACCCGACATCCGGTGCAGCAACGTGCAGCAGGCAGCCCTCCTCACTGTACAGCCTGTGGTTTCTCTGAACCGACGCCATGGACCCAGCATGCAGCCTACTGGTGACAAACACACACACACACACACACACACACACACACACACACACACACACACACACACACACACACACACACACACACACACACACACACACACACACACCCCCCCCCCCCCCCCCCCCCCCCCCCCCCTGGGTCGCTCTAATGCAAAGCTTTGGAAGCCCAATGTAAAGTTTGCACACTGCTGGCCCTGTGCCGCTGAGGGTCTGTGTTTGATGCTGACCTGTGGAAACCTCCCACTTCTCTCCCCCCGCCCTAAAGGTCTGTCCTCTGAAGATGCTGTACTTACCTTCAAGCAGGCCTGATTCCGAGTGCCCCCTGTATCCATAGGAATCCATTTGAAATCTTGCCTCATCTTTGACTTTTGCACCCTTCCGGCCCGTGTTGCTGGTGGTGGGTGTTTGGCGTTAACTTGAATCCCCACCTGTGGACATCCTAACAGCCCAGAGACTGGAACTGTAAGTCTTGTACTTACCTCAGAACCGTACTAACTTTTATTTCCCCCTAGAACTGTCTCTGAAAATTGCACTGTCAACTTTTAAAACCGATATTTACTATTTTCTTGAAAAAGTGTTTAACTTGCCAAATTGAAACAAAGTGGTGTTGATGCATATGTTTGATACTTACTTGCCAATGTACTTACTTGCAAACTGAATCTTGTGGTTCTAGAAATAAGGTAACAAAATATATTTTTGCTATATGAATACCATTGGCCTGTAGTTGATCATTGAGTGTGTGCTTCATTTATTGCATGTGTGTGCAACAAATGCTTTGCACTACCCCTGATAAGCCTAACTGCTTGACCACACTACCGCAAAAGAGAGTATTAGTATTATCCTATTTAGCTCATTTTGATATAGTATATACAGAGCCAGCATCCTACAAGGTTCTTTCAATAAAACAGACGTTTAACAGAGTTGGTTATGTAGTGTCTAAAGGCTGTTGAAAGCAAAAAAAAAACGAATCTGAGAAAAATATTTGCAAATAGTGTCAGGACGATTGTGTACCTACTGAACAACAGCTCAACTGGGAGAAAATATGGCTCCTCCAGTCAGATACAAAATCACCATAGCGCTATCTCAAACAAAATTCATGTGCATTAACAGGACTTTTTGGACACCCTCCAGATTACATACTTCGAGATGACCCAAATTGTTTGGAATTTCAATACAGACAAGCTTGTTACCACATAAGTTTTATTGCCTCACACTCAAACCTTTTTAGCCGAAGGTTTGTGATTTAATCTAATTAACATCAAATATTCAGCCATCTCAGGATTTCACCTACTTGCTTGCTGTTTCTAATCTCATTTAGTACCTGCAAAGGATGGCTTACATTTAGTAGAAACGCAGGTATCACATTTCAACCTTCACTCTCTGTAAAGATTTATGTTGACTAAACTTGACTCGTACATTTCAAACTCTAACCATGAAGCATGTTGGGTGTAATGATACTGACTCTTCGAAAATTTGATCTATTACTTAGTTATCTTACAATTGTTGCGGAGTCAGATAGAACACCCCTTTTTTTGAGGATGGTTCTTCTTACACACCACTTTTCTCTGTCTTCATTTGACCTTGGCATTGTGTGTCCTGTTAATTTGTTATCATTCTGTTTTTGCTGTATGGTTTCTTTTGAACAGGCTTCTTTTTAATAAAAATGAACTGTACCAAAACAATAATGCAGAACTACTGTAAGAACGATGTTTATCTCCATTCTCACATGCCTGTCTCCATCCTCCTGTGCCCACCACAAATTGTGTTGCCTCATGTTAGCTAATAATCGTTTTTGTTATTGGTTCTCATTTTATCAAATCCACAAGAAAAAAAGCTCAGTCAGTGTTTGAAGCCTGCAGCCTTCAGATTACACACTCAGGTGTGCACAGCCAACATTCAACACACTGAGCTATTGATGCAATACTTATGTGGCTGGAAAGGTGTGCTTTCTATTGTCAACTTGGGATTTGATGTGAGTGATGAGCCGTGTGTAGCGCAACTCACCAAACTGAATCACTCCAGGTGCTTCCAAGCTGAAGTGTCCAATTATGGTTTTTAAATAGTGCTTGGTGCTTATGTCCAGCCTACACCCGTCTGTGTACCGCAAGCGCTTCAAATCTGGCAAAAGGGATGTTGGCACATGTTACTGAAGTGAGCTGTTGGGGATGGTACATTTTATAGTACTTGGGAGCTTAGTCGAGATAACAATTGAGGTCTCCTTAAACCCATCTCCATATGTCCTTAGCAGTTCATTTCTTTTGTGCAGTGGAGGCAGATTTCTCAAAGCACATGCTTTAGTGTCAGACTAAACTGACCTCATACTAAGCTGTTACCCAATAACACGCGGGGCAGGCATAGTAAACTGAAACACCAGAGCCAATGTTGATGAGCAATCTCCCAAAATGCATCAGTGTTCTGGGTGCAGTTGCTCTTCTGCAGAGAAATTCTCTTGTTTGGTGGATATTCCTTTACCCGTTGCTTGCATCTCACATGTCTCTCTACACTCAGGTCCCTAGGGGTGCTACATTCAGTTCATTCACTGTCACTTTCTTCTTATTGAGCTCTGCACTGGAACCCCCTTTCATTCCCTTGTTCCAGTACTCTTTTCCCACCTCTTATTTTTTTCCCCTTGTCTCTACCCCCTCCTCACACTGGCTCCACCCCTCTCTATAAAGATCCATCTTTCTTTTCCTGTTCCTTTATTCCAGCATCCCTGCTCTCTTCTTCTGGCCTTTATATTTCCTCTTAAACAGCATCCTATCTCTTAACCCTGTCTCTATACTGGCCCTAGCCAGTAAGTGTGCAAACTTATACTGGCATGTCTTCTGTCCTCCTTCCTTCTCTCGTCCACTCTCTATCTTTTTGCTATCGCCCACAATTGCTTCCTGTCCCACACTCTCTGGTTCACTTGGTTTCATCCTTTACCCCCTCTTTCTTTGCTCTATCCCCCATACTGATTTATCTCTCCTCCCTTTTACCCCTAAATAAGCTTCATAGCTTTCATTCCAGTCTACCTTCACTGGCGCTTTGTTCTGCCACAACCACCTCTCTCCCTCTTTTCTGTACCCCCCTATATTGGTTTCCTCACTCTTATTCCTAGTCCCTCCTACACTAGTGTGAGCATTCTCTCTATTCCATAGCCCCTGCAATAGTTTACGTTCCTCCTCTTCCCTTCCTCTACTAGACTGGCTTGACTCCCCCCATGTCTCTTTCCTACATACTTAAAACAAAAATGTGCATTGAGCTATGTAAAGTTTTTAGGTCTGGCCTACCAACACAAAGCCTAGTGTGAGAGCTATCAAAACCTTATAGTGGGCTTTGATCCTGTCCCCTGCTTCCATTGATTGGCTTTGTCTCTCATTTGCTTGCTTCTTATTCAGTGACTTTCCTTCCTCCTCTACTTGGTCTTCCCACTGACCTATAGCCTCTTTACCATAATTTTGATTGTCTAACTTGTATATTTCTACTGCTCACTTTCAGGGAGTAGGACACTATTTTTTTTCTTTTTCGTTAAGTATTCTGAGAGTGCATGTGGTTTGTAACTCTCCCCCTCATGTACTTCACTCTACTGCCAAATACCTCCATGCTCTTTGTTGTTTTCTCCTCCTGTTCTGTTTTTCTCCTCCTTTATCTTTTCTCCCTGCAGTTTTATTTTTTATCCCCCCCAACTCTCTCTCTCCCTCCCTCTCTCCCTCTCCCTCTCTCCCTCTCCCTCTCTCCCTCTCTCCCTGTCTCCCTGTCTCTCTCTCTCCCTCCCTCCCTCCTGTATTTGTTGTACTTTTCTTGGAGCACCGACTTGCTCCCATTTACTGCCAGGCAGGTTCACTTCCTGAAATGCTCTTTAGTGCAATTCAGAAGAATTATTTTTTTGCTTACCGCATCAAGTGTTAGCCCCCATCTTGGATCAGTAAGTGAAAGAAAAAAAAAAAACCTGAAATGTTGGGCAATAATTGAGTAGGCACGCACTGGTTTCATAACCCATGTTCACATAGGAGCCATCATGCATGCATGGGTCTACTGAACGATGCAGGCATCAATAGCTGTATAGTTTGTCACGTCATGATACTTTTATTTTTGTACCAGTGCTACCAAGCATCTGCTTTTTTTCACCCCCTTTTTTAGTGATGCTGTACACCATCATCAAAAAGCACTGGCAAAATGATTGACCCAATAAGTGTGACTTATTGGCATTGCTAATGCTTGTTAAACCTTTGGGTTACAGGCTCAGACACCCCACTGATGGCAGATGGGTGTTAAGGCTGGAAATGCATCTTGCAAGTTGACTTAGTTGGGACCTGAGAGCTGAAGACCTTGGCATGTAACGGGATGGGATTGTTTACAGAGCTTGGGGTTGAGCCTGTAAGGTTAGTCTGTAGCATCAGGATTGTCTGCCAACCCCTAGTGTCACTTAATAGTCTTGGGATCTATAGCTGTGAATTACAGGAGAATGGATTGGATCAAGGCTTTGAGGTATGAGACAAAAAGTGTCATATGGGCCTTTGGGATTGGATGTTAATCACCCTTTGAGAAATGTTTACTTAAGATCAGCATGGACCTGCAGGTGGGGAGTGCATGGACCTGAATACTGTGGTCTGCACCACAGCTAAATCTTGTTTATTTGGTAGTGCTTGTTGGCAAAGATGACTTTAATCCTTACAGTTTTGTCTTCAGACACGAGAGAAGGGTTCGTTCAAGGCATTGTAACTGAAAATAATTAATGGGGCATCCCTCATCAGTTGACCAGTAATTTTGTTTGTCTAAATATGCCATTGCTTGCTGTATATACAGCTGCTCCCAGGGCGTTATATGTTAACATTATCAGAAGAGTAGTTGTGTTAAAACAACCTCAACTATGTTATAATGGAAGATGACTGGAGTGGGTGACACTGCGTTTATTAAGGCCTTTTGTATTTGCCATCTGTTACAAGCCATAAACATATGCTGAAAGATTTTTGGAGATGGACAGCACATTCTGATGGATCAAACATGTACAGTAGATTAATCTTGTCTAATTTATTTGTAGTTGGCTACTATGGGATGTGTAGGAAAATGTTGTTCTTTCATTTCTCAGAATCCTCCAAATGTGTTTTTTCCAGCTACTGCTGAATGTGAGAATGTAAGGGTTAAGAAGCCAATAAGGGCAATATTTTCTTTTGTGCATTCGGGGTGGGGTTGTTCTGTGTAAATGTGAGTTCAATGTCCTGGCTTTGTAATTGGGTGAAAACCATAGCATTGAACCAAGTTAAATGTATTTTTTTGCTTAAAAAATGTAGAGCAGATTTGGTCTGCCTTATTTCTACTTCTAATAACTATTTTCAGTACTTAAATTAGCCATCTGCGGAGTGAGAAACATGCGTCTGTAAATACATGTGTGTGCCACAAAATTGGGATGTTTTACTGGCTAGTGGTGTTGCAATTGGGCCATAGGCATTCATTGTTTTCTTTCTTCAATTGCACAGCTCTTGTTTTTAGTGTTTGCTTGTATTTTCTATGCAGGTTTGCCAACCCAGCTACAATCAAAGCTTATCTTCTGCTTCTGAAGCACTACCAGGATAACAGTACCCACACCAACCATTGTATAGTGAAGATGTTACATCGCATAAGTTGCGACCTTAAAATGGAGGGCCTGCTCTTCCAGCTGTCAGTCTTCCTCCTCTTCAACCGCATTTTTAGTGACCCTGCGGTCAGTTTCTACAAGGTAAGTGTGAAAACGGAGCTCCATATGATTTCCTGTTAAGCTGCTGTGCAAAGTTCTGGATGGCCCATTTAGGGGAGCCTATCCCACTATCGCACCCTTTTCTCTTGCATCCCTGCCTGAAGAGAGAGACAGCTGGACAAATATTTTTACTACAAAATTGTAAAATGTACACTACCAGTGAATGTGTTTTCCCCAGCAACTGAAATTACATTTTACTTATAATTTATTGCCTTTTCAAGAACTGTTCTGATGGATACTTCTACCTGCAGATTGTTCATCTGTTGAATACTCCCAGGTATCAGACTTGATCTGAAAACTCTGAAACTTAATGTGCTTTGATGTCAGAAGGGGTATGCTGGCTCTGTCTGCACCAGATGCTACGCCTGGTTATGTCACCAAAGACTTATAGTGCCTTCCCCAGCTTAGCGACCAAATTCTCTCACAGTTTTGAGTCTTAAACGTTACCTCAAAACATTCTTTACAGAAGTGCTAGGATATCTTCCCAAAGCTTTGGGCTTTAAGACCTCTAGGAACCGCAAGGGACAGATGTCCATTACCAACCCTCACTCAGTTTGCCAGTATTCCAACCATGACTCAAAATCCTAAGTGTCCTGCCTTAGTAGGCATCCTAAGGCAATCCAATAGAAGAAAGTTAAACTTTTTTATGGTGTGGGCTTACAACAAGACATGCAGAGGCCACTCTCAAAGATGCTCAAGATCTCCATCCTCACACTTCGAGTATACAGAAGAAACATAGGGGTTCCTCCAAAGGTAATCCACCCAGGTGGCCTCCAACTCACACAAGGACTTCATCCTCTGAATCAGAGACTGTTATTGTTACTCCCCAGTTTTGCGATTATTGAGCCTTTTTCAGGAGCTTTAGCTTTCACCAGCAACAGTCTGCTAGGTTCATGTCCAGTCACCAACAGCATCCCCAGAATCTCCTTGTCAGACAGTACAGGGGCAGAAGGAAGGGAAAGGGCCAAGGATCCTAACATCCTGTCAACATCTCCTCCTCATTATCTTCCTCTTAAGCACCATCAGGAAAGCTGCTTTAGTTTGCTCCTACTAGAGCACCAGGAGCCAGTAGAAGGCAAACTGTTCTTTCTAAGGGACCAGAAGCAGTCACTTTGGACCAGTGGGTCCTACATAAAGTAGGAAAGAGGTATGCTGTATCCTTTCTACAGGTTCCTCCTCCCTTCCTAAACTTCTTATCAGAGGCTCAACTTTGTTCTTTAGCGTGAGGAATCTGCGTTGCTCCTCAAGAGAGCAGTGGATTTAGCGCCAGAACAGGAAATTGGACAGGGATACTTACTCCAGTATTGGAACTTACATAGATTCACATGCTTGAATCATTCCCCGTCGTTGAGATGAGTCCCCGGTACCTTGGAAAAGACAATGTCCCCAAAGACATAATAGCTATATCAATAATGACTCTACATTTTAGTAATCTATCCAAGTCCTTATGCAAAAAGGACCAAAACTTGAGCCTCAGCCATTCAGAGTGCCCCAGCACCTCAGATTTTCGACAGCACGTCGTGCTAGGGAGTCTCCTCTGAGCTCTGCTCAGTTTATTCTTGTAGAAGATTGTCAATACATCTGACATTCTACTTGCTTATTGAGTGTTTCTGAGTTACACTCATACTTTCTGGAGCCTGTTATACCAGCATAATGTCTGAAAGAGAAAAAGTCACTTTAGAGCCTCCAGCACTTGTGGTAAGAAAAGGCTCCATTCAGAAGATCCTCATACAGATTGTATATATTGCCTCTATCCTGAACATTCTGCTACTGACTATAAGGTATGTCGTACCTTTTCCTCAAACACTTTAAAGGATAGAGAGGGCAGTTTGCTAATATGGCTCCAGAAGTTTAAATCAAGAAAGAACACTGTCTCAGACTCTGACAGTGAGGAGTCTTCATGGTCTTGTAAGAGATCACAAAAGAGGCAAAGATCACCTCATTCTGAAAAGGGTTCAAAACAACCCTCATAGATTTTCAAAAAGACCTCACAGGGGTCTGGTGAAGGCCGCAGTCTCTCATCCTCACCTCAGGAGAGAAGATTCTCCTCTGAATCCAAGCATCGGCCTTCAACATCAAAGGAGGTGCCAAAACCTTCCTCAGAGCCTTCTACACCTTCTCCAAAGGTTCTGACAGTGTTCAGAAAGCCTTCTTCAGCTCAGGAAGACAGACCGTCGACTATGACTCCACCGTCGACGAAGTCGTCGTAGACACAGTCGTCAACAACTTACATGGCGGCTGCATTGACGGCGACGACAGTAACCAGTCTCTCGATGGTGGCTTCTTGTTCTTGCTTGTTGACGACATCCACATTGACGAAATCTAGGCCGTCTACATTAAAGATCAAAATGTTGTAGTCGATGATGATTCCGACGACGGCTCCGTCGACACCATCGATGAGGATTCCTACGTCTACGCTATTGTCGACGACACCGATGGGGGCTGGTGCAGTAGGACTATTGGTCATGACCTCGTCGACGGCACCACCAACGAGGAGAAAAACGCAGTCTTTTTCTGGGGGAGGAAATATAACTCCAAGAGCTACATCCCCAAGTAAGGTTACACCGTTAATCCCAACTCAGCTTTTGGAGTAAGATTCTGATGATGGGCCATGTGGGGCAGCCCGTATCCCTTCCTAACTCCATGCTAAGTGTCAAGAGGATGAAGAGGAGTATTATCAGCAGTATTATTCTGCTCAACAACAGCAGCCATACATACCAGAAGATATGGTCTGTGTCCAGAGTTCCCTTATTTCTGATTTACAGCTTATGTTATCAGATTACAAACAGAGGTTTCCATCAGCGCCACAATCTGACATTCAAACGGCGCCTCATCCCTCGATGCCCTCCACTCCAGTGCCACAGCCTAGGTTATATCCTAGATCGGCCCGAAGTACCCTGCAGCGGTCTTTCATGCAGGTTACTGACTCTTCAGATGAAGAGAGAGAAGAAGAGTTGCAGGATGCGAACTCGAATTGGGACAACTATATATTGCCGACACCCTCATCTTCATCGCCTACTCCGGTGGAGTCCCCCCCCAGGAGATATTGGAGGTTTCCATAATCTGCTTGAGAGAGCAGCAGAGATTTGCGTTGCCCATGCCATCTAAGCAGATGGATTGTTGTTGTTTTTTTGTGACTTCAAAGCGCCTTATCAGAAAAATGCCCACTCCATACCCATAGTAGGCTACATCTAGGAAGAAGGTTTCAAGGTGATGAGAAATCCAGCTACGGTGACGGCAGTTTTGCCTAGATTAGACAAAAAATATAAGGCCCCAGAAGACGCCCCAGCGTGTCTAGTTAGTCACCCGAAGCCTGACTGTCAAAACCCAGGCAGCGCAGAGGCGTTAAAAAAAATAAAATAAAATAAATCGCCAATTTCAGCTCGTCCAGACAAGGAAGGGAGAAGGCTGGACAACATCGGGAAGCGTTGCTCTTCCATATCGGGTCTGCTAGTAAGAGCAGCAAATTCATTGGCAATCCTGGGAAGTTATGACAGACAGCTGTGGGCCGATATTGCATCGTATCTAGACCATCTTTCAGAAGACTCTAAGGTGGGGGTGAAGAAAATCCTCTTGGAGGGAGGCGCACCTGGGCTGAGGTGATAGACTGCGCCATGGATATAGCAACCACAGCTTTTTGGCAGCTAGCTGGTGGGGTAGTGCTGCGGCGTCAGGGCTGGCTTAGGGCGACTTCCCTTCATCCAGAAGTTCAGAATAAGCTATAGGACCTCCCATTTGATGGGGGAGGCTCTTTTTGGCAAGCATGTTGATGAGGCCCTACAAGCCATCAAAACAGATACAGACACTACAACGTCCTTAGGAACCGTTCAATTTAAGAAGATGCCCTTTTGTGCCTCCATAGGTCGACGAGTTTCAACATATCAAGGGGATTACCATAGGTTTTGTTACCCCTCCTATACTACACAGCAGTTCTGACCTCAATACTCCCAAAGGCAACCACCACAGGCGTCCTATTCTAGACCCCCTCCTAGGGGTAGACCGTGTCAGAGCAAAGAGGCGGTCAGAGGTCAGTGACATGTTCCAGGCTCCGGCTACGACCGTACCACAAATCCAGAAGATAGGGGGAAGGATATCACACTTCTGTAGGAAGTGGGAACAAATAACATCGGACCAGTGGGTTTTAAAGATTGTTCGATTTGGCCATACTTTAGAGTCAATTCAATGCCCACCTTCTCGTCCTCCTCATACCTTCTTTCAGAAGCATCTAAACCAACTCCAGCTGGAGGTAGTGACCATGCTGAGGAAGGGAGCGATAGAGAGGGTTCCTTCTTAATTAAAAGGCAGAGGTTTTTACTCCCGTTTCTTTCTGGTGCGCAAAAACTGGGACTCTTGGCGTTCCCTTCTCGATCTCAGGGACCTAAACAAATACTTAAAATGTCAAACCTTTCGCATGGTCACATTGTAAGACATTCTTCTCTGCATGAATCATGGTGATTATATGACGTCCCTAGATCTACAGGACGCTTACTTTCATATCCCGATTTTACCTGCCACCAGTAAATATCTTTGTTTCACAGTAGCTGGCAGCCATTTCTAATTCAGGGTTCTTCCATTTGGCCTGAAGTCCACCCCCAGAATCTTTACTAAGTGCTTAGCTCCGGTAGCGGCTTCCCTGAGAAAGAAAAAGCTGCACATTTTTCCGTACTTAGACGATTGGCTAATCAAAGCACGGTCGTTTCAGGCAGTTCACGACTCAACAAGGGCTTGCATAGCATTATTCGAGCTGGGCCTCACTCTGAATCGGAACAAGTCGAACATATTGCCAACAAGAGTGTTGACCTTTTTAGGGGCATAAATCGACACCATCAGAGACCGGGCTTTTCCTTCAATGGAGAGGCAAGTGAGACTCATTTGCATAACAGAGTACAAAGAAAAAAGTATCTTTCTGTGCGCACCCTCAAATCGCTTCTGGGGATGTCTTCTTGCATACAGTTGGCCCCCTTTTGTCAACTGAGAATGCGCCCTCTGCGTGAGGAACTAGACCTTCAGTGGATACAGAGGGCTCATTCAACGATTTAATCACAGTAACTCCTCGGATGGTTCAAGAGCTCCACTGGTGGAAAGATCAGTTAAACATGGCAGTAGGTCTTACTTTCCTACCTCCTCACACTCGGCTAGTCATCACCACAGATGCCTCCCTAGAGGGGTGGGGAGCGTATCTTCAAGATCTTCAAATCAGTGGAAAGTGGAGAAACTCCTTCCGAAAATATCACATCAATTTCCTGGAGTTAGGAACTGTTTCCCTGGTCCTGCAGGCTTTCCTCCAGAGAATAAGACACTTGGCGGTTCTCATAAGAACAGACAATACTGCAGCAGTGCATTATTTAAACAAGCAAGGGGGAACAAAATCTATTCTCCTATCTCGGGAATCGCGGACTATTTGGAACTGGGCCATTCGCCATGGGATCGGTCTACGAGCGGAACATCTACCAGGAAGGCAGAACGAGACAGTAGACACTCGCAGCAGACTGACGTCCTTCTGTCATGAATGGGAGCTGAACCAGGAGGTGCTCGATCAGGTCTTCAGGAGGTGGGGGAAACCCAAACTGTGTCTTTTTACAACTCCGCAGAACACCAAATGCTGTTTTTATGCAAGTTGAGTTCACCATCCGGGCTATTGGGGGATGCGTTTTCAATGGCATGGTGTGGAATATTTGCCTACGCTTTTCCACCCATTGCAATGATCTCAAGGGTACTTGCAAAGATCAAACAAGATCATTGCAGGCTCATCCTGATAGCTCTGTTTTGGCCCTGCCAACATTGGTTCTCGGAACTCCTTCTGCTCTCGGAGGCGGACCACATTCCACTGAAAGTTTCAGTACAGCTCTGGACAAGGAACAAGGGTCAGATTTTACATTCGGACCCCAGATCACTCAAATTATCGGCCTGGCTCCTGAACACAATGAGTTCACCCATTTAAGTATTCACCCCGAATGTCGGGATATTCTTGCAAAAGCCAGAGCAGATAGCACCAACAAATCGTACTCTTTAAAATGGAGGAGATTTTGTTTGTGGTGTCAGAAGGAACAGATTGATCCGCTGCTATCACCGCCGGAGCGAATATTGCCCTATCTCCCCCATTTGGAGTGTACGGGTTTTGCAAATGCATCCATCAGGGTGCACTTGGCAGCTACATCTCGCTTCAGACGTTTGCCGACATCACCATCTCTGTGGTCTTCTAGATTGGTCAAACAGTTTCTCAAAGGACTCTTTTGAGTTTTTCCCCCAGTAAGGCCTTCTTCACTGTCTTGGCAACTCAACACGGTTCTCTCTCAGCTTATGAAACACCCATTTTGAACTGATGCACAGAGCAGATTTAAAGCACTTATTGTGGAAAATAGCTCTTTTGCTAGCCCAGGCATTGACCATTCAAGAGCCTTTCCTTAAATTTAAACAAGATAGAGTTATACTTCGTACGAACCCCAAGTTTGTTCCAATGGTGCCATCAGACTTTCATATTAACCAACCGTTGGTTTTGAAATCTTTCTTTCCGAACCCAACATCTCTGGCGGAGAGAGCTCTGCACTCGGACATCAAAAAAAATCTCTAATTTTACTTGGAAAGAACCAAGCATTTTAGAAAGACTACTCAATTGTTCATCACGTATAGTGCCCCTAGGAAGGGACAGGCCCTTTCCAAGCGGAGTATAGCCAGTTGGATAGTAGTTGCTATAAACGTTTGCCACCAGGCAGCTGGTAAGCCTTTACATTCTTCAGTAAGGGCACACTCTAAGAGATCTGTCTCAGCGTCCATGGCACTGTTTGCAGGTGTACCCCTGCAGGACATTTGCAGAGCAGCCACCTGGAAGACTACTCACACATTTACAAAGCAATACTGTGTGGATGCCATCCGTAAGGGAGATGTGGCGGTTGGTCAGGCAGTCCTGCGACAGCTGTTCCAATAACTGTGAGCTCACTTTGCCTCCCTCCATCCTTCTTTTCTGCTACTCACATTGCATGGTTTGATCTTTATATGGTTTATTTGCATATGCCTTTCATAGTATATAAATATGTATACAGATAGATGATACTGTCTTTATAGAATGTAATTCTTTCATGTTATTAAGGACACCTCCGTGATCTCTCAGAAATTTGAATGATGTAGAGTCAATGCAGTGTGCTCTGAATACTGCATTATAGTCTGATTCAAGCATGTGAATCTATGAAAGTTCCAATACTGGAATAAGAAAATAAGTTACTTACCTGTAAGTATAGTTCTCCAGTATTAGAATCTTTCATAGATTCACATGCGACCCACCCGCCTCCCAGGGGAAACTCACCTTCACTATCTTTTGTTCAACCTTTAACATGCGCACTAGTGCTTAGAAAGTCTGAGGTGCTGGAGCTTCTCTCAGGAGGGTTCTAGAGGGTGGGGCACTCTGATTGGCTGAGGCTCCTTTTTGCATAAGGACCTGGATAGATTACTAAAATGTAGAGTCTTTATTGATAGAACTATTTTGTCTTTGGGGGGGCACTGTCCTTTCTAAGGTACCGGGGACTCCCATCTCGACGGGGAACGATTCAAGCATGTGAATCTATGAAAGAATCCAACACTGGAGAACTATAGTTACAGGTAAGTAACTTACTTTTTTCCCAAGAAGGATGGTGGCTTGCGTCTAACCCTTGACCTCCGGAGCCAGAACAGTTTCCTCAAGAAGGAAAAGTTCGGGATCCTAGCTCAGGCCCTATTGTCATTGGAAATGGAACGCTGGTGTCTCTTGATCTACTCGATACATACTTCCTTGTCCTAATTTTGTGGTCACATGAGAATTACCTCTGTTTTGTGGCTCCACCCATTACCAATTCACGGTATTCCCATCAGGCTTCATTTTGGCACCTCTGGTCTTCACCAAGGTGATGGCTTGGGTTGTAGTCTTTCTGACATGGTCAGCTCACAACCCTTCTCTGTGACTTTCCTCCCCCTCAGAAGGTTCAGGACATTTAAATGATGGCTCCGTTCTTTTAGGGAGGTGTGCAAGTTCCAGTCCTGACAGTCTATTGCCTTCAGTTTCTGCTGGCTTCCTGTATTCCCCTGGTCTTGCACGCAGCTTGGCACATGAAGGTTTTGCAATGGTGTCTCTGCAGCAATGGTTTTAACATGGTTGAGACCTGTTGGACACCACCATAGTCTCCCAAAATGCTGCAGCAGATGCCTGGTGGGAGGCATAGGAGAGCTTTCTCAGATGGGCATCTTTTTGCCCTAGTTATGGCTACAGTAGTGATGGATGACCCAGCTTTCGGGAGGGGAGCTTACTGGGAGCATCTGAAGACCAGCAACTTGCTGGTGCTGTGGGAGATTTGGCTGGCTCTCAAGGCCTTTCTCCTCTCCATTCGCAGCTGCTCTGTCCAGATCTTTACATGCAACATGACTGCGATGTGATACATGAACAAGCAATGGGGGGGGGGGGGGGGGGGGGGGGGGGGGGAAATTAGGCTCTCAACTCCATTCTCAGAATACGTTGAGACTGTGTTCTTGGGCACACCTTCAAGTGATGTGGTTAACAGTCAATCACCTAGCGGCATCTCTGAATGCCAGAGCTAGCAGCCTGAATCGGCATGATCTTACCGATCATGAGTGGCATCTTGTACCACGAATAGTCCTGGATGTCTCCACCCTCCAGGACACCTCTCAGGTGGTCTTGTTTTCCTCATCAGAAAACACTTAGGCCCTCATTATGACTATGGCATATTATGACTGCCACCGGATATCTGCACCGCCGGTGGTCGGATATCCGGCAGCATTCATCACAACAGTCGGCGCTTAGGCGGTTCCACTGCAGGCACCGCCACTCCAGAAAAAGACCACCCTCAGAATTACAACCAGTAATTCCGTGTGGCGGTCTTCTGGTGGCGTGGCGGTACCGGCAGTGGGAGCACTGGGTCCCGTCCCCTCACGGAGGAGCAGCTCGTCAGACGGGGTAAGTGTCGCCCGCAAGGAGAGGGGGTGGGGGTTTGTGAATGAGTGTGTTTGTGTGTCTGAATGGGGGGGGTGGGGGGAAGTATCTGTGTAAATGTGGTGATGCGTGTGTGTATGCATGTGGATGAGGGGTGGTGGTGAATGTATGGGTGAATGTGTAAGTGTGTGTGTGTATATGTATGTATATGTATGTATGTATGGATTTATGGTGAGTGTATGCAAGTGATGTCTATGGGTATGTATGCATGTGTGGGGGTAAATGTTGAGTGGGGGGTGCCTGTGTGTGTGAGGGCATGCATGCGTGTACGGAGGTGTTAGGGGGCGTATCCTGGTGACTGGAACGCAATTTCCTTTCATCGGGATACCTTTCCCGCCAGCATTTTGTGGGGATGAGACAGCCAAGAAAATGCTGACTGTTTCCCTAGTCGGAATAACCTCTGTGGTTATCTGACTCCTACCGGGGTGCAGGTGGAAACCTCCATTCCGGTGGGCTGGGTGGGGACGCGTGGTTTGGCAGTTGCCAAACCATTGCGGTCGTAATATGGTGGTCTGCACCACTGGTCGCGCGGCGGTGAGACCAGCACAGCAGCCCTGGCTGTCCATGGTCCGCCAGGGTCAAAATGAGGGCCTAAGTTCCAGCAGTTCTAAACCCTCAGGTATCCGTTTAGGGGACTTTGTTTCAGTATGCGTTTCTCTCCATACTTTTAACTCCTAGAGTTCTAAGGAGAGTATGCCAAGACCAGGCCCAAGCCATTCTCATCACCCCTGATTGGCTGCAAAGAAGTGGTATGCAGGCATCTCCCTGTGTCTACGCATAATCTTCCACTCAGATGGCTCTCCTCTCCTAGTCGGGGTTGGATGGTCCTGAACCCCAGTCTTCAGAGCATCCACCAATGTTTGGAAATTAAGCGAACGCTTCTGCTCCTTTCACCTATCGTATATTCTGGGAAATGGAACAACTTTGTCTTGTGGTGCTTGGACAGCAAGGTCAGCCCCTTGCAGGCTCTGTCATCAGAAGTCTTCCGGTTTACACTTTCTCTGGCTCAGTAGAGAATGTACAGTTTGTACTGTCCAGGGTTATTATTTGGTGGTGCCAGTGTTCCACTGTCTTCCAGATCAGCCTTCCCTGTTCACATTCCCTATTGTGATCAGGTTCTTTGAGGGGTTAACCAATATGTATCCCTGACTCCTTTTGTTCTGCTCCAGTGGGATCCTATTCTTGTTCTAACCTTCTCAATGGCATTTCTGTTTGAGCCCCTTCATAGGTGCCTGTTCTGGTTGTTTTCGATGAAGACTGTCTTTTTTCACCTATTACTTAGGTGAGACGGGTCCGTGAGCTTCAAGGCCTGTGTGTCCACCCATCATTTGTGACCACCTTCCCTGTCAAGCTGATGTTCCCACTGTGGTTACTCTTTCTCCCGAGTCATTCCATCACCCTTCACTTTTACCTTTCTGTTTCACGCCATAATCCCGTAAAGGATGAGAAGCGAATGCATTGCTTAGATTCTAAGCATACACTTAGGTTCAATGGCATGTGTGGCTGTAGATACATATGCTCTGCATAATCCTGCCATTTAGTGTTGGGTCTGGAGTGCTGCAAGTTGTTTTTCTTCGAAGAAGTGTTCGGAGTCACAAGATTGAGTGACTCCTCTTGGTGATATTGCGCATGGGCATTAACTTCTTTGTTGGATTGTTTTCTCTCCGTCGTCTGGTTAAGATGTGTGTACCTCCGCTCCGTCTGTCAACTCTCTTCAGTTCAGTTCTTCCAATCTTTTCTGCCTTAGTTTGACGGTATTATCATTCGCGCTTCTCTCATCTTAGTGCTCTCATCGATTTGTCCGTTCAGGCACCAACCAACCACCCTTCGAGGGCGCCTGCTTCGGGCCTATCTTCCTTCTGACTCCAACACAGACAGGAATGGTTCTCTGATGTAACAGACTCCAATATGATTCTGTCCTTTGTGTCACGCCAAGTTCCCACAAACGACCAACATCTTGTGTGGATCCTCTGACTCCCTCTAGACCATCACAATGGCGAATGTGATGCCTGCAAGTCGTTGTGCTCCAAAAAGACCCTTCGGGATCGACTCACTCGCCGGTTGGAGATGGGCCCGAAGACACCAGATGACACCCCAGACCTCTTTGGAGAGAAACATGCTCAGGAGGAACCTGAGCAGGAGGGAGGAAGCCCTTTCCATACAGGACAGCTCAAAGTCAGACCTCGAATTCGACATCGAAAGCCACAAGGGGACCTCTAACCCAGTGAGTGAGTACTGTGGCCCCTGCTGTTCCACATAAGTCCTCCAAAAAGACTTTCCAGCCCATTCTTGAGGTCACCTATCCACCACTGCCATTCCGCCATGGGTGGCACCGTAAATCTCCTTCAGCCACCACGCCTTTCGGACCAGTGCCGAAAACGGCCGCCAAAGCTGCGTTGTCGGCTTTGACCTCCATAGCTTCGGACCGAGAGTGTTTTGGTATCGATCCGAACTTCGGGACCGAGCAACAGCTGGCAGCCTTTTCTTCGGTGCTGAATACACTCCAGAAACCGAAGCCCTCCGCTGAGAGCTTCAGAGCCAAAAACAACAGAAGCTAAAGGCTCAGGCCAGTCTTCTACCAGTCCATCTCCGGTCGACCCATACTGGAGAAAATGTACTCCCCTCAGAGCAAGCTCCAGATACAACAGGACACAAGTTAGATTATCCCCACTCCTTCCTCACCTGTGCTCCCTACAAGGAAACTTTCCTTTGAAGAGCCCCTGGATGTTCCCGTTCCTGCTAAGAAAAGGATCAATGACAAGGCTACTAGCCCTTCAATCAGCCCTCTCCCCCCCCACCTCCACCACCTCCATCCCCTCAAGACTCCCCCACATCACTCATACAAGAGAATTACACTCAACAGGGTTCCCTGCCATCTTACACATAGGGATTAGGGGTACCCCAGATGACACTGACTCTTGGAATGCCTATGACCCTGATCCCATTCCTTCCAATGACCCTGACCCATATCCAGCATGTCCCTCACCACCTGAGGACACTACTTGATACCAACAGGTAGTTGCCGGATCAGCTACGTTTCACAATGTGCAGCTGCACAAAGATCGTACTGAGCAGGATTTCCTATTTGTTACTCTAGCAACCGCTCACAGAGAGACTGTACCTCCCCATGCTCCCTGGCTTGCTACTCCATGCTGAAGATATCTTTAATGAGCCTGTTCGCTCCTGCATAGTTATGCCACAGGTGTACAAAAAGTACAAAGCGGCCCCTTCTGACCCGCTTTACAGTAGGGCAAAGGTACCTCCAGATTCCATTACGGCAACAACGGCCCATAAATGGGCTAATATTCAGGCTACTTGGGACTCTCCTCCCCAGAGAAGGAGAGTAAACAAATAGATGCAGCTGGAAAAAGGGTAGCAGCCCAGGCCCCAAACCACTGGAGGATAGCCAACTTTCAAGCCCTTTTGGTCCAGGCCCATTGGAATGACATGGAGGAACTTTTACAGTTCCTCCCTGAAAAGCATCACAAAAGAGGGCAACAGATTGCTTTGGAGTGTCAGACTATCTCCAACAACTCAATCAGGTGTGCCCTTGATGCCGCAGACACAGCAGCTCGTGGCATAAACATGAGCACCCTTTTAGGGCGGCATGCTTTTATGTTCAGCAAGCATTCTTAACTTGACCTTTTGATAAAGAGCACATGTTTGGTCCTCGGGTAGACACCACATTAGAGAAGCTGAAATAGGACACCGACACTGCCATGGGTGCCCTTCAGACCACTACACAAAGGTTTTTTTTTTTTTTGCCACCCTGGCTTCAAGGGGGTCATACAAGTCATCCACCTCAGGCATCTACCTCACACCCTAGACGGCCTCAGTCCACCTACACCAGGGGTTTCTACAGAGAATCCTACGGGGAGAGAGGGGGGGGTCTACTAATAAAATGAGGGAAAACCACCGCTGCATGCGGATCCTCCTCCACTCCCAAGCAGAGACTTCCTTCCCCCCGATCATCTAACACAAAACAGACAGTGAGTTAGTGAGCTCCAGGCCCTAACCTTCGAAGAGCCTTTCTTCCAAATTCATAGGAATAAAGTAGTTCTTCACACTAATCCTAAATTTCTTCCTAAAGTGTTTTCTCAGTTTCCCCTTATGCAAAACGTCGCAGAGAGAGCCCTTCACACGCTAGATGTTAAAAGAACACTCTTGTTAGATATTGACAGAACTAAAGAATTTAAGAAAACCAAACAACTCTTTGTAGCTTTTTCTCCAACCCACTAAGGCCAGCCAATATCCAAATCTGGCGTAGCCATAGGGATAGTTAAATGTATACAGACTTGCTATGTTAAAGCCAAGAGACCTCTGTGGGTTTCTCCCAGAGCTCACTCTACAATGAAGAAGGGTGCTACTATCGCTTTCCTTGTGAACATTCCCATAGCTGACATGTGGAAGGCAGCTACTTGGGATGCACCACACACATTCACAAAACACTACTGTGTGGATGTTCTAGCATGCCAACAAGCTAACGTAGGTCAGGCAGTGCTACGTACATGTTTTCGGTCGACCAACTCCTACAGTCAAGCCACCGCTTTCCAGTCTAGGAAGAGTATGTCTCTACAGCCACACATGCCTTTAACTGCATGTTGCCTTCCCTTTAAGCATCTGTTTGTGGCATGCAGTGCTGTAGTTTCACATGCACCCTCCCTACTTTCCGGACTCCTGGGGCAGTTGCAGCTACTTCACACTTGTATATATTTGTACATATATATTTATGCATTGCATGAACATCTTTTTACCCACACTTCCTCTTTTTCACTCCTTTGTCACCTGCCTGCGGGAAATCTATCTATTAAAGGAGGGGATGCTCATGTGCAATATCACCAAGAGAAGTAGTCACTCAATATCGTGATTCAGAAAGCTTCTTTAAAATAAAAACAAATTCACCACTCCGGAGCCAACTTCAGATGGCGGGAGTATGCAGAGCATGTGAATCTACAATACTACATGCTCCAAACAGATGTTTACAGGGTAAGCAACATAATCCTTTCTCTATCGACAGCACCAAAGACTTACGAGTGGACAGTCACCTATTTGTTGCCTACTGTGGAAATAGGATTGGTAAAGCAGTCCTGAAGCAGACATTATCCCGTTGGGTCTTCCTCTGCATCAAATTGTGCAATGCACTTGCCAAAAACTATCTGGCTGAGGGAATCTGGCCCCCAAGATCACCAGGCCTACACCATCGTCCTCTGCTCTTGCAAGAGGTGAGGTGTTGCTGTTGTAGAGGTATGTAAGGCAACAACATGTTCGACCATGAGCACATTCGCCATATGCTACTGTTTGGAATCAGAGGTGCGGAGGTTCAGGCCCTTTGTGAGATCTGTGCTACAACTTTTCCTCATCTCACCATCAGCCGAATTCCTAGAGAGCTATTGCTTTGAGAACTACTCAGAAGGTGAAGAATGTGCAGGTAGGAGTATCAGAAGAAAAAGTTAATTACCTTCTGTAACAAACTTTCTGATGGATACTGTATGTAACTACTTAATTGTTTGCCCATCCCACCCTCCTCCCCTGTTTGGTGGATGGTTATACAGGGAAAATACAAATAAGATTTTAATTAATAAAGTTTTTTCACTGCATTGTTTCTAATAAATATCCCTCCATTTGTTTGCCTTGAGGGCACAAAAAAGCAGTGGAAACCGACATTGTTGTGCCTGGTTGGTGCTATATGACTTCGGTGAAGTCCCCAGGTGTTGCTTCCAGCACCTACACAGAGCTGAATGGCATCAGAGCTTTGAAGTTTCCAGATCCAGTCTGATGCCTTAAATTAAGTAGGTTAACAATCTTCAGATTTTTTATAGCCGGGATTTACATCCTTTTCTGTAGTGAGAGCTACTTCTCATCAGTGATGATCATCATGAACTACTGAAGGCCAAGCCACTTGCGCAATGTTACCAGACACCCCCATGTCCAGCTTCATAGCTTTTAAGCCCGATGTCCATAGAGCCAGATACTATGGTTTGAATGAAGTACTTAGGGGCGCTATGACAGGGATGCCATGTGTGCCAGTGAGTGTGGTCTTGGGTGTTGGATGTCTTTGTGGCATGACATACCTTTCGCCATATGTGACACTATTACATGTATAACACAGAAAGGCCCATTTTTTTTTAAATGGAAGAAATGTAAAGTGCAGAAAAACGTTCTGCAAAAATGTTCATAACATTTCTCCTACTTAAAAAAAAAAATATATATATATATAATATATATCATGTCTACCAACCACTGGGAGCAAGTTGCCTTCTTTTTGTGAATGTGAAACTTTGAAACGGGAGCACATTAAACTGAAAAGATAACATTGTTTATATGGACTCCATAAAACTCATTTAAATTTTCTCCCATTTCAAAAATGTCGCGTTTACAAACAGCAGGCTTCTTAAACCAGTGGCCTGTAGACACAGTGCCATATTTGTAATAGAAAAATACAGATATTTATTTAAGTGGGTGGAATTTAAAGTGAAGAAACATGCTTCATAAAATATTATGTCAACATTGGTTTAATTAAAAGTGGAGAAAAACATAATGAAAAAGTGTCATTTAAATATGTTTCTGCACTTTAAATCAGCCATATTAAAACAATGCCTGTATTTTTCAGTAATAAATATGGCATGGTGTCAACTGGTCACTGGTAGCAAAAGGCCTGCTGTTTGTAAATGCTGGCACTTTGAAATTGGGGAAAATTAAAATGAAGAGTTAACTTGCTTATTAAGTTAACTGTTCATATAAACATCATTTTGTTTCCATGCTCCCATATAGAGTTGACGGGGACTTTGATTTAAAGGTTAAATACCTCAGTGCTTCAGTTCTTTACCTCAGTGCCTGACCCTGAATCATAAATCCGACTCCAGTACTGCTCGTTTATCAGGCCCTGCTAGCTGAAGCCTGAAGATGATGATAATGTAAAAAAATAAACGTAGCCTTCCTTTAACTTGAGAAGGAAAATGTGAACCTGTACTTTAAAAAAAAAAAAAAAAAAACTCAAGGCTGCAAGCTACTCCTAAGGTTTCTGTGAACTACTGGTAACTCGCAGTTCACTGGAGACACCTGATAGAGTATCCACCAGAAAGATCATTACCGAAGCTAAGTAACGTTTTCTTTTAGTTTTTTTGAGCACCTATATGCAATTTAAAAGGTTACAATTCTTAGTTATGTAAATTTTTCTGTAAAATGTTTTGGTTTGTGTAAATAGATATTAATCCCACACATTTACATATTTGGTGGTGATGGAATTCTCCTATACATGTCAGTTTTCACCTCTTGGTTCTGGGTTGTCTGGTTGAATCCGTGCCAGATATTATCCCCAGAATTTGCCCAGACCTTGAGCAAATATTTGAGGGCTAACTCCCTTCGTTTTTGTGGTCATGCTACAACAGATTTGTACATAAGACGCATCTTGGGGGCAATTTTACTAGTGTTTGCATCCATTACTTAGCCCTCCACCCCCTCCAAAAAGGGATTCATGCAGACAATTTCCCTATTTATATCTGAGGAAATTATTTTAATTTTCTGCAGTGTCACAAAACTGAAGACGTTTCAATTATACAATATTTCACATTTGGGTATATAGTCTGTAAACTCTCCTCACAACGTTTTGAATCTAAATGCCATTTGGGATTCTGACTGATCATCATTTTGCCGGTTAATTCCGGATGAATTAACCAAGCCCATACTATTAGCAGCATATGAACATCCTTGGAATCATGCCCATTGTCCATCCCTAGTTGTAGATTGGCCTTGGCATCATGGTGGAATTTCTTGGCTACTTTTGGGCACCCTTGCTATGTCTACCACGGGTAAATTGCTGGCCCTCGCACCATGGTAGTAATTTCATTCTTGGTACATTGTAGTCATCCTCATAATGAAGGTGTCTATCTCTGGCATAATGGTGGTATCAGGACAGTGATCATTCTTGGTATGCTAAAGCCATCCATTGCTCAATGGTGCCAAAACGCTGGTGCATTGCTTACCTTGGCCTATTGGCAGTGTTTCCTGTCTTATTGTGGCAATCTGTGGTGCAGGGGTGGTTCTGTCAGTGTGATGGTAATGTTTTCCATATTGTAGGAATCTTTTGCTCAGAGGTGATAATTCTAACATTGATTGGACATATGCAGCGCCCACGCCTGTTGCAGTGCATGCCCCTGCACAATAGTGATCATCTTTAAAATGGTTCAGATATGTTTGCTGTAATCCTGATGCTAACTGTAGCTTGGTGGTGTAATTCATGCCATATTGTTGACTGCCATGTTATGGTGCTGCCAAAGCACGAATGCAAATATTTTTCAAAACATTAGAATTCACATAGGCTCAGAGAAAAGAGTAGGTGACCCTGTATAATATATATGCTAGTATGCTTGCTTACTTGCTAAGATAACCTTCCTCCAAAACCTATGACAGGTATGCATTTGCCTGTGTTTCGTTCAGCAGGTTAGCAAGATTAAACCTATTGCATTCGTAAATGTTTTTTGTTTTTCTATAGTGTCGCACAGTTTTGGAGAGTAGAGTTCTACCTAGCAAAAGCTTACAAACGTGCAAATCACGACATCTGTGGTGCAGGTAAATAGCTATACCTCTGCCGAAGATGCCTTAGGGTGAATACAGTTGTACTGTTCAGTTAGTTCATAGAAAAATGCAAGCTGCTTCGCGGAGCTTAGCTAGTAGTGCTGTATTAAGCCATCAATTTGTTTAGAAGAACCTGCTATTAAAGACAGTGAGAATAGGTTTCTGTCTTCCAGAGTCTAGCTTATTGAAGCCAATTTGATAATCTGATATTAGTTCCAAGATATTGCCTGCAAGCAGATTAGGAATTTCCATCTCTAATGCTGAAAAAGGAAACTTTGGGGAAGGGATGAGCTCCAAGTGGCCAACTACAACACAAATGTACTTTCTAGTCTCATATGTTTGCCATGACTGTGGACAGACTGAGCTGCTAAGAAAGAGGCTGATGGTGTCAAGGTTTGTAGAAGCCTCTTTGGGACAAAGGATATTCTTCAAATAGTCTAAATACTTTCCCTAAACACAAACTCTCACTTACTTGCTTTCACTCATTCACTCTCATTGCCATGATCATTCTCAAATGCTCTCTCCATTAAACACAAAGCAGTAGTAGCAGCTATGCTGCCTTTAGTGTGCCACCTCCTGACAATTTTCACTTTTTAGTTTATGGTTTATTGCTTGTATTAAGACTCTGGGCACTGTGGAAAACTGCATTTCAGTCTTGAAACCCATGTGCCGAGCTCTGTCATAAGGTAAACGTTGTTACTTCCAGTTAGCTTATTTAATTTTCCAGTACGACTTTGGTAAAAGGTGCAGGAAATGCACAAGTGGGTTCAAAGCTCAATGTTACTTTTGGCCCGCGGTTTATAGTTACACGGCCACATGTATGTCTAAAAATGGTATCGCTCCAGAACACCATTGTGGCCTCGCTGGCTGTAGGTGAATACATTAAAGTAACATGTCAGAAAAAGAGATCTACCATGTAACAAAACCTCCTCTTATGTATTTGCTAAATCACCCTTCAAAGAGTAATTTAATTTAGTCGGTGTAGATGCTTAATGTATACAAGTGTGACATGCTAATAGTTAAGAAAAGCATGCCTCTTGATTGAACAGCTACTAACTTATTAAAAATTTAATTCTGTGGTGAAAATAGATTTTTCAAGTTGTTTGTGACAATGTAATTTTAAAAATCATCAATAGTGCAGTTTGAAAGATTATCTGGGATAAACCAATTCTGCTAGTTTTCTGTTTCTTCTATTAGTAGTAATTATCACCTCAATAAATATAGCAACTTATAAAGACAGAAAAAATTGATGCTGGGCAATCACTATATACTTTTCTGGAATGGGAGCAAATGACCAAAGCAGAGGCTTGCCTTTTGCTGTTCAGATGCCCCAGGAAGGCCCAAGTAACATGATTTTCATCAGCCTTCTCACATTCACAGCCTGAAGGAAACCTGTTCCCAGATAAGGAAGAGGTGGTGGCCCTTGTTTCAGGAGGGCTGGATCAAGGAAGCAGAAAGGGAGCTTCTAACAGAGAAGCGTGATGTCTCCCTTTTTGAATAGAGGTCCCTCGTAAGATTTACTGTGATGCAGGTCTGGACGTGCTAAAAAGAGCTGAGGTTTTGTGAGAAATCTGTATAAATTAAGTCCAGGAAGCCCACAATTACTGGTTACTACATTGGTTAAAATGTCACTCTGCTACCAGTCCCCAGATCCTAATGGAGACCCATTGCAGAGAAGTACCCAAAGCCATTGAGTCCTTTTTAATCTACAACCCTGCTAGAGAACTATGAGATCCAGAAATGGGGCTTACTCTGAACATAGCACTTGGGATTGGGTGAGATACTGAAACCATCCTAGAGACAAAAAATCCTCTCTGACTACCGAATCAAGCTTTGTCTTTCTCAAAGCTTTTGGTGGTAAGTCTGAAGGTTACATAGAGGCTTTTCAGCAGTGTATCAGACTTTGAAAAACCCATGCCAGCTGCCACATCTGCCTTGGCCACTGGAAAAATCTGAGAGCCCAAAAGTAATGGATCTGAAGTAAGATTTTTTTACCACTCTAGTGTGCAAGGCTTACCGCCTCCAAACCACCACCCTCATTCCATTGCTGTCATCCTATAATAATGCATAGGCTCATGTCTTCCCCAGACATTGTTGTTCATTGATGCTGTGCGTGTTTCTTGGTGATGTTTTTCTTAAACCTATCAATTCATATCTGATTCACTTTTCCATTTTGACCACTTTTGTGTTCTTTTGCTGATCTCTATTTCCCAGATTATTCCAAATTGGTTTCAGGTTCTTTTCTTGTGTTATTAACTTGTATGACCTGTGGTATTCCTTAAGCCTATCACAGATTTCTGTTCTTGTCATTCGCACCAGTGGATGAGCAGTTGCTCAATTTTCTGTGTTGTAACCTCATTAGGTCTCTCACTTGTCCCAAAAGACTACCTTCTTTCTGAGATGCATACACACAACTACTTTCCTTTACCCCCTAGGCCATGTTGCTTTTTCACAAATTACAGTTAAAGTGGAAACGTGCTGACTGGGGAGACGTTGTTTTTCTGCCTTGTGATTTTACCCCGCCACACCCCCAATTCCACCACCTTTGTGTAGTCCCCTTGCAACAAAAAGAATCCCCTATCTGTTAATGAACCCTTCACTTGAACATTATTTATGATCATCAGTTTTGGAGTGAGAAGGGTGATTCTCCTCATCGTGGTGAGACTGAGGTTCCTTATTGGTCAAAGGCAACCCACTGCTCATCAAGTAAGAGATTAGTGGGTGGGCATGTAATGACATTGGTTTGGATAAAAACGATTAGTATTGGGCAAAAGAAGGCCACAATACCTCAGAGTTTAGTTGGCAATTTGTATTTAAGGCTCACAACTTAAGAATCCTGGGTGCGGCTTCAACAGTAAGGTCTCTAATTGCGGTTTTGCCATGGTGTGGTAGTTCTTTACCCAGGCTTTTCAAGCACCTTGCTTTTTCTATGTCAGGAGCTGGTGACGTTTGCCAAGTATGTCGTGAACAAGTTCTTTGCCCTTGCGTCTACAAACAGTAAGGCATTTGTTGAGCTGCTCTTCTGGAAGAACACTGCGGTGGTGGTCGACATGACTGAAGGCTACCAAAACACCAAACAAGGAATCACGTAAGCACTTGTACTGCAGTATAGTCACTGAAACACTTGATGTTCACTTTACACTAACAGGAGTTAATTTAAAAATTGTCACTTACGGTGAGACCAAGTGTATTGCATATTTTGGTATGGAAGTTGTAGTACATGTATATATGTTGTAAGCGTTTTTGATCCTCAAAGATGTACAGTCTATGATTACTCATTCAGTAACACTGTACAGGTCTGTGTGGCACATTTTCAGTGTTCACTGATTCCCATGTCTGAATATCTATAGACAAACATGATCACTGGAAATATATGGAAGTGTGAAAAAAGACTGGGTAAAGCTCCTGCTTTTGTTTGAATGGCAGTGTTGATAAGCATAGGTGCAAGAAGAGTAATATTCTTATACTTCATATAGTTGTACCGTGAGAACAGATATGAAGTATATTGTTGAGGCCACGACTGGGTAGGGAAGGTAATCATTTAGATTGTAGGACAGGTAAGTATTTGGATGTTTTGTTTTGGAAGTTGATCTGGAGCTGCCAAATGACTGTGTGCATTTGTAGTTTGTGCACAGTTAATAGTGCATGCAACCCAGGCTTAGACCTTGCTCCTCTTTGGGTCTTGCGGAATTGCTCTATAAAAATCACCTTTGCCTGCTGAGGGATGTGTAAGTGCAAATATCCATTTAACCTGGTGGAAGGTATGTTTCTTTCTTGTAATCATCTGCATCGACAGTTGCAAGTCATGGAGTTTTATGAGTGAGGGTGATGTATTCTACAGCCTCTGGTGGAGATTATTCAAAAGATCAGGATACATTTAATACAAGAGCCCTATTTTCTCTGTGTATCTGATATTCTCGCCCTTCTACAGTGGGGCAAAGAGCAAACGTGTGAGGTGGACCCCAGAAGACGAGACTCAGCTGCGCGACCTCTACCTGCAGTTCAAGGAGATGCCAGGTAATGTCTAGAGATTTTGTATGTTATTTAGAAATTCCTTTGGCCTTATCCAAGTGGCAGCATGGGCACTAGGCCCTTGTTACTTTGTGCCCTTGTCAATTGGCAGTACACCATGAAACATGCCTTGAAGGGACAGGCTGTTTTTGGTGCTGGATTGTTACAATGTGTGTGGTTTATCCCTGAGTGGAGGTCCATATGGGACACACTCCACACGTTTTGCATTCTACAGTTGTGTGCCTAACAAGCCTGACTTGGGTGCAAGCCAGATTCACAGAATCTCTGATTGTTGCTGGCATGCTGCAGATTCATTTGCTTTGCACTCTTGGATAGAACAGACATGAACTTACCAGCGTTTGTGTGTTGTAAGTGGTGACAGGGTCTTGTCACTGCTTTTCCACTTTAGGTTCCTCACTGATGTTCTTACTCACAGATCAGCTCTACTGGTACAAGTGTTTCCACACAAAGGCAGAGGGTTTTTCAATAAAGATCTCATGATGGAGATCTAGGATTACAAATAAGTATTTCCTTCTGGATTACTGTGTGCCAGGAACACCATGGCTAGGCCCCACATTTTGACCTTGGGTAGTGCCAAGCCTGGGTGTGACGATCTGGCTAGGTCTGGGAGCCCATCTGTGGTAATGTGCATACGTGGGACTTGGGGGTTTTGAGCCCTGGTTTCTTTTAATCTTTATCTGTATTATTTCTTCTGATTTTTCTGTAACAGAGTTTTTCAACTGGAAACTTCATTTAAAAAAAAAAAAAAAAATTTATTTGGTTTTTGGCAGGCGTATAGCATAGCCAAAGAAGCATCACATTGATAAATCCGCACTTGCATATCATCAAAACTAGAAAAAAAAACATCCCCCCAGCCTTCCACAACAGTCCACATACACCTCAGCATATAAGTAAGCATTGTAGCAAGTATTCTCTCCCCATCTATAAACATCCCATACCACACGCCTCTCAGCACCCCTCCGTTTGCACTTAGCATTTTGGCCCAGTAGGTCATAGCTCCGTGCATATCTATTCCTCCAAGGAGTAGTATGCTATCCACCCCCAACACCTTTCCAAACCACTTGGGACAGCCCCTGTCGGTGTATGTTTCCTGTTCTGCCACCATAAATGCATCCATCCACCTTCTTCACGTTTCCAAGGTTGGACATATCTCGGATCCCCATAGACTGGCAATGTCTCTCTTGGCCACCACCAGCCCAAGGTCGCAAAACAGGAGCTTAGCCCATGGCACGTCAATGCCATTAGGAATTCCCAGAAGAATACATTTTGGGTCTAATAGTATCTGCTCCAATAACACCCCGTGTAATTCCCTCACAATCTCTTTACAGTATTCCTGAAGCACTGGGCATCACCAGATTGTATACAGGAAGGTGCCAATATTCCTGTGACATCTTAAACAGTTCGGGTGTTGTGCCCTTTCCATAGCATGCAGACGTCTATCATAGTATATCCTATGAACGATCTTAAATTGGATTAGCCTCAGTCTAGACCTAACAGCTACTTCCCGTGGAAACATCAATGCTGCCTCCCAATCCACATCTTCCATTTCCCCTAGGTCTGTCTCCCAGTGGCTGCATAGTCTGAGAAATGTGTCAGGCATGTTGTTATTAATAGTCCTATACGTCATGGGCTTTTGTGTCTAAGCTCTCCAGCAATAATACGCCTTGTAGTGGGGAGTAGTTGGGTATCCCCACCCCCAGAAGGGCCCTCTGCTTTCCATGCATGCTGCAAATGCACGTAATGCAAGAACTGCATCCTACTATGCACATACTTGGTCTGAAGGGATGTGAAAGGCATGATACCTCCCCCCTCCATAACATCCCCCTCCACCGGATTCTTAAGACAATCTGTGAAAAGCTCTGCAAGGGCAGGATGATTTGGTGAACCCCACAGCTCAGTAAAAATTCTGTATTGTATTCATAGTACTATGCAGTGTGCGAGTGAGGAGGGTTACCATGCAGGGATGGCTACAGTAATTGCTGTGTGATGTTCATTTTCTGGGAGCATGTTCTTGGAGGAGGATGGTGAAGATTCCTCTGATTGTCCATTGCTCTGTTCTTCTTCTTGCAGATACAGATGTAGATGTCATTGATAACATTTTAGCGCATCTTAAGACCCCAAACACAAAGACCCGCAGACAGGTCATCCTCCATCTGGTGGAAATGAACCTGATCAACAATGCCTGGGAGTTCAAGCGCGAGAGGTGAGCATGTGGGAAATTAGTCATAAAATGAGTGTACCCCTGAGATTAAGTGTTGCGGTGCCAATGAGTGTTTATGCAAGGTTATGTGCAAGCCTGAAGGAGTGTTTAGAATGTAATGGTTCATATGCCAGAGAAGTGAGTATGCTTGCAAATTTACTTTGCATAGGCAAAGTAATCAATTCACCCTCATCTAGCCTGTACAGTGGCTGGGACATCCTTCGCCATAGAAATAAGAGTGGATCTCAAGAGGGCTGTCTGTGCACCAGTCATCCAGTAATAATCAATGCTATGTTATCTCTTTGACTTTGGCTCATTTTTTGTCTTCTAATTCGACTTCAGGCTTATTGATTGAAGGGTATTGACAGCTTTACCTCCATCAAGAGATCTGCATTTGAAAATGCCCCTCAGGATTAGTGATCCGCAAAAATCTGCATTGGAACCAATGTATGAAAATTAAAGGTTGGGTGCCTTGTGTATATTAAATCAAACATACTCCAGGCATAGAACCTACTATGTAAGTGACCAGTTGGGCAATCAGAGGTAAAACATGACTGTGCCTTTTAAAGCATAGTAGAATGTTGGGGGTAATGCTTGTCACACATAGATGCTTGTAACATTTGATTGATTCTTTCCCAGCCCATACTGGTCTTTAAAAAGCTCCGCAGCAAAGATACACTGTTATTTTCCCAAAAAATCTAGTCGTCCCCTGGCTGTACTTTCAGTACAAACTTTCCATTAGGGGATTTGTATTCAGAATTCATAACTACTGAATTTGTATCCTATTTATGGAATCGCAGACAGAGAAAAATCATGTTATAAATGAGTGTGTCTAGGTCACTGGAAAATACTTAAATTACAGGGTGTTAGTCTTAAGTTTAAATCCCCCCACCCCCCTCCAAAAAAAAAAAAAAACAGTGACTTGGAGTGCTCAGTTATGGCACCAGTGCACCATAATTTCCTCTCTCCCATGCAGTACTCAAGAAGCGTGACAAAACTGAAAAGGTTACTGCAGTTGAAATTGTGGGAGTTTGGAGTGAAGTGCCTTATTCGCCGCATGGCACAAGCAAAATAAAAATTAGCACTGGCATCAGAGCCCCACACTCAAGAAGTCTCCGGTATTAGCACTCACACGTCATGGATGATGTGACTGCTGATGACAGGTGTCCATTGTATTGGGATAGCATTATGATTGTGTTTACCACAACTGGGCAATTAAAATTTGTGCTTAACGTAACCGTAAGGCCACATGATGAAAGTTCTTTTCTGTGAATTTGGGGATTTTGTATCAATAACCCTGCTGTTTTGTTTGATACAAATCTTTACAATTTGGATAGTGGTTCTAAAACAGAGACCAAAAGCACTGGATCATTGATTTACCTGTCGAGTTCTCCCATTTCCTTGGATTAAAAAGCACCCTATTTCGTGATTTGTTCCAGAAGTTTTCTTGTATGGGAACTAAATCAGTTCCACTGTGTTTCTTGCTCCTCAGTTTGCCTTAAGTTGTGACAGGAAAGGATTTAGCTTTGGCCGGTGAAAATAGTCAACCTTTCTGTGTCAAGTTGCAATCAGACTTGCCTGGCAAGACCTACAGTTAACTGCAACCCTCATATTTGCATTTTGGAATGTGAGAGTCTGAAGAATATGCAAAAAATAATAATTTACCTCTAAGGGGTTGTCTAACACTTTCAGGTGGGTATCTTGGGAGCTGAGCTAAACCTACCCTAGCCTAACTCACCTGGTCTTGATTAATATTTGAAACTTCAGGTTCAATAATCCTCGTGCATAGCTATGTGAAAATCCATCACTCCTTCATAGTAGCTTAACATTCTGCTTGGCGCTGCCTAGGAAGGGTTGGCAAACCATCCCACGTTTTGGTCTTGCAGCACCATAACATCTGTATTGAATTAGAGGCAAGTTACAACCAAGCATTATGGTATGTATGCCTTTCTTCACAGTCCAAATACTTTTATTATTATAAAAGTGTAGAGGCCAATGTTGCTGTGTTTTTGATTCTACTAAGAGCCAGCAGTTTTGTCAACGCTGTTACCTCACCCGGTGATGCTGTAACATTTTTCACAGTGTGGGTGCTGCCATCTGTGTTACATCACTGAAGTCATAGGGATGGGAAAAATTAAAGTCTCACACAAAGATCAAGTGTAGCAAATGAGCTGCACCCATTCAGCAGGAGAGTTGTAAGTGTATGCTATGAAGCTGGTTGTAGATTTTGGAAAACACTTTTACAGATATATTACTAAGACATGGTGTGGTAAGACAGTCATTTACAGACACTACATTTTTCATTGAAATAACCTCTACGTTTGCTTAGACTTGCAATTTTACTGCTAAAACTATAGCGCACACAGTGTGGAAATTGGGTTTCAGCAAGTAATTATCATTTGCACAAATCACTAGGTAAAGTGTCTTGATTTGTTTTGATCCTATTAACAATCTTTTATCACACTTCAAAATTACAAGTGAAACTTTAATTTGTGCTTTCTTAATTGTGGATTTTTTAAAATATATTTGTACTGTCCATTGACAGGTATTAAAATGTAAAAATTGACAGCCTTTCCTTCCACACTCTTTATACTTAAACAGGATTGTCATTCAGTTCACATTAAAATGTCCTCTCACTTTGAAGACAGAGAATGAAAAGAAAACCACAAGTTTAATTGTCAGGTGTGGCTGTAGATACATATGATCTGCATACTCCTGCAATCTTGTTTTGGGTCTGGAGTTGTGCAAGGTGTTTTTCTTCGAAGAAGTCGTTTGAGTCGCAAGGTTAAGTGACGACTCCTCTCGGTGATAAGGTGCATTGGCATAGACTCAATTGTTAGATTGTTTTCTCTCCGTTGTCTGGTTCGGATGTGTGTGCTGTCACTTCGTGTTTCGACTCCATTCTCTTCTCTAGCTTCAATGATATTGTAATTGTTTGCGCTTTCTCCATCTACACCTCCTTGGAAAACACTGCCGGTTCAACTCCATTTACCAAAGCCCCTTTTGGGCGCTGCCCTTCGGGGCCTACCTTTGATGTTGTTACTAATCTTTCTGAAAATACTTCACTGGTGAAGGAACACCCCCCCCCCCCCTTTTGGTTCTGTTTGACTTGTCGTGTGAAGTTCCCGCACACGGACCAACATTTGGTGTGCAACGTGTCTGTCCCCAGACCACAAAGAATCCGACTGCAATGCGTGCAGATCCATCAGATCACAGAAGACACTTCGGGACTGCAGGGCTCAGAACCATGGACGACACTCCCCACATTTTTTTTTGTGAGGAGCACACCCAGGAGCAACCAACCGTGAAGAGGAGGAGGCCTTCTCTCCCGATGAAACCTTCGTCCTCGAGGTAGATTTGGAGATGCATGAACTTCCATCTGCTCAACCCATGAGTACTGCAGCCACAGCCTCCAATCCAAGCCAACCAAAATAGTTTCGCTTTGACTGTACCACAATCTGAGGTCACGGGTCTACCACTGCTACCTGGCCATGGTCAGATACAGAAAACTGTTTTGGATGCCCTGTCCTCGGGTCCGGTGCCAAAAGTACATGCCAAGCCCCAACCTTCCGACCTCTTCCAACTTCTTCCACCTCGAAGTCCAAAACTTCTGGCTTGAAACCTTTGGAGCCAACACCTACAAAGACTTCCTCTGCCTCTGTTTCACCTGTCAAACCCATTTTGGAGAAACTGGACATTCGACAAGGGAAAATCCACATTCAAGTGGGGGACTGGCTGTAGGAGGCTGGACTGGCTTGTAGTGAGTACCAAGGGGTACTTGCACCTTGCACCAGGCCCAGTTATCCCTTATTAGTGTATAGGGTGTCTAGCAGCTTAGGCTGATAGATAATGGTAGCTTAGCAGAGCAGCTTAGGCTGAACTAGGAGACGTGTGAAGCTACTACAGTACCACTTAGTGTCATATGCACAATATCATAAGAAAACACAATACACAGTTATACTAAAAATAAAGGTACTTTATTTTTATGACAATATGCCAAAGTATCTTAGAGTGTACCCTCAGTGAGAGGGTAGGAAATATACACAAGATATATACACACAATAGCAAAAATATGCAGTATAGTCTTAGAAAACAGTGCAAACAATGTATAGTTACAATAGGATGCAATGGGGAAACATAGGGATAGGGGCAACACAAACCATATACTCCAAAAGTGGAATGCGAACCACGAATGGACCCCAAACCTATGTGACCTTGTAGAGGGTCGCTGGGACTATTAGAAAATAGTGAGAGTTAGAAAAATAACCCTCCCCAAGACCCTGAAAAGTGAGTGCAAAGTGCACTAAAGTTCCCCTAAGGACAAAGAAGTCGTGTTAGAGGAATAATGCAGGAAAGACACAAACCAACAATGCAACAACTGTGGATTTCCAATCTAGGGTACCTGTGGAACAAGGGGACCAAGTCCAAAAGTCACAAGCAAGTCGGAGATGGGCATATGCCCAGGAAATGCCAGCTGTGGATGCAAAGAAGCTTCTACTGGACAGAAGAAGCTGAGGTTTCTGCAGGAACGAAAAGGGCTAGAGATTTCCCCTTTGGTGGACGGATCCCTCTCGCCGTGGAGAGTCGTGCAGAAGTGTTTTCCCGCCGAAAGAACGCCAACAAGCCTTGCTAGCTGCAAATCGTGCGGTTAGCGTTTTTGGACGAGAGGGGACGTCGAGCAAGACAAGGAGCCCTCTCAGCAGCAGGTAGCACCCGGAGAAGTGCCAGAAACAGGCACTACGAGGATGCGTGAAACGGTGCTCACCTGAAGTCGCACAAAGGAGTCCCACGTCGCCGGAGACCAACTTAGAAAGTCGTGCAATGCAGGTTAGAGTGCCGTGGACCCAGGCTTGGCTGTGCACAAAGGATTTCCGCCGGAAGTGCACAGGGGCCGGAGTAGCTGCAAAAGTCGCGGTTCCCAGCAATGCAGCCCAGCGAGGTGAGGCAAGGACTTACCTCCACCAAACTTGGACTGAAGAGTCACTGGACTGTGGGGGTCACTTGGACAGAGTCGCTGGATTCGAGGGACCTCGCTCGTCGTGCTGAGAGGAGACCCAAGGGACTGGTAATGCAGCTTTTTGGTGGTGCTTGCGGTTGCAGGGGGAAGATTCCGTCGACCCACAGGAGATTTCTTCAGAGCTTCTGGTGCAGAGAGGAGGCAGACTACCCCCACAGCATGCACAAACAGGAAAACAGTCGAGAAGGCGGCAGGTTCAGCGTAACAGAGTTGCAGTAGTCGTCTTAGCTACTTTGTTGCAGTTTTGCAGGCTTCCAGCGCGGTCAGCAGTCGATTCCTTATCAGAAGGTGAAGAGAGAGATGCAGAGGAACTCGGCTGAGCTCTTGCATTCGTTATCTAAAGTTTCCCCAGAGACAGAGACCCTAAATAGCCAGAAAAGAGGGTTTGGCTACCTAGGAGAGAGGATAGGCTAGCAACACCTGAAGGAGCCTATCACAAGGAGTCTCTGACGTCACCTGGTGGCACTGGCCATTCAGAGCAGTCCAGTGTGCCAGCAGCACCTCTGTTTCCAAGATGGCAGAGGTCTGGAGCACACTGGAGGAGCTCTGGACACCTCCCAGGGGAGGTGCAGGTCAGGGGAGTGGTCACTCCCCTTTCCTTTGTCCAGTTTCGCGCCAGAGCAGGGCTAAGGGGTCCCCTGAACCGGTGTAGACTGGCTTATGCAGAATTGTGCACATCTGTGCCCAACAAAGCATTTCCAGAGGCTGGGGGAGGCTACTCCTCGCCTGCCTTCACACCATTTTCCAAAGGGAGAGGGTGTAACACCCTCTTTCAGAGGAAGTTCTTTGTTCTGCCGTCCTGGGCCAGGCCTGGCTGGACCCCAGGAGGGCAGATGCCTGTCTGAGGGGTTGGCAGCAGCTGCAGTGAAACCCCAGGAAGGGCAGTTTGGCAGTACCAGGGTCTGTGCTACAGACCACTGGGATCATAGGATTGTGCCAACTATGCCAGGATGGTATAGAGGGGGCAATTCCATGATCATAGACATGTTACATGGCCATATTCGGAGTTACCATTGTGAAGCTACATATAGGTAGTGACCTATATGTAGTACACGCGTGTAATGGTGTCCCCACACTCACAAAGTTCAGGGAATTGGCTCTGAACAATGTGGGGGCACCTTGGCTAGTGCCAGGGTGCCCTCACACTAAGTAACTTTGCACCTAACCTTTACCAGGTAAAGGTTAGACATATAGGTGACTTATAAGTTACTTAAGTGCAGTGTAAAATGGCTGTGAAATAACGTGGACGTTATTTCACTCAGGCTGCAGTGGCAGGCCTGTGTAAGAATTGTCAGAGCTCCCTATGGGTGGCAAAAGAAATGCTGCAGCCCATAGGGATCTCCTGGAACCCCAATACCCTGGGTACCTCAGTACCATATACTAGGGAATTATAAGGGTGTTCCAGTAAGCCAATGTAAATTGGTAAAATTAGTCACTAGCCTGTTAGTGACAATTTGGAAAGAAATGAGAGCATAACCACTGAGGTTCTGATTAGCAACCTCAGTGAGACAGTTAGTCACTACACAGGTAACACATTCAGGCACACTTATGAGCACTGGGGCCCTGGGTTACCAGGGTCCCAGTGACACATACAACTAAAACAACATATATACAGTGAAAAATGGGGGTAACATGCCAGGCAAAATGGTACTTTCCTACACTGGCAGCAAACCTGTCATGGCTTCCTCTCCTTCACCACTCAAGAGGAAGCTGACTTTTGAGGAAGCATTGGATCTGTCCCTTCCTCTTTGGAAAAAAAAACATGGACAAGGCCACCAGCCCTGCCTTTCTTCCACTTGCTTCCATACCTCCTCCTCCACCACCTTCACCACTATCTCCACCACTAAATCATTCTCCTCCACCATTATCGTCACCTGAGGAATCCTTGGACAGGTCACCTCAGGGGTCACCACATTTTGACACCGGGGCCTCAAAGGAATGATCCATGGCCCATGTACAACATAGGTCCCAATATAGATAATGACCCTGATCTTCACAAAGCTTAACACCTCACCCCCAAGGACTCAGCCTCTTATCAGAAGGTCATAGTGAGAGCAGCAAACTTCCACAATGTGAAGCTACACAAGGAGCCACTAAAATACTTCCTTTTTGACACTATCCACCACTCACAAGGACACTCAGTATTTGCCCATTCTAATGGTTATGATACGGCATACTAAGGATATTTTTAAGGACCCTATTAGAGCTAGGGATGTGATACCGCAAGTGGACAATAAATGCAATCTGCACCATCTGGCCCAGGTCAACTGTCTCCATACTTTCTAGTTGCCACCACAGCCTGCAAGAGGTCCAACTCCCAAACCACTGGAGACACATTGCCTCCAGCAAACGGACAGACGCTGCAGGGAAAAGGTTTGCAGCCCATTGGTGTATTGCCAATTCCCAGGCTGTCCTAGTGTGGTATGATAGAACTCACTGGGACGAGATGGAGGAGTTGCTTCAGTACCTCCCAGAGGAGTCCATCATTCTTTTGTGTTGCTAAAGTTGCCCTAAGTGGGAAGGGTATGCCCAGACGTGGGTCCCTTGCTCACTGTGTCACTGGATTCAAGCTAGCCTGGCTGATGAAGGGTGAACCCTGAAACCGGTCCCAGGATGCTTGTTTCTGGTCCAGTGAGGACCTGGCTTGGCAGTTCGGGCTGGACTGTTCCCATGAGGAACAGGGTCAAGACTGATTTGCATATGGCTGGGTCGGCATGGTGAGCAAAAGAACGATGGATTAAACCCAGATCTGTGACTGGGGGTGAGTGTTTGCATTGTTCAGCACTCCGTCCAACATCCTTTTGTGTTGCTAAAGCACAGACAAAGGGGCAAATAGCTGGTAGCTGAAGGGCAAACAATCACTAACACCTCTATACGGTTTACCCCATATGCTGCAGACACTACGGCACAGGGAAGTAACATGCATGTTCTCCTAAGGCGTCACACTTGGCTCAGGATTTCTGGTTTCAAACCTGAAGTTCAACAGGCTATTTTAAGCATGCCTTTTGACAAGGAGCACTTCTTTGGTCCCCAAGTAGACTCAACTTTCGAGGAGATTAAGAAAGATACAGAGACTGCTAAGGCTGTGGGAGCACTACAGACACCTACACGCATGCAGACTTTTCCTCACCCAACCTGCTGTGGGGCTTATTCAGAGGCATCCACCTCGCAACAAAAGCAATCACAAGGTTCCTATACCAGGAGCTACCACAGTGGCTTATTTAGAGGCAATAACAAGGCTATCAATCAATCAGTATTTATAAAGCACAGCTACTCACCCGTGAGGGTCTCAAGGCGCTGGGGGGCGACCTCATCTGAAGAGCCACATCTTGAGGTTCTTTCTGAAGATGGTGACCGATGGGGTTTGTCTGAGTTGCAGGGGGAGGTTGTTCCAGCTCTTCACTGCAGTGTAGGTAAAAGATTGTCCTCTGGTAGTGGCCATCTGGGCGGAGCAGAGGGATCTGGCGGGGGTGTGGAAGGAGATGCGGCGGTTGAGGTAGGCCAATCGTGTGTTGTTTATGGCATTGTACGTGTGAGTGAGAAGCTTAAAGTTGATTAGCTTCCCGACTGGTAGCCAGTGGAGGGTCCTCAGGTGTTGGGAAATGTTCTCGGCTAGGGAGGTCCAGAATGAGTCTGGCAGCGGCCTTCTGGATGAGCTGAAGTTTTTTGATGTTTCTAGTTGAGGTGCCGGCATAGAGTGCATTGCTGTAGTCTAGCTTGCTCGTGACTAAGGAGTGGGTGACTGTCCTGCAACAGTTTGCTGGGATCCATCTGAAGATCTTCCGGAGTTTGCGGAGTGTGTTCCAGCAGGAGGCGGTGACAGTTTACTTGGTGGGTCATGGATAGGGAGGAGTCTAGGATGATTCCTAAGTTGCGGGTGTGCTCGGTCGGCGCAGGTGGGGCGCTGAGGGATGTGGGCCACCCTGAGTCATCCCAAGCTGAGGTGGCGTTTCCGAAGATGATGAGCTCAGTCTTGTCGGAGTTGAGCTTGAGGCAGCTTTCTCTCATCCAGGTGGCGACGGCTTCCATTCCTGCGTGAAAGTTCCTTTTGGCTGTGTCTGGATCTTCGGTGAGGGAAATGACGAGTTGTGTCATCGACATGTGACACGATGTTCATACCGTGGCTTCTGATAATGGCAGCAAGAGGGGCCATGTATACGTTGAACAGCGAGGGACTCAGTGAGGATTATTGGGGGACTCCGCAGTTGACTCCTGTGGGTCTGGAGGTGTAGGGCAGGAGTCTGACCCTCTGCGTCCTCACGGAGAGGCAGGAGTGGATCCATTTCAGGGCTCTTCCGCAGATTCCCATGGCTAGAGGTAAAGGTGCCCCCACAGAGCCACACCCTCTGCCAAATAGTGACTACCCTATCCTACCCGCAAGCACACAACACCTGCCTGGGGCAGACTGCAATATTTCCATGCCACATTGCATTCCATCGCCACAGACAAGTGGGAATTAGCCGTTATCCCACATGGCTAATGTCTGGAGCTCATTACCACACACTGCCCAACATTCCACCTCGCCCTCACAGGTTACCACAACGAACATCAAACATTTTGCAAGCAGGAAGTCAAGCCCATCTCCTCAAAGGAGCCATAGAACCTGTTCCTTTCAACATCTGGGTTCAGAAGTATATTCTCTGAGCTTCCCAAACACCAAAAAGGACATTCTTAGATCTCAGGCCTTTAAACATCCTATCAGAGCACTTCCACATGGTCACCTTACATGATGTCATTCCACTTCTTCAGCAAGGCAACTTTATGGCAACACTAGACCTGAAGGACCCCTGCCTTCATTTACCATTACACGAGAATTCAAAACAATCTGATAGAAACTTCTATTTGCATATTCCTTACCTTTTGAATTTCCTGAGGTGTCAGTCTGGTCTGGAGATTTTACCTGAGGAGAACCCCTGTGCGTGCCATAAGGCGGCTTCAGTCAGCTCTATATCGGTCATCGATGTTGTTTGTGATGGATATGACATCGCAGGTCCTCTATAGGCGCCACCCTGGCGGTCAGACATCAGTTCTTTTCTTTCCACGCCAGCCAGCACTGATCCAAAGATAGCTACCCCTCAGTCAGTTTTTGACAGGCCTTTTTCAACTCTGTCGAAGTTTTTTCAAGTTATATGGTGCATTGAGGATGTCCGCTAGGAGGACCGGGTTCAAGCCTTGCAGGTCCTGTCATCAGGCGATGTTGGTGACTGATCTGCATCTCGTGTGCCTTTGGTGTCTGGAACGCGACCAGTAGTCGTGCTCTGAGTGCCAGGTCATGAATCCGAAGGCTTTGAGGGAACGGTCCCTAAAGCTGATGGCGGTCTGGCGCTCAGCTCTGCATAAGTCCCGATCTTGGTCGAGAGGAAGGTCTCTAGATCGGTTGTGGAGCCCCTCCTCCTCTTCGTTCCATTTCAAGTCCTCTGGACTTTCAGATTAAGTCGAGGCATAAGAAGTCGAGGAAACCGAAAAGCTCTTTGACTTCACCCCATCTGTTGGCCTATGTGTCGTCAATTGAGTCCTCCATCTGTGGAGCCTGTCTCTGGGCCGACTTCGCACTCCCCTGGGTTTCCGAGAGACGGTGCAACCCCTGCCAAGCTTAAAAAAAATTATGTGACCATCCGCCTCATCTTTGGGAAATCCGGCGCCTTTAGGCCCCATGGAGTCGGAAGGGGCCCCTGCAGGTTCCAAGCTGGTGGCCTCGACTCTGAGGGGTACCCATGGATCTGACCAGTCCCGTTTGTACCACTTCAACCTTCCCCGGTGCCAGTTCAGACATCGATGCACCCATCCTCAATGCCAACTCCGACGCAGACTCCGGCACCAGCAGAGGGCTTGGCCTCTATATGAGCCTTATTATTATGGTCTTGGTTACGGTGAGGAAGGGGAAGGGTCGCTGGACCCTTTAGAATACCAGCTCCAAGACACAATGGATTGGCGTATGGACCTAGGTGAAGCCAGTGGACTGGATACCTCCCCATATACTGGCATGCTCTCTCCCCTTACCGAGGCTACGGAGGACTGTGTGTCATAATCAGTGCTGGTGCAGAGAGCACGCAAGGTCTTGGACCTTGAGTTGCCTTTGGTTGCAGTGAGGATTAACCGCCTGGCAGAGGTGCTTCAGCCTGGGGTTCATCCGCTGAACCCCTGCTTGTCTTTAATGAAGCCCTTATGGACATCCTTCTAGGTACCTAGTCCAAACTCAGCACATGGGCTCCTGTGAACAGGACCATTGCCCGCCACAATCGCCCTGCACCGGATGACCCAGGTTACCTAACGGAACACCCCACCCCTGACAGCTTTGTTATCCAAACCTCCTCTTTCCATGCCGCGTTCCCTTCCGCACCCCCTGGATAGGGAATCCAAGAGGCTGGACACACTTGGGAAGATGTTTTCTTCCACCAGCCTGGCATTGTGGTCTGTGAACACAGCATGCCTTTTGGTCTGTTGTTCCCACATTCTGTGGGATTTGGTTACGCAAGTGCTACTACAGGTCTCAGAGGAGGTCCGGCCTGTACTTTCCCAAGCAGTTGTTGATGGAGAGATGCAGCAAAGTTCATGGTTCGATGTGGACTTGACACGACTGACTCTCTGGACAGAACGGTTGCATCATCAGTGGTCCTTAGGCGCTGGGCCTTGTTGAGGACATCTGGCTTTTTTTGGGGGGGATGGCCAAGCTAACGTTAAGGACATGCCCTTTGATAACACTTGTCTCTTCGGAGAGAGCAGACTCTGCACTCGAGCTCTTCAAGGATTCCTGTGATATGGCCAGGTCCTTGGGCCTCACAGCTGCCCCTTGTCCACCTCAGTTGCTTTTTGCCCTTTCGTGGCTACGGAAGGGGCGCCCAACCACGTCCGTTACCCTCCAGGCAACACTGCGCATGCTGCCCAGTCTCGGCGTTGCTGGAATCCACTATCCTAATGGATCAGGGAGCCAGCACTCTGGTCAGTCCACTCCACAAGCCTCCCCGCTGTTGCCTCCAAAGCTTCCTAGTCTGACACTGCCCCGCAAGGGACCAGTCAGGGGCCGGATCCGCCGTCGCCTGCTCCGCTGGCAGTCTTTCACGTCAGACAGGTGGGTTTTACAGCTAGTCTGAAGGGTCTACTACATCCACTTAAAGACTACCCCTCCATCCATGCCACCACCATATGATTGAATGGTATCCTTAGAGAGGGTCCCTGTGCCAGACATAGGTCGTGGCTGTTATTCCCACGTCTTTCTGGTACCTGAAAAGGACAAGGGCCTCTGCCCTATCCTAGATCTTCAGTCCCTCAATCTCTTTCTCAACAAGAAGTTCTAAGTGCTCACTCTGGCTCAGGTTTTATATGGCCTGGACCCAGGAGGCTGGATAGTAGTGTTGAACTTTCAGGACCCTTATTTTCATATCTCGGTCCTGCCTGCCCACAGACGTTACTTGTGGTTCATGGTGGGCCGCAAGCACTTTAAGTTCACCGTGCTCCCTTTGAGCCCTGATAGCAGTCTTAAACCGAAGTCTACTTTCCTTCCACCAGCACAGGCTGACAATGCTACTGAGATTATTTTTTTACAAATTAGTTACAAATGACCTTTACTCGTGGGAGGACTCACTCCAACCATATAATGACCACCATGTTGAAAATCTTACCCATTATGAGAGGGTAGCCCTTAAACAACTATTGTCAGAGCAAGAAATTATAATTAAAGAGACAGACAAAGGGGCAATATAGTCGTCATGAATAAACGGGACTACATTAAAGAAATTGACAGACAGCTTTCTGACACTGCTGCCTATGAAATATTTGATTTCAACCCTCTCAGAATTATCACCAACCTCTTAGATGCCCAACTTAAGAGCTGGTGGGACCTCTGTCTTATTACAGACCTGGAATTTAAATGTACTTGTAACCGCCACTGCAAGGCACCCTACATCTTTATCTTGCCTAAAATACATAAACAAGGGGGCCTTCCCTCCAGATAGTCCTATTATTTCTGGCATTGGTTCCCCCACGGAACGCCTTTCTGAATACATTGACACTTTTCTCCAACCTTTTGTATGCAGCTTGCCGAATTTTATTTGAGATATGAAGGACTTTCTTAATCAACTTATGGGCTTCACCTAAACCTAGGACTGTCACTTTGTGACACTGGACATTCCATCACTTTACACCTCCATTCCCAGATTCAGGAGCCTAAAAGCAATTCAGCATTTTTCATCTGCTAGGGACGCTACCCTTCTGGAACATACGGACATGCTTATTGATATGATTTCGTTTATACTTGACGACAATGTTTTTTTTGTTTTTTTTACACAATTGCACCAGGTTCCGTCAATGTCAAGGGGTGGCCATGGGTGCTAAATTTTCTCCCTCGTACGCTAATCTCTACATGGGCTGGATTGAAAAGACATTCATTTGGTCCAAATGTCCACCACACTTAAGCCAACAGATGGTCTTTTGGAGTCGCTATATTGACAACGTTTTAGTCATTTGGACAGGAAATGTTTACTATCATCATTTGTTAATTTTCTTAACAGCAACCCACACAACATTTCCTTTACATACCATCACCATCAAGATGACATAGCTTATCTAGATGTGAACCTCTACTGTAAGGATGACAAAATTCTCTCAACTCTATACAGAAAATCTACTGCATGCAACCCGATTTTACATGCCATTAGCTCACACCCTAAGTAGCGGAATCATGCAGTCCCCTATGGGGAAATGTCGGGACTGACGCAACTGCAGTGAGGACAGTAACTTTCAGGCTGAACTGCATATCCTTGAATGGAGGTTCCGTTCCAGGGGCTACTCAACCTTTTTTACTAAAAAAAAGCTAGGCAAAGAATACTTAAGGTCCAACACCAGGCCCTTCTTACTAACAAAGCTAAGCCCCATAAAAGTGCTCCTAAACTGGCTCTCATTATTCCATAACATTACCAGAACCACATCTTTTTTAAAGTTGTCTCGCCACTGGCATATACTCAGTTTAGACACCATCTTACGTGATCACATTTTTAAGAGGCCGCAGATCACCTACAGTAGGGGTAAAACCTTTCGCAACACACTGTACCCTAGTCTCTTGGCTAAAGATATTACACAAACTAATTGGCTTAACACATTATCTCAGGGCTTCTACAAATGTGGACACTGCAATATGTGCCAATTTGCCCTAGACAGATTTAAATTTCATGTACATGTGGGACTTTGTATGGCCCTGTATAGCCTGTTGCTTCATTTTGCTCCTTCGGACCACCATTTCCATCGGAACCGGCAGGCCCACACCAGTGTTTGTTACCTACTGTTGCATATTGTCTTACCATTCCTTGCTATATACCTTTACTTTGAGTGAATGGTATATACTTGATCTGGGGCCTCCACTCTTAATTTATTATTTGTTTTGTATTTCCTATTTTTTGGTTTTGTACAACTGTTTTTTCTCACTACCGTATTCTTCATTGCATTTTATTTTAACAATTTTTGTTTTGTGACGAATTTCCCAATGCAATTCACATTTGCTTTTTTTCTTTTGTTTGACTTCCCTTCCATTTGACATTATTATATATCTTTGTATGTTTCAATCTTACACGCACACATTTGTTCATTTAAATAACCAGCTCTACTTTAATACTTATACTTTTTGTCGCCTATCTTCTGCCTTTACTTTTTTCACTTAAAGACTGGACATTTTAGATGTCTCTAACTCCTTCATGAGTTTGGCATGCTTGTTGAGCATTCTTTTGATTGCATAATCGATTCCTATCACTTCTACGTCCTGACATTTAACCTTGAGTGCCCATGACATGTATGTGGTGATTACGACATTCCTTCTTTTTTTTTCTGTTCTTCCTGCATGCACTTTTTCCGATTTTACGTTTTCTCAGGTCTCTGTTATTATTATAATGTATTGACTTTCCCTCTTGGATTTGCTGTATTCAACTTTGTTTTTCATAAGTTTTTCACACATAAGGTAAGCCCCCTTTGTTTTGTTTGTACCCTAACCACCTGACTGGCACTGTTTTAACGTGGTTTCCCTATGCTAACACAGGTGCTGGGGACTTATCATGGCCCTTTTCTTGTCTCGGTAACACCATCAAACCACTGCCCAGCACTCGCACTATGGCCTTCAAGCCTCAGAGTACTTTTTACCACAATACAAGTACTTATTCACCATATTACTGGTCCCTTTTTCGTATATTTCTGATATAGCACACTCCATTCTGCATGTACAGGGATCTAGGGGCAGAACTTGGCTTCTTTTGCTTTTAATTTGACACGCTCGCTTCTGGCTCTTGCTACTGCGTACTTAGCCTCATACTCCACCACCTGGTTTTACTTACTGCACTTCCTAATATTAGCCCATGTTCGTATTCATTACCCATTGGCTTTCATTTCTACTTACCAAGGCCCGGCGCTTGTTTTACGGCTTCCCGCACCCAGAGCGCTTTTTCTTCATATTACAAGCACATTTTTAAGGTTTTCCACCAGACCTGGTTTTTATTGTTCTTCATTCGGCCCTTATCCAAGCCACTCTACACATACTGGTGTCTGGGGGTACATTTTGGCTTCTTTTGCGAAGATTTTTTTTTTTTTTTTTGTGTTTTTTTTTTTTTTTTACACGCCCGTTTCTAGTTAATGCTGCTTTGTTGTTGGCCATTTGCGGCCTTATACTCTTCCACCAAACTTTAACTCATTGTACTTCCCAATATTAACTCACATTTTTTCTTTATTACTCCATCCGCTTATTTAGGTCCTTGATTGTCGTTCTTGTTTTTGCCATTTTTTCCTCTGCCAGTTCTACAGGGCATTTAGACCGATACTTCACATGCTCCTATTACATCGCTGATCCTTCTACTGTTTGCTACTGTCATATACATTTTTTTTCCTGAACATTTTTTTGGTCCAGTCAGGTCCTAATTTACTGGTGCTTTCATCATTTCTCTTATCTGTAGATTTCTCCGCTCTCGCACATAATATATTCTTTTTGTCCTTCTCGATTGCCAGTACACGTGTGTGAATATTGGGATGCTGTTTCTCTTCTCCTCTTGAGTTCACAGTGGTCTGTCTTTTATTTCTACTAGGGTTATCTGTGAGCACAGATTTTCTTAGTGATCACTGAATTGGGATGTTCATGTAACTTGTGAATTTTGTTATGTTACGCTATGTTTTATTTTTTAAACTGTACGTGTACACAGTGTAATATTATCCTTTTTGGTCTTGTGGTGTTAATCTTGCAGCCTTGAAGAAGTCGTCTCGGACAAAATACATCTCTGCTGCCTTGCTTTGATCTGGGCTAAAAAACATTTCAAACTAACTGATAGGCCACCTGATTTGGATACGTTTGCTGACATTGGACTAGTTCTAAATGCTGGTGTTTTGTTGCTCCTTATAGTGTTTTCTGTGCATTTCCCTGATGGTTCAACATCTGGCAGGCTCTCTGAACGCCAGAGCAGATGAACTCGGCCGACAATTGTTAGTCAATCACTAATGGTGTCTCCATCTGGAGGTGGCACAAGGTCTCTTTTAGGAGTGGGGAAAGCCTTGGTTAGATCTGCTCACCCCGCAGAGATCTAACAATGTCAGCAGTACTGTGTGTTGAAGTATCCAAGGCAGCAATTGTTGGGTGACGCTTTTCTTGAGTGGAACTCAGGCCTCCTCTACGCCTTTCCACCCATACCACTTCAGCCCAGAGTTCTGAAGAAGATCAAGTACAGGCCCAAGTAATCCTTGTGGCTCCGGACTGGGCACAAAGAGTCTGGTATCCCTAGCTCTTGAGCATGACCATTGATCGGCCGATTAGACTACCCCTTCGGAAGGGTTTTCTGTTGCAGCCTTAGGGGAGGGATCTCCACCTGAACCTGTCCAGTCTCCACCTTCTTGTGTGGAGAATGAGCGGTGGCAGTTGACAGCTTTTGACCTTCGGCCCAAAGTCTGTAATGTTATCTTGCCAGCCAAGCGTCCCTCCACCTAACAAGTATACGCCTGTCGGAAGAAGTGTGTGGCATGATGCAAAAACAAGTCTGACCCCCTTTCTGTCCCTCTTTCTGAAGTTCTCTTGTTTATACTTTCGTTGGCTCAGCAGAGCTTGCTAGGGGCACTCTTATCTGCTGTCTCTGCCTTTTTGAGGTTGCCTAATCAACCTTCCTTGTTTGTCTCCAATTGTAAATAGGTCCTTAAAGGCCTTACTCGTTGTTTCCTCCATCTCCTTCATATGCCCCAATGGGATTTGAATTTAATTTGACATTTCTGATGTGCGCTCCTATCGAGCCTTTCCACAATTGTCCTATGAGGCTTTTCTATTTGAAAACAGCCTTCCTTGTGGCCATTACATCTGCCCGTAGGATGAGTGAGCAGCAGGCGTTGTCATCTAAGCAACCCTACCTTTCCATCTATCCTGACAAAGTGGTGCTTCGCACTAGGGCCTCCTTTCTTCCAAAAGTGGTTACACCCTTTCATGTAGGCTAATCCATCACCTTGCATACTTTTTATGGACCGTTGCATCCTTCCAAGGAAGAGAAGACTCCACCGCCTGGACCCAAAAATAGCATTGGCGATCTATCTTGATCGTACATAAGAGTTCCGTGTGGACTTACTCTGTATTAACGCAGTAGCCAAGAAGCAAACACCTGAAGGTTTTGATGCTCATTTAGCTAGAGCAACAGTTGCAACCACTGCATTAGCATGCAGAGTTCCAGTCCTTGAGATCTGTCAGGCTGCATCGTGGGTATCGTTGCACACGTTACCAAACACTACTTCTTGGACAGTAGGGTCCACAGGGATGGTTACTTTGCCCGTTCGGTCCTGCAGGTCTTCCCATTATGATCTTAGGTTCACAGAACTACCTCCAGGGGTGGTATTGCTTAGGTATCTATTCAGTAGTTAAGGGACCTGTAACTAGAAGTCTCCATCAGATTAACAAGTTACTTACCTTCAGTAATGCCTTATCTGATAGACATATTCTAGGTGCAGATTTCTTACCGACCCACCCATCCTCCATGCTCTGGGAACTGATTTCTAGGGACAGGAACTCTCCCTTCAGGGATTTAGCGTTGACACACCAGTTGTCAGTAATCTTCATGGCTCTGCGCTTCTGGTGTGGAAAATCGTGAAAAGAAACTGACGTCCGCGCTCCAGAATGCTGCCTATATAGGACCCGCAACCACGTATCCGGCTTGGACCGTGCCAATGACAGACGTGGAGCCAGTCAACCCCACCTAACAGCCCGCAGGGGTACTGCTCAGGAAAAAATCTCCAGTTCCACACTGACGCCTGGTGAAATTCAAAAGGTAAGGAAGCTGCAACAAGAATGTCTCTTCTAGATAAGGCATTACCGAAGGTGAGTAACTTGTTCTTCAGGCAACATTGCCCCAGTTTCAGACAAACCAACAGCTCACAGTGAGGATGGTCATGCATCTACCAAGGATGATGACTTCATGTATTGCCATAATTCCCCATGCAAGATTAAATATGCATCCTTTACAGGAATGTTTTGCTTGTTAGTGGTCTCAGTCACAAGGTCAGTCGGAAAGTCTAGTGTTGATAGACCACCACACACTTACTGTTCTCTGCAATGGTGGAACACCAACGATCTGTTGAAGGGTTGACCTTTTCTTGACCCTGTTCCCTACATCACTCTCACGAAGGGCTGTATCACAGACTGGATGGGGTGCACACCTGCTAGATGTAACAGTGCAGCGTCTCTGGGATGCAAAACACCAGAGTCTCCACATCAACTACGTAGAGCCCTAAGGCTGTTCACCTAGCGTTGAAAGCATTCCTTCCTCACCTGACTCACAAGGTTATCCTAGTCCATCTGGACAATATGACACAGGGGTGTGGAATTTAATAAAATAGCTACTTGTCCATGGGGCAGGTTGCTTTACCATTCTACTTGTCTTGTAAAACAAAATCCACTTGCCCCTTTGTTGCCATGGAGTGCAGCGATAAATTAAGGCAGCAATCATTATATAAGAGCTCTGTTAATAGCAACTCTGATTATGCTAGAATTCAAATCCTACAATAGTAGGGTTTGAATTCTAGCAATTCACGCATTTTGCCACCTTTCCACAGATCTACATACTGGGGCTGGAGATAGCGTTAAGCAATAGTTCCAAGGTTGGAATGCATTTTGGAGTCTGTGCAAAACTGCTAATTTCCATGTTTTAGTGGTTTTCACCAGCTTTTCTCTAATCTTTTCCCACACTGAGAAATGTTGGAAAATTACTCCTGACAAGAACAGAAATAAACCTTTCTCCACGGTTGGGGAAAAAAGTGGTTGGAGTGACAGTGAACTTGTAAGCATCCAACAGATTTTTGCATGAGCAAATCTGCATATTTGCTCGTACTAAAATGCAGTTCACAAATGTTTTCTAGGAGTACAATTTACTGGCATACTAAATTATTGTGAATTTGTGAAAGCTGTACATCTGCACTAACACAAGGGCATATATCATGGATGTACTTTTGTGACTTTATTTAACATTTGGGCCCCTAATTGGGTATTCAGTTAACAAGACCTTTTGTTTATATTAGAACTCTGTCTTTCTCTTTTTCTATCTATAGACTGGCTTCACTGTGAATGCCTGCATTCTGCTCTTTCACAAGGAGCATATCAGCACACAAAGTAGTTGTTTTCAGTGCCAGAGACTACTGTGGCAATGTGTGTGTTTTTGAGACCAAAAATATTATTGCCTTTTGCCAATGTTTGTTATAATGATGAGGGCCTGGCAGCTCTCAACAATAAAGTTTTACAAAAACAGCTCTCAACAATAACGTTTTACAAAGATCATGTGAAAACTAGACACACTTTTACAAATCCAAAAGGCTAACCACCAATGTCATACCTATTGGTTTTTCCAGTGATTGTTTTTTTTTTTTTTTTTTCATGTTTCCCATATTTTTGGGAAACACTAGCATGCATCAACACGTTGTAGTGGCTGATGCTTCAAAGAAATGGTATCTTAAATTTCACAGTACTTTAGCAAAACGTTTTTTTCATAGTTGCATTTGTTGTGAGCATTTTATTTATTTGAAAACAAAGACTAATCAATCTTATTTTAAAGCTTTGCATGTAATCATAGAGCATTCTGGGAGCATTATACATAGCCTCATATTGTTAAACTTTGCGAACGTGTGTGCACATTTCTATACTGGAACCACCGTCCACAGTGCAGTCGGAGCTTACAGCATTACCCTAGAGCGCTCACCCTAATAATAAAGGCTTTGCATTAATAAACAATAAATACACCTGTTCTGCAGACAATGCCCTTCATTGATCTGTAATGTGGTCCTGTGAACTAGCAGCCAAAGGGTTTGTGCTACACGGGGTTGGTCCTACTTGTCCCAAGGACAAAATAAACACAAAAACCTGTTGCCCTTCACCCTAAACTATATGTCCTGGGAGTCCGGCTATAGGAATTTCACACCCCTGATGACTGCCATGTATTACCTACAGAAACAGGGGTTGGTGGGGGGAGACATGGTACTCCCATCTCAGATCATCTGGAAGTGGGTTCTATATCACAACATTCACCTGTTAGCGGAATACCTTCTGGTAACAGACAACAACTTTGCAGACCTGCTCAGCAGGATACAGCAACAAGTCCTCGAATGGGAACTCCACCCACAAGTTCTTGTACCATACTTCCACAAGTGGGGTTTTCCAGACCTTTTTTGCCACAGCTGAAAACGCAAAATGCCCAAACTTTGCCTTCAGATTTCCACACCCACTATCCAAGGGATATTGCCTACGTTTTTCCACTTCTCCCACTCTTTCCATTTCTTGTTCAGAAGCTCAGACAAACATTTCTCACAATGATTCTAGTTGTCAGTCTTGGTTCACAAACCTGTAAACATCTCTGTAGTTCAGCACGAGAAGCTCCCCAATAGGCCAGACCTTCTCACTCAGAATCAAGAACAAATCAGACACCCAGATCCCCAAACTCTCAACCTAGCAATTTGGCTCCTGAGTTCATAGTTTGGCTACCTTATCTTACCGCCTTAATGTGTAGACATTCTTAAGGAAGGACATAGACCCACCTCTAGAGCCTGTAATGCAGCAAAATGGAAGCATTTTGTTTACCACTGCCATTCAAAACAAATTGTCCCTTTCAAAAGCCACAGTGCAAGATGTTTGCTATATACGTCACTTACAGAAAGGAAAGATTAGTGTACATTTTTATGCGGTTACATCTAACTGCAGTAACTGCCTACGTCTAAAAAAGGCATCACCTTTCTCTCTTCAAAATTTCAGTCATTTAAACCTTCATTGAAAGATTCAAACCAGTTATTCCACCGAGGGTTTCTCCTGCACCTTCTTGGAACCGTAATATCATACTTACAAGACTCATGAGTCTCCCATTTGAACCTCTACATTCATGCCGTCTAAGGAGGGACTGCTTTACAGTCAATGCTGAGAATGCTAAACCTAGCATGGAAAGACTATAAACATTCACTTTAGTAACATATCCCTATCTTTTAAAAGAAACCAAACTCCAACCTATCAAATTACAGCACCTTCTAGTACACTCCCCTCCGAGGCTTCATTCTCGTGTGTTTTTACTACATATTGTATGTGGGAGTCTCCCCTGAGCTCTGCTCAGTTCAACTATACCTTCTATTGAATTTCAAAGAAATTATCTTTGCTGTACTATATATGATCAACAGCTAACATTTGCTAAACAAATCTCACTGTCTGCAATGTCATATCCAAATATAAAAGGTATTTTCAGGCCATGTGCAAACTGTGGGAAGAAAAGACTGCATTCTGAGGACCTTCATAAGTACTGCATATACTGTCTCTGCCCATCTCGCAAGGTAAAAGATAGCAAAATCTGCTGTATTTTTTCTTAATCCTAAAATGTTGAGATGGGAGATTGTTATAATGGCTTCAGAAACTAAAAGTCGAGGACAATCTAGTTTCTGGGAAGGATAGTGAGGATTCTTCCTCATCTGCATGGAGTGTATATAAAAATGAGAAGTCAGAAGTTCAGCTACCTCGGGAACCTCCACAAAAGGCTTAAAAAAAAGAATCACCATGGGTTTTATAAGGTGCGAAGTCTATCAAACAATCATGAACATAGAAAGCATTATGACATATAAGAGACATCAAAATCTGAGGATATCACACCATTGCCTGAGTTTTTCAAAAAATTCCAAAAAAAGTCTGCACCGTCTACTAAAATATTGTTGACAAACATGCCATTGATGAAGAAATTGTCTACGACACTGTCGACGACGGCAACCACCAAGACACCAGTAAAAATAGTCAGTTAATTTACAAAGACAACCACATTGACGGCAACTTTACTGTCAACGGTCAAGTTAGTCACTACTTCGCCGACGGTAGCAATGTAGATATTAAAAACCGTACCGTCTGCAAGATCATCATTGATGACATTGACTGCGTTGTTGATGACAGAAAAACAAAACGAAGTGGAAAGAAATTCTATTTCTCTAATTCCAGAGCACACATCCCCAAGCAAATTATGCCCATTACCACCTTGAGGATGACTGATGGTGAGGATCTGTTTGGTGTAGCATATAGTCCATTGGAGCCGCATGTTCAATACCAGCAGGATGACGAAGAGAAAGAAGATGATTACTATTGCCAGGATTAATATCCTTCTCAACAAGAGGGCCTGCATTATCAATCTGAATTCCAGTCATTTCCGCAACAGTGTCAGGAGGACATGGTATGTGTACCAAGACCATTAGTAACCGACTTGACAGGACCTAAACAGGTTACGGTGCCTCCCCAATCTCCACATATATAGCCTTTGACTCCACAAATGCCATGTATGCTACCAACAGCTACCTCTCAAAGGAATACACCACAATAAAAAATATTCCAGTAGACAATAGTATGTCTTCAGAAGAAGAAGGGGAACTGAGAGACCTAAATACTGAGTGGGATGATTATTTGCTTCCTGTTTCATCATCTCTGGTACCGCAACCTATTAATTCTCCACCTGAAAAAATAGGAGGATTTCATCATCTTTTTGGACAGAGTGGCGAAGATATTTGACCTTCAGATGACTATGGAACAATCAGACTGTTTCCTGTATGATTTCAAAGAGGCATCTCGCAAAAGCGTAAAATCTATTCCAGTTGCAGATTAGATTTGGGAGAGGGGCATTAAAACAATGAATACCCCAGCAGCACTGGCTGCAGTTTTGCAATGTGTAAACAAAAATATACAGCACCTGAGAATTCTTCAGCTTTCCTAATTGGACACCTGAAGCGTTACACAGTAGTAACGCAAGTGGCCCAGCGTTGTTTGAAAAACCCACCATCACGGATATCTTGCCACCTGAAAGAGAGAGAAGGCACTTAGATAATAACAGAAAACATTTCTCATCTATGTCAGCTTTAATGGTGAGCACATCTTCTTTCCCGATACTTGGACGATATGACTGACATGTGGTCAGACATAGCACCATACACAGCTCGTCTGCCAGATGATGTTAAATCGGAAGCCGAAAAAAAAAAAATCCTACAAAGAGAGCAAACCTCTTTGGAATTCATTGCGCAATGGACATTGCATCCACAGGATTTAGACAGCTAGTTTTACAGAGGCCAGGGTGGCTGACGGCCACGTCTTTCAGACCCGAAATGTAGAGCAAAAATCTAGAACTTCTATGTGACGGTGAAACTCTCTTCAAGAAGCATATTGAAGATGTTTTACAATCAATCAAGACAGAGACTAAGAGCAAACTGCTTGGTTACTTTGCAGTATAGAAAACTACCTTTTTGTGGCGCAAGACGAAGGGGACAGTTCACTTATAGGGGAGGTTATCAGTCATACAGCTATTATACGTACCACGCAACATTCCAGCAATTTCAACCCCAATACCAACAGAGACCGCCTCTTTCAGCAGCCCGTGCAAAGGCAGACTCAAAAAAGAAAGCAAGGTGCGCGCAGCATGTTTGGCACCTTCCTCTAACACGGAGGCAGGCGATGCCTGGCTCTGAATATTTGCCAACACCACCCACACAAAGGGGGACTCTGTCTATCTAAACTTCATTACTATCATCTGGCCTCCAAGACCCTAATCATTAACGACTGTCTTACGGAGGGGTGGGTCAACTCCACATACAGACTTGAACTCTCCCTCCTGGAGTTTTCCAGAGTAATGGAACTGCTATACAGGGGCCCCATCCCCAACAACATCAACGAAGTGGTGTTTCATAGTTGGAGGGCCGTGTTGCGACGCACAGGGTGGTGGAAAATTACCCAACATACCCCACTGTGGCAGGGAACATGGCTGACGGAGGTGACTAAATTGGAGGGCTTTTCTCAATGGGACTTCATAGGGATATCACTAGTCAGTGACCTGTGGTCCGGCTCAAACATGATGACATTCCAAGACCTTCAGTGGAACTACACCCTATCTACAACACAATTTCATAAATTCCTGCAGCTGCGTCATGCGTTAAAAGTCCACATCCCCTAGATTCTCTCCCACACACACCGCCCTGCCCGAATTGAGCCCTATGGAGGCCAAAGTTTTAATGGGGGCTATTGGCTGTGGGGGAGTATCCCAGATATATCGCTCAATCTTACTGAATGAAGATGCAAAGCTCCACGCTTTCAGATCCTGATAGGAGGCATGGCTTCGCCCCCTGCAGGACGAGGACTGGCGAGAAGCCTTAATGGCCTCAAGAACAGTCGCAGTCTCTGCCAGACTGAGATTTATACAGATGTACTACTTACATTGCAGTTACCTCACCCCTAATAGATTATTCCGAATGGGTCTCCGGCCCAATGCAACATGACCACGTTGCCCACACACCCCAGCTGACTTTTTTCACTTAACATGGGCCTACCCAATCATCATTACTGGAGAGCGATACAATCTGAACTATCCGAGGTGGTGGGTCAGATCCTGGATCTCTCTCCTCTTGCAGTTTTGCTGGGGGTAGATGAAGGGATGGGAGGGAAACGAACGGAAAAGAAGTTGCTGAATACAGAGATGCTAGAGGCCAAAAGAGACATTGCTGCACACTGGAAGGCTCCCACTCCTCTTGCACTTTTGAAATAGAGGTGAGGAGTCAATAGGTGTGCTCAGATGGAATGGCTGGTTTACGAGGCGTGGGACTGCCCCAGAAGCACACTAAGATCTGGTCTGAATGGTTGGGAAATACAGGATTGGAAAAAGGCTAAACCTAAGCGGGCGAGACATGCGAACGCTATGCAAGAGTTAGGTTTCTAGATGGAACCTAACTACCTTGTGGCTATCAAAATCATGAAGGACCTATGGTTTAATATGCAAAAGTGACCAATGGTTTATATACAAAGCAATAAAGTTGGTTATCAAAAAAAACAATTCCATCTCCTCCTTAATGCTTCAGAGGCCAAATTTTCAGTCACCTATCTGAATGGAGAGAAATAACAGACCAGTGGGTTTTGGACCTTATTTCATACAGGTATGCACTGGAATTAATTGAAAAACTGCATTTGACGCCACCCCTAAAGTCACTGCATAAGCGTCTGAATCTTCTAAAGTTATAGGTCCAAATCAAGCTCTACAAAGGATCTATAGTGCCTGGAGACCAGAAAGGAAGGGGTTTTTACTCCTGGATCCTGGGAGAACCATTCTGGATTTGCAAAACTTAAACTAATATCTAAGAAAACAGACATTTCACATGGTCACAATTCAAGACCTACTTCAAGTTCTGAACCATGGATATCATTATTATTATAAGATACCATTAGATTTCAAAGATGCTGATTTCCTTTTTCCAATCCACCCACACCATTGCAGATTTTTGAGGTTCATGGGAGTTTACAGTCCTTATCAGTTTAAAGATCTCCCATTCAGTTTAAAATCGGCTCCCCCTATTTTCATGAAATGCCTTGCTCCAGTTGCAGTATTCCTGAGACATAAAAAAACACCAAGTCGTCCCATACTTACATGTTTGCTTGGTCAAGGCACCTTCCCATTAAGCTGCAAAGAAATCAACCAGGGCACTTCTCCGCCTTTTCAACAAATTAGGCCTTTGAACCCACCAAAATAAATCATTCAATTGTCCACAAAAATAATGTTCTTGGTGGCTACAGTGATCGGAGCATATCCAACAGCAAAGAGGCAAACAAAATTAATGCACTTGGCAAGGACAGTACAGGGAAAAATCACTTTCAGTTCACCTATTCAAATCTCTCCTAGGAATGATATCCTCATGCATTCCTTTGATACCATTCTGCTGCCTTCGAATGTGACAACTGCAAGAAAAGCTAGACAGGCAATGGATCCAAACTTGAGGATCCTTTGGCGATACTATTCGAATCACTCCAGTAACACAAACAGCACTTTCTTGGTGGATTCAAGAGACACATCGCTCCACTAGCCTGACCTCACTTGGTAATCACACCAGATGATTCCTTAGAGGGTAGGGGAGCTCATCTTCAAGATAACAAGGGTTCCTGCCAATGATACAAGGATCAGCCGTTCTCATCCGAACAGACAGCACCACACCAATGCATTATAACAACCAAGGGGGCACAAGATCCCAAGCACTGTACTGAGAGGCACAGAAGATATGGAGTGATCGCTCATCAAATCAAGCTGAAAGGGGAGAGCATGTGTCTGGAAACAGAATGTCATAACACACACACTAAGCAGGTTGAAAAACACTGGCCATGAATGGGAAATCAGTCAAAAAGTTATGGCAGAAACCATTCGTCAAAGAGCCACACCAAATCGTGACCTGTTTGTGACTTCTCAGAATCGAAAATGCTGATTCTGTGCAAGCTGTCATCCCCAACCAGGGTCGTGGGAGAATGTGTTTTCGATAGCATGGTCAGGAATCTTTGCCTTCGCCTTTCCTCCAATACCTCTCATAACGAGTCTTCTCAGAGAGATGAAAGTGTAACCTTGCGGGATAGTACTTCTAACTCTGAGGTGGCCAAGGCAGCATTGGTTCACAGAGCTACTTTGCCTGTCAGAGAAACAGCACATCCAGATACAACCACTTCCTTATCTACTAACGATGAACCAAAGCCTAATACTTCATCCAGAACCAAAATGCTTAGATTGTCATCTTGGCTCCTGAATACAATGAATTTGCTCACTTGAACAGCCCAAGAGAGAATGCAAGGGCATTTTGGCCAGACCTAGAGCAGACAGGTCAAACAGGACTTAGTCCTAATTGGAGGCATTTTTGTATGTAGTGTCAAAAGTAAATTGTGTTTCATCTGCACCAGAGGAAATTCTTGCTGACCTATTACATCTGGCACACTCAGGTGTCGCTCATGCCTCAATTAAAGTACATTTGGCAGCCATGTCGTTTTTTTTTTCAGAAGGACATCAACATCACCATCGTTATGGTTTAGCAGGATCATCAAAAAGTTTCTCAAAGGGCTTTTTTGGGTTTCTCTGCTGGTAAAGCATCCTCCTCTGCCCTGGAAATTGAATACAGTACTCTCACAATTAATGAAGAGCCTAGCCTGTTCAAACCCATCCACAAGGTAGAAATTGTTTCTTTTTTTGGAAAATGGCGCTTCTACTGGCACTGACATTAGCAAGGAGAGTAAGTTAAATACAAGCATTCACCATTCAGGAACCTTTTCTGCAGTTCAGGAGTGATCCTACGAACAAATCCCTGATTCATTCCAAAGGTGCCATTAGACTTCCATTTAAATGAACCAATAGTGTTGAAAATATTCCTTCCTGCTCCAAAAAATGGTGCAGAACGAACATTACATTTTTTAGATGTTAAGAGATGTTTGAAGTTTTATCTTCACAGGGCAAGGTCATTTTGTTAATCAGATCAACTGCTGGTGGCAGTCAGAGCTTCTAGGAAAGGTTTTCCACTTTCCAAATAAGGTATAGTAAGATGGATAGCGACAACTATACATATGTCATCAAAAGCTGGCAGACCTGTAAGAGCACATTCTACTAGAAGTGTGCTTTCTTTGCTGGTCTGTCTATGGAGAACCTCAACATGGAAAAGTGGACACACTTTTACGCAACACTACTGCTTGGATCTCACAGTGCTATGAGATGCGACAGTGGGCAGGCACTGTTACGTCATCTTTTCCAGTAAAGATGAGCTCTCATTGTAATTTTCTACCCGCTGTCAACTTTTATTTTGTGCATATTTAACAGTACATATATTTATATATGTATAAGTTTATAATAGATATATATTTTGTTATATAAACACACACACACATCCACTCACCCATACTGTACTGTTTAACTGTTATTTACTCTGATTCAAGCATGTGAATCTATGAAAGATACTAATACTGGAGAACTACATTTACAGGTAAGTAACTTCTTTTCTTCCAGCTTCCATGGCCTCACTTAGTGATTCATCAATGCTGACCTGTGTTTAGTGTGAATCTTTTGATCGACCATGAGGATTAGAGGGGATTCCACCAGATTACTCCAAGCAACATCTTCACTGGAACGCTCTGCCTCTCCAAGGATTGGGAGCTTGGAGAGAAAATGTGCCCAGTATTTCTCTTCTGACTGGTAACAGGTAATGTCCCTGCATCCATTCCAAGCCATCATGGCCAGCAGAATACAATGAATGAAATTGGCCTTTGATATCTCCTTGGCATTTTAAGCCTCCTTATTGGCAGTCTGCTTGCAGCAAGGTAGAGATTGGTATGTGATGTAAAGGAACCAGAAATCTCTATATCTCAACTGTGTATGAGAGGTGCAATGGGTTGTGGGACCCGGGTCTCGAAGCATCAACAGCATTTTCTCATTGGTTGAAGACATGACAGTAGAAATAGTCCATCATCTGCTCATATGAAAAACTCATTCAAAGTTGAGAGAAGCTGTGTGAGCCAGTTTATTCATTTGTAACACTAGTATACCCCTGCTTGTGCCAACACTAATAATGAATTGAGTTATATGTTAGAGTATGAAGGAGAAAGATTATGAAAATGAGGGGTAAGTCTTCGGAAACAGAGCCACATTCAAAGTTCTGAGATAGGCTGGGTAACAGAAGAAGCAAACACTCAGACATGCAGCTTTCCAGTCTCCTGCCCCCATGGGAATGCAGCCTGCACAAAAAAATGTTTTGTATTTCTTTCAAGCAGACTTGTCAGCCTAAGTATTGTCTTCACCTCACACCAGTCATTTGGATACATTCTAGTCACATTATCCCTGCTGCTCCTGTAGAGGGATGATGCTAAAGGTGAAATAAACTTATGATTCCTCTTCTGAAACACCGTGTAAAAGCGTCAATCACAAAGGTTGTAGTCTGACATGCTCATCCGTCTTAAAAATGTAACATAGTTTAAAGGTGGTCCTCAATGGCATCAGGAGGAAGAAGCTGATTTGCCAAAGCCAGTTTGAACTAAACTTATTAAAATGGAGAACCTCAAGCTCCCAATTTCCTTGAGCAGAGGAAAAAGACCAAGGTATGAGCCTCTAGTGCACATTAACCATCTCCCAGAACTTGCTGTACAAGTTATGTCCAGTGGATCCTGGACCCGAACATCCCATGTGGTTGAAGGAGGTAGAAACATAATGTACAAGGAAGACAGTTGCTTGACACTTAATTCTAAATCCATTGATAAAGTATTTATTTTATCTACAGTGTTCTTAGACTCCTGCAGGTCACCATAAAGCTGCATATAAGAGATGGGTGTGCTCCTTCATACTGGCTTCCTGAATTATCCATATTTCTACAGCTGTTACTTATTGTCCCAGGTATCCGTGTTATGATTAAAAGTTAGTATGAACTGGAAGACAGAGTAATGCTCTTTTCAAATACTGTCTTCTACAGGAAAGGCACAGGCATTGTGGTTTGGACAGAAGAACAGGAAACCGAGCTGAAGATGCTATTTGAAGAATATGAAGGAACAGACGGTGAGATGCCAGTTGGTGCTAAGACAGTACAATAAGGATAGAAAGAGTGCCCTAGTTCTTAGGTCCCGAGATCGCCGTTTTGACTCCAATCAAAACATTTTATTTTCCAAATCATTTTTTTTTTACTTGCCAAGTGTGTTCTAATATGTGCACAGTTCTCACTGGAACCTCTCTTCGCAGCATAATTTGTTCCTGCAATAACTAGAGGGACATCGGCACCTTAGATTCCCAATTTTTATTTCTGAACCGATTTAATTGAGTTTTTTCAAGGAAAAGCATGAACACATGCTTGTTGTAGCCAATTGAGCTAATTTTTTTCAACTCCTTTTTTGCAAGTGGTATGTGGGTATTGAACCATTTTATACTCGCCACTTCCTATGGTTGAGACTTGTTTTGAGTATGAAATGCAGGAGTGGTAATTTTTAAGATCATGGAAACCTTCCAACTCTGCAAGGTTACGAGTTGCAGATGTGCAGGAATAGAGAGGCTGTGAACCATCAACAGTTACATTTAAACTGTGGTAGAAATATTTTGTAGTGACCTTCCTTCCTAAAATGTTTCTCATGTATGGTATAATATTGTGGGAAGGAGAGATTTGGATCCACATCTTCCATGGCTAGAACTTTTCTGGTCTGGCTCATCTGTTGGTCTTCTCCTTTGGTTAAACTTTGTCTCTTCTGGTTTGGTTGAGCTACAATATTTCCGGTTTGATTCTTCTGGTCTCTTTCAGCTGTGTCTTTATTTGTGCGGTATGATTGTAGCTCTCTCTCTTGCTTCAGTGTGGCCTTTCCCTTTTTTCTTAGTTACTGCTCCTTCCTTCTGTTTCAAATGAGTTGCATCTCTAGTGATCTGCCGGTTTTGTTTTGTTTCCTGTCTGTCTAAATTGGTGCTGTTTCTGTTTAGCTTTACTGCAACTCTTCCTTTCAGCCTTGCTCAGACGTGGCTCAATTTTTCTGTTTGGCGTGGGTGCAGCTTAGTTTCTTTTTGGATAGACTACTAAATACTGTTTAAATGTTACTTCTATCAGTGGTAAACAGCAGACCCGTAAGTGGCTCTTGTTCCTTTCTCTGCAGATGTACTTGGAAACATAATGAAGATGGTGACTGCCAAGCGCTCCCGTGCCCGTATTATAGATAAGCTAATAAGTTTGGGGCTGGTCTCTGATCGCAAGGAGCTGTACAAGAAGAGGTCGAAGAAGGGCAGATCATCTGGCATAGTATGGCAACTTGTTTTTTTGTAAATTTATTTTTATTGACATTTTTGTACAACATAATTAACATGTCCAATCAAGTGATACCGTAGGATACCCACTGCAGTCCTATCCCCTTCTAGTGTCTCCCCATCCGGGGTAAGTCTTACATTGTTCAAAGAGAGCACGCAGATCTAAGGCACGCCTGTCATCTTGCAAGTGGTGAGTGTGGCCATCCATTTCAGTAAATGAAACGAAGAAAAAAAAACTTTAAACATACAACAAGTAATCCATCCCTGAATGTGTCTGAAGTAACTGATAGGAGTCAGTGGTTGCGGGCTCCCCTCTCTAAACCAGCGGGCGCCCTATCAAGTCCATTCAACGAGTCTCAGTATCTGGTTCCTAAATATGAAAGAGGTGTAGAGCTCTTAGCCGGGGACCACATGCACTAAGGGGAAGACCCCTGGAGAGGAACCTAACCAGGGGGTCCCAAATACAATCAAAACTTCTGCGTGAGCCTTCCCCTTTATCAACCAGACACTCCATGGCGAGGCTCCTCCACAGCCTGGTGAACCACAGGGCTATAGGGGGTGGGTCTGCTCTTTTCCAGAAGGGACTAGTCTTGTCTTCGCCGCTCCTAGAGCTAACCAAAGAATGGCGCGTTCCCGTATGATTGGTGCTGCAGTTCCTGGGCCGGGTATGGCAACTTTTCATCCTCTTGATTCTCAAATGTGCTGGACATGGGCAGAGGCATATGTGGCTGTTAGCCAGGAACATGAGAGGCTGTGATTTATGCAACTGTATGTGACACCTGTGAGAGTTCCCGTTGAATTTGATTTAACTGTGGATGAATGTTAAATTTCAGTTGACCTATATTTATTTCCCTTTGTCTGTAAATGTCTTTAGTAAAGTCTTACCTTTGAATTAGTGAAGTATTTTGACAGCAATTTGAGTCTTGTGATGTCCTCACTATTTTGAAAATGCCTAGCACTGTTAATACGAAGTTTAACGTCCTTCGTCTAAAAAACAAAACAAAAAGGTTCCATTTCAAGCCTGCTTGATCCTGAACCCCTTACTTTGCTTAATGTCTTTCTACACTCAGCCTAGCTTTTATATCTGCTCTCCCCCACTTCCCAAACTCCTCTCCCTCAGATTAGTGCAGGCACCCCACTACATTTTTCGAATTACTGCATTGTTTCTCTGCTTTTGGGACATTATTTTGCTCTGCACCTCTTTAACCCAAGAGTGTCAATTTGTATGGTCACCTAATGTGTGGCACTATCCAGTGTGAGGACATTGTTTTATCGTATCAAGTTGTTAAGGTCCTTCCAAATACTTTAACATTTGTTATCACCATGAGTGTTAGGCCCTGCCTGAGAGGCAATTAAATAAACCTTTGAAAGGTATTTCCAGTGTTCAGATTACCTTTTTCCTCACCATAGTAAGTCCTGTAAAGATTTGTATGTACTCAAGAACAGCATCAGTTCCAATTAAGCTCTGCAAGATGTGCCACAGCAGGCTTGCTACATTTTCAGATCTTTTTATGTTGCTAATTTTAGTACATATAACCTGTCCAGCATTGGACCTCTACTTTGAATTATCAGTTATTGAGCTCAGTCCTCACACTACATATGTATGATCTAGTAACGCTAGCAACAAATCTAAACCAACCAGCCTCTTCATCTTATTTTTGGCATTTTTGTGTCTCAGCCAATGAGTGGACAGGTTACAGGCTGCGTTGCAAGGACACCACAGCGAGGACTCTGTTTAGGCTATTCTCAATGTATATATGTGTACCCATTAAGAAAAAATGTCCTGGGTTTTCTTTTAGTGCTTAATTTGCTCAGTGGCTGTTATATTTATAAGACTGGCAGGTTGCTAACTACTTTCTGGAGAATTAGCCTGTTCCTGTTAGTATGTGCGTAAAAGTCACTCTCTCTATCAAGCACAGCGCTAAAGAGGAACCAGAAGAGCATGTTTTTCTGAAGGATCATTGTATTTATGGTTCTGCATCCAGACTATAATTTTGATGATTGTGCCATATATTGAATGTACCTCCCCTCAAGGGCTCAAAAGCTAGATAAGTGAAAGTAGATCTAGATCTGAAGTTAAGCCCCCCTTTGTTTTACACTGGGGATTCAGCAAAGCCCCCTTCTTCAGTGAGAGAGACTCAGTCACTTTTGTTATCAACTAAGGCTCAGAAAACTAAAATGAACAACTTGCATTAAAAAAAAAACAAAGAGACTGTTGTGATGCTTTTTGGAAAGACATAAGCATAGTCCTCTTCCTTTGAGGCTCTAATGGAGTTTGAGAATGCTTCCCTTTCTCCCCATCACCCCTTGGGCAAATTACAAAGGTGACCTGCTTCCATTTTGTAAGACTCCTAACATAAATAATTTAAGATCTCTGCCACCCCCTGCCTCCTTAGCAGCTACTTGTCAGCTTTTGAAATACCATTGCTAACATTTACTCCTTTGGTGCTGGATCCTCAGAAGTTATTGGCATTCAGAACCCCACTTTGCCCAACTGCTATGTTGAGGCTTTCAGAGTGATGTGCCTTTTACTTTAATGAAATCCTCTCTGACTTTGCCTTCAAGGACTAAGATAAACTACTTATGTGTTTGCAGATCAGACTTTCTTTCTGATGGATACAACTACCTGTGGATTCCTCACCTTATGAATTCTCCCAATGCGCCAGCATTCAACGGAAACTTTCTTCCCAGCTCTTCAGATCGACAAGGATGTCACAGTTGCACAGCTCGCCATGCGACTCCGTCTGACGTCATTGTTGCAATAAGAGGTCCTCGCCGGCGTACTGACGTCAGTTCACTTTTTTCTGTACCTTCAACGCTAGCAGTTTTCTCCTAGCTCTCGAACAGCTACTGTTTCAAAGGTGTCTTATTGTACTTGTTACAATGTCTCCGCCTAGGAAATCAGGTTTTAAGCCTTGTCGTGAGTGCGAGGGTGGTATGTCAGTAAGGGACCCTCATAAAGACTGTTTATGGTGTCTTAGTTCGGACCACGTCGTGGAAGGGTGCGTTTCTTGCCAGAGGATAAATCCAAAGGTGCTAAAAGAAAGAGAAGCTAAGCTTTTCTTAGCAAAAGCGAAGAAAGGACACGAGTCACCAGAGGTCCAAGACAATGGACTCTTCATCTCATAGGTCGTCAAGGTTACACAAGAAGCGGGGCTGGCACGATTCTCTGCGCTGTTCTTCTAGAGATTGGTCTCAAGCTCCGTCTTTCTCTAGACGGCGTCGTACAGCGTGAGAGGTCAGTCCTACTGTCACTCCCAAACCTTACAGTTCTCAGGCTTCTCCAGTGCCATCACTCATCGAGGTGGTCGAGTCCCCGGCGAGTCCTCTGACTCATTTTTCACCTGTGTTGGTTCAGGAGTCCGTGGCACAGGTTTCAGATCTGACCCAAGCGCCGCAAAAAGAACAAAGGTTTCCTTCCTTCCTGACTCCAGGAGCAGATCCGGCAGCTTTTCTCAATGCTGTGTTCAGCTATTGCCCCTGCTGGCGCACCGGCTGATCCTATGGGTCCATTAGCGTTCTCCTTGGGCTCGCCAGCTCCATACAAGTTTGTGCCTTTCTATCAGGCTGAGGGTGCTGGTTCGGCACCAATGACGTCGCCTCATATGACGCCGATGGAGTCAGTTCTGGTGCCGGATGGGTTCTGGTCAGGACAGAGTGTATCTCCTTCTCCTTTGCCGTGTCCATCTGTCTTGAAGCCAGCGTTGTCTGCGTCGGCTAACTCTGTCGACGCCGAGGTTGGAGGCCAAGCTGAGGTCGAGGAGGAGAGCATTGAGGCTCTTGGAAGACCAAGAATACCAGGCACAATTATTGGAGGAAGGAGAGATTTCTGATCCCTTGGGAGGGTTTCAGGGTGTGGACTCAGCTAGTGGACTGGATACCTCCCCTGAGTAGGATCTTTCATCCCCGGGTGAATTTATGGAGGAGGCAGTTTCCTATCACTCTGTCATAAGGAAGGCTGCAGATGTTTTGGAGCTTCTATTGCCATCTTTGGCAGCAAAAACAAACATATTAACGGAGGTATTGCATCCTTCCTCCACTTCGGCGGACCCCCTGCTCCCTTTAAATGATGCTCTTACTGAGCCTATTTGTAAGGTTTGGAGAAAGCCTGTTACGTCGCCAGCTGTGTCCAGGACTGTAGCAAGGAGGTACAGGGTTGCTCCTGGGGATCCAGGATTTTTATCCCAACATCCGAATCCTGAGAGCTTGGTGGACCAGGCTTCTTGTTCTGCACCTGGTTCCTTCCCTGCTACTCCATCAGACAGGGAGTCCAAGAGGATGGAGCAAGCAGCTAAAAAGACTTTCTCTTCTTGTAGGATGGCCCTAAAATCAGTCAATGCCACTTGTGTGCTGGGTAGATATGTTCATTCCCTGAATGACATGGCTAGAGCTGTCGTACCTAACTTGCCTCAGGATATGCCGGGGCAGTTTGACGAGCTCCTTTTGGACACCCAAGCGGCAGCCAAAAAGATAATTCAGTCTGGTCTGGATACAGTAGACTCACTGGCCAGGGCAATGGGTACTTCGGTGGCCACCAGGAGACATGTGTGGCTAAGGTCTTCTGGGTTTTCAACTGACATCCAGGCATCTTGATTGGACCTCCTGTTTGATGGCGAAAAGTTGTTTGGGGCCAAAGCAGACTCGGCTTTAGAACGTTTTAAAGACAGCAGGGCCACAGAGATCTTTGGGGCCACAGGCTTCTGTATCTACTCCCTTCAGATCCTTTTGCAGATTTAAGGGGTTTGGCCGTCGATCAGCTTATCGCGGGAGACCTCAGTCCAGCACGCAACAGCCTACCAACCCTCCCTATAGATCTTTTATAGGGGAGGGTTAGGACACGAGGAGCCACCCAACAGCACCCTGCCTCATCCTCTTCCTCTGGGGGAACACAACAAGGAAAGCAACCCTAGTTTTCCATCTTAAGCCAAGCTTCTCAGGGGGGCAGGATATTTCATTTTCTCCACGAGAGTTAGTCACATTGGACTCTTGGGTACTAAATATTATGTGGAAAGGTTATGCCCTTCCTTTTCGGGAGTTTCCCCCTCCCAACCCTCCCAGTCCTTTGTTCTGTGCAGAAGAACGCAGCAGGAGGTTCAAGTCCTTTTATCAAAAGGTGCAGTGGAGCTGGTTCCAGAGCAGGGAAGGGTTCAGGGTTGCTATTTGAGATATTTCCTGATTCCCAAGAAGGATGTTCGATTGAGGCCTATCCTGGACATGAGGATTTTGAATTGGTTCCTCAAACAGGAGAAATTCAAAATGCTGACTCTAGCGCAGGTGCTTCTGGCGTTGAACAAGGAGGATTGGATGGTGTCTGTCGACTTGCAGGGTGCTTATTTTCATATTCCCATTCTCAAGACACACAGGAAGTATCTCCGGTTTGTGGTGGGGGTCACAACACCACCAGTTCCGGTCCTTCCTTTTGGTCTTACTTCCGCACCTCAAGTCTTCATGAAGGTGATGGCGGTGGTTGCAGTAGACCTCAGAAAGAAGGGAGTATCTGTATTCCCTTACCTGAATGATTGGCTAATAAAAGCCAAGTCCCCAGAGCTTGTGCTGCATCACCTGCAAATAACACAGTTGTTGTTCAACCTGGGCTTTACGGTAAATGTGCCCAAGTCTCGGCTGGAGACCTCTCAGCACCTCCTGTTCATAGGGACTGTACTGGATCCCAACATGAATCAGGCCTATCCTCCGCCTCTGCAGATTCAGGACATTCAGGCATAGATTCCACTGTTTCAAAATGGAGCGGTTGTTCCAGTCCTCCAGGTCCCACGTCTACTCGGTCTGTGTGCTTCTTGCATTCTGTTGGTCACTCATGCACGTTTGCACATGAGTGATCTCCAATGGTGCCTCCGTAAGCAGTGGTTTCAACACAAAGGGGATCTCGAGGAGTCGATAACAATCTCCAGAGACGCTGCAACGGATCTGCGGTGGTGGGTTGTGGACAGCAACCTTTCCCAAGGAAGGCCGTTTTGTTTTACCACCTCCAGTGGCCACGGGCATAATAGATGCTTCCACTCTCGGGTAGGGTGCTCAACTGGGGGACCTGGAGATCAAAGGTCATTGGTCTGCAGTTGGACAAATGTTTCACATCAGTCTGTTTGAATTGCAGGCTCTCAAGGCCTTCCTCCCGTCTCATCACTGTCAGTCAGTTCAAGTGTTGACGTACAACACTACTGCGATGTGTTACATCAACAAGCAGGAAGGAGTAAGGTTGTACCTTCTCTCCAGAGGCGCTCTGGGACTCTGGTCCTGGGCTCAGGACCATCGGATTTGCTTAGTAACAAACTATCTTCCTGGGGTTCTCAACGTACGTGCGGACTGTCTGTCGGCATTTCTCAGCCGATCACGAGTGGCATCTCCATCCAGACCTGGTCTTTCACATCTTCCGGATGTGGGGTTTTCCACAGATAGAACTGTTGGCCACTCGGCAGAACACGCACTGCCCGTCGTTCTGCAGCCTCCAGTATCCGGTGCAAGGAGCATTGGGGGAACGTGTTTCAGATGTCTTGGTGCAACCAATTACTTCACGTGTTCTCCCCCCACCGCCGACTCCCCACCCTTGATTCCTCGAGTTCTGAGGAAGTTTAGTCCAGTTCGGGCTCAAGTCATTTTAATAGCTCCGGTTTGGCCAAGAAGGAAGTGGTACACAGACCTTCTCCAACTTTTGCTGTGCCCTCCGCTCAGCCTCCCTCACAGGGCAGACCGCCTCTCGCAGTTGCAGGGGCATGTTCTACACCCCCACCTCCATAACCTGCACCGACCGGTCTGGAGATTGAACAGGGCAATCTCAGTTCTTTTTCTCTCCCCGCAGAAGTGGTGGATGTTATTTTATCGGCCAGGCGACACTCCATCAAGGCTGTCTATGCCAGTGGATGGTCAAAATTTGTTACTTGGTGCGAAGAGAGGCAAATTGATCCTTAAAAGGCCCATTTATCTGATGTTCTGCTGTTTGCCATTTCTTTAGCACAGAAGGGTTGTGCAGTTGCAACTGTGAAAGGCTATTTATCTGCCCTGTTGGCCTTTCTGTGCCTTCGTGATCAACTTTCCTTGTTTAAATTTCAAATTGTAAGGTTCTTGAGAGGTCTGACTAATACGTTTCCTCCCACTCCGTTTCTCATGCCTTAGTGGGATTCGAATTTGGTTTTAACTTTTTTAATGGGTTCACCATTTAAGCCTATGCATTCTTGTTCATTGAGACTGTTAGTCTTAAAAGCAGTCTTCCTTATAGCTATCACGTCTGCTAGGCGTGTGAGCGCCAGACTCTGTCAAACCTCCCTTTACATCTTTTTATGCTGACAAGGTGGTGTTGAGAACCAGTGCGGCTTTCCATCCTAAGGTTCACTCCCTTCCATATGGGGCAGTCAATTACTCTTTCATCCTTCTACCCTCCTCCTCACCCTTCAAAGTAGCAAGAAAGACTTCATCGCTTAGACCCGAGAAGAGCTCTGTTTTCATATTGGAAAATACAAAAGACTTTTGTGTAGATGACCAGCTCTTCGTTGCATATGTGGGCAAGATGTAAGGCAAAGCTGTCCATAAGAGAACCATATCCAGGTGGGTCATTCTTTGCATAAAGATCTGTTACTCACTGGCAAAGAAGGTTACTCCTGAGGGTATTAGAGCCCATTCCACCAGGGCTAAGTCTGCCACTTTGGCCTTGGCTAGAGGTGTACCAGTGGTGGATATTTGCAAGGCAGCAACTGGGTACCTTCGGTAACGCTTTTTCTGGTGGATACAGTAGCTACATGTGGTTTCCTCACAGTCACACCCCCTCCCCTTTGCCTGTCTGGTCATACCAAGAAATCTTTTACTAGTTTGTATATACGTTTTGGGGATTTTTATATAAATAAATATTGTGTTTATATTGTATTTGGATTGCAATATATATGTTGTTGTTGTGAGGTTGGTTTTTACCTGTCACCCTCAAAGGCATGTAAAAAAGGGTTACTGAAGGTAAGTAACTTGTTTGTCTATGCCTTTCTCTGCATAGGAAGACCCTGAACACTTCACACCTTTGAGAGCCTCATCTTCTAGATGTGGGGATATCAAAGGAAACAATACTTTTTGAAGAAGTTGAATGTTGGGAGCCGGGTTCTGGTTGCAGTCCAACCACTTTCTCCCTTCCCATATCCCCCCCCCCCCCCCCCCCCCTCCCCACCACACACACACACACACACACACACACACACACACACACACACACACACACACACGCACTGGGTTCCTGCTAACCAGGTCTCCAGTGTCTGTGTTCCTTCCCTAAAACAAAGCACCTGGTCACTTGATCCCAAAATGATCAGGCACTTAAGCCCCCTATAAGTCCCTAGTAAATGGTACCTCTGGTACCTAGGGCAATGGTACTGAAGATGGCCCCTCAGAGCTGTAGCACAACTTGTGCCTCTCTGAGGGACCCAGCACCAACTATATGCAGACTTTTGTTGCAGGCTACATGACAAGGTGCTTCCAAGATGGAAAACACTGCATGGCACACAGCCTCTGTGCCATGTGCCCTCAACACTGCATGCAAAATATGTGACTAACCCCTCTAGCAGGCCTTACAGCCATAAGGCAGGGTTCATTATATTACATGTGAGGGCCTATCTGCATGAGCAGATATGCCCCTGCTATGTCTTTGATTCTCTGACATAGTAAGTGATCAGGGAAGACATTTAAATGCATGTGCTGGACACTGGTCATCACAAGTTCCCCCAGCTACATGATGGCTTCTCTGAATCCTGGGATGTTTGGTATCAAACATCTCAGAATAATAAACCCTCACTGACCCCAGAGATGGATTTAATAAAAAATGCACCCAGAGGATACCTTAGAGGTACCCCCTGAAAACCTGCCCAGTTACTGGTGTGTTCACTGACTGGTCCAAATCAGTGCAGCCACCCTAGACCGAGTTCTGACCCCCTGAGATGAGAGCCAGCACTCTTGGAGGCCCAGAACAAAGGCCTGCTGTGGGCAGAGGTGTGACCTCCTCTCCCAGGGAGTACGGACATTCCAGGGCACATAGAGCTTCAAAGGCCTTGCTGCCTTTGTAATGCGACCCAGGCCTCTCCAGAAGGTGGAGATGAGCAACGCCCCGGTCTTGACCCTACTTTTGGCGGCTGCACAGGTGAGAAAATTAGTTAAAGGTGGAGGAGTGCCCAATATATCCCCCTTAGGTGGGTGAGATGAAGTGGATACTACTTTTTATCCATCTTGTTTGGAAGAAATTAGGCCACTAGAGTTAGGGTTATGCCCACTTCCTAACAGAAGTGGTCATAAGAAGGGTGTAGTCACCCTATAGGTGGTCATCCACTGGCTGCCTCCTGACACTCCCTGTTGTCCTCCCAAATTGAGTATTTAGGTGGCACCCCTGAATCCTAGAACTCAGATTTCTGACTAAGAAAAGCCGGACACTACAGTGTCGCAACAGCAGAGAAGACTTTCAACACCAATTGACTTGGCCCCAGACAAACAAGCCTGTCTGCTGCCCTTGACGATCCTGCACCAAAAGACGACCTGTCCAGCGACCGCCAAAGCTTTGGTAGGACTGCCTGCCTTCGACAAAGATCGAGATCTCCCAAGAACAGCAGACCTGTTCAAGAAGAAATCAACTTTAGAAGAAAAGGAACTCTACCCTGAGGAACCACGAAACCACCACCGGACCCACCTCTGCACCCAACGCCCACGGCCTGAGTCCAAGTGGCCCACCGGTCTTGTGACGGTTCCCTATCGATTCGGAGTACACCATGGGCTGACCCCTCCCGGACTCTGCCTCAAAACCTGCAGCCTCAAATCGAAAACTTCCCCTGATTGCCACTTGCCCGGTATGCATTGTCTGATTCCAAAGGACACCCCTGCACCCGGTTCCCTGGGCCTTGGGGAGCTGGACCATCTGTGTCCCTACGTCTCCTAGCATCGGAATTTACCTGGGCAGCTGTTTTTTTCTTTCGTTCAGCCTCCTGGTGCGTGCCTGCAGCCTTTTTAAAAAACTGATCTCCCCCATTGATTTGCATTGGGTGCCTGACACTGTGTTGGCACTCTGCACTCTGCCTCCGCTGTGCAGCTGAGGATGTAAGTTTGGTGCTGCCTTGTCCCCCCCCCCCCCCCCCTCCTTCCCCTTAAAAAGCTTATATCAACCACCAGAGATGGCCCCCTGACACCGCTTCACTCACCTGTTAGCAGCACACCTTCATTCACCCCTAGTCTCAATTGGTTACCATTGGCCACCCGGCTCTGAATTTGACCTCTGCACCTGGCCACCCCTGTGTTGTGGGTGCCCTCTTGGTACTGATTTGAACCTTGCCTGGTGTTGACCTAAAACCCGGATGACTGGGTTTGTAAGTCATGTACTCACCTGCAAAACTGCATTTTTGTTTTCCTCCCATTGGTTAACATTGCTGAATTGAAACATTTCACTGTTGATTTTTGAAACTGCAAAGTTATTATGCTTGTAAAGCTACTTACCTGGTTGCAAAGTTCTTGGGTGTGAAACGTATATCAAAAGGAATGTTATTTTTCTGAATTGGTCTCAGATTTATTTTTTGAATGTGTCTCATTTACTGTCTCTGTGAGTACAACAAATGCTTATCACTACACTCTGAGAAGCCTAACTGCTCGCCCACACTACCACAGATAGCGCATTAATTCAATCTACTTCTGCAATACCAGTTGGGAATCCACTGGACTCTGCACAGTCTACTTCATTTTAGTGCACTGTATAATGAGCCAACTTCTTATATTGAATGTTTGTTCATGCATGAAAGATGGTTTTGTTTGTTAACCCTCATACCCAAAATACTGGTCACCTTCCATCAATTTGGAAGCAAAGATCAAAGCAAAATAGGTAGACATCTTTATGTCTAGTAGCAAATCCGTGGCAATACCTTCCACTCAAAGTACTCACAAATCTCAACCAAGCATGCAGTTAGTGGATGACTATGTGGTACATGTTTAGGATTACTGGATACTGCAGTTGGTGGTCTGCCCTTGCAGCCTGTGTCTTCATTTCATTTCTCAGTGACCCACATAACCCACACAACCAAAGTCACAGGCATGTTGAAGGTTTCATAGTAGAAAATTGTATATCTTGCCTGATCTGCAGGCTCCAGTTGGATTGGAAATTATTGCAGTAGGGACCAGTGTCTTCATTGGCTGTTAGTGCACAAATATCGCACCCATTCTTCCCCATACCTTCTCCTAGAGATTTCCTGTGTGGAGGTAGCATTTCGATCAGCCTTTGCCTCCATTTTGTTCTGTGTTTTGTTTCTCCCCTAGTTGTACAACAACTCTTAGCATTTGCAGTTCCCCTATAATAGATGAGCAAAAGCACGAGAGTTAGAACCATCACCTGAGAGTCATGTGTTGGCAAACATCAGTAACACGGCAAGTGACTTTGCCAATTTGCGCGTCAACTCTCTGCATGTTGGGATATTGCTAGCTGCAATGTTATGTATCAGATAAAAGATAATTGTCATCCTTTTCGATGTTTCCATTCAGTTGCATATATCAATGATCTTACTTAACCTCTTTGGACATTTCACTCACCTTTCATATCTTGAAAAAAAAATAGCCATTAGTCAGGACTCTTACCTCTGGCAGCAGCAATATAATCATAGTAGAGCACATTTGAGGGGATGACGGGTCTGACCAGCTCAGCGAGTAAATGGAGTTTGCAGGTAGTTATAGAAGTTGACCATCTCACATTGTCTTTCTTCTCAGGTCAACGTGCCTACCTGTATTGTCTTTTTTGTGACACTTTCCCCAACCTTTTGTACTTTTGTCATTTGCTACCATCAGATGCTGGGCTAAGTGACCGGGTAACTGTGAATGCAAGTATAAATGCAGTTCCTGTGGTGATTCATAATCTGATACTTTGCCTGCAGCTCTTGTAGGAGTGTTACCGGATGCTCTCCCTTCAGTTGATGCTACCTTTGTTTTCCTAGTGCTTCCTTATCCTTACCTTTTCACTTCTTGAACATCTGTCTAAATATGTCAAAACAAATGATGCCTTCCTTTTTCACCGCCTTAACCTTGGTTCTAGTCTTCAAAACCACCTTTCAGACCATGGAGTCCTAATAGGGCTTCCTGTTGGACAAATATTCCATCAATTTCTGCATATTTTAAATAACACTAGCAATCAGAATGGGTTTAAGAATTTTGTGACTACACCTAGCTGGCAAGAGCTGGCACAAGCCTGCGAGTCATCAACCTATCTCTTAGAAGCGACAGTTATTCCGGAGAGACACTGCCTCTGATAGTTCACATTTGCCATGGGTGGCAGAATCCAAAATGTTCTCATTATGTCGTGTCCGAACTTCTTACCGTAAATCTTTTGGGGCCTGCACATGCCTGGCACAGACATGGATGCCTTAATGAATCACAACATATTAGGAATAAAGTCATGTTATTTGTGGTCTCGTATTGTCAGAAAATGGATTCCATGTCACACTCTCCCTTCAAAGATAAGTTTAAACAATACAGAAGTGGGACAGCTCCCAAAGAAGACACTATTTAATCCATTGAAAGTCAAGAAAAGGAGAAATCGCAGACTCTCCTTCCTCCCAGTACAAATCATTCCTGGGTCTACAATTCCAGGGGGAAGGTTTAGATCCATTTTCTGACCCTATTCTCATTCTAGAAAATATGCTGGCTAATTCGGAGATGAGCTTTCCTCATTCCATGTCTACCTTGGCACAGGTGAAGCTGTTCTTTGAAATGTGCCCATCCTCTCTATTGCTTTTTATATCACATTCTTGTGAATCAAGTCACAGCAGCAGTTTCATCATAAACTTTCTTCTTTCTTGGTTCTCCGAAGTCTGGTGGTTTACAAACATAGCTCAGTCCAATCTGTTCTACTTTTCAGCTTTTCACTGGTGAGCTAGTATGGTGGTGTGTGGCTTTCAGGATTACCATTTATCAGAACTTCTCTGCACAGGCACTGTTTACCTCCTGGATTTTTCTGATGTCCATTATCTTGTTTTGAACACTACCAGGATTAGGGTGGCTGGGAATATACTGTGATGTTGAAAATAAATTTAAGAAGGTGCCCACTCCTGGGAATTTCCATGCATTTAGGGTTCTATTTGGATCAGGATTACTCTAGAGGTTTGTGAACCATAGCTTCATAATGACTAGGAAAGAAGAGTTGGAACTGAATCGTTTACATTCTCATAATAGCTTGCATACTTGCACAGTGTGAGCAGAGTAAATGTTTCACAGAAGTGAGTAATTTCAGAATGTATAATTGCCAACTTCCGAAGAGCATGCCTCTTTTTGTAGGAGCCACGGACAAGGCTCCCATAGCAATGCTTTTGACGCGCTGGCTAACATAACTGATGTCATCCTTGTGGCAAATCACCCTCCCAAGGTCTTGTGGTGGTCACAGATGCTTATTATTTGTTGGCCCTTTCTTCCTTTCTGTGTTTACTTGACCAACTCTTTGTCATGTTATCATGTGGTTTATAAAAGGTCTGACTCGCACGCTCCCCTTTAATGCCAAAACCATTTCTTATGCTTCGGTCGTGATCTTTGTCATGGGCACACTCTTTAATCTTTGCACAGCTATTATTGAAGGCTTTTTCTGTTGAAAGCTGTATCCCTCATTGTAATCATGTCAGGACACTGTAGGAGTGACCTGCAGGTGCTTTTGTTTGTTGCCTTACACCACCATTTTATTAGACAGATTGGTGCTGAGGACTTGGGTGGCCTCCTTGCCAAAGGTTCCCATGGTAGTTCCAGATCTCCTTGGCTCACACCACTCAAGAAGACCGGGATGCAGCTAAGTGGGTCTTTAGGTCTGGCCGTAAAACTACTGACTGCTTGGGGTGTGCGATGGGCCCTAGTGTGGTGTTCTGCCACCATGCGTGGATGTGAACCAGTGGCTTTTCTAGGCACATGCAGTCATCTCTAATGGATATGTACTTTATGGCTGCCACCTCTTTGGCTTTAAACACTTTGGAGAAAGCAGAGCCACTGCATATTCCGTGGGCCTTTCATCTCTTGTCCCGCAGTTTCCTAAGCAGCCACAACTATACAGAGGATACAAAAAAAAAAAGAAATACTGGCACAGAGACACTGCCAGGCATCACCACCACTGCAGCAGTCACCCCTGTCCTTTTGTGTCAAACGACTGAGATCAAGCAGACCTCGTGCAGGTCAGTGCTGCCAGTCATTTTCTTCCAGGATGACAGACCATTACATCTGACAGGTGGGTCCTTAAGGTAGTCTAGCAAGGCTGTGCCCTTCCATTCCTTTCTGACTTATTGCAGGTCCTTTCCACATCAGAGCGGCTTTCAGAAGAGCACCTATCATTCTTGCTACAAGAGGTGCAGGTCTGACGGTCAAAAGGGCCATCAAAGGCTGCCCACTTCAAAAGGAGGAATGGGTTGTTACTGCCTGCTTTTTCCTCATGCTGAAGAAGGACTAGGGCTGTTGCCCCATTTCGTATCCTTACCCTCTGAATACTTTTTCTCCTGAATGACATATTAAAAAAGCTCACACTGGCGCAAGTTCTGTCTGCCCTTTATCAGGGAGAATGGATGGTTTCTGGGACCTGCAGGACATCTACTTTCAAGTGCCGCCTTCAATCTCAGATGTTATCCAAGGTTCAAGGTCAACCAGGAGCACTTTCAGTTTGCTGTGCTCCCTTTTGGCCTCACCAGCGCCCATCTTTGAAGGTTGGGGATACCAGTTTTCCCCTGCCTCCGTGACTGTTGAAGGCAGGCTCGTCACTGTCCATCATAGACCACCTCTTAATGAAGGCAGACCTACTGACATTGTGATTCTTAATCATTGAGCCAAAGTGACACCTGACTTTTTCTTAGCAGTTTCCTTTTATTAGAGCCACTGTAGACACAGATTATTTCTGGGTCTTAACCCCCCCCCTCACAATTCCAGGACATTCGGGCTGTGATCCTGATGTGTGCTTTGTCCTAGACCTCAATGAGAGCAGCTCTGAGGATTCTTAGACTGTTTGACCTGTGTGACTACTTCACTGGGGTTTATCCGCAGGCTCTACAGTGGGATCTGAAGTCTTCACAGAAACCTATCAGATGCCCTCCAAGTTTCTAAGACTAGATCTGTAGCGGTGGCTGCTTGACTGCAACCTCATCAGTGTCCGATTCCTCTACCTTTCCCACAGTGAGCTGACGGTAGTGGAGGATGCGTCCCTGCTGGGGATGTCATCTGGGTGAGGTGATCAGAGGTCTATGGTCTTCAACAGAATACCCAGCTCCACATAAATCTGTTGAAGTTTTGAGGTCCATCTGCCTGGATTTGAGGACCTTCCTGTCGTCCACCAAGGGAAGGCTGATGCAGGTTCTCATGGACGACACCATCACCTTGTGGTGTTGCAGCATGCTGGTTGAAATGGGGTCCTGGGTCATGCACCAAGAGGCGCGCTGCTCTTATGAAGTTGGCTGAAGGGTCAGGGCATATCAATGAAAGTCAACAACTTGGCAGGATCTTTAAATGATGAGGCAGGCGAGCTCAGCTTGCGATGCATGACGGATCATGAATGGTGGTTACATTGTAGGGTAGAGCGGAATGTCTTCCTACAGTAGGTAGAGCCATGGCTAGAACTTTTTGCCACCATTGAATGTGCATTGTCAAAACCTCTGTGCATTAAAGTTCTCGAATACTTTCTCTGGGAGATTTTTTTGGGCTAGACTGGAGCACAGGATTCCTGTATGCTTTTCTGCCACTGCCTCTCCTGCCCTGTGTTTGGAAGAAGATCAGGAATGACCTGGCAAAGTCATCCTAGTAGCTCAGTATTGGGCCTGGTGGAGCCTGATGCTCCAGCTTCTGGGCATGAACATTTGTTCTCTGATTAGGCGACAGGGCAGAATTATGCACCCTAGCCTGCTCACTCTACATGCCCATGCATAGTTGAGAGGCAGTAGTTGACTCCCTTCAGTCTACATCCAGAGGTTGCTGATCTCCTCACAGCTAGGCGTCCCTCTACAAAACAAACAAATTTGTGTCCTGGTATAGAGTCCGCAATAGATACTCTCTACAAGCCAAACTGTCTGATGTTTTGTTGTTTGTTTTATCTTGGGGCCCAGCTAGGTCTTGCACTGGGAACGATTAAAGGTTATTTGTTGGCCCTTTCAGCCATTTTTACGTTTGCCAGGTTAGCTGTCCTCATTCAAGTCCACTGTTGTGATTCAGTTTAATAAAGGTTTGGCAAAGATGTTCCCTCCCAAACAATTTGTGATGCCACAGTGAAATCTTAAATTGGTGCGGATGTTCCTCATGTGCAACTCCTTTGAGCTCATGCACAAGTGCTTGCTGTGCCTTCTGACTCGCAAAGCCATTTTCCTCATAGTGATCACTTTGTCTCTGTGAGTAAGCTCCAGGCACTCTCAATGCAGTCACACTACACTGCTTTGTTCCCCAAAACTGTTGTTTGTGACCAGGGCAGCCTTTTTACTCAGTTATGACACCCTTTCACATTGGGCAATCTATTACCCAAATATCTTTTCTATAGTGGAGAAGTGTGGTACAGTGGTTAGAGCGGCAGACCCTGATGCAGTGATCTGGCCTGGGACCAGGTTTCACCTCGACGGGTCTTGGGATCAATTCCCTTGGACCAGATAATTCTTGCCTCGGTGCCTAATCTAATGAATGGGTCCCACTCTGTAACTCTGGGCAATAGCTTGCATAATCTCCACAACGGCCCTTACAGCGCGTGGATGCCTGGCTTCACCCTGGGGCTGTCCAGGAGTGGGCGCCTCACAAGGAAAAAGCCAGGAGGGGTTCCACAGCAGTATGCGTACAGCGCCTTGAGACCCTAACGTGTGAGTAGTGCGCTATACAAGTGCAAAGTTTTACAGTTTATTACCCTCCCAACATTCTTTGCCCCGTCTCACCCTGCGAAAGACGAGGGAAACTCTATCAACTAGACTCCAAAAGAGCCTTGAGCTTTTGCATTGATTGCACCAAATACCTATGTAATGTCATGCAGAAAAGGACTGTCAGGGTGAACTTCCATCTGCATTCATATCTGCTATACACTGGCCAAGAAGCAACCCTTGGGAGGGCTGAGGGTTCTTTCCGCCAAGGCCAAAGCTGCTACCACTGTGCTTGTAGGTATGGAGTGCCTGTTCTTGACATCTACCAGGCCCCAACATGGGTGTCAGTGCATAGGTTAATGAAGCACCTCTGGCTTGACAGCCATGTCCTACTGGCAGGGCATTTCACCTGTTCCGTCCTGCAGGACTTTTTTGCTTTGAGCCCAAACTACAGACCCTCCACTAGTATATTTTCTAAAGGTTAGGCGTGGTTTGACATATCCATTGGGCAAACAAGTTACTTACCTTTAGTGACGCTCTTTCTAGTGGGTACTGTAACCAGAGACTTCTCACTGCTCTCCCATCACCCTGTTCGGTGGAGTAGTATATTTTTACCATCTACAAAGGCCCCAAATTTGAGATGTGTACACTAGTAACAATTGTTTTGTGCTCTGTGCCTTGAATTAATCTTAGCTACTGGTTATTACTCAGGCCACATTCCAATCCATCGTTATTTTGTATACCATGTCACCTCAGTTTTGACCCAGCTATATGCAAATAAGTCTGACCCTGCTCCAATTGGAATGGTCCATCCCAAACTGCCAAGTCCGATCCACCCTGAACTGGAAGACAAACAACACAAGACCAGTTTTGCTGTGACCTATGGCACAGAATGTACCAAGAAGGAAACTGACGGTGCACACGGGTCACACTTAAATGTGACTGTTCGGTCACTTCTGGGGTGGAACAAAGTCTGTGCTGAGCCGCATGACTCCACTTAGTGGTGCACAGGAGCACTGCTTTGAAAACTTCAGGATCCAGCCTGGCACCGGAGGGATATTCTAAAGGTGAGGAATCTGTGGTTGGGACAACCACCAAAAAAATTGTTACTGAAGGTAAATAACTTGTTCTTCATTACCCAGCTCAGCAGTCCTCATTTTATCACCCTCAAATGGATAAAGGCTGATTAGACAGGCCAGGATTCAAACCTGCAGCCATGATCTCTTACACTGTTTTCTAAGGTGGATGCATTAGTCCTCTGAGCCACCAGACCCAGCTAACCTAGCCAGTGAGAGACCTGCAGCAATTCTTTTCAAGGCCCAGGTATTTAATCTGAATTCCAGAGTAACTACAAAACATGAGACTTTATTGACGTTTGGGTTCCTTGTTAATTAGTAAATGGCATATGTAAACTGTATCCATGGGAGACATCTGTCTCTGCTCTTTAAAATGAGGCACATTCTTTCCAAATTCCCTCCAGTACAATCTAGACTAATTCTCTCTTACTGTGGCTGAAATTGACAAAAATGTGGTGCATCCTCTTTCTTCATGAGGATTAGGAGTTCAGGTGTATTCAATGAATATGCCTATTAATATTTTGTAATGGAATTCCCTGACTGTTTTTGTTGGTGGAAACTGAACACCACTACCACATCAGAAATATTGGATTTTAGATGGCCCCAAGCTTGTGTAATCTTACTGAATACTTCAGGTGCCAGTCTTGTGCTGCCCTGATACCCTGATCTTGGTTTCTTTTTGCAGAGTGAGGAAGACTTTCTTCGAGACCTGGGTGTGGATGGAGAGGATGTTTTGGACGAAGATAATGAAGATGATGACGATGAGGAAGACCTGCCAGAGGATGACAAGAGTGAAGAAGAGGTAGAAAAAGAAAGGGCCAAAGGGAGCCGGAGAGAGAGGAGGAAAGATAATCTTCCCAAGCCAGCTGGCTCCTTTAGAGTTGATCTGGACCAGAAGACCAAGACGCTGTTGCACAGTCTGCATCAGGAAGGTTAGAGTCTGCATTAGGGGGAGAGAGATAGAGTAGGGACAGTTCCCTTCAAGGTCAGAGTGTTGGCCTAATGGTGGCAGGCCTGGTGTATAGAATCTTAATCAAAGGCATTTTATGTCCCGTTTAAACCCCTTCTGCCATTCACCCCACACTCCATACGCACCCCCTCTCCATACGCACCCACTCTCAATGTCCCTATAGCTAGGGGGCCACATCTTTATCTTGTTTTGGCTTTCTAGGCATATAATGTCTTTAGTAGCTGCTTAGTGCTGCCATGCCATCCAGTTGGCCCTCATTAAGGGACTCCAGATAGCTAGTAATGGTGTGGTTACTTCTGATATTCACTGGGTAATCACTCTTTTAGCCACTGATGGACTTTGCTGAGAATTACAGTTCATGGCCTTCCCTTAAAGGTGTTTGGCTGTGATTTCGAACTCTTCTTTTCATATTGCTTTTTTAAATGCTAGAACTCTTAAGTCCTCATTCACCATTGCATCCAGCAGACAAAACATTTGATGTACTTGAAGTGGTCATTCACCTAGTTGGTTTGACTTATCCTGATGCCTATTGAAATTCTACTGGGACTGCACAACCCTGTTTTTGATTGTGCCTTTCAAACCCAATGATATCATCTTCAGCGGTTTTTCTTTCAAGCAGTAGGTCCGCTCCCAAAAAGGTACCTTAAAAATTAGGAAATGCATTGTTTTCTTCACAATGGGCCAGAGAGGGGTTTTTGACATCATGGCCATAGCTACTAGTTGTAATTGTTTTTGTTCACTTCAAATAGCCAAACATACTTGTGGTAGAATTGTGATATGTATGCTGTACATTACTTAGTTTATAATATATTTTGTTTGAAAACATATTTTTACCAAACCTTATCCTGGGGAAAAATGTATTTACAACTCTTAACTCTAGTCATAAAGCATTTGGGGGGAATGTACTAGATGCTGGGCAGAATGGTTTTAAGAGTACTGTACTATATAAAAATAACTTTGCATATATTCTAGAGTAGCTTTAATACAGTGGTTCCCAAACTTTTTTGACCCGCGGCCAATGTTCCCTATAAGGTGGGCGCACGCGCGCCCGCGCATGATGCCTTTCCCTACCGCGCACACACATTTGGAAAGCGCGCACATTTCAAAAGCAAGCAGCGCGAAAATATGCTCTCTTTCCAGCAGAGCAGGACCAGAGGAGAAATCACTGTGAATAAGGTTTGTGGTTTTTCAGGGCCTCAGAGTTACAGCAGATCACGGAGTTTAGCTTCATCTCGCTGGAGGGCATCAGGCAGCCTTATCAGCAGGCTGGCTGGTTTATACAGCTCGCTTGCTGGATAAAATGTTAAAGTGGAAACATGGAATACTGAGGCAGCATAATCCTGAACCCATCTCAGGCCTTTTCAAACCCGCCTTTCCCATATGTATCTTTTATTCGCAGTAAATGCTTGAGTAAGAAAAATAAGCTCCGGCCCTCAAAAATAAGTGCCAGTTCGGAACAACAAGTAAAACGCTTCTCTTTAAATCAGTGCCATCTTCTTTATGGGAATGCATTTGAAAGTGCAAACATCAGGATGGTGGCCAGCTGTCCCTGGGGATCACGAATTGCGACAAGTCTTCTTAGTATTCATTATAATAAAGTTCCCCGATCTTCACATGCTGCAATATTGCTAAGTGTGGATGATGGTCTACATTTTGTTAGGCTAGTATAGGATGCTTATTGGCAGTTCTGTGAAAAAACGCCATACCAGAAAACTAAAACAAGATTTAAAAAAATATCAAACATTGCGCTTTCAGTGATTGTTGGAGTGCAGGTGATTCCTAGCTTGTTAAAAAGACAAAACTTTCTTTTCTTTGAACAGTATAGTAAGGGAAATTTTCAGCACGAGACCAAATGAAGTGGAAATGAAGGATTGCATAGTAAGCAAAAGAACAAGGAAAAGAGGATAACGCAGTTGGTGATTATGAAATTAGAGTTACAGACAAATCCCTGTAATTAACAAAAACAAAAAAGGAGGACCCTCTTCAGAATACAAGCTGACAAAGTGTTTAAAAATGTAATGGCATTTAACGTGATGTGTGGTCATCTAGAATATGATGCTACTTCCGCTATCCCAATCTGGAAAAGTCTTCATAAGGAGAAGCGGATGATGTCTCTCCATTCTTACAATGTCACTCATGCTTTATTTCCCTGGTTGTGTTTTACCTCTTCTGCTTGCAATAACTTGTGCACAGTTGTTAAGATGGCACAGCAATTGTTTACTTTCTTAAAGACTCTGGCGCCCTCAAGGCTTGGACCGTATGATTTAAAGTCTATAAATAACAGGTCATGTATTGGGGGTGGGCCACCAGGTCACAAAACTACCTCAATGCCCTATTACATGGAGCAATGTTTATAAAAATATCCCTTTTTTGCTTTAGTGGTAAAACAAAGCTATAAAGGGGCAAATGCCAAAGATCTTTGTAGTTATGCGCTGTATTCCCGTGAATGGTCAATTTCTTGGCGCACATATCCCTGGCTGCAGCGCACAGAGACCTTACACTGCCGCACACAGTGGAAAAAAATTTGAGGGAACATTGCCCGCGGCTCCCTTCACCTATATTTGCCATTGCCTGCGGCTCCCCATTATGTTATTTTTTTTTTTTTCGGGTGGGCGATATAAGCCCAGCCTCGGGAGTACTTTAATTATATCAACGAGCATAACATGGATGTTTTGTATGTTTCCTCCTCCCTGCTAGACCACATCTCCTCCAATTCAACCTCTCATTCTTAAACGTCTATAAAATGTAGCCACATCCCCCCCGTGTCACACTTGCTGTCCTCCATGCACGTATTTTCTTCTCTGTTTACAACGTCATTACATTGCCTTGACCACACACACATCTCACACCTCACCTTTGGTGCACACATTCTGCCTTCAATCTGGACACTTTCTCCTCTAAAACTACTTAACAGTACTTGATCATTCACCAGTGCTTAATTTGTGCTTGTTGTTTCCGGTGCTAAGCAAGGAAGAGAAAAACGAAATAGTGTCACAATGGGAGAAAACAGAAAGCTGCAAGAGTGAGCTGAAGGGGCAGGGAGTGGCTTTAAAATCATTGAAGAGGCCTGAGATGGCTTCAGTATTACACTGCCTCAGTATTCCATTTTCGCACATTTAATTGCAGCAGCCACGTTTAAAAGGAAGAACTTTGGGCACCGGCACGTTTTTATTTACAAATTAAGCACTGTCACACTCCCACTCTGCAGTTTCTTGAGAATTTAGGAGGCACCGCTGCCTTAAATTATTTCAAAGGCTTCAGCTTTTGATAACTGTGCTTTCCAAGTTCCACTTGGTCTGTACCTCCCATAGCTGTTTTTCTGGCATCCCAATGAAAATTGCCTTCCCCTGGCAGTAAGACTCAGTAAGTAATCTGATTTGGGCATGCATGTGAGGGAGGACTGTGGTCCTATAATTTATTTTTAACAATTTACTAGCATTTAGTGTAAACAAATGGGGAAAAAAGGAAAGGTGTGCCTAATAATAAGAAAAGGGTGGAAGGTTAATCTTTCACAAAGCAGAAATGCTGCAATTTTCCCCTGGACTTGTCATCAACAAGGAACTAATAATTCTAATAATGTCTTCTAACCAAAATAAACAAACTCAACTTCTGTGTGTGTGCTGAATCAAGCCGTTAGCAGTTTTCTCCTGTCCGGAAACTACACAGGGGCCTCGTGCTCGCCCCTGGGAAATATCCATCTGTTTTAAAAACAGAACATTAGTTATTAATAATACTATAATTACTATATCGGCGCTGCTTAGGAGAATTTCCTGCACATTCCTGTGATCTCCGTCCTGCCGTGCCCTCTCTCTCACCCTAGATTAGAAATCCTAATAATAATAACTATAATTACCTGATTATTGTAAATTCAACAAGGAACACATCCGATGTGCGCACTTCAAGAGGATCCCACCGGAGCAATAACATTCCAGTGCTCTCTTCTGAATTTCCGACCGGCTGGCAATGACTAAGGCTTTTATTTAAGAACTAATCACGTTTGGTGAAACCATGCTGCAGAGGGCAAGACCTTGACAGGTGGGGCTTATGTAACTCCCCCACATAAAATGCTAAAGAGTTACTCGGCCGCAAAATACTTTTAACTCGTCATAAACAGGTCATTTATAAACTGCACGCATAAATCTTTTTAAAATGTTCATATAATGTTTCCAAAATGTGCGTGGCGCCCCTAGCAACTTTTAACGGCGCACCAGGGTGCCACGGCGCACAGTTTGGGAACCACTGCTTTAATATATTAACCCTTGATATTAATATTAAGTCCAGTCCTAGGTATTCTTACATTTTGTTTTTCAACAAAATTCTTTCTATCTCTGTTTTATCAATCCTAGTCTACCAAAAGAGCCGCTTCACTACTTTTTCAGCACTTTCCCGTAAAATATTTCAGCAAATGTAGTGTATCCTTTGGCCTCCGCTAGGGAGGTAATGTTCATACCTTAAAGTAGGACTGTTCATGACCCAACATCCTCGAAGTCAACATTTAACACAGGAGCCATTTGATCTAAAAATAATGTTAGTGGAATTAGCTTAATAGAAAAATGACAAGTACATCACACTGAATGTCCCTGCTTCTTTCTCATGTAGGCATCTTTGGTCCTCTCGTATGGCTGCAGAATTGCTTGAAAAGGACGGCAGGAGACCGTGAAGAAGATGGTGAGTACCTAGTGTGGTACAGCAAACAATGTAAATGCAACAAAATAAGAGATCTTTAAGCTCGAGGAGTCCATCTTTCAACCCTCTGTCTTAATGGAACGTTAGCCTTGGATCACCTTACAATCATTACATTATTTCAAATGTTATCATTTTTTATGCAAATCACCTTTGCTTAGCATGTCATCACCATTGTGATGTCATTTTTCAACTTTTCATGCCTTGTAAAAAGCAACACAGAGTAGTTGTAATTGTGGCCATGGTAATTGATCACTGCAAAGTTGTATACATAGTGGCTGTAGGAAGCTGGCCTGGTGTGTGGTGGGTCCCTATGGTACTTACACCTTATACCAGGTCCAGGTATCCCCTCTTAGTGAAGTGTATGCAGTGTCTAGAAGCCATGCTCTTTAGAGGTTGATGAGCAGCCAAGGCTTATCTAGGCGACATGCAAAGCTCATGCAATACCACTGTAGTCACTCAGCACTTACACACATGAAAGAAAACACTCAGTTGTACAAAAATAAAGATACTTTATTTTTGTAACAAACAACCACAAAATAATAGACGGGTACCCCACACTTAAGAGGTAAGTAATACACTAAATATATACACTAGTACTCAAAAATAGGCATAAAAAAGGTTAGAAAAAAGTGACCCTAGGAGAGCACAAACCATATAGGTACCTCCACTTAGGTAAGTAAAAAGGGTAGAGGGGAACTGGGAGTACTAGAAAACCACAGAGGTGAGTAACACTGTACCCTCCCAGCAACCAGGAATGCAGGAGTAAAACACTGGATTTTCCTCAAACCACCCAAAAGGAGTAAAAGAAGAAAAAGGTGACACCCGGAGAAGACTGCAAGAAAACCAGCAGTGGATTCCTGAAGAAAGAAGACCTGTGGCGAGAGGAGACTAAGTCCAAGAGTCACAGTGGAGTCCAGGGGAAGTAAGAGGTACTACCCGGCCAGTAGTGGATGCAGGAGTTGGTCGACAGTAATGAACAGGTCAGCACTGCAGGCCTGGAGCTGGAGAAGAGTTCCTGATGGATGCAGATGATGTCCCACGCTGGAAGGAAAATCGCAGACGGGTGTCTGTGCAAGATTTCTACCAACAAGCCTTGGCAAAGGCAAACTCGTGGTTAGTGGAAAAGAGGTGCTGGCGGGGACCCAGGAGTGGGAAGTCACAGGGGACCCTCAGCATCGCAGAGAGTCCACAGGAGCAGAGGCAGCACCCACAGGACAGGGACACAGGAGTCGCAGAAGAAGCTCACACAGCAGGAGAACCACACCGGAGGCTGAGCTTTGCAGGATGGAGTGCTGGGGGCTGGAGCTACACTTTGCCTGAAGATCTGTTTGAGGAGATGCAAACAAGCCTTGGCAGCTGCAAGAGATGCAGTACACGGGGGTACTGTTCTATGTAGAAAGGCAAAGGCTTACCTCCACCAAACTTGAACAGCTGGCTGAGAGGACCAAGGGGACTACTCCGGACCACCACCCGTGATGCAGGATCCATGCAGTTCTGCAGGATAGGGGATCCACACAACGGGTTGTCGCTTGTTGTAGGTGCCTGCAGTTGCAGGGGAGTGACTCCTTCACTCAAAGGGAGATTCATCCTTCTTGTGCAGGCTGAAGAGTTGCAGTCTTCGGAAGATGCACAGCTGGGGAAATGTTGCCAAGCAAGCATGAGACGTGGAAACAAATTTGCAAAAGAGTCTTCTATGTTGTAGCAGTGTTTGTTGGTTCCTGGAGGGTCCAGTCGTTGTTCCAGTGGCCAGAAATCAAAGCAAAGGTTGTAGAGGAGTCCTGCTGGAATTTTGCAAGCCAAATCTAAGGGTGCACCCAAGAGAGAGACCCGAAATAGACCTAAATAGCCCTGAAAGGGGGGTTGGTCACCTTACCGGGTAAGCACCTATAAGGAGGGGGCTCTGATGCCACCTGCCTGGTCTGGCCACTCAGATGCTGGCAGAGTTTCCTGCCAACCTTGTAAACAATATGGCAGGACCCAGGGACCCCTCTGGAGGAGCTCTGGGCAACACGCCTCGGATGGTGATGGACAGGGGAATGGTCACTCCCCTTTCTATTGCCCAGTTTCACGCCAGAGCAGGGACTGGGGTTCCATGAACCGGTGTGGACTGGTTTATGCACAGAGGGCACCAAATGTGCCCTTTAAAGCAAACCAGTGGCTTGGGGAGGCTACACCTCCCAAGCCAGTCCCACCTATTTCCAAAGGGAGAGGGTGTTGCTTCCCTCTCCCAAAGAAAATCCTTTGTTCTGCCTTCTTGGGCTTGATTAGATCAAGCAGCAGGAGGGCAGAAACCTGTCTTGAGGGGTGACAGCAGCTGGGCTGCCAGAAAACCCTGTAAGGCTGGTGGTAGCAATGCTGGGGGTACTCCAAGGACCACCCAGAATGCATGGAATCATACTTCCAGTAAGTGTAACATTATTGGGGTATGATTCCGACATGTTTGATACCAAACATGCCCATGTTCGGAGTTATCATTATGTAGCTGGACATAGGTAGTGCACTATGTCCGGTACACGTATAAAATGGTATCCCAGCACCCACGAAGTCCAGTAAAATGGACTGGAGTTTGTGGGGGCACCTCAGATAGTGCAGCGATGCCCTCACACACAGGTACCTGCACCCTGCCCTGTGGGCTGAGAGGGACCACCATAGGGTGGCTTACAGTGACCTGGTACAGTGGCCTGTAGTGAAACTGGGTGCACTCACCTGGTTCACGCAGACTGCAATGGCAGGCCTGCAGAACCCTTTGCATCTGCTCCCTAGTGGTGGCAAAATAACTGCTGCAGCCCATAGGGATCCCCTGGAACACCAGTGCCCTAGGCACCCAGGTACCATATACTAGGGACTTATATGGGAGGACCAGTATGCCAATTGTAGGAAGAAAAGGTTACTAGCAACCAAATTTAGAGGCGAGAGCATAATCACTGGGGTCCTGGTTAGCAGGATCGAGGTAAACACAGTCAAACACACTGACAACATGCAGAAAATGGGGGTAACCATGCCAAAAAAGAGGGCACTTTCCTACAGCACCAGAAAATCAAACCTACATCCTCTACTAGCATAATTTGGCAAATAACTGTCCTATCTCCTCTCACTAGCTCAGTCACAGTTGGTACATGTGTCTGTTAAGGTATGGCTTATAGCAATATCAAGACATAGATGTTCATCACATCTTCTCTTTCTACTCTCGGAGAATCTTCAAACCGTTCATAAAGAAATTATTCAGAGTTTTTCCCTACAATAGGGGCCCCTTCCTCAGACTACACCTGAACATAGTTCTATTTTAACTCATGAAGAGTTTATTCGAACCCATTCACAGAGTACACCTCATATTTCTCACATGGAAGTTTGTCATCTTACTAGCACTCACTCCGGCAACTGGGGTAGAGGAGATAAAGGCTTTCTCAGCTCAAGAGTCTTCTTGCGTCTCACAGGCAATTAAGTACTCATCTGAACCAATCCAAAGATTTATTCCCTTGGTACATTCAGATTTTGCTTCAATGAACCTATAAGATTATGTACTTTTCTCCCGAATTCAACATCACCAGCTGAGAGGTCTATTCATACTCTGGGTATCAAGTGATCTCTAAAATGTCTACTTACATCGCACTAAACAACTCGTGAACTGACCAACTGTTGAACTCAGGCTAACTCATAAGGGTGCTCCAGTCACAATGGCAACCATCAGTGAATGAATTTCAGCTGCCATCCAGTACTGCCACTAACAGATTAGCAAGCCCTATCACAGAGCAAACTAGGATGCCTTCAACTGGGGCAGTTTCCACCTTAACTACTTTAAGTACCTCTGTAGAAGATATGTTGTGTTGCGACTTGGAAAAGTGTGAATATAATTCATACAGCATTATTACCTGGAATCGGCACAGAGCAGTCATGAATCGGTTGGACAGTTTTTACTAGACCACTTATTTCAACAAGTGGAGCCTCTTTTAGTTCCATGAGTTTATTTATTCATGCAGATTTTAATGTATGATATGTATATCTGTTTATATATTGCATATGAATGTTAGGTATATATTTTCTACCCACTATTTGTGCTTATATTATAAGATTTGCAGATATAGTAACTGTGAAAGCTCCAATACTGGAGAAGAAAATAAGTTACTTACCTGTAACTGCAGTTCTCCAGTATTGGTATCTTTCAGAGTCACACGCGACCCACCCTCCTCCCCAGAGAGGCTCCACTTATAGTTCGTGATTATCCATTCCCACTTGTGCTTGAAAATCTGAGGGACTCAGCCTCTTCCGCTGTCTGATTCGGACGTGGTTTCTCTCGCTCTGAGATTTCGAATCGGCAAACCTCCAAAAACCTACTTATTCGTCTGTATTGTTTCGATCGTGTTTCCCATCTAGCATCAAACCAGTAGTACCGTTGGAACCTTCATTTCGCCCTTCGGGGCACGGGTGCCCAACTCAAGCTTGTTCGGGCCTACCACGTGGAAAGCCTGATGGATCAGACTCCATTTCGATTCTGCCCTCGGTGCCACGCGAAGTACCCCTATACAGACCACAACCCGGTTTGTAATTTGTCCCTTTCTCCAGACCATCAGGAGGAAGATTGCGAGGCCTGTCAATTGTTTCAATCAAAGAAGACCTTGAGAGATCACAGGGCCCGAAGACTGGAAACGGTGTTGAAAAGCACCGAACATCTGAACGTCACTGAGGAAGAGCAGGTGCAGACGGCAGATAGACCCATCACAGCTGGCCAGCATGTGAGTACATCTGCCCCTACACCTCTACATAAAAAATATCTGAAGGACTTGGGTACACCACTGCCGGAAGGCCAAGGTTTGGCCCGAAAAAAAGACTGTTGGTGACTGACCTTCGGGGTCGGCGCTTAAAAAGGCCACTCCTCCGTCCTCCTCGGAGTCGAGTAAATCGGTTAAAGCTTCCACTTCAGACTCCAGTAAACAACCTCATTCCTCAGAGTAGAAAATTAGACACTGTTTCGGAGCCGAAACAACCAACTACTTTTTCGGGACCGAAAAAGATTCAAACTTCAGAGCTGAAAAAATCCTCATGCACAGAGGAACAGGGACTTTCAAGAAAATTAAAGCAAATCTCAAAGCCCATGTGGAATCTCACAAGACTTCTGAAGAAGAGACTGAGATTGAGCCAATATTAGAGGTTAAGGATGAAAGAAAATTGAGAATCCATATATATAGGGAGACTGGACGAATCATCACTGCACCTTCTTTAAAGACTAAAAGAAAGCTGGCTTTTCAAGAGGAGTTAGACTCTGTTCAACCACCAGCAAAAGTGCAGAAATAAAATGAGGAACCAGCACCTCTCCCTGCTTCTCCTCCTCACTCTTCACAACTTTCTTTTTCACCTCACAATAGTCCACCACCATTGTCTTCTCCAACACATTCATTATGTTCACATGGAGATATAGTAGACCCATGGGATCTCTATGACCCTGATCCCATTTCAGACAATGATCCAGACCTCTACCCATCTAAACCTTCTCCTCCAGAAGACACCACTGCCTACACTCAAGTAATCTCTAGGGCAGCGGCTTATCATGGAGTGCTTATGCATTCTGAACCCCTGGAAGAAGACTTTCTATTTAACACACTGTCTTCCACTAACTCCAGGTACCAGCGTCTCCCGATGTTGGCTGGAATGGTTAAACATGCGGACCACATTTTTAATGAGCCTGTCAAAGCTAGAGTCATCACCCCTAGAATTTACAAAAAATATAAGCCTGCCCCTACGGACCCAGACTATATCACACAACAGGTCCCTCCAGACTCAGTGGTAGTCAGTGCGGCAAGGAAAAGAGCAAACAGCCAGTCATCAGGAAAAGCACCTCCTCCTGCTAAGGAAAGTAGGAAATTTGACGCAGCTAACAAAAGAGTTGCCACACAAGTGGCTAACCGATGGAGAATTGCCAATTCTTAGCCACTTCTAGCCAGATATGACAGGGCCCATTGGGGCGAGATGCAAGATCTTATGCAATACCTCCCAAAGGAGCATCAGAAGAGAGCACAACAGGTGGTGGAAGAGGGACAGGCTATAAGCAATAACCAGATAATGTCTGCCCTTGATACTGCCGATACAGCTGCAAGGAGTGTCAATACTGCCATTACAATTAGGAGGCATGAATGGCTACGCTCCTGGTTTTAAACCAGAAATTCAACAGGCAATACTTAATATGCCTTTTGACAAGAAACATCTATTCGGCCCAGAAGTAGACACAACTATTGAGAAACTAAGAAAACAGTCAGAAACTGTGAAAGCAATTGGGGCTTTATATACCATACCATATAGAGGCTACGTTCGCACACCCCAGTTTAGAGAAGGCTTTAAGCCACAGTCTTCTAATGCTTCTACCTCCCAGACAAAGCAGGGACAACAAGCCCAATATCAAAGAGGGAGTTTTAGAGGGTCCTATAGAGGACAATATTTCAGGAACAGAGGCAAGTTCTAAACCTCAAAGCAAGCCACACCACCACCTAAGCAGTGACTTCCTTCCCACCCTTCCACTCCACACTTCTGTTGGGAGAAGACTACAGCAATTCCACTCTCATTGGCAAAATATTACCACAGGCAATTGAGTATTATCAATTATCCGCAATGGCTATTGCCTAGAATTAATCTCCACCCCTCCAAACATTCCACAACAATACCACAAATTGTCCCCAGAACACAGCGTTCTCTTGCAGCAAGAGGTACAATCTCTACGATTAAAACAAGCAATAGAATTGGTTCCACATTCTCAACAACGAACAGGAGTATACTTACTCACTATACTTCCTCATTCCCAAAAAGACTGCACCCTCAGGCCCATCTTGGACCGCAGGCCTCTCAACCTATACATCCTGTCAGCACATTCTCACATGGTTACTCTGCAGGATGTCATTCCACTACTACAAAGACAAGATTACAGGACTGCTTTAGACCTCAGACGCGTATTTCCACATACCCATCCATCCAGCTCACAAAAAATACCTCAGGTTCATCATAGCAGGAAAACATTACCAGTTTAAAGTGTTGCCATTCGGCATAACAACAGCTCCAAGAATGTTAACAAAATGTCTAGCAGTAGTAGCAGCCTACTTAAGAAGGCAACACATCCACGTCTTTCCATTTCTACAAGATTGGCTAATAAAATCAAGCAATTTTACACCATGCTGACAACACACTTATTATGTGATTGAAACCTTGCATACTCTAGGGTTCAATCTCAATTACCAAAAATCACATCTTTAACCAGAACAAGTACAACCTTAACTAGGTGCTATCCTAAATACTCAAAAAGCCCTAGCTTATCCAAATACACAAAGGATACAAGCTTTCCAAAATCTCATACCACAAATACAGCCAAATCAACAATACACTGTAAGATTTATCATGAAGATTCTAGGGATGATGGCATCTTGCTTAGCTATAGTTCCACATGCAAGACTAAACGGGAGACCCTTACAACAGTGCCTCTCACAACAATGGTCTCAAGCACACAGTCAGTCAACTTCAAGATCTAGTGTTGATGGACCCTCAAACACATATGTCCCTTCAATGGTGGAATCTCATCAATCTAATGAAGGGGCAGTCATTTCAAGACCCTGTGCCTCAGACCATAATCACAACAGATGCATCCATTATAGGTTGGGGAGCTCATCTCAACAATCATACCATTCACGGGGAAAGGGATGCCAAGCAGAAACAATTTCACATAAACCACCTAGAATTATTAGCTGTATTTCTTGCCCTAAAAGCGTTTCAACCGCATCTCAAACAGAAGGCTGTTCTAATAAAAACAGACAACATGACAACCATGTATTGCCTCAACAAACAGGTTGGGACGCATTCATCGCAACTGTCCCTACTAGCCCAAACAATATGGAAATGGGCAATTCACAATCACATTCATCTGTTAGCACAATATATTCCAGGGATACACAATCAGCTGGCAGATCTCCTAAGCAGAAATCACCAACAAACACACAAAAGGGATATTCACTCCCAAATACTTCAAAAGTACTTTAAAAAGTAGAGAGCATCAGAGATGGACCTAGTCGCAACAAGCGAAAACGCAAAATGTCCAAACTTCGCATCCAGACACCCACATCCTCTGTCCAAAGGCGATGCTCTATGAATCAACTAGCTATTTGGCTCCTGAAGTCTGAGTTTGGGTACCTAAAGCTTCCATCAGAATTTATGGAAGTAATTAAACCAGCACGTAAACCTACTACTAGACAGTGTTACGCAAACAGGTGGAAAAGATTTGTGTACTATTGTCAATCTAAAAACACTTACAGCCTCTATACAAGATAATGTATGCTATTTACTCGATTTGCAAAACTCAAATGTAGCTTTCTCATCCATCAAGCTACACCTTACTGCAATATCTGCAGACTTAGACTATTCAACTTACTTCTCTATTCAGAGTTAGTTATTAAAGCCTTCATGGGAGGATTAAAACGCATTATTCCACCTAGAACACCACCTGTTCCATCCTGGAATTTAAATATGGTACTTATCAGACTCATGGGACCACCTTTTGAACCCATGCACTCTAGTCAAATTCAATTTTTAACATGGAAGGTCACCTTCCTTGTAGCTATTACTTCTTTAAAAAGAGTTATAGAAATACTAGCATTCACTCTTAAAGAACCTTTTTTCCAAGTGCACAAACATAAAGTTGTACTTAGAACAAATCCAAAATGTTTACCAAACGTAGTATCTCCTTTCACATCAACCAAACAGTCGATTTGCCAGTCTTCTTTTCACAGCCAGACTGTGTGGCAGAAAGAGCTCTTCATACCCTAGATCTAAAGAGTTCTTATGTACTATATAGACGGAACCAAAGATTTTAGAAACACAAATCAACTTTGTGTTGCTTTCCAACAACCACATAAAGGCAATCCTATATCAAAATAAGGTTTAGCAGGATGGATTGTTGCATACAAACATGCTATATCAAAGCAAAAAGACAACTTTTGATTACTCCTATAGCACATTCTACAAGAAAGAAAGGTGTGTCAATGGCATTTTTTAGGAAACATACCAATGGTTGATATATGTAAAGCAGCCACATGGTCAACTCCTCATACATTTACAAAACACTACTGTGTTGTTTTTTCAAAGCAATGAGCCAATGTAGGCCAAGCTGTCTTAAGAACACTATTTCAAACAACTTCAGCTCCTACAGGCTAGCCACTGCTTTTTTTGGGAGGACTAACTGCTTTGTAGTCTATGCATAGCATGTGTGTCTGCAGGTACACATGCCATAGAACGGAAAATGTCACCCAGTGTACATTTGTTCATGGCATATAGTGCTGCAGATTCACATGCACCCTCCCCGGAAGCCTGTAGTCGTTTAAGTTTAACATTTGTACATATGTATATACATTTACATTTGCATGGACATCTCTTTGTGTTCTTATACTCTATCACGCCTTCCTTCACCCTTTGCGGGAAAACAATCTAACAATGGAGTTGATGCCCATGCGCACCGTAACCAAGAGGAGTCACTTGATCCCGTGACTCCGAAAAGACTTCTTCGAAGAAAAACAAATTGTAACACTCCAAGTCCAACAGTAGATGTCGGAAGAGCTATGCATAGCATGTGAATCTGCAGCACTACATGCAATGAACAGATGTACATTGGGTAAGTGAAATTTTCCTGTTCGGTGGCATGTGTAGCTGCAGATACACATGCTGTGCATAGTCCGCCGTCTGGTGTTGGGTCGGAGTGTTACAAGTTGTTTTTCTTCGAAGAAGTCTTTTCGAGTCACGAGACCGAGGGACTCCTCCTCCTTTGTTTCCATTGCGCATGGGCATCGACTCCATCTTAGATTGTTTTTTTTCCGCCATCGGGTTCGGACGTGTTCCTTTTCGCTCCGGGTTTCGGGACGGAAAGATAGTCAGAACTTCGGAAAACTACGTCGGTATTGTTTCGTTCGGTATCAGGTTAGATAGAATCGACACCGAATCGTGAAGAGCTCCGGTAGCCCTTCAGGGTAACTTCGACCCCCCCGTCGGGGCCTGGTCGGCCCGACCGCGTGTAACATCGACACCGATGGAACGGACCCCGTTCCGATTCTGTCCCAAATGCCACAGTAAATATCCATATACAGACCAACATTTGGTCTGTAACTTGTGCCTGTTGCCCGAGCACAAGGAAGAAACGTGTGAGGCCTGTCGTGCGTTTCGGTCCCGAAAGACGCTCCGTGACCGAAGAGCCAGAAGGTTGCAAATGGCGTCCACGCCGACAGGACAACGAGGGTTCGAGGAACAAGGAGAAGAAGAGGAAGCCTTCTCCATCCATGAATCGGACTCGGAGGAGTTCGACGTCGAAGAAACCGTGAGTAAGACGTCGAAACAAGCACCACACGGGAAAACAGACAAGGCCCAGGGGACGCCACTGCCAACAGGCCATGGCTCAACCCATAAAATAGGTGACCGTCCATCGGCACTGAAAAAGGGTGAACTGGTGCCGAGATCGTCCGACTCGGGTCGAGACACAGGCACGCAGCAATCTCGAGACCGAGAAAGTGCTGCCGAAAAGGGTCGACGCCGAGACAGCGGAACCGAAGCTGCTCGACGCAGAGAGCGGCACCGAGGATGATCGACGCCGAGAAAGCTCGACTACAAAAAAGAGAAAATTCTCCTCGGAGCCGAAAACAAGCAAAGACACAGTTTCTGTGCCAAAACGCCCAGCAACCGAACCGACTGCCAGCTCGTATTCAGAGGAACAATCACTCTCCTCTCAAATGCGTAAACACAGATTTGAAGAAGAGTTACAAACCACTGACGTAGACCACACCCAGAAGCGGATCTTCATACAGAGTGGGACAGGGAAGATCAGCACTCTTCCCCCAATCAGGAGGAAAAGGAGACTCGAGTTCCAAACACAAGAACAAACACCACAAGCAAAAGTGGTGAAGAAAGTAACTCCACCACCCTCTCCTCCACCTGTAACTCATACATCACCGGCACAAACTCCGTCACATTCACAAGCTCATACCACCATGAGCCAAGATGACCAGGACGCTTGGGACCTATATGACGCCCCAGTATCAGACAATAGTCCTGAGTCGTACCCTACCAAGCCCTCACCACCTGAGGACAGCACAGCGTATGCACAGGTGGTAGCTAGGGCAGCAGAGTTCCATAACGTGTCGTTACACTCCGAACCTGTCGAGGATGACTTCCTTTTCAACACCCTCTCCTCCACCCATAGCACCTATCAAAGCCTGCCTATGCTCCCGGGAATGCTAAGGCACGCAAAACAGATCTTTAAAGAACCTGTCAAAAGCAGAGCGATAACTCCACGGGTGGAGAAAAAATATAAAGCACCGCCCACGGACCCTGCTTTTATCACAACACAACTGCCACCAGATTCAGTTGTAGTAGGGGCAGCTCGCAAGAGAGCCAACTCGCACACATCAGGCGATGCCCCACCTCCAGACAAAGAGAGCCGCAAGTTCGACGCAGCTGGAAAAAGGGTTGCTGTACAAGCTGCAAACCAGTGGCGCATCGCGAACTCTCAGGCGCTCCTAGCGCGATATGACAGAGCCCATTGGGATGAGATGCAGCATCTCATCGAGCATCTACCCAAAGAATTACAGAAACGGGCAAAACAAGTAGTTGAGGAGGGACAAAATATCTCTAATAACCAAATACGCTCCTCTATGGATGCAGCGGATACAGCTGCAAGAACAATAAATACCGCGGTAACCATAAGAAGGCACGCATGGTTGCGCACATCCGGGTTTAAACCCGAGATACAACAGGCAGTGCTCAATATGCCGTTCAACGAACAACAATTGTTTGGACCCGATGTGGACACGGCAATTGAGAAATTGAAAAAGGACACTGACACAGCCAAGGCCATGGGCGCACTCTATTCCCCGCAGGGCAGAGGCACTTTTGGCACATTTCGCAGAACACCCTTCAGAGGGGGGTTTCGGGGTCAAGCCACACAAGCCAGCACCTCACAATCAACACCGTCTACCTACCAGGGACAGTACCAAAGGGGAGGCTTTCGGGGCCAGTACAGAGGGGGACAATTCCCTAGAAACCGGGGAAAATTTCAAGGTCCCAAAACCCCTACAACCAAACAGTGACTCACAAGTCACTCAACCCCTTCACACAACACCAGTGGGGGGAAGACTAAGCCAATTTTACAAAGCTTGGGAGGAGATAACAGACACTTGGGTCTTAGCAATTATCCAACATGGTTATTGCATAGAATTTCTCCAAATCCCTCCAAATGTCCCACCAAAAACACAAAATATGTCAAAACAGCATTTAGACCTTCTGGAATTAGAAGTTCAGGCATTACTGCAAAAGGACGCAATAGAATTTGTACCACGTACACAAAGGAACACAGGAGTTTACTCACTGTACTTTCTAATACCAAAAAAAGACAAAACACTGAGACCAATCTTAGATCTCAGAACACTAAACATCTACATCAAATCGGAACACTTTCACATGGTCACGCTACAAGACGTATTACCACTGCTAAAACAACAAGACTATATGACAACCTTAGATCTAAAGGACGCGTACACATACCGATACCGATACATCCCTCGCACAGGAAATACCTAAGGTTCGTATTCAAGGGAATACATTACCAATTCAAAGTGTTGCCGTTCGGTATAACGACCGCACCAAGAGTATTTACAAAATGCCTAGCAGTAGTAGCTGCACATATCGGAAGGCAGCAAATACACGTGTTCCCCTACCTAGACGATTGGCTAATCAAGACCAACTCCCTAACAAAGTGTTCACACCACACAGAGTATGTCATACAAACCCTCTACAAACTCGGTTTCTCCATCAACTATGCAAAATCACACATTCTCCCGTGCAAAGCACAGCAATACTTGGGAGCGACAATCAACACAACAAAGGGGATAGCCACTCCAAGTCCACAAATGGTTCAAAATGTTTACAAGGTTATACAAGCCATGTATCCGACACAAAAAATACATGCAAAGATGGTATTAAAACTCCTAGGCATGATGTCTTCATGCATAGCCATTGTCCCAAACGCAAGACTGCACATGAGGCCCTTACAACAGTGCCTAGCATCTCAATGGTCACAGGCACAGGGTCACCTTCTAGATCTGGTGTTGATAGACCGCCAAACATACATCTCGCTTCTATGGTGGAACAGTATAAATTTAAACAAAGGGCGGCCTTTCCAAGACCCAGTGCCACAATACGTGATAACAACAGATGCTTCCATGACAGGGTGGGGAGCACACCTCAATCAACACAGCATCCAAGGACAATGGGACGTACATCAAACGAAGTTGCATATAAATCACCTCGAATTGTTAGCAGTATTCCTAGCGTTGAAAGCATTTCAACCCATCATAACCCACAAATACATTGTCAAAACAGACAACATGACAACAATGTATTATCTAAACAAACAGGGGGGAACACACTCGACACAGCTGTGCCTCCTGGCACAAAAGATATGGCAATGGGCAATTCACAACCACATTCGCCTAATAGCACAGTTTATTCCAGGGATCCAGAATCAACTAGCAGACAACCTCTCTCGAGATCACCAACAAGTCCACGAATGGAAGATTCACCCCCAAATTCTAAACACTTACTTCCACATTTGGGGAACACCTCAAATAGACCTATTTGCAACAAAGGAGAACGCAAAATGCCAAAACTTTGCATCCAGGTACCCACACAGGCAGTCTCAAGGCAATGCTCTATGGATGAATTGGTCAGGGATATTTGCATACGCTTTTCCCCCTCTCCTTCCATATCTAGTAAACAAATTGAGTCAAAACAAACTCAAACTCATACTAATAGCACCAACATGGGCAAGACAACCCTGGTACACAACACTACTAGACCTGTCAGTAGTACCCCATGTCAAGCTACCCAACAGGCCAGATCTGCTAACACAACACAAACAACAGATCAGGCATCCAAACCCAGCATTGCTGAATCTAGCAATCTGGCTCCTGAAATCCTAGAATTCGGACATTTAAACCTCCCCCAAGAATGTATGGAGGTCATAAAACAGGCTAGAAGGCCATCCACTAGACACTGCTATGCAAGTAAATGGAAAAGATTTGTTTGCTACTGCCATAGTAATCAAGTTCAACCATTACATGCATCTCCAAAGGATGTAGTAGGATACTTACTACATTTGCAGAAATCAAATCTGGCCTTCTCTTCCATAAAGATACACCTCGCAGCAATTTCTGCATACCTGCAGATTACCCATTCAACTTCACTATTTAGGATACCTGTCATTAAAGCGTTTATGGAAGGCCTAAAAAGAATTATACCACCAAGAACACCACCTGTTCCTTCATGGAACCTCAACATCGTCTTAACAAGACTCATGGGTCCACCTTTCGAACCCATGCATTCTTGCGAAATGCAATTCTTAACGTGGAAGGTTGCATTTCTCGTTGCCATTACATCTCTAAGAAGAGTAAGCGAAATTCAAGCGTTTACTATACAGGAACCTTTTATTCAAATACACAAAAATAAGGTAGTTCTAAGAACCAATCCTAAATTTTTACCAAAAGTTATTTCACTGTTCCACTTAAATCAAACAGTAGAACTACCAGTGTTCTTTCCACAGCCAGACTCAGTAGCTGAAAGGGCACTACATACATTAGACATCAGAAGAGCACTAATGTACTACATTGACAGAACAAAACTAATTAGGAAAATAAAACAACTGTTTATTGCATTTCAAAAACCTCATACAGGAAACCCAATATCAAAACAGGGTATAGCCAGATGGATAGTTAAGTGTATCCAAACCTGCTACCTTAAAGCAAAGAGAGAGCTGCCCATTACACCAAAGGCACACTCAACCAGAAAGAAAGGCGCTACCATGGCCTTCCTAGGAAATATTCCAATGAACGAAATATGTAAGGCAGCCACATGGTCTACGCCTCACACATTTACTAAGCACTACTGTGTAGACGTGCTATCCGCACAACAAGCCACAGTAGGTCAAGCCGTACTAAGAACTTTATTTCAAACTACTTCCACTCCTACAGGCTGAGCCACCGCTTTTGGGGAGATAACTGCTTACTAGTCTATGCACAGCATGTGTATCTGCAGCTACACATGCCACCGAACTGAAAATGTCACTTACCCAGTGTACATCTGTTCGTGGCATTAGTCGCTGCAGATTCACATGCGCCCACCCGCCTCCCCGGGAGCCTGTAGCCGTTTGGAAGTAATCTTCAACATTTGTACATTTGTAAATATATTACTTAAACTTTATTTTGTACATACTTATTCATTCCATTGCATGGGCACTATTACTAACATACACAACTCCTACCTCACCCTCTGCGGGGAAAACAATCTAAGATGGAGTCGACGCCCATGCGCAATGGAAACAAAGGAGGAGGAGTCCCTCGGTCTCGTGACTCGAAAAGACTTCTTCGAAGAAAAACAACTTGTAACACTCCGACCCAACACCAGACGGCGGACTATGCACAGCATGTGAATCTGCAGCAACTAATGCCACGAACAGATGTACACTGGGTAAATGACATTTTCATTATATTGCTTTATTAAGTTACAGTGGGACTCACTTCGAGGAATGATTCAAGCATGTGAATCTATGAAGGGTACCGCTACTGGAGAACTACAGTTAAGTAACTTATTTTCTTCCCAAAAAGCTAGCCTTAGTTCACTAGGCATTTCTAAAGGAAATCATTACCTTTTTGCCAGGTCAGCAGCAGAGGAACCCCTTGTACTTTAACACAGAGGGAAAGTTAATGAAATATGTGGACAATTACCTGATGAAAGCCAAGTCACCTGAGCTGGTGTTTCCTACTTTGTAGTCAACACATTACCTGTTGTTCACCTTGGGGTTATGAGTCTTTTACCCGAGTTTTCACCTGGAGCCCTCTCAGTGCCTCCTGTTCATCAGGTGGCCCTGGATACCATCTCACTCAGAGCTTTCCCTCATCTGGAGTGGGTGTGTGATATTCAGGTTATGATTTTGATGTTTGAATAGGAGTTTGAGGCCCAGCCCTGAAGGTCCTTCTCTGTTGGCTTCCTGCATCCTCCTGGTCTCTCTTTCATGCTGGCACATGGAAGCTCTGCAGTGGTGTCTTCATAGACCATGATTGCAACATCAAGGGGATCTGGAATATTCCCTTGTGGTCTGTGGTCTCCAGGGACGCTGCAGCACAAAAGACCTAGATTTTGTTGCAAGGACGATCTTCCTCATCCTGTCCAGCAGTGTGGCCACTGTTATAACAGATGCTTCTACCTAACGATATGGGGAGCACATTTGCTGGACATGAGGATCAAAGACCTTTGGTCTCCAAAGCAGCAGAAATATCACATAGGTCTGCTGAAACTGGGGGCAATCCGGTTGGCGATCAAGGCTTTCCTCCCAGCAGTTTGTGGTCAGTCAGTTCAGATCTTGACTGAGAGTACCACAGCAATATGGTACCTGAACAACCTGGGAGGAGTAGTGTTTCAAACTATGTTGAGAATTTCCGAGACTCTGGGCCAGGCATGGTTTTTGAATGGTGATCATCAGTCTGGTAGGTTGACTGAACACCAGGACTGACCGTCTGAGCTAAGATCATCTTGGTGACCATGAGTGGCGTCACAAGGCCTCTATTTCTTTTAGCACACGTCATATGTACCTCTTTGCCATTCAAGATGACACCCACCGAAAACAGTTTTGAAGCCCTCCAACATGTGTCACAGGGAGCTTTGGGGAATGTGTGTCACTTGAAGTGGAAGTTCCCCCTCCACTACGCATTTCTCCCATGTCCTTGATTCCTCAAGTTCTGAGGAAGATCCACCACTACTGGGCCCAAGTTATTCTTATTGCCCTGGACTGTCCACAAATAGGGTGGTGTATAGACCTTTGGCATCTGTTGATTGTGGTCCTTTTCAGTCTTCTTTCCAGTGGACCTGTTGTACCAATCCGGGGTGACAAGTTCTACTCCGATCTTCACAGCCTACTCATTCATGCGTTGAGATTGAATTGGGAAATCGGAGTACCTTTCAGCAGGCCACCCCTCCTTAAAATGTTTTACTCGGAGCAGTATTTATTCTTTAAAAGCATCCCTTTCCAACATAATACAGTTTGCTGAGTTTTTGGCAAAATAAGGCTGTGTTGAGGATATGTTTAAGAAATACCTCTCTGCACTTTCTGCTTTTCTCAGTTTACCAGATCAACCCTCCCTGTTCAGGTCTCTGTTGGTTATGACATTTCTGAAAGGTCTGACAAACATGTATTCACCACCATCTTTTATAATGCCTTATTGGTACCTTAGCTTGGTTCCAACATTTCTTACAGGGAATCTGCTTGAGCCCATTCTTTCTCTGTCCAACTGTCGATTGAGTCTTCCTTGACAAGTTGTGGTGTCTCCTTTCCATCTGGGCCAACCCATTACCCTATTGTTCTTTTTCCCACCCGCAGCATCTGATCAAAGAGCAGGAGAGGCTGCAGAGGCTCGACCAGAACCATGAAATGAGCTTCTACATCAACCGCACAAAATATTTTTGCTCGGATGACTAGCTGCTTGTTGGCTACTCTGGCTGTAAAAATGAAAGGCTGTACAGAAGCAAACTTTCTCTCTCTGGATCATTTTATGCATCAAGATCTGCTACCCTGTAGAAAACAAAGGTTGATAGAAACAGGGATGTGGAATTCCCATCGCCTGACGCTCGGGACACTTTTTTTCGAGTCAGGGGCAACAATAGTCATGTTTGTTGTCCCTGGGGCAAGTAGGCCCAACCCACTGCAGCACAAACCCTTTGGCTGTCAGTTTACAGAGAAAGGGAACTGTCTGCTGTTGATGTAATGTGTGTCCATATGTTAATGCTGTTCAAACTTGTATTTATGGTTCCTTAATGAAAAGCCTTCATTATTAGGGTGAGCGTTGTAAAGGTCACACTGCACTACTGACGGTGGTTTCAGTCAAAAAAAAAAAAGTGTACGCACGTTAGAAAAGTTTAACAATATGAGGGTAAGTATAATGCTCCCAGAAGGCTTTCGGATTAGATGCAAATGTTTGCAGAAGTTTGTAAGCAAGAGTGATGATTCTTTGCTTTCAAAATAAAATGTTCAGATAAAAAATTCAAGTAGGAAAAAAAGAAATTCACCACTAAGATGCTATTTTGTTGAAGCATAATTTAGCAAAATGTGTTGATGCATGCTAGTATTTCCAAAATATACTCCTAATAGAAAATCAGTGTACCTATTTTCAACAAGATTATGGGAAGCATAAAAATAAACAAGCATTGGCAAAGACAACCGATCCAACATTTTCTGTGTCTTTTCCTTTCTTCAGTGTGCCTTGTTTTGACATGCTTTTTATAACACTTCATCGTTGTGGGAGCCGCTAGACCCACACATTGTAACAAAAACTGGCAAAAAGAAAAAACGGGTTTTTGGTCTCAAAAAGCATACATTGCCACCAGCATAACAAAGGCCCCGCAGCCCCCACAAGGTGGCCCCCTCAGCACAATACCTTCCCTGAGTCCGGAGGAGGCCCTCTGTGTTCTTTGCAGAGGGGCCCCTCCAGTTTCGTTACGTCACTGATTGCCACAGTAGTTCCTGGCACTGAACAAAACTTTGTGCCAGTATGCTCCTTGTGGAAGAGCAGAATTTGATCACTCACAGTAAAGCCAGCCGATCGAGAAATAGAAGTTTAATAAAAACAAAATATCTTTGTTAACCCAGGACCTAATTAGGGACCCAATTCTTAAAGAAAGTCATAAAAGTGCACCAATGATATAAGTCTTTGAATTAGTGGCTTTCGTGAATTAACTAGAACTTACAGAAGTAGACCAGGAAATCATACTCCTAGAAAATATCCATGAACTGTATTTTACCAAGTGCAAATATGCATGTGTAGATTTGCTCATGTGAAAATCTATTGAGCGTTTATAAGTTCACTTTTTTTCCATCCACTTTTTTTTCCAACCCTGGAAGAATTTCTACTTCTGCTGTTTTAGGAGTAAATTTCCAATCTTTCTCAATATGGGAAAAGATCAGAGGAGAGCTGGTGAAAACCCTTAAAACATGCACATTAGTAGGTTTGCAGACTCAATGGCATTCCAGACCTGGAGCCATTGCTTACTGCTACCTCCGGCCCCACTATGTAGATCTGTGGAAAGGTGGCAAAATAAGGAAATTCCTATAGTAGGGATTGAAATTGCATGTATTGAAGCCCCACTGTAGTAGTAGTCCTGGCATAATCAGAGAGGCTACTATCTGAGCTCCTACATAATGAGATTTCTGCCATAATTTGTCACCGCATTACATGGCACCAAAGGGACAAGTAGATTTGTTTGTACAGCACAAGTAGATTTAAGAAGCAACCTGTCGCGTGGACAAGTAGATATTTTATTGAATTCCACACCCCTGTATGAAGGAATCGGCACTCATTCCACCAGACCAAAATCCTCCACTTGGGCCCTGGCTACACAGGTCCCAGTGGCTGATATCTGCAAAGCAGCTTTATGCTCATCTTCCCATACTTTCACCAGAGGCTGTTGCATGGTTTCAGAAGTGAGGAGAGAAGACTGCTTTGTATGCTTTGTCCTTCAACAACTTTATGGTTTAGTTATCCAGTCCCACAACTCAAGTGGAGTGTTGCTTGGGAGTCTGTTCAGAGATGAGTAATCTACAGTTAGATGTTTCCAGTAGATGAAAAAAAAATACTTACCTTGGGTAACTATCTGTCTGGTGGTGGTTCTATCTACCTACAGAGTCCTCACTGACACTCCATTCCTGTTCTGGAGAACCTTGCTTCCTTGCCTAATAAGATGCCAACTTATCATTGTATTGCACCACTGCTTGACTGTCCGTCTTCTCAATAACTCCTCAGAAATCACAGCAAAAAAGAGTTGAATTAATGTGAGTGCACCGGTCACAGTAGTATAGGGTCCCTTTTGCATTATCATGGCCCCTTGCCCTATGTTGTAATGAAGCGTGTGCCTTTTACAGACATGAGAAAGCTATTGCAAAAGTTTCAGAACCATCTAGCACCAGGGAAATATTTAATGGTGAGGAATCTATAATAAGCTAAAGTTCTCCAGTATTGGGGTATCTTTCATAGATTCACATGCTTGAATCATTCCCCGTCGTCGAAGTGGGAGTCCCACTGTACATAGAACAGTTCATTGAAGTCAATAGGAAAAAACACATTCAATTGTACAACTATCAGCCTCATTAGAAAAAGCCCAAACTTCAGCCAATCAGGCGAGACCACCCCTTTAGAATCCTCAGCACAGAGGCTCAGTCTCTCAGATTTTCTACCGCACGTCGTGTGTAAGGGAGTCTCCCTGAGCTCTGCTCAGTTTTCTTTCTCTTCAAGAGATAATCTTCAATTTTCACTTTTGTTCTTACTGTAGTATTATCCATCCTACGCCTACACCGTCGACGAGAGCACCGTCGACGAGAGCACCATCGACGAACGCTCCGTCGACTCCTCAATACCCTGATCCGATACCCAAACATTTTGGAGCATCGCCTTACCTGCCACAGAGAATTCTACCAATAAAGAGCAGGTCTTCTCTCCTACTTCCATCACATACATCACCCAGTAAAGTCACACCAGTACCTCCGCAACATCTCTTTGCTGACGAGGAGGATGATGATGATGTATATTCTGATGATGGTTTCTTCCCGGTGGCACGTAGCCCATCTGAACTACGAATTAAGTGTCAGGAGGAGATGAAGAAGAAGATAACCAGCCTTATTCGGATCAGCAGAATCCGAGTCACTTGCAACTTCAAGAGCAGCAGGAGCAGACCGTTCAGATGCCTGTCTCGTTGATAGCTAACCTACAGCAGATGATGCAGGATTATTATTCTAGATTTCCTCCACCTGGCTCTTCTACTCCGGTGCAACCTTCGCATACACCAGTGTCCACCCCTGCTAGACCATCTGAGTTGCCTGATCCTACCACAGCTCCTTCATCTGGACAGGATATTGCTCCACCTTCATCTGAGGACGAGCAGGAAGAAGGTGAAATTCATGACACTGACTCACTCATTCCAGAATGGGATGAATATCAAATTCAAACACCATCTCCTTCTATGCCACCGCCAGTGGACTCTCCGCCGCAGGATATTGGTGGCTTTCATAGTGTGATGGAAAGAGCTGCAAAAAGATTCCAACTGCCAATAACATCAAAGCAGTCAGACTGTTTTCTTTATGACTTCAAAGAGGATACTAGGAAGTCTGTAAGGGCTATACCCATTGTTGACTTCATCTGGGAGGAGGGCCTTAAGGTCATGCAGACTCCATCCTCCATTCCCGCAGTCTTACTGAGACTTGAGAAGAAGTATAAAGCACCGGACAATTCTCCAGCATGTCTGGTTAGTCATCCTAAACCAGACTCTGTCATATCGCAGGCAGCTCAGAGAAGGTCCAGAAATCCATCAGCATCTCTGACTTCCCCCCCCCCAGACAAGGAAGGACGTCGATTGGATTCGATTGGGATAAAGTTCTCAACGACGGCGGCCACTACAGTTAGAGCAGCAAATACCCTAGCAATCCTAGGAAGGTACGACCGCCAGATGTGGTCTGATATGTCGCAATTTATTGACAGGTTAGCTGAAGATAGTAGAGCAGAAGCGCTCAAGATTCTACAGGAGGGTGAAAAGATCTCGGCTGAAATCATAGACTGCGCCATAGACGTCTCGTCTACAGGTTTGCGCCAGTTAGCCGGAGCGGCCGTACTCAGGCATCAAGGGTGGCTGAAAGCTACTTCTTTTAGGCCAGAAGTACAATTAAAGATCCTGGACATGCCGTATGATGGCAAGCTCTTGTTTGGCAAGCATGTGGATGATGCGTTACAATCCATTAAAGCAGACACTGAGACAGCCAGATCTCTGGCAACATTGCAATACAAGAGACAGCCCTTTCGGGGAGCGAGAGGGAGAGGAACATTTTCTTATAGAGGAGGCGCACATCAGTATCGCCAATACTCCTCTTACCAGGGACAGTTTCGTTCCAACTTTGTCTAGCAACAACCACATTCCTTTCGACAACAGTCATCCGCGCATTTCAGGCAACAAGCGAGAGGAAAGTCGGCTTACAAGACCAAGGAGACGGCAAGAAAGCACTGACCTTCATCGGATGCCTGCACCCAGCCCCTATATCAACACTCTAATAGGGGTTAGAATTTCCAAGTTCCTCCACCAGTGGTCCAAAATTACTTCAGACAAATGGGTACTCGATATTGTCAACCGAGGACATACACTAGAATTCAACCAGCCTCCCCCTCATGTACCACCAAGAGGTCCCCCGCCAGCCCATCTCAACGAACTTCTGGAACAGATTACTATATTAATGAAGAAGGGAGCAATAGAGATCATACCAAGGAGCCAGAGGGGAACAGGTTTTTACTCCCACTTCTTCCTTATACGGAAAAAGACAGGAGACTGGAGACTTATTTTAGATCTTCGTTCTCTCAACAAATACCTCAATAAGCAATCTTTTCGCATGATCTCCCTTCAAGACGTCCTGCGCCTACTCAACCGAGGGGACTTTATGACATCATTAGATCTCCAGGACGCATATTTCCACATTCCCATTCACCCCAGTCATCGGAAATTCTTACGATTCAGGGTTGCAGGCACTCACTACCAGTTCAGAGTGTTGCCCCTTGGCCTCAGGTCGGCCCCAAGAGTATTCACCAAAGTTTTGGCACCGGTTGCAGCCCACCTCAGGCAACTAGGGATACAAGTGTTCCCGTATTTAGACGACTGGCTAATAAAGGCACGAACAACGTCAAAGGCTGCCAGGGACACGAAGACATGTCTATATCTTTTCGGAACACTAGGCTTGACAGTCAATTACCCCAAGTCTCATCTAGATCCTTCCCAGAACTTCACCTTTCTAGGAGCAGTCTTGGACACAGTCCAAGCAAAAGCCTTTGCTTCACACGACAGACGAAAGAAACTTTGAGATTTAGCAGCACGTCTCAGCAAAAGAAGGTCCGCTTCTGTGCGGACTTACAAGTCTTTTCTAGGGATGCTTTCGTCTTGCATTCCATTGATAGAAAATTGTCGTCTGCACATGAGAACACTTCAACAGCAGTTAAACAATTAATGGAAACAAACAGAAGGTTCTTTCGACGACGTAATTCGGATAACCCCATCAGCAAAACAAGCTCTCAAATGGTGGAAGGATACGCCCCTCATCTCAGAAGGTCTTTCATTCCTGAAGGACAAGCCAGTGCACATTATAACAGATGCATCCCTAGAGGGATGGGGTGCTTATTTGCAGGATCTTTCAGTGAGAGGGAAATGGTCCACTCAAGAGTCGACTCCACATAAACGTATTGGAGTTAAGGGCGGTTTCCTTGGCACTCAAATCCTTCCTCACAAACATCAGGGGTTCTTCAGTCTTGATAAGAACAGACAATACCACAGTCATGCATTACCTCAACAAACAGTGGGGCACAAGATCGCAAGCATTATCGCTAGAGACGCTGAAGCTGTGGCATTGGGTAATTCAACATCGAATATCCATCAGAGCAGAACATCTCCCGGGGATCACCAACACCTGGGCAGATGCCTTAAGCAGGACTCGAACCAGCTGCCACGAGTGGGAACTCAATCAGTCAGTTCTCGACCGTCTCTTTCGGCGTTGGGGCAAACCCAGTCTGGATCTGTTCGCGACCAGAGACAACAAGAAATGCCAACACATCGCAAGCTGGCGACCGCAGAAGGGATTAAAGGGGAATGCGTTTTTGATCAGATGGTCAGGGATTTATGCATACACTTTTCCCCCGCTTCCACTCATCCCGAGACTTCTGCAGAAAATGAAGAGGGAACCATGCAGACTTCTATTAATTGCTCCCAAATGGCCACGCCAGTTTTGGTTCACAGAACTCCTATTACTCTCGGAGCAGCCTCACATTCGACTGAAGACACTACCGGATTTGCTAACAACAAATCAGGGTCAGGTCCGTCATCCCAACCCAACATCTCTTCGTTTATCAGCCTGGCTCCTGAATTCTATGAATTCGACGGCCTAGATATACCTCCAGATTGCAGGGAGGTACTTGCCTGTGCCAGGGCTCAGTCTACAAACAGGACATATAAGTTCAAGTGGAAGAAATTTTGCATATGGTGCTCAACTTCCAACGTTCATCCTCTAAAGTCCTCTCCTGAACAGATTCTGCCATATCTATTGCATTTAGCTAAATCCGGCCTTTCGCATTCGTCTATTAGAGTGCACATGGCTGCAATATCCCGTTTCCGACGAACGTCTCAGTCACCTTCTTTATGGTCATCCAGAATAATAAAACAATTTCTTAAGGGTTTGTTCAGGATGTTTCCGCTGATTCACCGTCCTTCACCTCAGTGGCATTTGAATATTGTGCTATCCCAGTTAATGAAGCATCCGTTTGAACCCATTCATAAGGTAGACCTCAAATTCATTTCATTAAAATAGCCCTCCTTCTGGCCTTGACATCAGCGAAGAGGGTTAGCGATATCCAAGCCTTCACAATCTCCCCACCATTCATCCAATTCAAACCAGAGGTGGTCATTCTGAGCACTAATCCAAAATTTATACCTAAGGTTCCATCCTCTTTTCATCTGAATGAGCCGGTGGTTCTGAGAACATTTTTTCCAAATCCGCAAACTGCAGCGGAGCGTGCATTACATTCTCTGGACATTAAACGATGTTTCAAATTTTATATACAAAGGACTAGCAATTTCCGTAAATCGGAGCAACTGTTTATTAGTTATGGACGGATCAATAAAGGCAAAGCCGTTACTAAGCATACCATAGCGCGCTGGATCTCTTCTGCCATACAGCTATGCCACCAGTTGGCAGGGAAACCGTTATCATTCAGTGTCAGAGCGCATTCCACTAGAGCGGTATCCACTTCGGCAGCTCTATTCGCAGGAGTCCCTCTGAGCCAGATCTGCAGAGCGGCAACGTGGACACGTGCTCACACCTTTACCCAGCACTACTGCCTGGAAGCTACGGACAGAATGGATGCCGCGGTAGGACAAGCAGTGTTACGTAGTTTATTTGCATAAGGTGAGCCAATAACCTTTTACCCTCCATCCTCTACGTATTGCCAGAATTATATTTTCATGTAAATAGATCTATGTGTGTATCATGTATATAATCTTGTAGAGGGTTGATTTGCAAATGTTAATTACCTATATAAGTCCATATAGCAGTGGTTCCCAAACTTTTTTGACCCGCGGCTCCCTTCACCTATATTTGCCATTGCCCGCGGCTCCCCATTATGTTACTTTTTTTTTTCGGGTGGGCGTTGTAAGCCCAGCCTCGGGAGTACTTTAATTATATCAACGAGCATAACATGGATGTTTTGTATGTTTCCTCCTCCCTGCTAGACCACATCTCCTCCAATTCAACCTCTCATTCTTAAACGTCTAAAAAATGTAGCCACATCTCCCCCCTGTGTCACACTTGCTGTCCTCCATGCACGTATTTTCTTCTCTGTTTACGTCATTACATTGCCTTGACCACACACACATCTCACACCTCACCTTTGGTGCACACATTCTGCCTTCAATCTGGACACTTTCTCCTCTAAAACTACTTAACAGTACTTGATCATTCACCAGTGCTTAATTTGTGCTTGTTGTTTCCGGTGCTAAGCAACGAAGAGAAAAACGAAATAGTGTCACAATGGGGGAAAACAGAAAGCTGCAAGAGTGAGCTGAAGGGGCAGGGAGTGGCTTTAAAATCATTGAAGAGGCCTGAGATGGCTTCAGTATTACACTGCCTCAGTATTCCATTTTCACACATTTAATTGCAGCAGCCACATGTTTAAAAGGAAGAACTTTGGGCACCGGCACGTTTTTATTTACAAATTAAGCACTGTCACACTCCCACTCTGCAGTTTCTTGAGAATTTAGGAGGCACCGCTGCCTTAAATTATTTCAAAGGCTTCAGCTTTTGATAACTGTGCTTTCCAAGTTCCACTTGGTCTGTACCTCCCATAGCCGTTTTTCTGGCATCCCAATGAAAATTGCCTTCCCCTGGCAGTAAGACTCAGTAAGTAATCTGATTTGGGTATGCAAGTGAGGGAGGACTGTGGTCCTATAATTTATTTTTAACAATTTACTAGCATTTAGTAAACACAAATGGGGGAAAAAGGAAAGGTGTGCTTAATAATAAGAAAAGGGTGGAAGGTTAATCTTTCACAAAGCAGGAATGCTGCAATTTTCCCCTGGACTTGTCATCAACAAGGAACTAATAATTCTAATAATGTCTTCTAACCAAAATAAACAAACTCAACTTCTGTGTGTGTGCTGAATCAAGCATTTAGCAGTTTTCTCCTGTCCGGAAACTACACAGGGGCCTCGTGCTCGCCCCTGGGAAATATCCATCTGTTTTAAAAACAGAACATTAGTTATTAATAATACTATAATTACTATATCGGCGCTGCTTAGGAGAATTTCCTGCACATTCCTGTGATCTCCGTCCTGCCGTGCCCTCTCTCTCACCCTAGATTAGAAATCCTAATAATAATAACTATAATTACCTGATTATTGTAAATTCAACAAGGAACACATCCGATGTGCGCACTTCAAGAGGATCCCACCGGAGCAATAACATTCCAGTGCTCTCTTCTGAATTTCCGACCGGCTGGCAATGACTAAGGCTTTTATTTAAGAACTAATCACGTTTGGTGAAACCATGCTGCAGAGGGCAAGACCTTGACAGGTGGGGCTTAAGTAACTCCCCCACATAAAATGCTAAAGAGTTACTCGGCCGCAAAATACTTTTAACTCGTCATAAACAGGTCATTTATAAACTGCACGCATAAATCTTTTTAAAATGTTCATATCATGTTTCCAAAATGTGCGTGGCGCCCCTGGCAACTTTTAATGGCGCACCAGGGTGCCACGGCGCACAGTTTGGGAACCACTGCCATATAGGATAAACTATACACAGGTATGCTTCTGGCGTTTCAGAACTCAACCATCTTTCCTACTGCTGACTACTCTGATTCAAGCATGTGAATCTATGAAAGATACCCCAATACTGGAGAAGAAAATAAGTTACTTACCCGTAACTGTGGTTCTCCAGTATTGGTATCTTTCATAGATTCACATGCGACCCACCCTCCTCCCCAGAGGGGCTCACCTCTTTTGCTTTCCTGTAATCACTAGTGTGGAGAAATCTGAGAGACTGAGCCTCTGTGCTGAGGATTCTAAAGGGGTGGTCTCGCCTGATTGGCTGAAGTTTGGGCTTTTTCTAATGAGGCTGATAGTTGTACAATTGAATGTGTTTTTTCCTATTGACTTCAATGAAAAAAAAAAAAATAATCAAATCTCTATTTATTGCTTTCTATGTACCGTGGGACTCCCACTTCGACGACGGGGAATGATTCAAACATGTGAATCTATGAAAGATACCAATACTGGAGAACCACAGTTACAGGTAAGTAACTTATTTTCTTTTCCACCAGAAATATCATTACTAAAGGTATGTAACTCCTTCATCTTGCACTTGACTTTTTTTTACTTGTGGGAAGATTTGCGTGGTAATGGAACTTCATGTTGAACCTCCTTGTGACCACAAGCAATAATGGCCTGTGACTTGGAGCAGAACCTCTGTTACTAACGTACAGATGCAACCTTTTATTATGCTTGGTTATATAAAACTTTACCTACTGCTCCTTGATTGCCTTTAAGTGCATCAAGGTGCACTTATTGCATGACTTTTAGTCCTGCCCGGAGTGGATTCACCATCGGCACACATCTTATTGCTCTGTGAATGCTATTTCTTGCTGTCGCAGCACAGCTTGAATCCTAATGTATTTGATGGAGACCTCTCCCTGGCGCACACACACTGTGACATTATTGGAGTCATCACAGAACTGACAACGCTGGGAACAGAGCTCCAGATCTGTGTCCAAGGGTAAGGAACTGATGTCAGTGTGCAGGGATGATGCTAATATGAAGATCTACCTCGTCTCTTATGGAACGTTATGAAGTCACGACGTAGCTGTACAGCACCCTACTTGTGCATGGGCAGCATTGCTCAGAAAATTTCTAATCCAGTCTGGTGCCATGGAATATTCTGAAGATGTAGCATATGTGGTTAGAAGTATTAATCAGAAATACTTTTGACAAGTCCCTATCAAGTCGTCCTGAAGAGAGTAAGGCCGCCCTGAACATCCAAGAGGCAAACTGCACCTGGAGTTGAGCTGAAGGTGTTCATGGATACATGTCCTCTGGACTTGGTTTGTCGACAACACTATGGTGAGGTTACAGTCCTGTGGAAAGAGTTATCTAATAAAGACTTCTAGCCGCAGATTCCTTACCTTAGAATAATCCCCAGGCGTTAGAATGGATCTGTTATTTTCCGAGCAGTACCCTTGCACACTGGTAGGTGGCATCGTCGGCTCCATGTCATCAACCCTGGGAAGTGACTTATGTGGTACCTGTATAGATGCCACCCCAGCGCGCTACCATCCGACCTTTTCTTTCCGTGACAGTCAGTGCACATCCGTGAAGAGCTAAACCCATTCAAACTTTGACTGACCTTTTCAATGTTTTGTCAACACTTTTTGAGAATGTCTTCTCCTTGTATGTTCGGAATGTTACTTATGTCCCTTTCCACCATTCTTAGTTTGCTAGATCAGCCCTCTTTAATCAAGTCATCCATTGTGTTGTGTTTCTTAAACGGGATTTCATATGCTTCCTACTGATTCTGTTATAAAACTGTAGTGTGGGACATTAGTTTGGTTGTTAACGTTTTCACCTTTGGGCCATTTGAGCCTATGCACGGTTGCACTCTGAGACTTTTGATCCTCCAAATGTTTATCATTGCCATCAGATCTGCCTGTCGCTTCAGTGAATTAGAGGCACTGTCTGCTTTGGTCTGGTTTCCAACGGTGAAGTGTCTCCCAGAAGAATGTTATCTAATTTAGTTAACAATCTTTCTATTGGATGCTGAGTCTAACTGTAGATTCGTCACTGCTCACCTGCCTCCCCATTTTGTATTGTAGCTGTTCTAGGTTACTAGTTTGCCCTACCACACTGCCAACATCTAATTCTGTTGGTCACTTCACATCTGAGGGTGTGGAATTATTGACTGATAAACTGACATCAGCATGTGCAGGGTTGGTGTATGTATGTCTCTAGGTGGAGGTGGGACAGCTTTGACATGGAGTCCAAGGATGCCACATGCTGATACCTGGGAACTATTGCAGGAAGTTTTCCTGATCCACTCTGGTGCCAGAGAGGATTTAAAAGGTGAATAATTTGTGGTTAGAGTATCCATGAGAAAGAGTATCACAAAAGGTAAGAAACTTCTTCTGTTCACCCGTCATTACCCTATCTTTTTCCTCCTTTGTTATCCCTCAGGTTGATCTCGTCCTTACGAGCAGAGGCACATTGGGACCTGTTGAGGTCTATCATTCTCTTTAGAATATCTGCACCTTCTTAAATGAGCTTATTGCACTCCTCTCCCCCAACCTCTTCAACATCATCCTTCTGGAAGATATTAATATCAGGTGGAACTGATCCTTTTCTTGATCATTTCTGGACTTGCATATCCTCTCAGCTAATGACTTTGTCCATCATTGTAGTAAACCTACACAAGTAAAAAATCTCTATTCTGGATCTCATTATTGTCAAACATCATTTTCAAATCTTGCACTCCATTAAATGAGACTTGTATGCTCATTTCCTTACCCCTTTCATCCCATCCCTCCTTATTGCTGCAGAGACCAAAAGAGTGCCTATGTGAGATGTGGCACTACCACAATCTAGATGTTTATGCTTCATACCATCAGTAAGTCTTTTGGGGGAAATTCTGTTGACCTGCAGACTGATGGAAAAGTAGCTGGAAGAGCTTCTGCGCATATGGAGTCAAAGATATCTGTTGCGACTCCATCCTGCCACAGGCAAGACAACACTGAGCTGCACATAGGCATGATCCCTGAACGCGAGCATCTGTTCTTAACCTGTTCACACTGTTGAACGTGGAGGAACTATTGTCAGTGAGCAAAAACTAACTAGGGACCTTAGTAATTCCTGAAAGTCCATCCAGCGGAATGTGATGTGGGCAGGTAGCAAAGAGTCTATGGATAGATACAGCATCCACCAGAAAGACTTATCTAAGGTAAGTAACATATTCTTTTGCTGAATATTTCTATCGCCCACATTCCTCCCCTTTTGAATCTGTAATAAAGCAATGAAGTGACTAAACCAGGACATCCTACTGGACTGATTGGACATAAGATCCCTCCCTGCAGACTAGAGAACCAGTGCAGTAGAACTTGGTGAAATTGCGAACAGAAGCCCACATTGTAACTTGTTAGAAGTCCAACAAAGGAACATTCCTAGAAACAGCCGTAACTGCAGCCTTCACTGTGATAGAGTAAGCCCTGGGGCACTCATTGGAATCCTTTTTGGTTGAGTAGAACTTTATACAGCTGACTATTCAGCAAGACAGTCTGCTTCAGGGCCTCCTACACTTCTTTATTTGTGAACTTGATGAACTGCTTATGAAGACAGTGGCCATTAATCCTGTCAGTATAGAAGCTAATGGTATGTTGTGGGGTAAGGTTTTGAAACCCCTTCTCCTCCTTTGATTGATGCGGAGGAGATAAAAATGTGATAGGCATAATAGACTGCCCCCACATGAAAGAGAAACACCACTTTGGGAAGGAGGGAGGGAGGCAGGCATCCTCACATGCCTTGTCCAGATAAATGGTCATATATGGTGGGTGAACCAAAACAGCCTGATGTTTGCTATTACTACAGACAAAAGTCATGTTGAGAAGTATAAACTTTTCAAGGTAAGGAGCTGCAGAATGCAGCTATGAAGCAAAATAAAAGGCACATGCATCAAGACGTTAAAGACCATATTAGTATCTGGGAGGTAAGGGAAACAAGTGACACCCCTCTTTGATGAATTCTCACAATAGGTGACATGAACAATGAGGGTTGGTCAGTCAAACAGTCGCTAAATATCTTAACTCTGCTGAAAGCCCACCAGGAGACAAAGTAAACCTCACTGACCAAAATGTATGGAATTGGTTGGAGGCCCACACATAATCTAATAACATCACCACGTCAGCCAGAATGTCAAAGCCTTTCATTTGGTCCCACTCCGTTGCCATGCATAAAGGTGTCAGCTGTGGAGATTTGGCTCTGCCCTGTGGCTGTGACAACATATCCTTGAAGAGGAAGCTGAAGGAATGGTGGATACTCGGGCCAGAGGTTCTGAAAACCAGACTCTTTGGATCCAACCTGGGGACACTAGAGTGGCTTGTGCTCAGTCTTGCTTCACCTTGTTCAGAACGCACGGGCATCAGAGGCAGTAGAGGAAATGTGTGCAGAAGTCTGAAGGCAGAATGAGTCTCCGAGAGATGCTGCAGAAAGAAATTGAAGGGTCACTCACCATTTTTGTATTTGGTGAAAAGGTTCACCAAGTGTGTTCCTAACTGTGGAAACCCCTGCTGAACTTGTCAACCCTGATATTAATTAAGGTAACCTACTAGCTGACTGCGAGATCTCTTGACAAGTGCTAGCCAGCACCCCAACCTTAGCACCTCAACACATGCAAGCCCACACTGCACTACTTGTTTTAGTTAGGCAGTTATGTTGATGGTGAGCATCTGAATTGACCAGGAAAACAACCCCCTGCTTAGCAATTATGCATTGATTACCAGCATAACTGCTGGCGGAGGAAGGAAGAAGGGCCTGCCGCAAGTTATATTATTGTCCATTATCCGCTATGAGTGACCTAGAAAGAGACTACTTCACAGATGTGGATCTTACACAGAAGCACCCCTCAGAGCTGGTCCCAATGAAGGGACAAATTCCACTGCACAGCCTACATGTGCCACCGAGCCAAAGGCAATGAGGGAAAAGTTTTTTTTGGTTTTTTTTTGCCATATTATGAGGTTTGCTAGGATTCTGGGTAATAGAACCTGGTAAGAGCCCCACAAGTCACCCCATCCTGGATTCCCCTAGGTGTCTAGTTAACACAAATGCACAGGTTTGGTAAGTTTCCTAGAGGCCAAAGACCACAGCTTGGCACTTTCCAAAAAAACACAACAGATTTCAATGTAAAAATGTGATGTCTCTTGCGTTTCCTGTCTCGGGCAGTAGGCCTACCAACACAAGTGAGGTACCATTTTTATTGGGAGACTTGTGGGAACACAGAATAACACAAGTGTTATTGTCTCTTGTCTTTCTCTACGTTTTTTTCTTCCAAATTTAAGACCGTGTGTAAAAAAAAACACGTCTATTTGAGAAATGCCCTGTAATTCACATGCTAGCATGGGGACCCCAGAATTCAGAGATGTGCAGATAGCCACTGCTTCTCGACACCTTATCTTTTACCCGTTATGGAAATACAAAGGTTTCCTTTATACCTATTTTTCAGTCTTTATATTTCACCAAATGAATTGCTGTATAACCGGTATACAATGAAAACCCAGTCAAGGTGCAGCTCATTTATTGTCTCTGGGTACCTAGGGTTCTTGATGAACCTACAAGACCTATATATCCCTGCAACCAGAAGAGTCCAGCAGACATAACGGTATATTGCTTTTGAAAATTTGACATCGCAGGAAAAAGTTAGGGTAAAACATGGAGAAAAATTAGTGTGTTGTTTTTTTTTTTTAAGCTCAATTTCTTTTTATTTTAGTTGTTACTTTCTGTAGGAAAACCTTTGAAGGAGCTACACAAATGACCCCTTGCTGAATTCAGAATTTTGTCTACTTTTCAGAACTGTTCAGCTGTCCGGAATTCAGCATTGGTTTCTCACCCATTTCAGGCACTAACTGGAAGGAGGTTGAAAGCACAAAAAACTGTAAAAATGGGGTATGTCCCAGTAAAATGCCAAATTTGTGTTGAAAAATGTGGTTTTCTGATTCAAGTCTGCCTGTTCCTGAAAGCTGGGAAGATGGTGATGTTAGCACCACAAACCCTTATTGATGCCATTTTCAGGGTAAAGACCATGTGCTTTCTTCTGCAGCCCTTTTTCCCCATGTTTCGGGAAAAAACTAAATCTTTGCTGTATTTTGGCTAATTTCTTGGTCTTCTCCAGGGGAACCCACAAACTGGTTATCTTTAGAATCCCTAGGATGTTGGAAAAAAGGACACAAATTTGGCACGGATAGCTTATGTGGACAAAAGGTTATGAAGGCCTAAGTGTGAACTACCCCATATAGCCAAAAAAGGGCTCAGCACGGGGGCATGGGGGCAGCAGCTAAGGGGTTAAAGATATTGACTAGCTCATACAAACTAAAATTCTGTCATTAATTTAACTTCTCTTACAACCCTACTAAACCCTCCTTGCTCACATTTATCTTGACCATAGATATCTATAATGCTAACTTCAAAATTATATTTTCTGCTGTTAAATACCTTGCATAGCTGATTTGTTGTTTTTTTAACCCTTGTTTGTACCCTTGTAAATGCCCTGCACTAATAAGTGTGAATTTTGCTTCTCCGTTTTCAGTCGACTTCTATGAACTTCTCTTTATTGATGGATATGTCTACCTTGTGTCGCTTTGAATGTTTCAGCTCTGAGATCCAACCTTTGATGTGATGCCTGTTCTTTTTTCCCCAGCTCCTGCAATGCAGATTAGGAGTTGCTCTGTTCTCCAAATTATATTCAAATTGTAGTGTTTTCAAGGATGTCCGTCTTCCCTTAAGATTTCAGGTTTTAAACTCTGCCACTCTTGTCGGAGCAGAATCCCTGTGTTGTCTGTCTCTAGTGCTTGGGGCCCAAGCATTGCTCCAAGTTGTGGGCATAGTACACGACCTCATGCACTCCGAGGTCATCAAAGAGCAAGAAGCTAGACGATGCAAAGTTCAGCCCTTGGGTGAACATCTTTCTTTCCCCACTACAGACTACGGTCCTGGTGCAGTTTCTGGTCCAGCTTGCTGTCAACTAGCAAGTAGTCTTTGAGGTCAGATGCTAAGGACAGGAACGGATTTGCATGGAGGAAGCATAAGAAGGATTGTCAGATGGATTCTTCAGTTTCTCTGTGCTGTTTCTGTTCAAGTGGTGGGTCTTCCAGTTCTCAGTGTCAGTCCCAGATGTCCGCCTTGATGCAAATCCTATATTGTTGGAGATGGACCTAGTGCTGGGTTCTGCTCCAGAACTGGAACCTCCTGCTCTCATCTTGGAGTTTCCCACCCCTGGCACTGAACCTGAACAGTTTGTGGCTATCACTGAGGAGATTCAGGCCCTCTTCTGCTCCATCCCCGTTACTTCTGGTGTGCCAGTGGACCCCCAAGAAGTCGTCCGGCTCCCAACCAGACTTTGACTGATGGCTCTATACCTGGAACCAGTGGACCCCATTTGCCCGCCTCCTGATATTGTTCTGGAACTCCCTATCCAGCGCCTGCTCAAAGGCTTTGACTGACACCACCGGCTTCCAATGTGCTACTAAACATTAGATGTTTCTAAGGCAACTGTCATTTTGGTCCGATCCCTATTCAGAACACAACATATGGTGAAGGAGGAGTCTACCTATCCTCACGATGAATACTTTGGCAGACCCTGGGGATGAGGGGGCTTTGGCTGTGATTCTGTCACCATTCAGATGCTAATCATTGAAATTGTGAGGACTGTGCAGGTGATCTTGTTTGCACTGGACTGGCCATGGAGGCTGTGGTATTTGGAACTGCTTCACCTGCTACTCTGCCCTTCTCTTCTGCTTCCACTAAGGGCATAATGTCTCTCATAGTGGGAGTGGCAGGTCCTGCATACGAATCTTCAGAACATGGGCCTTCATTTCCTGGTGATTGAGCCGGGCAGTCCTACTTCTTTTGATCTGCCTGATGAGTTGATGGACATGTTTTCCAGCCCTTCTTCCAAATCTGTTTATTCTGGATTCCATAGTGCGTTGAGGTAGAGGTAGACCCCCTTAAAATCTGTTTATCTGATGTTGTACTTTGCTGTGGCCACTGCTAAGGGCTATATTTCAGCCTTTCCTTTATTTTTGTATCAGTTGTCCTTGATTACGTATCCTATAGGCATGCATTTTCTGAAGGGACTGACCATTTTGTTCCTTTCTTCTCCCTTTATTGTGACTCAGTGGAACCTTAAGTTGGTGCTCAGGCTTTTGATGGGTCTGCCCTTTGAGCCTGTACATGGTTGTCCTTTGTGGCTACTCACTTTAAAGACTATATTCCTGATCTCCATTACCTCAGTTTGACATGGTAAATGAGCTACATTCTTTCTGAACTAACTGGTTTTGGGGACACAGGTATCCTTCTTGCTGACCGTGCCACCCTATGTCATGTGGGGCAGTGTGTCTCTACCAAATCTCTACCTGCTTTCTCATCTCACCAAACAGAAGGAACTGCATAGATCCTTGCAGGGCCCTCAGTTTTTACATTGTCAGGGATCCTGAAGACTGGATTGATGGTCAGCATTTCGTAGGCTATGCTGATTTCGAAAAAGGTGTGAATATTGAGAAACTGCTATTGTCCACTAGATTGTGTGCTGAATTAAGGTCTGCTGTGCTCTTGCCAAGAAGGAGCTTCCTGAGGGCATTTGGGGCCTATTTCACTAGGATGAACCCTGCCTGTTCAGTTTTGTCCATACCTGTTCCTGTCCTGGATGCCTCTTGAGCTGCAACTTAAGATTTGGTTTGCACCTTCACAGGCATTATTGCCTGACCTCGGAATTCAGCAGAAATAGCCAGTTTGAGGCACGTATCATTGTAGATACATATGCTATGCATACTCCTGCCGCCTAGTGTTTGGCCCAGATGTGTGCAAGTTGTTTTTATTCAAAGAAGTATTTTGAGTCACAAGCGATTGTGACTTTTCCTCTTGTTGGTAATGTGCATGGGCATCGACTCCACTGTTAATTTATTTTTTTTTTTTTTTTTTCTCACACTATCGGGTTCGGACATGTGCTCCAGAATGATACTCTTCACACCCTTCACGAGTTCCTCTCCCTCCGTAGTTATTGCTGTTTCTAATCGGTGGCTGCATTCCTCATTCCAAGCAGGTCTTCATTCATTTTCTGCCCCATACAAGGCCCTTCTAACTCTGTCTTTGCCGCCATGGGAAATACCCCTAGACCGATCTCCATCAGGTCTGTAACCTCTACCTCTTACCCGAGCACGACGATGCTGCCTGTGGCTCCTATATCTCGAAGAAGACTCTGTGACCATATGGCCCATCTCCTTGAAATGTTGTATAGGAGCGAAGACAACACCCTAGACCACTTCAGAATCCAGGACCTCAGAGGCAACAACATACGCAGCTGGCGACCATTAATGGGCAGACTTTCTCACCCAAGCTCCAGCTCCGACCTAGAAATTAAGGACATTATACATGCACAAGTGATCATGAGTACTGGTCCTCCTCCCCATCCCCCTCGATACCACTTGCATGTCAAGCAGCCCTCCCGCAGTTGTCATCCCACAGAGCTCTGCTTTTAGTCCACCACTACTTTCAGGCCACTATTTTCAAACCTCTGTCCGGCGCAATGGGTGGTCTTGGCTCGGCGTCGAAGAAACCATAAAAGTAGGCGCCACATGATCCAAGTGTGCTCCGCATTCGGCACTGGTTCCGAAGACTCCAGTGTCTCCTCCAAAGCACTCAGCGTTGACAACAGTCAAACCGATTCTACAGAAGCCCCAGGACAAGATTGACACTGCAACACAAGCCAGATCCTCACTTGCCCACTGGTGACTTCTCCACAAGCCCCCAAACTCCAGCTGAGCTTCGAAGAAGCCCTCAACGTCCCTCTTCCAGCAAAGCATCCCCTACCGACCCCATCTACATTCTGACCCGCGCAGACTACCCCCTGACTTCCTGGTGGTGCACACTGTTCACAAGCTGGTAAACTCTCAGGGCACCAGTGGCACCCCTCCACCGGATAGGGAGAGTAAACAAATTGATGCCGCAGGCAGAAGAGCTGCGGCACAGTCATCAAATCATGGTCTCCCTCCACGACCACACTCACTGGATGAAATGAAGGAGCTCCTCCAATATCTCCCAGATGAGCACAAAAGAAGGGTAGGAGATAGTATCAGAAGGCAAACTTATCTGAAACACAACGATTCAGTGTGCCCTTGACACAGCTGATACTCGTTGCAGGGACATCAACTAAAGTGTGCTCCTCCAATAGACTCTCTTGGTTTCTTGTCTCAGGCTTTAAGCCGGATGTCCTGCAACACCTGCTCCACATGCCGTTCGACAGCAAACACCTGTTCAGGCCGCAGGCTGACCAAATTTAGATTCAAAGATGACAAAGGCTATGAGCTCCCTGCTTACGCCCACTCCTTGTGGGTCCTTTCACACCACACCCTAGTGTGGAAGCTCAGACCTCCTCCTCCGAAGTCTCCACAGCTTTCCAGCACACACAGGCACAGCAGCTATCCCCTGGAGGCTACTTTAGGGGTCCTGCTGGGGCAATAATTCTAAAGGTAGAGGCAAAGGTGGCTCCTCTGAGGGTACCGCCACCACCAATAAGCCTCCACTTGCCTTTTCTCACCTCTGATCACACAACACCTGTCCGGGGGGGTGTACACAGCTTTTTCCCCATGTAGCAGAATGTCACCTCCGATCAATGGGTGCTAGATATTATTATTACTATATTATTGTCTGGAGCTTACTTCCACACCTCCCAACATACCACCCTGGAAACACTCTTCATCAGAAAACTAAGTTATCAGCGCTCCTCCTCATAGGGGCCAGAGAGCCCGTCCACACCATCTGCAGGGAATAGGAGACTACTCGCTTTACTTTCTGATTCCTAAGAAGGCCAGCTCCTTCTGCCCTATACTAGACCTCAGGCTTCTCAACCAACACATCCTATCAGAACATTTTAACATGGTCACTCTTCAGAATGTTATCTGCTGCTCCAGCAAGGCGACTTCATGGCAGCTCTTGACCAGAAGAATGTCAGTTTCCACATACCAATCCACCTGGCGCATTGAAGCTATCTCAGGTTTGTGCTCAGCGGAAAATATTGCAATTCAAAGTACTACCTTTCTGGGTCACCACCGCACGTCGAGTGTTCACCATGTGCCTCCCACTGGTGGCCACTTATCTACGCATACAGGGTGTCCATGTGTTCCTCTACCAGGATGACGGACTGACCAAAAGCGTCAATCTACAATAATGCTGTGAACACACACCACTCACAATAAAATGTATGCATGAGCTAAGTTTTACCATTATCCCAGCTAAATCCCATCTCCAACCACTCCAAATCGAACCCTACTTAGGGTCAATCCTCCACTCCGAAATCGGCACTGCTTACCCAAACCCTGCCAGGATACAATCCTTCCTGGCACTGCTTGCTCTCTTCCAACCTGGTCGTCGGCTCATGGTCAGGGCAGTCTTGCGCCTCCTCGGCATTGATGGCTTCATGTCCACAACACTCCCTTTTGACCCCACCCCTAACTCCAGACATGAGCAGGGGTTAAACGAGCCCTTTGTGTGAGGGTCGGACGCAGCCTATATAAATGTAAGTGCACCCAGCCTCCCTCTCTCGCAGCCCAGGAACACCATTGAGTATGCAGGTGTAAGCCTGTTACACCTCCACCCTCCCTGTGTGGTGGCTGTCTAGAAAGTATGCACAACGCTCATCTGCCACTCTATCCTAGACATTGATTGGAGTCACTGCAAAGCACAAGAGTCATAAGCACAGCAAAATTGTCACTTTAAGTGGCATTTCTACAATAGTAATGAAAAATCTTCCTACACCAATAAGCAGGATTTCTCACTACCCTTACAAACATGCCCACGCTACTCCTAACAGACCATAAATTACCACTGAAGTACCTTTAAGGGAATTCCAAATGCTAACCTATGAGAGGAGTAGGTCTCACAGCAGTGAGAAACCAAATAGGCTGTTTTTCACTACTAGGACATGCCACACAATGTAGGCACATGTCCTACCTTTTACCTGCACAGCACCAGGCCCAAAGGGCTACCTAGGGCCTACCTTAGGGGTTACCGAAATGTAGAAAAAGGGGAATTTCAGGCTTGGCAAGTAACTTTAAGTGCCAAGCCAATGTGGCAGTAAACTGTACACACAGGCCCTGCAGTGTCAGGCCTGAGACAGGTTTGAAAGGTTACTTCTGTGGGTGGGGCAGGCTGCACTGGAGGCCCACTAGTAGCATTTATTTGACAGGCCTTGGGTATATGGGGTACCACCGTACAAGGGGCTTAAAGGTAAATTAAGTGTGCCAAACAGGTGTAAGCCAATCATACCATGTTTAAAGGAGAGAGCATGCACTTTAGCACTGATCAGCAGTGGTAAAGTGCCCAGAGTCTTAACACCAACAAAAAGAGGAACAGAAAAAACAGGAGGAGGAAGGCAAAACGTTTGAGGATAGCCGTGCAAAAAAGGCCGGGTCCAACAATGTCAAAGTGCGAAATAGCTAAGCTTACAGCCTCCACTCTTGTGGATTACCTGAGTATAGACACTATTGATCCTGCTGTAATGGTGAGGACGCATTGCAGGACCTCCCTTTAGTACACGCTGGAGCTAGCTGCAGCAAAAAACACCTTGAAAGAAATTGGCAGAAAAAATGTTGCTCACCAGAAAAGAAGGTAAAATGTAAAGAAAAACAACTTTTAGAGACCAGTTTCAGTTGCCTCCTACCAGCTGTTGGCCAAGTGGCATTTTATCGAGCAACAATGCGCTACATTATTTTTCTTTTAATAGTTGAGAATTTTCGAATCCTCCCTGTAGCCAAACAGGAGTTCCTGCTTCTCAAGATTTTTCTATGGCCGTATCTGTCTTTTTCGTGAACAACATTAAAAATATTTATCCAGCCTTCTCGAGTCATTTAAGTCCTGAAATAAGATATATGGTTTTAAAATCAGTTTTTTGTCTGGAGTAGTAATACCGTCACCTTTCACTTATCTGATTTTCATCGAAGCTTGGTTTCTTATTCGGTGATATTTAACTCCATCTCCCCGAAGCTATTTTGCAAATTATGCACACCATTAAGTCTGAATCGCCTGACGGCCTCAGCTCATATTTCCACCTGGTGGCAACAATTGTTTGTGCTTGTGTATGCGAGATAATATATTAATTGAATAGGCCTGGTAAGCAGCCTGAAAAAAAATCTGTATGTGTAATTATTAAAATATATATATATATATATGTGCAGTGGGTCCTGCAGTTTCAGGCAACTGTCGGCCTGTTTCCCTTCCATTCTGTGACAAGGTGACTCAATGGTGACTAAACTAGCCTTGTCTCTGACATTCCTTTACTTTGTCTCGGGTGATCTGGCTTCTGTTCGTCTCACAGCACAGTTTTCCCTCACTGCAGTCCTTAATGAGTTCAAAATTATCTTGGACCAAGTCGGGGTTATGGCAGTCGTACTCCTTGATCTCCAAGCCTCTTTTGACCCTGTAAGCCACCCGGTCCTCATAGGCTGGCAGATGTCAGCGGTAGTGGAGTTGCACTGGGATGGTTTTGATCCTTTTGGTGAGGCGGGGGCCAAGCAGTCATAATGCCCATAATCTGCATCCTTTACCATCATTCAGGCTCTTAACAGGAGCTCCTTTGGATTGTGCTAATGGCCTTTCTTAGGCTTTATAACCTATTCATTTCACAAACTCCAACTCATTCAGAATTTGGCTGCTTACCTACTTGGATTACCATGACATGCAGAATTCTCTGGGCTCTTGAGATCATTACACTAGCTTCCAGAGAACAAGAATATTATTTTTAAAAGCCTATGTGTTTGCTTTAAAGTGCTTCATGATTCTGGACCGCCTTTTTTCAAGCACATGCCTTTTTTGGGATAATCCTTCCAGACCTCTCTGCTTTCAATCTGCCCATTTGCTGTAAAATCCCTAAAATAAGGAAAGTCCCTTCACTTTTTAGGCAGTCTCTCTTTGCAACTCCCCTCCACTGAATTTATGACAACAGGCTTCTCTATCTAGGTTCGGGAAACTCCTCAAGACATGGCTATTTGCAGCTGGAGCACACCCATTTTAGTGTCTGTTACAACCAGGACAACCTCAGGTAATTGTGTGCTCTAGAAATACAAAAAAAAGTAGGCCGTTTTGCTACCTCCTAAAACAGTTATTGCCCATCATTTTCTGTTCTAGACTTCATCTCGAGAGTCTCTGGAAGATGGCTGCTGTCTTTGGTGGGACGTCTGATTCTTTAATGCCTTTCCACCTCTGTCTTTGATCCCACAGATGCTGAAAAAGTCAAGCTTATAGCCTTGGGCTAGAGAGTCTGGCACTCTGACCATGTGGTTGCCACTTTAGCTGCCTCTCCGGGAGAATCTGCTGTCCTAATATAGGGGTAGTATGTTGCATCTGAATCTCTGCAATCTGAACCTTCGTGTAAGGGGATGGGGTGAAACCTTCCCAGGGGCTTCCACCTTCTAATAGAAGTAGTGAATGTTATTTGCGCCATTTCTTGCTCTTCCAGTCTGTGTTTAGACAGTTAGGCTCAATTTGTTGTCTGGTGTCAGAAGTGAGATTAACCTATACAGATAAAACTGTCTGTGTTTGTATTGCCTTTGTCCCTGCATATTGAGGAACACAATAATGTATTTATACTCAGTCTGTAATACAGCTCATTGAATAGCAAAACCATACCACCCTGAATTCACCTGATATCCGCAAAGGAATAATTATATGTATCTGATTCAGAGACTAACCTTAAATCTGAAATCCAAGAATAAAAGCATGAATTGATCTATATGATGAAGGTTTTGTACACCGTTGAGATTCTACAAATTGAGCATGTTTGCAATACTTTTCATAAGTAAAATAGAGTTGTTTATTGGCTAGACAGGTTATGATGTAGAGAGGGCTGCATTGCACCTGCATGATAATTGCAATTGTCTAAGCACACGAGGAGTGACAAGTATGCTATTGTCTGAAAAGGTGTGTTTTTAGATTTTTATGGAATGTCAGATTATGGATTACTTTTATAAATTCAGGAACCTAGCTCCATAGTCGGGGTGCTAGGTAAGGGAAGGTCTGTATATTGACATTTGTCTTCTGAGTTTTGAGGCCCCCCCCAAGTCACTTTTGTTTTTCTGCTTATTAGTTTTAATCCCTGTGATATGTAGATTTTCTTTCAGATAACCTGGAATCCCCATTGCATCCTTTTGAAACTGGTATAAGCTTCTAAAGTCAGACAATGCAATTTCTTTGTAATTGGGGGTCATATGATAGGATTTTCTTGTATTTCTTGCAACATGTATGTTGGCTTTCAGAGGCGAAATTGAGAATTTTGATTGCCCCACTAAAATTATGTTGTCTATATGGCAGAGTACCTGGGCTTGTAGAGAAGATTTAAAGCCTTCTGGAAGAATGACTTCAGGGCAAAGGAGGTTTGCCTGTATAGGGCTCTGCGTCATTAAGTCCAAAGCCTATATTGAGTTGGTATGTAGGCTGATTTGCCATCACTCCGGAGCTATTGGTAGGTTCTCCAGTTCAGTCGCTCCTGGGGAGAGTCAAGTTGAGGAATATGCAGTTAGATTGAATATCCACCTGAAAGGGTGTTATCAAAGGTAAGTAACGTATTCACCTCATACTATAGAATTCTTTGATAATAAGATTACTCCTATTATGAAATGGTGCTGCTGGTCCCCTTTTGTTGGCTCCAGCCTGTATTCTGCTGGCCGGTTACGATTTCTGATTGTACAGTGCTTTGAAAATCATTTATGTGCAGTCCACTCGATCTAAAGCGACACATAATGAATTAGATAAAATAAGATGGTATTTATCAAACTCCTCTGAAAGACCTTGTGTATACTTTCAAATAAAATTGTTAAAATAGTTTGCATTGAGGTAAACAAAGCTTTCATTTCAAATTACTATATTGTTCATTTCCTGAAATCTCCTTAACAGAACGCTTGGGATCATTGTTAATGCAGGGACATCATTTAAACAGTCCCCAGGTCTTATGGGCACCTCTGTACAGATTTTCCTGTGTTTTTGTCACATTCCCAGGCATCTCACAGGCAGTGCCCCTCGTGCCACTCACTGAGGAGAACGAAGATGCCATGGAAAACCGCCAGTTCCAGAAGCTACTGAAGGCAGTGGGCATTCGCCCCCCAGCAAATGAGCAGGTATACCATCCACACCCGCTGCTCAGGTTGTCCACATTTTTCTTTTCAATTGCATAATTAATATAGCTCATACTTCTCCTTGTGGGTTGCTGGAGCGCTTATCTACATGGCAGCTTGCTACAATGTTTAGAGTGTGGTTGGAAGGGGTGCTGTTTTTTCTCCTCTGTTGATAGTATTTCCAAGCCTTGTGTGATGACCACAGAAGAAGTGGTTTTGTTATGGGACACATTGCTTAGCAGTGTTCTGGATCAAGTGGTGTGAGATGTGCAATCAGTTTATAGCTTTCAGTAAGCTGGCAGTTTTGCACATGCCTGTAGATTGCTTTGTACAATTTTTTATGATCGTAGTCCACTTTTAGATGGTTACTGAACTGGGTTGTCTACTGTGAGATATTTCGTTTTTTGGCTTGAGCAGACATCTGTTGAAGAGAGAGATGGTGGATGGATCTGCTGGGGTATGAACTTTACTATCATCCTATACCTGATTGTTATTGTTAGATGTCAAGAAGCAGTTATAGTATGTAGCTATTCTCATGGATACTTCTATCCCCACCTTTAGAATATACCCAGGCCCCAGACTGGATTCGGAACATTAAAATAAAATATATACATTTAAAAAAAGCCTTCTGTGTACTTGTAGTTGGTGTTGTACGGGTCTGCATTGACTTAATTTCAGCCTGAAAGTGGCAAACAGCTCTTCAAATAAGGCCCACTCCTCAGTTCCTTTCTTTCCATGTCTTTGCATGCAGGTCCAGAGCTCACTCCAACTTTTTTCTCCCCAGTTGGCAAGTTTTGTATTCATACTTTGCTCAAGGACCTGTGTACAAGGGAATGTGTCCCTTCCTAAAACTACGCAGTTCAAGCCTTGTCCGAACTATCAGAAACAAACTTATGTGACAGACCAGCACAAGCTGTCTCTGGTGTTTAGTTTTGCGGTACGACTCCATGTCGTGTGAAGAGTGTGCCCTCATAAATTTGAATGCGATTGGGAACATGAAGAGAAGTTCACATTGTTGAACACCACATTAAATCATGTACGTCCTTCTTGAAGTCAGTGGGGCGGACCCCCCTCTCAAGTCCATTCCCAAGATAGGTCCTCACCACAGTCCAAGCCTTCAGGTAAGTCAAGGCAGAAACACAAGAAGGCTAGGAGGGTAGATTTGCCCTATTCCTACCACTCTGTCTGAGAATTCACAAGGACCTCATGGTGCCTTTTCGTCTTGTTCCTAGCCCCCTCTGAGGAGCAAACTCCACAGCTCATTCCGAATTTCCCAGGTGTAGGAAAATGGCCCTTGTTGCAGTTACCCCCTCCCCCCAAACACACACACAATTGGTACACAGATAAGTCCTGTGTAAAAGGTACCAGTGGTACCAAGGGCCCTGTGACCAGGGAAGGTCCCTAAGTACTGCAGCATGTGTTGTGCTACCCTAAGGGACCCCTCACCTAACACATGCACACTGCCATTGCAGATTGTGTGTGTTGGTGGGGGGGGAAAAGGCAAAGTCGACATGGCACGCCCCTCAGGGTGCCATGCACACTAAACACTGCCTGTGGCATAGGTAAGTCACCCCTCTAGCAGGCCTTATAGCCCTAAGGCAGGGTGCACTATACCACAGGTGAGGGCATAGCCCCTATAGTGTCTAAGTCCATCCTTAGACATTGTAAGTACAGTATGGCTATGTTAAGTATATGGTCTGGGAGTTTGTCAAGACTAACTTCACAGCTCCAAAATGGCTACACTGGGAAGTTTGGTATTAAACTTCTCAGAATAATAAGCCCACACTGATGCCAGTGCTGGATTTATTTAAAAAACTAAAATGCAAACAGAGGGCATCTTAGAAATGTCCCCTGTATTTTTATCCAATCCTTCAGTGCAGGGCTGACTTGTCTGTGCCAGCCGGCCACTGAGAGACGAGTTTCTGACCCCCTGGGGTGAGAGCCCTTGTGCTTTCTAGGGCCAGAAACAAAGCCTGCACTGGGTGGGGGTGCTTCACACCTTTCCCCTGCAGAAACTGTAACACCTGGCGGTAAGCCTCAAAGGCTCAGGCCTGGTGTTACAGTGCTCCCAGGGCACTCCAGCTAGTGGAGATGCCCAGCCCCCGGACAAAGCCCCCACTTTTGGTGGCCAGTCCAGAGGGATTATGAGAAAAACTAGGAGTCACCCCTCCAGCCAGGTCCACCCATAAGGTGACCAGAGCTGAAGTGACCCTCTCCTTGAGAAATCCTCTATCTTGGTTTGGAGGATCAGGGCCAATAGGGATAGGATTGTGCTCCTCTGCCCAAAGGAAGTGAGCACCAGGAGGGTGTAGCCACCCTCAGGAACAGTAGCCATTGGCTACTGCCCTCTAACCCTTAAAACACCCGTACATCTTGTATTTAAGGGCTCCCTGAACCAAGTTAGTCAGATTCCTAATGATGTCACAAGAAGGAGGACTGCTTAGCTGAAACCCCAGCAGAGAAGGAAAGGAGACAGCAACTGACTTGGCCCCAGCTCTACCGGCCTGTCTCCTTCTTCAAAGAACTTGCTGAAGAAAAGCAATGCGTCCTGCAGGTCCAGCGACCTCTGAAAAGCCTTCAGAGGACTGCCTGCATCACAGAGGACCAAGAACTCCCGTGGCAAGCGGCCCTGTCCAAAGAAGAACAGAAGAAATCTCTTCTGAAGGACTCCCATCTCACTCCAGAAGCGTGAGTCCTAACAAATCTGCACCCAACACCCACGGCCCGAGTACAGGTGGCCCAACCGACCAGAGAGGACCCCCAGGTGATGGCAAACCAAGTGCCCACCCTGGGTTGACCTCTCCACCCCTCCACAACAACGCCTGCAAAGCGAATCCCGAGGACCCCACTGACCGCTGATGTTATGATATTGGTGCCTACTTTGGGTCCCTCCAGTGCTCCTCTAATTCCCCTCCCCCCCCATTCTGCCCTCTGAGCCGCTGGTACTTACCTGCTGGCAGACCAAAATCCGAGTACCCCCTGTCTCCGTAGGAGCCCACGTTAAAATTGCTCAACTTTGACCTCCACACCCGGCCGGCCCGTGTTGCTTGTGATGGGTGTTTGGGGTTGACTTGATACCCCAACAGTGGACCACCTATAACCCGGAGACTGGATCTGTAAGTTGTGTACTTACCTTTAAAACTTTACTTTATTTTCTTCCCCCCAGGAACTGTTCTGAAAATGCGGGGTGTCCACTTTTAAAATAGATATTCTCTTTTTTCCTAAAAACTGTTTACTTGAGTAAAGTGAAACAAAATAACATTGATGTCTCTGCTAAGTACTTACCTGCAAATTTATTTAGTTCTGAACTGAGTGTTGTGGTTCTAGTAATAAAGTAACAAAAATATATTTTTCTGTACAAAAACCTATTGGCCTGGAGTTGTCATTGAGTGTGTGTTTTCACTTATTGCTTGTGTGTGTACAACAAACGCTTAACGCCACCCTCTGATAAGCCTAACTGCTCGACCACACTACCACAAATAGAGCATTAGTATTATCTTATTGCCTCTGTCAAGCCTCTTGGGGAACCCCGGGACTCTGTGCACACTATATCTCATTTTGATATAGAATATACAGAACCAGATTCCTACACCAGGCAACTGGCAGTGTTGCAGTAGATTGACCTTTAAAGAGAGGCATTGTTGCATATTGTCAGTACCCTCTGGACTCCCTTTGTTGCGCCTTTGGGACCCAAGCATCCACAGAGGCCACCAGCCGAATTACCTCCGGCAGGTCCGTTCTTGGTGCCGTCTGTGCCTCCTGAACTTTCCTCGGTTCTGCTCTGGCTTCAAGCAGACTATCGCTCTGGTTCCAAAATTCATGCTGGTAACCTTCAACATCAAAACCGGTTCCAGCAGCACTGGCCCCATAGAAGGGGACAGTACCAATAGTTGTGTCCGACTTCGAGCCAATTTCTTTTGACCAAGGTTGGTCCTAAATCTGCCCTGATGCCTCTGTCCCTGTGCAGTCTGATTCAAACAGGACAATGCCTTTTCCACAGAGGCACCCTCCAGTGCTCCAGGAACTTTTCAAGTCTGATGGTGACCATAGTCAATCAGTAACAGAGATGATGGGTATAATTAACCCCCCATACTATGATAACTTATGTAGGAATTTACAGAAGACCAGTGGGTTGATCTCTTCCCCATATAGTGGGCTGTTTTTCCCCACCCCAGGCCATCAACAGATGAGTTCTTCCTTTGCTATGACGATACACTATGTAGTTGTCTGCCCACCTTGGATGATGGTTTTGGACCTGTAGGACATCCTACAGTCCCACAGACACTACTTGCTGCTTAGAGAAGGCCAGGGGTATTCTGAATAAGCATTGCTGCCCTTTGGCCTCACCAGTGCCCACCGGGAGTTCATGAAAGTGATGATGGTGGTTGCAGCACACCTTTAGAGGTAGGGAATTCATTTTTCCTTTACCTCGATGACAGGCTGTTAAAGGTGGGCCCACCACAATCCGTTGTAGACCACCTCCTGAGATTGTTGGGGTTCTCCATCAACTTGCTGAAGTCACATCGGACACCTTCACAAAGGCTTTCTTTCCTTGGGCCATCTTGGACATGGTGCAGTTCTGTGCCTTTCGTCTGCCACAAGAGGGCATTTGGACTAAAATCTTGAAGTTACATCCTCAGTCCTGGGTCTCGGGGATTTTGGATTTGAAACTTCTTTGCTTCCTGCTTCTGGACTATTCCAGGTGCTCTATGTAAGCTCTGCAGTGCAATCTGATGTCTTAATGGGCCCAGCACCAGGGGAACCTGACTGATTCTGTCCAGGTTTCAGAGGAGATTGCGAAAGGTGTACAGTGGTGGCTGCTGATCCGCAGTTGAATAACTGGCAATTCCTTCTCCCTCCCCACACAGACCTGACAGTGATGACTGATGTATGGGCAGAAAGATGATGATCAGACATCTGTTCTCTGACGGAGGTCATCCTCCACATTAGCCTGAAGTTCTGGGCCGTTCAAGGGGCATTAAAAGCCTTCCGACTATCCATCAAAGGGAGGCTGGTTCAGGTCCTCATGGAAAACACTGCTGCCATAGTCAACACTGCTAACAGGCAGGGCTGTCTGGGGTCCTGTGTCAAAAGGCTCTTCATCGCTGGATCTGACTGAAGTGTCAGCATTTTCCTGATCATCACCCACCTTGCAGGATCTTTGCACGTCTGGGTGGACGACTCCACCATGGAGCCTGGCAGATCACCAATGGCAGTTACACCCCAAGGTGGCAGAGGGTATCTTCCAACAATTGGGAGAACCCTGAATAGATATTTTTCACCACTGTTGCATGCACAGTGTCAAAACTTTAGCATGGTGGATTTTCCAAGAAGTAAGTGTGTGTGTGTGTGTGTGTGTGTGTCTCTCTCTCTCTCTCTCTCTCATATTCATTCATTCATTCATTCTGATTAGACTGGAGTACAGGAGTCCTGTGCACCTTTATACTGGTGTCTGTCCTGCCCCAAGGTCTGAAGAATGTTTTGAATGACTTGGCCCAAGTCATCCTAGTGGCTCCGGACTGAGCCAGGAAAATGTGGCTACCACTTTGGGAGGATCTCCTGTCACAGGAGAAGGGAAGAGTCTTGCACCCTAACCTGTGCAATTTACACCTCCATGCGTGAAAATTGAATGGCTTCATTTGACTACATTAACTCTTTCTCTGAAGTTGTGGCTGTCATCCTTGCTGCCAGAATTCCCTCTAATTCTGCCTACGCTGGGCTCAGGGACAAGTTTGTGACCTGATGTGGGACCTGTAAAACAGATCCGTTACAGAACAAATTGTCAGATCTCATCTTTGTTTTATCTCTGGCCCAGCAAGTACATACAGTGGGCACCATTAAAGGTTTTTCTTTAGCTTTTTTACATTCGCTTAACCAACCGTCTGTTTAAATCACCAGTTGTGGTGATGTTTACAAATGGTTTGACACATACATTATCCCCCCAACCCTTTTGTGGTGCCACAGTGAGATCTTAATTTAATCCTCACTTTCGGCATGTGCACTCCCTTTGAGCCGATGTGCAGTTGCCCACTTCATCTCCAGACTCTACAAACTATGTTCCATGTCACAATATTTTCAGCTCATTGCATGAATGACCTCCAAGCTGTCTTGGTGCAGTCGCCTTACACCACCTTTTTCTCCCGATAAACATGTGTTTGCTAAAGATTGACTCCACCCTCCCAACTTTCTTTGCTCCAGCTCATACCTCAAAAGAGAAGAGACTACATCAGCAGGACCCCAAGAGAGCCCTGAGCTTTTACATTGATCACACCTAAAACGATTGTGTGAACAATCTGTTTTTGTGGGGTTCTCTTGAGCAAAAATAAGGAATGGCAGTGCTGAAAAAGACTTTGTCAAGTTGTATAGTTCTTTACATTAAGATTTGCTAAGCATTTGCCAAGAAGCAGCCTCCAGAGAGACTGACGGCCCCTTCCACAAGAACTAGGCTGCTACCGCTGCCTTGGCACGATGTGTGCCTCTTCTTAATTTGTCAGGCTGCACCTTGGGCATCTGTGCACACGTCCCACTTCTGCCTTATGAGCCAGGTCCGACAGGAAGAACATTTTGCCTGTTCAGCAGTGGCGGCAACTCCGCAGTGCAGAGGGGCATTCCCCCCACCCCACCCTGGATGAGCCAGTAGATGAAAAATAAAACGATTGCTTGCTGTCGTTTTATTTTTCATCTGCAGGCTCATCTGGCAGGTGCAGGGAGTGGTGGTGCTGGGCCACGGGGAGGTGGGAGAGGGAGATGGGGAGAGTGCACTGAGTGCGCAAGTGTTTTTGGCCAGCCGTTTCAGGGCAGCCAAACACATGCGCACTTACGTTTCTCCAGTCCGACTGTATACACAGCCGGGCTGGAGAAATTGCACAACCCCAGGCTTGTGTCTGAGTGGCAGTGACTGACACTAAGACCAATCCTGACGCTGCTTACATGTTTAGCATGTAAGCAGCTCAAGGATTGCTGGGGAGCCTATGCTGGTGTCCCAATGAATGCTGGAACACCATCAGGAGCAGAGAAGCGCAGAAGACGGAGAAGGGGGGGGGCGAAAAGTAAGTAGTTTCTTTGTTTTGTAAATTTCCCTCGTTGTCTGATTTTCCCCCACCCCTCACCACCCTCCTTGACATATGCGGCGGCCGCCACTGCTGTTCAGGCCTGCAGCACTTTTTGATATGAGCCATTTCATGGAGCTTCTGCTTTATCGTTTCTAAAGGTGAGGAATCTGCTGTCAGAAGTATTCATCAGAATAACAAGTTACCAACCTTTGGTAATGCTCTTTCTTGTGGATACTATAACTGTTGACTCCTCACTGCCCTCCCACCTCCCTGTTCTGTGGGGTTTTCTCTTTTTCAATCTAAAATGGTCCGAATCTAGGAATATGCACACTATCTCTTTTTATTGTTGGACTTTGACTCCATTCATCAGTTCCGGAGTACAGCAAAGTCAACATTGAGCTGCATGACGCCACCTGTTGGTTCATAGGAGCAATGCTGTTGTAAATTTTTGTGATCTAGTCTGGCACCTGGGAATATTAAAAAGGTGAGGAATCTGTGATTAGATATTGTGTCCACCATAAAGAGTTTACCGAAGGTAAGTAATTTATTCATTGAGACCTGCAGTGGTGGACTAAGTGTCCTCCGTTGAGCAGTGGTAGGCCTCTTCAGTTATTCCATACCTATTCAGTTGATGTGTCATTTGCTCTTATGGTACAGCACTAGGTGATGGACATGACCTGTTGCAGTTCTGCCTTGTGTGAGTGTGGGGGGGGGGTTATGGGGGGGGGGGGTGTCTAATCATGTGAGGGAATAATTATGCTGCCTCTATGAACTACAGTTTACTGCCCAATCGCGTAGTGCTTGTGTATTAGTTCTTTGGTGGGCCAGGACGGCAGGCTAGTCATAGGTCAGCAGTTCATAACTTAGTTAGACATAGTAAGTTATGTGCTGGTTGAGTTCTTTCATATCTGTATAATGTAAATAATACTTGATGGTGCCATTATTCTTTCTTGCTCTCTCAGAGTTCTGGGGCGATGTAGTTATCTTGGAAGTAGCCATGGTTTCATCTCTTGTGAATTGTACATGCTCTAATTTTCTGAATCTGCTGAGCATTTATGTCTATCACAGAGTGGAATGTAGGAGGTGCTGCTGTGCGGAGTACCCTTAATGCCTTGTTAGTGAATGTACAGGAGGGCCACAATACTATATTCTCTTGCTCCTCAGATCTACCAAAGTGTCTCCAATTTCCATTATCTGTCCTAAAGAGTGGCGTTCTACTTTTTGTTTGGTGGTGTTTTACCATTAGGAAAAGTCAAAGAAAGGGGTCCCTAGGTTGATACGGAGAGAAAACCAGGGAATCAAATCTATCTTTGTAAAAAATGTCCCTCTCCTATAGATTATACAAACAAACATAAATAACAAATGAAAACCAATTAGAAAAAATGTATACATTTTATTCCTAACAACATATACATTAATAGTAAATAAAAAAAAACTTGAAAACAAAAATTCTACTGACACCAAGACACAGACAATTAGTGGTTAATAACCATCACAACACAGACTCCAGACTCACTCAAAACAAGACAACAAATTAGACAATTCTAATTTCCAACAAACATATACATATATCAATACAAAAAATACCTATACATTTCAATGTTTTATATGTTTCTTTACTTTGTTATATAATATAATTTGAAATAGTCTTTTCACAGTTCATCAAACATATACCCTCACTCTACTAGTAGGAGTCTTTATATTCCAGCATACTTCACATACATATTTATCCGTCCACCCTTGATGTTCCATTCTTTTGTGGATGTTCCAAACTTCACCTCCCAGATGCCAATTCAACTGTGATGGAAATTCACTCAGCCAGCCTTAGTATTGATTCACAAAGTCCTTAGGCCAGCCGTAATAATAATTGCCAACGCGCATTTCGGTGGATTCCGAAATAAATTGATCCTTTAACCCACCTTCCTCAGGGCCACAAATCAAAATACATCAACAAACTGGAAATTTCTCCTTTCATTTAACTGCGCGCCATGTTTCCAGGCGTAAATCTAATCCACATTCCATGTCCTGTATGATTTCTCCAATGCAGTGTGCACACAACACTGCCTGAAGTAGGTATTCCATAGTTGTTTTACCATTAGCCAAGTCTCGAACCATTTTGTGTTGGAAAATATTTAAAAACATCTTTCTTCCACACTGTCAAATAGTCTTTCCTACCTACCGTTTTCTTCTTTCCATCCTAGTTGAAGTACCACAAAGCCTTTTGACGTGCATGAACTTTACATATGCCCAGTCAGGCACGACCTTTCTGTACATTTTGTTTTAAGATTAGCTGAAATCAAATCAGGTTTTATTTGGTCATAAATACAAATAATCATAATACAAAAATAGAAGAATACAATGGAATAATAAAAACATGATCAAAAGTGGATTTTAAAAAAAATAGAAATTCACAGATTTGTGCCAGAGTATTGCACATTTGAGAAGACCCCACAGCACAGCAAACTAATTCATCTGTTACCGCTCATAAGTAATAAAAAGCTGGACGACACTGTAAAAAGACCCTTTCTTTTTAAAATGGGGAGTAAAAATCTGCGCCTAAAAAGGTGTATAGAACTCAAGAAAGAATATAAAGTGCAATAAGGACTGAAAAGAGGCACCATCACATGGGCATACAAGAATGCTTTTACGTTAAACTGACCTAGGGGGGGCGCACGGGTTACACCTAATAGAGCCCAGTTGGAAACTTGTAACGAGCATCCTTTCCATCACATTTTAAACTTGGGACAAATATGGCTCAATCCCTTGGTGTACCTTGATCATAACAAACTTGCGCACAGTGGGTTTCATCAACTCATGTGCTTCCTTTTTTCCCCTGGCAATTTTTTTTTTTTTTTTTTTTATACTCACACTTAACCCAAAGCCTATCACGTTTTCTCAGTAGCTGCAGCGAAGTAAATATCTCTGGCCAGCCCGAATAGCTCTATCAACTGTGCAACACAATTAGTGGTTCTTTTTGTACCTCTGAAAGTGTGAACCTGGGACATTTTAGGCCTGGGGAATAGCTCTGCCCATAGAGGCTTGAGCTTGTGAGAGCTTTGTTTCCTCCAGGATGGTCTGTCCGTGAAAACTGTTGTCTGTGAGCTTAAGTATGTGGCTTTTTGTGTGTGTGTATATATGTATGTATTCTGAATGTTTAAACTGGCTTTCAGCCTCGTAGTCTGTATTCATCTTTGTTTGGCACAGGAATCGTTCTGGCGAATCCCAGTGAACCTGAGCCCAGAACAGCTGCGTAGCATTGCAGACTTCCTCACCTTGCAAACTCTGGGGGAAGAGGTGGAAGCTTTGGAGCACCAAGAAGAAGGGACTGAGGCAGAGCAGCAGCAACAGCCCAGTGATGCATCAGAGCAGGGTATCAGCGAGGCGCAGAGGGCTGAAGCTCTGCAAGCCCTACGAAGGGCACGAAAGAAGAAGCAAGCTCCCTTAGTACCAGGTAAGGAACAATTCCATTCATGCCTGGATGTCTAGCTGTCAGCTCTTTGAATCCCCCATCACTCATGTGAAAGCAACACTCCTTTTCCTTGCTCTGAGATGTACTTTTAGCTCTTTTATCTTTGAAAGCTGAACTGTTCTTGAAGTCCTGCAGTTGACATGTTTTAGGGTATTTTCTGTACTTGTAGTTTACCCCTATTTGGTATCTTGCTCCTACATCTGCTTTTGTACGTTTCACTGAACACATTTATTTCTTGAAAAACAAAATCGAAGAAGCTCATTCAATTGAAATTGGAAAAATAAAGTAAGGTGAAGGATTGTGTTAATATTGGTGTAGAGGGCAGGGTACGTTTAGGGTTGAAGTTACAATAAAGGTTAAAATACGGGTCATGATTAGTCTCTGGGACAAAGTTAAGCTAAGGGCCAAGGTTCTTGTTTTGAATCAAGATACGGTTAGTTTAGGTATGCTGGAAACAATTACAATCATGGTTCGGGTTAGTGTAAAAGGTAGGAATAAGCTTTTGGAAAATTGAGAATTGCACCAGGATTAAGTGTAGCAGAAATGCTCAAGTTTCACGATATAAAAAAAAAAATCATAGAAATATCCACAAAAGTTACTGCAGAAGAAGAGGGGTAGTTAAATTAAAGATGAATTTTAAACTAAATAGTTCTTGCTGAAGAAAGCGATGTCAATACATGGTGTATACAAGGGTCACATTTTAATAGAAATGGTTGTAAGTGAAACATATCAGCCTAAATTGTGTTTTTGAGGAATATGCCCAGATGACATGATCAGGTTTTAATTTGAATAGAAGTTAAAGGAAATTATTTCTTGGGGGGAAAAAGTTAGCCAAGCAACCAAAAAACTGACCTCCTTTGACCCCCAAAATCCAGGCAGTTTCAAACAATGATAGTCATTCCGGGTGATGCTGCAGAACTGGTTACCATACCTTTTTTGAATGTAAGTCCTGAATTCCCAGCTCCTTTTCACACTATCGTGATATCCACACCATCTGAACTTTCATGCAATGAATGTCGGTGGAACTAATTTCTATGACAGGGTTCTTAACCTTTTGACTTCCCTGGACCCCTACTTAATCATTACTGGAACCTGGAGAAACCCACTGAATCATTACTGGAAGTGTAGGACCCTGACACATGCATTTTTCATGATTTGAATTGCCAAACCATGTACAAGAAAATGCAGAAACAAACATTCATCAAACATACAAACATTTAAAAAATGTTATTCTGATAGAGACTTCTAGTTGCAGATTCCTTACCTTAGAATTTCCCCCAGGCGTCAGGCTGGATCCGGAGATTTTTCTTCAAGCAATACCCTTGCACATCGGTAGGTGGCATCTGTTGACTCTGCAGGCGTTGTAGTTGCCATGATGACGTTGAGAGTAGTACACAGACGCCGCCTTCGCGCAGTGATGTCAGTTCTTTTCTTTCCGTGCCGTACGCTGATCCGGAGAATAGCTACCCTGGTTTCTTTTTGACCGACTTCAACCGTTTTGTCGAGTTTTTGTGAGATATTTAGTACATCGAGGATGTCCCCGAAGACCGGTTTCAAGCCGTGCGAGGACGGTCACCGCATGATGTCAGTGATGGATCCGCATCAGGTTTGTTTGTGGTGTCTCTAGCGCGTCCATGACCCGAAGTCGTGCTCCGAGTGCCGGGCCATGCACCCAAAGGCATTGAGGGAGCGGTCCCTCAAACTCATGGCTGCCCGGCCCTCGACTCCGTGTAAGTCCCTGTCTCGATCGAGAGGAAGGTCTCAAGACTGTTCGCGGAGCCATCACCACTTGTCGTCTTTGAAATCTTCAGGTGCAGGTAAGAAGTCGTTGTCGAAGAGGTCCCATCGCTCTGACTTCGCCCCGTCAATCGGCTGACGCGACGTGGAAGGAGCATCGACGCTCAAGGCCTCCGTCCTCGGAGCCTGCGTCTGGGTCCGTTCCGCTCTTCCCCTAGTTTCCCAGAGTGACCCCCGCCCAACGTAAAGAATTCTGAGGCCATGCGCCTCATCTTTGGGCAGACCGACCCCGATATGGCGCCTTCAGGCCAAAGGGGTTCGGTTGAGGGGCTTTCGGGTTCTGCGTCAGCAGCATCAACCCCGGCCACTGAGGTCCCCTCTGGATCCGCTCGCGGATCCGCACCAGCGCCGGTCACACCATTGAGACCTTCCCCAGCGCCGGCTCGATTGTCGACTCTCCCGATGTCGGTACTACCCACTATCAACGTCGACCCGATCCTTATCCCCTACGACTCAGTCAGAGCGGCGTCGGCCAATGCCGCCTTTGTCTTCGATGGGGTCTATTCGCGTCAGGTCGGATTCAGACCCTTTTTCCTATGGGTACAAATTTGGGGAGGGATTGGAGGGGTCCCTGGACCCTTATGAATACCAGGATGACCCTTCTTTGGACTGGGCATGGGAATTGGATGACACCAGTGGTCAGGATACTTCTCCAGATGCTGGCATGCTGTCTCCTCCTACCGTGGGTACGGGAGAGTTAACAGGAGCAACTTATGGTATGGTGGTCAGTAGGGCAGCTGAGGTCCTTGGCCTTGAGCTTCCTACTGTAGAGGCCAGGTCCAATCTCCTGACGGAGGTGCTTCAGCCAGGGGCTTCCACATCTGAACCCCTTATGCCATTCAATGAAGCCTCCACCAGTGTCCTTTTGGGTACTTTGGGTACTTGGTCCAAACCCAACACAGGGGCTCCTGTGAATAGGAATATCACACGCCGCCATCGTCCTGCTCCGAACGACCCTAAATTCCTGTCCCAACACCCCACGCCTGAGAGTCTTGTCATCCAGGCTTCCTCTTCTTCAGGCGCTTTCCCTTCCGCACCCCCAGATAGGGAATCAAAAAGGCTGGAATAGTTTGGTAATAAGTTGTTTTCTTTCTCCAGTCTTGTGCTGTGGTCTGTGAACACTGCATGCCTTTTGGCCCGCTGTACCCACTCTTTGTGGGATACTTTTGCGCAAGTCCTGCTGCAAATACCGGAGGAGGCCTGTGCTATCGTCTCCCAAGATGTGAACGATGGGAGAGATGCGGCAAAGTTCACAATCCACTGTGGGCTGGACACGACCGACTCTCGGGGCAGATCGGTTGCTACGCCGGTGGCCATGAGACGCCACGCCTGATTGCGTATTTCAGTTTTTTCTGGGGATGTCCAACAGTACCTCGTGGACATGCCCTTTCATGGCTCCCGTCTCTTTGGAGACAAAGCGGACTCGGCCTAGGAGAGATTCAAGGATTCCTGGGCTACGGCTCGGTCCCTTGGTCTTTCCTCTGCCCCTTGCCCCCGCAGTCTGCTTTTCACCCCTTTCGTGGCCATGGAAGGGGCTCCCTGACGCGTCCTCCCCCCAGCCACTGTGCCACCCTTGCTGTCCAGCCTCTGCGTGATCGTGGGACAGGGAACCCGAGGTCTGCCCAGTCCACTTCTGCCCCGCTGCAGCCTCCAAACCCTCCTAGTACATCCCCTCACTCCCATCCTGTTGGGGGCAGGATTCGCCATCACCTACCCCACTTGGAATCCAAGTAGGTTGTGGTTGTTATTCCCGCTACTTTTTGGTGCTGAAAAAGGACATGGGCTTACGTCCTATCCTAGACCTTAGGGACATAAACTACTTCCTCAAGAAGGAGAAATTCAAAATGCTCACCCTGGCTCAAGTTCTGTTTGCCTTGGACCCAGGAGACTGGATGGTAGGGTTGGACTTGCAGTACGCTTATTTCCACATCTCCGTCCTGCCTGCCCACAGATGTTACCTACGATTCGTGGTAGGTCACGAGCACTTTCAGTTTACCGTGCTCCCCTTCGGCCTTACCAGCGCCCATCAGGTGTTCACAAAAGTGATGGCGGTGGGTGCAGCTTATCTGCGCAGGCTAGGGGTATCAGTCTTCCCCTACCTCGCCGACTGGCTGTTGAAGGCGGACTCGCCCCAGAAAGTTGTCTCCCACCTTCAGACTACGGCGAACCTCCTTCACACGCTGGGGTTCACTATAAATGTGCTGAAGTCACACCTGACTCCCTCTCAGATGCACCCCTTCATCTGAGCTGTTCTGGACACAGTGCAGTTTCGGGCTTATCCTCCTGAAAAGCGAGTCCAAGACATTCAGGCTATGATTCCGATCTTTCGGCCTCTGTCTTGGGTTTCGGTGCGAATGACTTTGAGGCTGCTGGGCCTCATGGCCTCCTGCATCCTGCTAGTAACACATGCCAGATGGCATATGTGGGCTCTGCAGTGGGACTTGAAGTGCCAGTGAGCGCAGCATCAGGGGAATCTCTCTGACATGGTCCAGATCTCGGAGGGGACTCCGAAAGACCTGCAGTAGTGGCTTTCGAATCCACATTGGGTCCACAGCAGATCCTCTTCCTTCCCCAACCAGATTTATCTATTGTGACAGATGTGTCACTTCTCGGTTGCGGCGGCCACATGGGTGAGGCGGAGATCAGAGGCCTCTGGACTCCATATCAGTCTTCTGGACCTCTGGGCGATCAGGCTTGCATTGAAAGCATTTCTTCTCTCTCTCAAAGGAAAAGTAGTGCAGGTGTTCACGGACAATACTACCGCAGTGTGGTACTGCAACAAACAGGGCGGAGTAGGGTCCTGGACCCTTTGTCAGGAGGGACTACGCCTCTGGACATGGCTGGAACATCAGGGAATTATCCTGGTGGTTCAACATCTTGCGGGTTCTCAACGCCAGAGCGGACAAACTCAGCTGTTGATGCACATCCAATCACGAATGGAGTCTCCATCCAGAGGTTGCGCAAGGTCTCTTTCTGCAGTGGGGAGAGCCTTGGTGAGATCTGTTTGCCTCCACACAGAACTCGCAATGTCAGCTGTTTTGCGCGTTGAAGTTTCCAAGGCGGCACTCGCTCGGAGACGCTTTTCGTCTCGACTGTAACTCCGGCCTCCTTTGCGCCTTTCTGCCTATACCACTTCTGCCCAGAGTTCTCGAGAAAATCAGGAACGACCAGGCCCAAGTCATCTTGGTGGCTCCGGACTGGGCACGGAGAGTCTGGTATCCAGAGCTATTAAGCATGTCCATTGATCCTCCACTCAGACTGCCTCTTCGGGCAGATTTTCTGTCACAGCAACCGGGGACAGTCCTTCATCCGAACCTGTCCAACCTCTGCCTTCATGCCTGGAGATTGAACGGTACCAGTTGACGACTTTTGATCTTCTGCCCGAAGACTGCAATGTTATCTTGGCAGCCAGGCGTCCCTCCACCAAAACTGTATATGCCTGTCGTTGGAAAAAAGTTGTGGCATGGTGCTCTCTCTCTGCCCCTCTATCCGAGGTTCTTCTGTTCATTCTTTCTTTGTCCCAGCAGGGCTCTTCTTTGGTTACCCTTAAAGGGTATTTATCTGCCATTTCGGCCTTTCTTAGGTTACCTGATCAGCCCTCACTTTTTAAATCTCCTATTGTGAATAGATTCCTAAAAGGCCTCACCCATTTATTTCCTCCCATTCCATTTATCATGCCTCAGTGGGACCTCAATCTTGTCCTTATTTATTTAATGTGTACTCCCTTTGAGCCGATGCACAATTGTCCCTTGTGGCTCTTCACCTTCAAAACTGTTTCCCTTTTTGCCATCACCTCTGCTCGCAGGGTGAGTGAGCTTCAAGCCCTTTTGTCTAATTCTCCATACTTGTCTCTGCACCCTGACAGTGGTGTAGCACACTGAGGTTTCCTTCCTTCCAAAGGTGGTTACGCCTTTTCATGTAGGCCAGTCCATCACCCTGCCTACTTTGAACGCACCCCCACATCCTTCTCCTGAAGAGGAGAGACTCCACCGTCTGGACCCAAAAAGAGAGTTGGTGTTCTATCTTAATCATACTAAAGATTTCTGGGTGGACGATCAACTCTTTCGGGAATGTGGGTGTGAAAAAAGGGACGGCAGTGCAAAAACATACCATCTCTCGATGGGTGCTTCTTTGCATCAAAATGTGCTTTGCTTGGGTCAAGAAGCAACCCCCTGAGGGCTTGCATGCTCATTCCACCAGAGCAACTGTTGCTTCCACTGCATTAGCACACGGAGTTCCTGTCCTGGATATCTGCCAGGCAGCTAAGTGGGCGTCCCTGCACACGTTTGTTAAACACTACTGTAGGAAAATGGCTCCTTGTTGAATTTACCTTATGTTGATGCTGAATGACTGAAGTGTGCTGGGATTCTGCTAACCAGGACCCAGCACCAGTGTTCTTTCACTTAAAAATGTACCATTGTTGTGAGAAGGTAGCCTCTTTCTAGCCTTGTTACCCCCACTTTTGGCCTGTTTGTGAGTGTATGTCAGGGTGTTTGTCACTGTTTTCACTGTCTCACTGGGATCCTGATAGCCAGGCCTCAGTGCTCATAGTGAAAACACCATGTTTTCAGTATGGTTGTTATGTGTCACTGGGATCCTGCTAGTCAGGACCCCAGTGCTCATAGGTTTGTGGCCTATATGTATGTGTCACTGGGACCCTGTCACACAGGGCCCCAGTGCTCATAGGTGTGCATGTATATGTTCCCTGTGTGGTGCCTAACTGTCTCACTGAGGCTCTGCTAACCAGAACCTCAGTGGTTATGCTCTCTCATTACTTTCAAATTGTCACTAACAGGCTAGTGACCAATTTTACCAATTTACATTGGCTTACTGGAACACCCTTATAATTCCCTAGTATATGGTACTGAGGTACCCAGGGTATTGGGGTTCCAGGAGATCCCTATGGGCTGCAGCATTTCTTTTGCCACCCATAGGGAGCTCTGACAATTCTTACACAGGCCTGCCACTGCAGCCTGAGTGAAATAACGTCCACGTTATTTCACAGCCATTTTACACTGCACTTAAGTAACTTATAAGTCACCTATATGTCTAACCTTTACCTGGTAAAGGTTAGGTGCAAAGTTACTTAGTGTGAGGGCACCCTGGCACTAGCCAAGGTGCCCCCACATTGTTCAGAGCCAATTCCCTGAACTTTGTGAGTGCGGCGACACCATTACACGCGTGCACTACATATAGGTCACTACCTATATGTAGCTTCACCATGGTAACTCCGAATATGGCCATGTAACATGTCTATGATCATGGAATTGCCCCCTCTATACCATCCTGGCATAGTTGGCACAATCCCATGATCCCAGTGGTCTGTAGCACAGACCCTGGTACTGCCAAACTGCCCTTCCTGGGGTTTCACTGCAGCTGCTGCTGCTGCCAACCCCTCAGACAGGCAGCTGCCCTCCTGGGGTCCAGCCAGGCCTGGCCCAGGATGGCAGAACAAAGAACTTCCTCTGAGAGAGGGTGTGACACCCTCTCCCTTTGGAAAATGGTGTGAAGGCAGGGGAGGAGTAGCCTCCCCCAGCCTCTGGAAATGCTTTGTTGGGCACAGAGGTGCCCAATTCTGCATAAGCCAGTCTACACCGGTTCAGGGACCCCTTAGCCCCTGCTCTGGCGCGAAACTGGACAAAGGAAAGGGGAGTGACCACTCCCCTGACCTGCACCTCCCCTGGGAGGTGTCCAGAGCTCCTCCAGTGTGCTCCAGACCTCTGCCATCTTGGAAACAGAGGTGCTGCTGGCACACTGGGCTGCTCTGAGTGGCCAGTGCCACCAGGTGACGTCAGAGACTCCTTGTGATAGGCTCCTTCAGGTGTTAGTAGCCTTTCCTCTCTCCTAGGTAGCCAAACCCTCTTTTCTGGCTATTTAGGGTCTCTGTCTCTGGGGAAACTTCAGATAACGAATGCATGAGCTCAGCCGAGTTCCTCTGCATCTCCCTCTTCACCTTCTGATAAGGAATCGACCGCTGACCGCGCTGGAAGCCTGCAAACCTGCAACATAGTAGCAAAGACGACTACTGCAACTCTGTAACGCTGATCCTGCCGCCTTCTCGACTGTTTTCCTGCTTGTGCATGCTGTGGGGGTAGTCTGCCTCCTCTCTGCACCAGAAGCTCCGAAGAAATCTCCCGTGGGTTGACGGAATCTTCCCCCTGCAACCGCAGGCACCAAAAAACTGCATTTCCGGTCCCTTGGGTCTCCTCTCAGCACGACGAGCGAGGTCCCTCGAATCCAGCGACACCGTCCAAGTGACCCCCACAGTCCAGTGACTATTCAGCCCAAGTTTGGTGGAGGTAAGTCCTTGCCTCACCTCGCTGGGCTGCATTGCTGGGAACCGCGACTTTGCAAGCTTCTCCGGCCCCTGTGCACTTCCGGCGGAAATCCTTCGTGCACAGCCAAGCCTGGGTCCACGGCACTCTAACCTGCATTGCACGACTTTCTAAGTTGGTCTCCGGCGACGTGGGACTCCTTTGTGCAACTTCGGCGAGCACCGTTTCACGCATCCTTGTAGTGCCTGTTTCTGGCACTTCTCCGGGTGCTTCCTGCTTCAGTGAGGGCTCTTTGTCTTGCTCGACGTCCCTTCTCTCTGCAGGTCCAATTTGCGACCTCCTGGTCCCTCCTGGGCCCCAGCAGCGTCCAAAAACGCCAAACGCACGATTTGCGTGTAGCAAGGCTTGTTGGCGTCCATCCGGCGGGAAAACACTTCTGCACGACTCTCGAAGGCGTGGGGGATCCATCCTCCAAAGGGGAAGTCTCTAGCCCTTGTCGTTCCTGCAGTATTCACAGTTCTTCAGCCTAGTAAGAGCTTCTTTGCACCAACCGCTGGCATTTCTTGGGCATCTGCCCATCTCCGAGCTGCTTGTGACTTTTGGACTTGGTCCCCTTGTTCCACAGGTACCCTCAGACAGGAATCCATCGTTGTTGCATTGCTGATTTGTGTTTTCCTTGCATTCTCCCTCTAACACGACTATTTTGTCCTTAGGGGAACTTTAGTGCACTTTGCACTCACTTTTCAGGGTCTTGGGGAGGGTTATTTTTCTAACTCTCACTATTTTCTAATAGTCCCAGCGACCCTCTACGAGGTCACATAGGTTTGGGGTCCATTCGTGGTTCGCATTCCACTTTTGGAGTATATGGTTTGTGTTGCCCCTATCCCTATGTTTCCCCATTGCATCCTATTGTAACTATACATTGTTTGCACTGTTTTCTAAGACTATACTGCATATTTTTGCTATTGTGTATATATATCTTGTGTATATTTCCTATCCTCTCACTGAGGGTACACTCTAAGATACTTTGGCATATTGTCATAAAAATAAAGTACCTTTATTTTTAGTATAACTGTGTATTGTGTTTTCTTATGATATTGTGCATATGACACTAAGTGGTACTGTAGTAGCTTCACACGTCTCCTAGTTCAGCCTAAGCTGCTCTGCTAAGCTACCATTATCTATCAGCCTAAGCTGCTAGACACCCTATACACTAATAAGGGATAACTGGGCCTGGTGCAAGGTGCAAGTACCCCTTGGTACTCACTACAAGCCAGTCCAGCCTCCTACATTGGTTGTGCAGCGGTGGGATAAGTGCTTGAGACTACTTACCACTCTTGTCATTGTACTTTTCATAAGAGAAAAATATACAAAACAAGGTCAGTGTATATACACATAGCCAAAAAGTTTTGCATTTCCTCTTTTCACTCTTTTCTAAGTGCTGAAAAGTACTACTAAACTTTCAAAAAGTTCTTAAAAGTTTAAAAAGTTTTTTTCTGTCTTTCCAAAAAGTTCTGAAAACTTTTTTCTCTTTTGTCTATCACTTTAACTCTCTCTAAAAATGTCTGGCACAGGCCAAAAAATTGAACTGTCCAAACTTGCATATGATCACCTTAGCTGGAAAGGAGCAAGGAGTCTCTGCATAGAGAGAGGTTTGAGTGTAGGGAAGAATCCTTCCTTAGAACTGTTAATTAATATGCTTAGAGTACAGGATAAGGCCATAAGTGCCCAATCTGTAGAAAAAGTAGCTAATGGTTCTCAATCTGATCCAGGGACTCCCCCAGGAAAAGGTTCAGGAAAGAAACTTCTCAGCCTGCCCATTACTAGACAGTCTAGCATAGTTGGTACAGAGGTTGAATCACATCATACTGATGATGTGCTCTCACATTATACTGGTAGCCAAGCTGTTAGGGTGCCCTCTGTAAGGGACAGGTCTCCTTCTGTTCATTCCCATCATACCTCTGTATCTAGAAATGTCCCTCCCACCCACCCTGATGACAGATTGTTGGAAAGGGAGCTCAATAGATTGAGAGTGGAGCAAACCAGACTGAAGCTCAAGAAGCAACAGCTGGATTTGGATAGACAGTCTTTAGAAATAGAGAGGGAAAGACAGAAAATGGGTTTAGATACCCATGGTGGCAGCAGCAGTATTCCCCATAGTCATCCTGCAAAAGAGCATGATTCCAGGAATCTGCATAAGATAGTTCCCCCTTACAAGGAGGGGGATGACATTAACAAGTGGTTTGCTGCACTTGAGAGGGCCTGTGCTGTACAGGATGTCCCTCAAAAGCAGTGGGCTGCTATCCTATGGCTATCATTTAGTGGAAAAGGTAGGGATAGGCTCCTTACAGTGAAAGAAAATGATGCCAATAATTTTACAGTTCTTAAGAATGCACTCCTGGATGGTTATGGCTTAACCACTGAACAGTACAGGATAAAGTTCAGAGAGACCAAAAAGGAGTCTTCACAAGACTGGGTTGATTTCATTGACCATTCAGTGAAGGCCTTGGAGGGGTGGTTACATGGCAGTAAAGTTACTGATTATGAAAGCCTGTATAACACAATCCTGAGAGAGCATATACTTAATAATTGTGTGTCTGATTTGTTGCACCAGTACCTGGTAGACTCTGATCTGACCTCTCCCCAAGAATTGGGAAAGAAGGCAGACAAATGGGTCAGAACAAGGGTGAACAGAAAAGTTCATACAGGGGGTGACAAAGATGGCAATAAGAAGAAAGATGGTGAAAAATCTCAAGATAAGCATGGGGATAAGGGTAAAACCAAAGATCCCACTTCAAATCTTAAACACTCTTCAGAGGGTGGGGATAAAACAAATTCTTCCTCTTCTTCCCAACCTGCACACATTAAAAAGCCTTGGTGCTTTGTGTGTAAAAATAGAGGCCATAGGCCAGGGGATAAGTCCTGTCCAGGTAAACCCCCTGAGCCTACCACCACTAATACATCAAGCTCTAGTGCCCCTAGCAGTAGTGGTACTAGTGGTGGGACTGCTGGCAACAGTCAAGCAAAGGGTGTAGTTGGGTTCACTTATGGGTCCATAGTGGAAACTGATGTAATCAGTCCCAAGACAGTTTCTGTCACACCTAGTGGCATTGGCCTTGCCACACTGGCTGCTTGTCCCCTTACAATGGATAAGTACAGGCAGACAGTTTCAATAAATGGTGTTGAGGCCTTGGCCTACAGGGACACAGGTGCCAGTTTCACTTTGGTGACTGAAAACCTAGTGCCTCCTGAACAACACATCATTGGACAACAATATAAGATTATTGATGTCCATAACTCCACTAAGTTTCTTCCCTTAGCTATAATTCAGTTTAGTTGGGGTGGAGTTACTGGCCCTAAGCAGGTGGTGGTATCACCTAGCTTACCTGTAGACTGTCTCTTAGGTAATGACCTAGAGGCCTCAGGTTGGGCTGATGTAGAGTTTTATGCCCATGCAGCCATGCTGGGCATCCCTGAGGAATTGTTCCCTCTCATTTCAAGTGAAATGAAAAAGCAAAGGAGAGAAGGCCTGAAAACTCAGGATCCCTCTCCATCAACAGGTAAAAAGGGTATCACAGTATCCCCTAACCACCCTACCATTCAGGATACTATTCCTGTGGTGGGAGAAACCTCTCCTGGGGTGGCACCTGTTCCAAGGGAATCATCAGCTGGCAAAGCTAGACTCCCTGAGGTGGAAGTACCTCTCTGTGGGATAACTAACATTGGTGAGAAAAACAGCACCATTTTAGTTAACATGGAGCATCCCTCCAACCCTCCCAGAGAAACTTTAGTGCAGAAACCCTGCACTACCTCACAACACTTAGGACAGCATCCCTGCCCTAGTGTGGAGCTCATAGGACAGCATCCCTGCCCTGCTCCAACTCAAGAGAAACAGCATCCCTGTTCTCTCTTCCAGCCAGATGGACAAAGTTTTTGCCCAGCTATGGCTTTTCTGAGACAGCATCCCTGTCTGGCATTTCCATCACTACAAATAGGTTCAGTGGACAATTCCCACTGCTCTAACCTAAAACTTACTGATAGAAACTCTGAAAATACATCTTCACATTGTTGCTTAGCTAAAAAACTTCAAACAGGGTGGTTTACATCCCCACAGGGAAGTAACCATATAGTGGATGATAAAGGGAGTAACCAGTCTATTGCAGAGCTACTCTCTACTTATCACCACTTAGACAATAAAGTCTCAACTGGCCAAGGTTAGCCTTATTGTCCTTCGTTTGGGGGGGGGTTGTGTGAGAAGGTAGCCTCTTTCTAGCCTTGTTACCCCCACTTTTGGCCTGTTTGTGAGTGTATGTCAGGGTGTTTGTCACTGTTTTCACTGTCTCACTGGGATCCTGATAGCCAGGCCTCAGTGCTCATAGTGAAAACACCATGTTTTCAGTATGGTTGTTATGTGTCACTGGGATCCTGCTAGTCAGGACCCCAGTGCTCATAGGTTTGTGGCCTATATGTATGTGTCACTGGGACCCTGTCACACAGGGCCCCAGTGCTCATAGGTGTGCATGTATATGTTCCCTGTGTGGTGCCTAACTGTCTCACTGAGGCTCTGCTAACCAGAACCTCAGTGGTTATGCTCTCTCATTACTTTCAAATTGTCACTAACAGGCTAGTGACCAATTTTACCAATTTACATTGGCTTACTGGAACACCCTTATAATTCCCTAGTATATGGTACTGAGGTACCCAGGGTATTGGGGTTCCAGGAGATCCCTATGGGCTGCAGCATTTCTTTTGCCACCCATAGGGAGCTCTGACAATTCTTACACAGGCCTGCCACTGCAGCCTGAGTGAAATAACGTCCACGTTATTTCACAGCCATTTTACACTGCACTTAAGTAACTTATAAGTCACCTATATGTCTAACCTTTACCTGGTAAAGGTTAGGTGCAAAGTTACTTAGTGTGAGGGCACCCTGGCACTAGCCAAGGTGCCCCCACATTGTTCAGAGCCAATTCCCTGAACTTTGTGAGTGCGGCGACACCATTACACGCGTGCACTACATATAGGTCACTACCTATATGTAGCTTCACCATGGTAACTCCGAATATGGCCATGTAACATGTCTATGATCATGGAATTGCCCCCTCTATACCATCCTGGCATAGTTGGCACAATCCCATGATCCCAGTGGTCTGTAGCACAGACCCTGGTACTGCCAAACTGCCCTTCCTGGGGTTTCACTGCAGCTGCTGCTGCTGCCAACCCCTCAGACAGGCAGCTGCCCTCCTGGGGTCCAGCCAGGCCTGGCCCAGGATGGCAGAACAAAGAACTTCCTCTGAGAGAGGGTGTGACACCCTCTCCCTTTGGAAAATGGTGTGAAGGCAGGGGAGGAGTAGCCTCCCCCAGCCTCTGGAAATGCTTTGTTGGGCACAGAGGTGCCCAATTCTGCATAAGCCAGTCTACACCGGTTCAGGGACCCCTTAGCCCCTGCTCTGGCGCGAAACTGGACAAAGGAAAGGGGAGTGACCACTCCCCTGACCTGCACCTCCCCTGGGAGGTGTCCAGAGCTCCTCCAGTGTGCTCCAGACCTCTGCCATCTTGGAAACAGAGGTGCTGCTGGCACACTGGGCTGCTCTGAGTGGCCAGTGCCACCAGGTGACGTCAGAGACTCCTTGTGATAGGCTCCTTCAGGTGTTAGTAGCCTTTCCTCTCTCCTAGGTAGCCAAACCCTCTTTTCTGGCTATTTAGGGTCTCTGTCTCTGGGGAAACTTCAGATAACGAATGCATGAGCTCAGCCGAGTTCCTCTGCATCTCCCTCTTCACCTTCTGATAAGGAATCGACCGCTGACCGCGCTGGAAGCCTGCAAACCTGCAACATAGTAGCAAAGACGACTACTGCAACTCTGTAACGCTGATCCTGCCGCCTTCTCGACTGTTTTCCTGCTTGTGCATGCTGTGGGGGTAGTCTGCCTCCTCTCTGCACCAGAAGCTCCGAAGAAATCTCCCGTGGGTTGACGGAATCTTCCCCCTGCAACCGCAGGCACCAAAAAACTGCATTTCCGGTCCCTTGGGTCTCCTCTCAGCACGACGAGCGAGGTCCCTCGAATCCAGCGACACCGTCCAAGTGACCCCCACAGTCCAGTGACTATTCAGCCCAAGTTTGGTGGAGGTAAGTCCTTGCCTCACCTCGCTGGGCTGCATTGCTGGGAACCGCGACTTTGCAAGCTTCTCCGGCCCCTGTGCACTTCCGGCGGAAATCCTTCGTGCACAGCCAAGCCTGGGTCCACGGCACTCTAACCTGCATTGCACGACTTTCTAAGTTGGTCTCCGGCGACGTGGGACTCCTTTGTGCAACTTCGGCGAGCACCGTTTCACGCATCCTTGTAGTGCCTGTTTCTGGCACTTCTCCGGGTGCTTCCTGCTTCAGTGAGGGCTCTTTGTCTTGCTCGACGTCCCTTCTCTCTGCAGGTCCAATTTGCGACCTCCTGGTCCCTCCTGGGCCCCAGCAGCGTCCAAAAACGCCAAACGCACGATTTGCGTGTAGCAAGGCTTGTTGGCGTCCATCCGGCGGGAAAACACTTCTGCACGACTCTCGAAGGCGTGGGGGATCCATCCTCCAAAGGGGAAGTCTCTAGCCCTTGTCGTTCCTGCAGTATTCACAGTTCTTCAGCCTAGTAAGAGCTTCTTTGCACCAACCGCTGGCATTTCTTGGGCATCTGCCCATCTCCGAGCTGCTTGTGACTTTTGGACTTGGTCCCCTTGTTCCACAGGTACCCTCAGACAGGAATCCATCGTTGTTGCATTGCTGATTTGTGTTTTCCTTGCATTCTCCCTCTAACACGACTATTTTGTCCTTAGGGGAACTTTAGTGCACTTTGCACTCACTTTTCAGGGTCTTGGGGAGGGTTATTTTTCTAACTCTCACTATTTTCTAATAGTCCCAGCGACCCTCTACGAGGTCACATAGGTTTGGGGTCCATTCGTGGTTCGCATTCCACTTTTGGAGTATATGGTTTGTGTTGCCCCTATCCCTATGTTTCCCCATTGCATCCTATTGTAACTATACATTGTTTGCACTGTTTTCTAAGACTATACTGCATATTTTTGCTATTGTGTATATATATCTTGTGTATATTTCCTATCCTCTCACTGAGGGTACACTCTAAGATACTTTGGCATATTGTCATAAAAATAAAGTACCTTTATTTTTAGTATAACTGTGTATTGTGTTTTCTTATGATATTGTGCATATGACACTAAGTGGTACTGTAGTAGCTTCACACGTCTCCTAGTTCAGCCTAAGCTGCTCTGCTAAGCTACCATTATCTATCAGCCTAAGCTGCTAGACACCCTATACACTAATAAGGGATAACTGGGCCTGGTGCAAGGTGCAAGTACCCCTTGGTACTCACTACAAGCCAGTCCAGCCTCCTACAATTGTCTCCACAACTGGCACACAGATAAGCCTCTTGTAAAAGATACCAGTGGTACCAAGGGCCATGTGACCAGGGAAGGTCCCTAAGGGCTGCCTAAGGGACCCCTCACCTAACACATGCACACTGCCATTGCAGATTGTGTGTTGGTAGGGAGAAAAAGGCAAAGTCGACATGACATCTCCCTCAGGATGCCATGCACACAAAATACTGCCTGTGGCATAGGTAAGTCACCCCTCAAAGCCCTAAGGCAAGGTGCACTGTACCACAGGTGAGGGATGGCATAGCTGCATGAGCAATAAGCCCCTACAGTGTCTAGGTCTATTCTTGTACATTGAAGTACAGTATATTCATATTAAGTATATGGTCTGGGAGTTTGTCAAAACGAACTCCACTGTTCCATAATGGCTCCACTGAACCCTGGGAAGTTTGGTATCAAACGTCTCAGAATAATAAACCCACACTGATGCCAGTGATGGATTTATTAAAAAATTCACACAGAGGGAACCTTCGAGATGCCCCCTGTATTTTACCCAATCCTTCAGTGCAGGACTGACTGGTCTGTGCCAGCCTGCCACTGAGACGAGTTTCTGACCCCCTGGGGTGAGAGCCTTTGTCCTCTCTGGGGCCAGAAACAAAGCCTGCACTGGGTGGAGGTGCTGCACACCTCCCCCCTGCCGGGACTGTAACACCTAACAGTGAGCATCAAAGGCTCAGGCTTCGTGTTACAATGCCCCAGGGCACTCCAGCTAGTGGAGATGCCCGCCCCCCTGACACAGTCCCCACTTTTGGCGGCAACTCCGGGGAGATAATGAGAAAAACAAGGAGTCGTCACTCCCTCAGCTAAATCCACCCCTTAGGTGACCAAAGCTGAAGTGACCCCCTCCTTGGAAAATCCTCCATCTTGTTTTGGAGGATTCCCCCCAATAGGATTAGGGATGTGCCCCACTCCCCACATGGAGGAGGCACAAAGAAGGTATAGCCACCCTCCAGGACAGTAGGCATTGCCCCCAGACCTAAATACACCCCTAAATTGAGTATTTCGGGGCGACCCTGAACCCAGGAAATTAGATTCCTGCAACCTGAAACAAAAAGGACTCCTGAGCTGAAAGCCCTGCAGAGACGACGGAGACGACAACTGACTTGGTCCCAGCCCTACTGGCCTGTCTCCAGACTCAGAACCTGCACAGTGACGCATCCAGCGGGACCAGCGACCTCTGAGGATTGACCTGCACCTAAAGGACCAAGAAACTCCTGTGGACAGCGGCTCTGTCCAAAACTGCAACAAAGAAACCATCTTTAAAGAGACTCCAGCCTCACCCTTAAAGCATGAGTCTCCACACTCTGCACCCGACACCCACAGCTCATGTCCAGAAGAACCAAAACCACAGAGAGGACCCTCAGGCAATTCAAACGACGTGGACACCCTGAGACGACCTCCCTGCACCCCCACAGCGACGCCTGTAGAGAGGCTCCCCCTTACCGTGACTGCCCGGTAACAAAGGAACCCGACGCCTGGAAGAAGCACTGCACCCCAGCCTCCAGGACCGAGAGGAACCAACTACCAGTGCAGGAGTGACCAGCAGGCTGCCCTCATCCTAGCCTGGTCGGTGGGTGTCCAGAGAACCCCCCCGTGCCCTGCCTGCATCCCCAGTGACCCCCGGGTCTCCATTGATTCCTATCTACAACCCGACACCTATTTTGCACACTGCACCCGGCCACCTCTGTGCCGCTGAGGGTGTATTTTGTGTGCCTCTTTGGGACCTCCCTGGTCTGCTCCCCGAGGACGCATGAACTTACCTGCTAACAGACTGGAACCGGAGCACCCCTGTTCTCCATAGGCGCCTATGCTAATTGGGCCCTACTTTGACCTCTGCACCTGACCGGCCCTGTGTTGCTGGTGCTGGGTGTTTGGGGTTGACTTGAACCCCCCCCCCCCCCCAACGGTGGGCTGCCTATGCCCAGGAGACTGAACTTGTAAGTGCTTTACTAACCTGAGAAACTGACCAATACTTACTTCCCCCAGGAACTGTTGATTTTTGCAGTGTCCGCTTTTAAAATAGCTTATTGCAATTTTTGCCAAAACTGTGTACATTACTGTTTTAATTCAAAGTTCCATACTTACCTGTGTGAATTACCTTACAATGTATGTACTTACCTAAATTCTGAATCTTGTGGTTCTAAAATGAATTAAGAAAATATTTGTCTATATAAAAACCTATTGGTCTGGGGTTAAGTCTTTGAGTGTGTTCTTATTTATTGCCTGTGTGTGTACAACAAATGCTTAACACTACCCTTTGATATGCCTATTTACTCCAGTATTGGAACTTTCATAGATTCACATGCTTGAATCATTCCCCGTCGTCGAGATGGGAGCCCCCCCCGGTACAATGTACACAAGTAGTGTTGAAATATATTAACAAAGGGGCCCTAGGCCTCTTCAATTTAATAGTCGTTCAGTCATTTTAGGAAAAGGACCAAACTAGAGCATCCGCCAATCAGACGACACCACCCCCTAGAATCCTTCTGAGAGAAGCTCCAGCACCTCAGGGAGTCTCCTCGGAGCTCTGCTCTTTCTTCACGCCTTTTGGATTAGCTTGAAGCTATTTTTTCTCTGCTAACAACTTCTTTGGACTGATTAGGGTTCACACCTACAACATGTCTGACAAAGAGAAGAAGGGTTTATTCAGAAATTGCAAAACTTGTGGTAAGAAAAGACTACATTCTGAAGTCCCTCTTCAGGATTGTATATACTGCCTCTATCCAGACCACTCAGCCAAGGACTGTAAGGTTTGTTGTACCTTTTTCTCTAAGACTCTTAAGGATAGAGAAGGCAGATTATTGATTTGGCTACAAAAACTTAAATACAGAGATAATCCAGTCTCTGATTCTGATAGTGATGACTCTTCAATATCTAAAAAGTCATCAAAAAGGGCGAGATCAGACACAAGAGCTCCTTCCCAACAATCGAGAAAAGTCCACAAAAAGACTGCCTCGGGGTCTTACAAGGGCTGCAGCCCTGCTACTTCACCTCAAAAATCTTCCAGGAATGGGGAGAGAGGTCATGCCAGCAGTTCTGAGAGGCATAAGAAGTCCTCCTCTGTACCTCCATCTGTGACCTTCAAAAGGCCTTCATCTACTTCTACAGCTAAAAAGGTACAGTCGACGACGGACTCATCGTCGACAAGACCGTCGGTGAGTGCTTTTTCACCGTCTACGACTTCCACTGTTCCACCGTCAACAACAGTTGTGACGACGACATCGTCAACGACGAGCGCCCCACCGTCAACGAGAGCGGCGACGACGTCCTTGTCGACGAAGATCTACACCTCATCATAGTCGACGGTGGTGACAACGGTATCTGCTTTACCATCGTTGACGGCCTCGTCGATGGTAGACTCTTCGGTAAGGCTGTCGACGATCAAGATCTCCATGCATTCGTCATCGACGACTCCACCGTCAACTAATACTATATCTGCGTCGTCGATGACAAGGTTGACGTTATCGTCAACGAGGGATAAACAGCATAACACACAAGAAAGACTTACCCCAAAGCACACCTCACCTAGTAAGGTGACCCCTCTCATACCAGTTCACTTGTTAGAGGGGGATGAAGACTCAGACGACGAAGGCCCATTTGGGACAGCCCATAGCCCATCTCAATTGAACGTCAAATTTCAGGACGAAGACGAATTTGATGAAACCTATGACCCTCAGTTCTATGGAGGAGACCAATAATATCAGGAAGGGGCATACATTCCAACCTCTTTGCTATCTGACCTCCGAGCAATGCTTGCTGACTACAGTAGGCGTTTTCCTCCTCAAGGGGAGCAACCTCCTCCATCGCCTGTCTCCGGGGTTACCACTCCACGTCAGAGACCGGCCTCTTTACTTCTAACAAATGTGGCCACGCCGGATATGACTTTACCTCAGGACACTGACATGTCGGAAGGTGATCACGAAGAAGGAGAACTCCTGGACACTCATTTGGAGTGGGATGAATACATTATTCCTGCTCCTCCTTCTCCTTCCCAATCAAAGGTGGAGTCCCCTCCAGACGACATCGGAGGATTTCATAATCTTCTGGAGAGAGCAGCTAAGCGTTTCGCTTTGCCAATGCCGTAAAAACAGACAGATTGCTTTCTTTATGATTTTAAAGAGCAGTTCCAGAAATCTGTGGGCTCTATTCCGCTGGTCAGATAACTATGGGAAGTAGGGTTAAAAATGATGCACAATCCTGCTACTGTCACAGCAGTGCTGCCTCGATTGGACACAAAATACAAGGCACCAGACGATGCCCCAGCATGTCTAATTGGTCACCCTCATCCGGACTCAGTGGTGGCTCAGGCGGCACAGAGGAAGTCCAAGAATCCGTCTGCTCCGATTCCTGCACCTCCAGACAAAGAAGGTAGACGGCTAGACAATATTGGGAAGAGGTTCTCGTCGATGGCTAGCCTAGTGATAAGAGCTGCTAACTTACTAGCGGTGTTAGCCAGGTTTGACAGACAGCTATGGGCAGACATCGCTCCACATATTGACCAGTTGCCGGAGGACGGAAGATCAGAGGTGAGGAAGACGTTGCAGGAAGGTCAGCGCACGTCAACGGAACTCATAGACTGTGCAAGGGACATAGCCATGACTGCATTTCGACAGCTCGCAGGAGCGGCTGTACTTGGGACTACATCATTCCGGCCTGAGGTACAGAATAAGATTTTAGACCTACCTTTCGATGGCCAGGCATTATTTGGTAAACATATTGTCGAGGCTTTACAATCTATCAAATCTGACACAGATACAGCAAGATCATTAGGGACTCTCCAGTTTCGAAAGCCTTCCTTTCAAGTCAGAGGATGTGGACTGCCTTCATATAGAGGAGGCTATCAGCAATATAGATATTCAACCTATCCTTCCTCTCAGCAGTTCCGTCAATACTACCCACAAAGACAACCACCACAAGCAGCTTATGGTAGATCTGGCACTAGGGGACGCTCAACTCTCCCTGTGGACTCGGCTCGTAGAGCCTGATACATCCAAGGCGCCGGCTACACCCAACTCTCCTCCTCTGGTTCTAGGCAGAAGGATATCCCTGTTCCTCAAGCAATGGCAAGTCATCACATCAGACAAGTGGGTCCTCCAATTAGTGAAACTGGGCCACACTCTGGAGTTTATCCAACTTCCTCCCTCCAATCCTCCTCGCAGGACTCCTTCAAGGTATCCAGAACAACTCAAGAGGGAGATCAGCAAGATGCTCCTCAAAGGAGCTATAGAGACGGTACCTCTGTCACAGTGAGGAAGAGGGTTTTATTCCAGGTTCTTTCTCATTCGCAAGAAGTGGAAAGATTGGAGGCTGATCCTCGACCTAAGGGAACTAAACATCTACTTAAAAAAGCAGTCGTTCCGCATAAGCAGCCTGCAGGATGTCCTTCTGCGTCTGAACCGGGGAGATTTAATGTCTACACTAGACCTAAAAGATGCATATTTCCACATTCCCATCCACCCTACCCACAGACAGTACCTGAGATTCATGGTAGCCGGAAGCCACTTTCAATTTTGTGTCCTCCCGTTTGGCCTAAAGTCAGCTCCCAGGATATTCACCAAATGCCTAGCGCCAATCGCAGCTTTCCTCAGGAGGAGAAAACACCAGATATTTCCATATCTCGACGATTGGCTGATAAAAGCAAACACCTACGCAGGAGCCCGCAGATCAACAAGAAGGTGCGTTTCCTTGCTAAGCAGTTTAGGTCTCACCATCAACTGGGAGAAGTCCAAACCTCTACCAGCACGCAGAATCACCTTTTTAGGGGTGAACCTGGACACGCAATCCACCATGGCGTGTCCCACAGTAGAGAGACAACAGAAGTTACTGACTCTAGCAAAATCAATACAGGGAAGAAACTGTATTTCTGTTCGCCTTTTCAAATCCTTGTTGGGCACGATGTCATCATGCATACCTCTGGTTCCTCTCTGCAGACTAAAAATGTGACCGCTACAGGAGCCACTCAACCTTCAATGGCTCCAGAATTCAGGAAGCTTCGAAGATCGGATAAACATAACCCCAGCAATAGCTAAAGCTCTGACATGGTGGTCTCAAAAGCATCATCTGTCCATTGGACTTTCCTTTCTACATCGTCCAGCTCCGTGGACCATCACTACGGACGCATCTCTGGAGGGCTGGGGACCCGTGTTGCAAGATCTTCAAGTAAGTGGCCACTAGAGTTGAGTGATGCACATCAATCTGCTAGAGCTCAGAGCAGTTTATCTCGCTTTGCAGGCTTTTCTTCCAAAAATAGCAGGATCAGTGTAAGGAAATGCCTCCTTGGCATGGTTACCCCCTGACCTTTTGCCTTTGCTGATGCTAAGTTATGATTTGAAAGAGTGCTGGGACCCTGCTAACCAGGCCCCAGCACCAGTGTTTTTTCCCTAAACTGTACCTTTGTCTCCACACTTGGCCCAACCCTGGCACTCAGGTAAGTCCCTTGTAACTGGTACCAAGGGCCCTGATGCCAGGGAATGTCTCTAAGGGCTGCAGCATGTCTTATGCCACCCTTGGGACCCCTCACTCAGCACATGCACACTGCCTCACAGCTTGTGTGTGCTGGTGGGGAGAAAATGACTAAGTCGACATGGCACTCCCCTCAGAGTGTCATGCCAACCTCACACTGCCTGGCAGGGTGCACTATACCACAGGTGAGCACTATGCACCTACAGTGTCTAAGCAAAACCTTAGACATTGTAAGTGCAGGGTAGCCATAAGAGTATGTGGTCTGGGAGTTTGTCAAACACGAACTCCACAGTTCCATAATGGCTACCCTGAAAACTGGGAAGTTTGGTATCCAACTTCTCAGCACAATAAATGCACACTGATGCCAGTGTGCAATTAATTGTAAAATACACCCAAAGGGCATCTTAGAGATGCCCCCTGAAAACATACCTGACTTCCAGTGTAGGCTGACTAGTTTCTGCCAGCCTGCCACACACCAGACATGTTGCTGGCCACATGGGGAGTGCCTTTGTCACTTTGTAGCCAGGAACAAAGCCTGTACTGGGTGGAGGTGCTTCTCACCTCCCCCTGCGGTAACTGTAACACCTGGCGGTGAGCCTCAAAGGCTCACCCCTTTTGCTACAGCACCACAGGGCATCCCAGCTAGTGGAGATGCCCGCCCCTCCGGCCACTGCCCCCACTTTTGGCAGCAAGGCTGGAGGAGATAATTAGAAAAACAAGGAGGAGCCACCCACCAGTCAGGACAGCCCCTACGGTGCCTTGAGCTGAGGTGACTCCTGCTTTTAGAAATCCTCCAAGTGGAGGATTCCCCCAATAGGATTAGGGATGTGCCCCTCTCCCCACAGGGAGGAGGCACAAAGAGGGTGTAGCCACCCTCCAGGACAGAAGCCATTGGCTACTGCCCTCCCAGACCTAAACACCCCCCTAAATCTAGTATTTAGGGGCACCCCAGAACCTAGGAAACTAGATTCCTGCAACCTTAACAAAGAAGGAGGACTGCTGACCTGAAGCCCTGCAGAGAAGACTGAGACGACAACTGCCTTGGCCCCAGCCCTACCGGCCTGTCTCCCAACTTCGAAGAAAACTGCAACAGCGACGCATCCAACAGGGACCAGCAACCTCTGAAGCCTCAGAGGACTGCCCTGCACCCAAGGACCAAGAAACTCCTGTGAACAGCGGCTCTGTTCAACCCCAGCTACTTCTTGGCAACAAAGAAGCAACTTCCAAAGACTTCACGTTTCCCCGCCGGAAGCGTGAGACTTCACCCTCTGCACCTGGCACCCCCGGCTCGACCTGCAGAAAACCAACACCTCAGGGAGGACCCCCCGGCGACTTCGAGCCCGTGAATAACCAGAGGCGACCCCCCCCTCACCCCTGAGGCCCCACAGCGACACCTGCAGAGTGAATCCAGAGGCTCCCCCTGACCTCGACTGCTTGTAACAAGGGACCTGATGCCTGGAACCAGCACTGCACCCGCAGCCCCCAGGACCTGAAGGAACCGAACTCCAGTGCAAGAGCGACCCCCAGGCAGCCCAGGTGGTGGCTGATCCAAGGAGCCCCCCCCGTGCCTGCCTGCATCGTTGAAGTGACTCCCGGGTCTCTCCATTACTTCCTATACAAAACCTGACGCCTGTTTGCACACTGTACCCGGCCGCCCCTGTGCCGCTGAGGGTGTACTTTCTGTTCCTTCTTGGGTCCCAATCGGTGCCCTACAAAACCCTCTGGTCTGCCCCCCCGAGGACGCAGGTACTTACCTGCTGGCAGACTGGAACCAGGGCGCCCCTGTTCTCCATAGAAGCCTATGTGTTTTGGGCACCTCTTTGACCTCTGCACCTGACTGGCCCTGAGCTGCTGGTGTGGTGACTTTGGGGTTGCCTTGAACCCCCAATGGTGGGCTACCTATGCCCCAACTTTGAGACTTGTAAGTGTTTTGCTTACCTTCAAAACTAACCTTTACTTACCTCCCCCAGGAACTGTTGATTTTTGCAGTGTCCACTTTTGAAATAGCTTATTGCCATTTTTACTAAGACTGTACATGATATTGTTTCCATTCAAAGTTCCTAAAGTATCTAAGTGAAGTACCTTACATTTAAAGTGTTTAATGTAAATCCTGAACCTGTGGTTCTTAAAATATTTTTTTTTACCTGTGTGTACAACAAATGCTTAACACTACCCTCTGATAAGCCTACTGCTTGACCACACTGTCACAAAATAGAGCATTAGAATGATCTGTTTTTGCCACTATCTTACCTATAAGGGGAACCCTTGGACTCTGTGCACACTATTTCTCACTTTGAAATAGTATATACAGAGCCAACTTCCTACAATCAGACGTGGTAATAAGAACAGTCAACACCACTACGAGGCATTACCTCAACAAACAAGGAGGCACGAGATCTCTCACCCTCTCAGGGAAGCCCAAAGAATTTGGAATTGGGCCTCGCAGCAAGGCATCAGACTCACAGCAGTGCATTTGCTGGGGATAGAGAAAAAGATAGCGGACTCGCTCAGCGGCAAAGATCGAGCTGCCAAGAGTGGGAGCTGGACCAGTCCACAGTGGCCTACATCTTTTCCCAGTGGGGAACGCCAACAATCGACCTGTTCGCCAGCAAGTGGAACGCCAAATGCCAGTACTTCGCAAGCTGGCATCACCAAAAGGATTGTGGAATGCGTTTTCCATAGTTTGGTCAGACATCTTTGCTTACGCCTTTCCTCCAATCCCATTGATCCCAAGAGTCCTCATGAAGATGAAGGCAGAGCCGTGCATCCTGATATTGATAGCTCCGTACTGGCCTCGCCAACACTGGTTTGCAGAGCTTCTTCTTTTATCAATGAAGCCTCACATTCCACTGAAACCGTCTCCGCACTTACTAACAATGAACAAAGGGCAAATATCGCACCCGGATCCTCAGTCGATGCGATTGTCAGCATGGCTCCTGGGCAAAGGGAGTTTGCACATCTGAATATCCCACAGGAATGTAGGGACATTTTGTCCAGAGCTAGAGCAGATAGCACTAATAAGACTTATTCTTGCAAATGGAAAAGATTTTGTTTCTGGTGTCACCATCGGCAAATTGATCCACTCATCACCGCCGGAAGAAATATTGCCATATTTATTGCATTTAGCTCAATCAGGCCTGGCGCATTCTTCCATAAAGGTACATCTGGTGGCAATAGCATCATACAGGCGTTCAGACTCTTCACCTTCGCTGTATTCCTCTTGTTTAATCAAACTATTTTTTAAAGGACTTTTCAGGGTCTTTCCGCCATTCAGACCTCTCCTCCTCCCTCGTGGAACCTGAATATTGTTTTAGCACAGATAATGAAGCATCCGTTTGAACCGATTCATCGAGCCTCTCTGAAATTCCTTTCTTGGAAGGTTGCTTTACTGGTGGCTCTCACTTCAGCCAGACAGGTCAGTGAGATACAGCCCCTCTCCATACAGGAGCCGTTCTTGCAGATTAAACAAGACAAACTACTGCTGCGCACAAACCCACATTTCATCCCGAAGGTCCCTTCAGACTTCCACATGAACGAGCCCTTAGTTTTTAAAAACTTTTTTCCACATCCATCTACTCCTGCGGAAAGATCATTACACTCTTTAGACGTTAAGAGATGTGTTCAATTCTACTTGGACAGAACTAAGTCCTTTCGCCGCTCTAATCAATTATTCGTAGCTTACATTGCACCCAGACGTGGTCATCTGCTCTCCAATCAGAGCATAGCCAGATGGATCGCCTCAGCCATTCGATTCTGCCATCAAGCAGTGGGCAAACCACTGCATTCATCAGTCCGTGCTCATTCTACGCGGGCGGTCTCTTCCTCAGCAGCGCTGTTTGCGGGGGTTTCCCTGCAAGACATTTGCAGAGCAGCAACATGGAAGAGCTGCCATACATTTACAAGACATTACTGCTTGGAAGCACTATCTCAGGGAGGGGTGGCAGTGGGTCAAGCAGTCCTCAGGAACCTCTTCATGTGAAGGTAAGCCATCTCTTTCATCCCTCCATCCTAGATCAGGTATGCACATTGTTTGTCTGTTATTTTCTGATACAGATACAATTGTTTTCATGTTTTTGGAAAAAAAAAAAACAGAGAAAAGGGAGAGAAGTAAAGATGGGGTTGACAGACGGTATTTTGTTTGAAGTATTCCTATATATATATATATATATATATATATATATATATATATGCACATATATATTATATATGCAGGTGTTTTGTGACATTCATGGCTACAATTTTACAATGTGCATAAGTACTGCTTGCTACTCTGATTCAAGCATGTGAATCTATGAAAGTTCCAATACTGGAGTAAGAAAATTAGTTACTTACCTGTAACTGTAGGTTCGATGGCATCTGTCGCTGTAGATACACATGGTCTGCATAGCTCGCCATCTGGTGTTGGGTCGGAGTGTTACAAGTTGTTTTTCTTCGAAGAAGTGTTTTCGAGTCACTGGACCGAGTGACTCCTCCTTCTGTGCTCATTGCGCATGGGCGTCGACTCCATCTTCGATTGTTTTCTTTCCGCCATCGGGTTCGGACGTGTTCCTGTCGCTCCGAGTTTCGGAACGGAAAGATAGCTGAAAACGGAAGATTTTCGACGGTATTGTTGCGATCCGGATCGAGATAAACACATACGACAACGCATTGAACATCGAAGCGCTTCGGTGCCCTTCGGGGTAGATTTCGGCACACCGTCGGGGCCTAGTCGGCCCGACCGCGTGGAGAACAACGCTGATGGAACGGACCCCGTTTCGATTCTGCCCTGAATGCCACAACAAATATCCCTATACGGACCAACACTCGGTCTGTAACCTGTGCCTGTCACCCGAGCACAGCGAAGAATCCTGTGAGGCCTGTTGGGCGTTCCGGTCCCGAAAAACTCTGCGCGACCGTCGAGCGAGAAGACTGCAGATGGCGTCCACGCCAAAGGAGCATCGACAGTTCGAAACAGAAGAGGAACAGGAGGAATCCTTTTCCATCCAGGATTCAGACTCCGACGAACTCGACAATACAAAAACTGTGAGTAAGACGTCGAGATCAGAAATTAAAAAAGGCAAAAAGGCCCAGGGGACGCCACTGCCAACCGACCATGGCTCAACCCAAATTCACGGTGACCAACAATCGGCACCGAAAAAGGCCCATTCAGTGTCGATATCGTCCGACTCCGGTCGAGACACCGGCACGCAGCCTCCTCGGGACCGAGAGAGTGCTAAAGAGAAGCATCGACACCGAGAGTTCGGTGTCGACACGGATCGACGCCGAGACAGTGGCGCCGAAGACCATAGAGACAACAGGGTTTTCGGAGCCGAAAAAAGCACCAACAGACCCAGTTTCAGGCTCCTATACTGAAGAACTTTCTATGTCTTCACAAATGAAAAGACACAGATTCGAACAGGAACTGCAATCCACTGAAGTGGATCACACGCAAAAGCGTATCTTTATTCAGCAGGGGACAGGGAAGATCAGTACCCTTCCACCTGTCAAAAGAAAGAGAACACTTCAGTTTGTAGCACGAGAGGCTCCTCAGCACCAAACAGCAAAGACAGTAACACCTCCTCCCTCGCCTCCACCTGTAACTCCGGCTTCGCCAACTTACACCCCGTCACATTCGCCAGCTCACACCGCCATGAGCCACGACGACCAAGATCAAGACGCGTGGAACTTGTACGATGCACCAGTGTCTGATAACAGCCCAGACACATACCCAACTAGGCCATCACCACCTGAGGACAGCACAGCCTATTCACAAGTGGTGGCTAGAGCAGCTCAGTTCCATAATGTGGAACTACACTCTGAACAAGTAGAGGATGACTTTGTATTTAACACCCTCTCCTCCACCCACAGCTCCTACCAAAGCCTGCCTATGCTCCCAGGCATGCTACGCCATGCAAAGGAGATCTTCAAGGAGCCAGTTAAAAGTAGGGCAGTAACGCCTAGAGTGGACAAAAAGTATAAGGTGCCTCCTACGGACCCTGTATTCATCACCTCTCAGCTGCCACCAGATTCTGTGGTGGTAGGGGCTGCCAGAAAACGGGCAAATTCACACACTTCTGGGGATGCACCTCCCCCAGATAAAGAAAGCAGAAAGTTCGATGCAGCCGGGAAGAGGGTCGCTGTCCAGGCAGCAAACCAGTGGCGCATCGCAAACTCACAAGCGCTGCTAGCGCGATACGACAGAGCCCACTGGGATGAGATGCAGCATCTCATTGAACATCTCCCAAAAGATCTACAAAAAAGAGCAAAACAGGTTGTTGAAGAGGGTCAAAACATTTCCAACAATCAAATACGCTCCTCTATGGATGCAGCAGACACAGCCGCAAGGACCATTAATACGTCGGTTACCATCCGTAGGCACGCATGGCTCAGAACGTCTGGATTCAAGCCAGAAATTCAGCAGGCAGTACTTAACATGCCAGTAAACGAAAAACTTCTGTTCGGTCCGGAGGTCGACACAGCCATAGAAAAGCTCAAAAAGGACACTGACACTGCCAAGGCCATGGGCGCACTCTACTCCCCGCAGAGCAGAGGATCTTATACCACCTTCCGCAAAACACCTTTTAGAGGAGGGTTTCGGGGTCAGGCCACACAAGCCAGTACCTCACAGTCCGCACCGTCCACCTACCAGGGACAGTACAGGGGAGGCTTTCGGGGCCAGTATAGAGGAGGGCAATTCCCTAGGAATAGAGGAAGATTTCAAAGCCCCAAAACCACTACCAACAAGCAGTGACTCACACGTCACTCACCCCCCCCACACAACACCAGTGGGGGGAAGGATAGGTCAATATTACGAAGCATGGGAGGAAATAACTACAGACACATGGGTCCTAGCAATTATCCAACATGGTTATTGCATAGAATTCCTGCAATTCCCTCCAGACATACCACCAAAATCACAAAATTTATCAAAACACCATTCACAGCTTCTAGAGATAGAAGTTCAAGCACTACTGCAAAAAAATGCAATAGAATTAGTACCAAGCACACAAATAAACACAGGAGTTTATTCACTGTACTTCTTGATACCAAAAAAGGACAAAACACTGAGACCAATTCTAGACCTCAGAGTAGTAAACACATTCATCAAATCAGACCACTTTCACATGGTCACACTACAAGAAGTGTTACCATTGCTCAAAAAACACAACTACATGACAACCCTAGACCTCAAAGACGCATATTTCCATATACCAATACATCAATCACACAGAAAATATCTAAGGTTTGTATTCAAAGGAATACATTACCAATTCAAAGTATTGCCTTTCGGTTTAACAACCGCTCCAAGGGTATTCACAAAATGCCTAGAAGTAGTCGCTGCACACATCAGAAGGCAGCAAATACATGTATTCCCGTATCTAGACGACTGGCTAATCAAAACCAGTTCGCTCACACAATGCTCAAACCACACAAATCAAGTCATACAAACCCTCTACAAACTAGGGTTCACCGTCAACTTTGCAAAATCCAACATTCAGCCAAGCAAAGTACAGCAATATCTAGGAGCCATAATAGACACGACAAAAGGAGTAGCAACGCCAACTCCACAAAGAATTCACAATTTCAACAGAGTCATTCAACACATGTCTCCAAATCAAACAATACAAGCAAGAACAATACTACAGCTCCTAGGCATGATGTCCTCATGCATAGCCATTGTCCCAAACGCAAGACTGCACATGAGGCCCTTACAACAGTGCCTAGCCTCACAGTGGTCTCAAGCACAGGGTCACCTTCTAGATCTGGTGTTAATAGACCGCCAAACTTACCTCTCGCTTCTATGGTGGAACAGTATAAATTTAAACAAAGGGCGGCCTTTCCAAGACCCAGTGCCACAGTACGTAATAACAACAGATGCTTCCATGACAGGGTGGGGAGCACATCTCAATCAACACAACATAAGAGGACAATGGAACATACATCAAACAAAACTGCATATAAATCATCTAGAATTATTAGCAGTTTTTCAAGCACTAAAAGCTTTCCAACCAATCATAACCCACAAATACATCCTTGTCAAAACAGACAACATGACAACGATGTATTATCTAAACAAACAAGGAGGAACACATTCAACGCAGTTAAGCTTATTAGCTCAAAACATATGGAAGTGGGCAATCCACGATCAAATTCGCCTCATAGCACAGTTTATTCCAGGGATCCAGAATCAACTGGCAGACAATCTCTCTCGAGATCACCAGCAAGTCCACGAATGGGAAATCCACCCACAAATTCTGAACACCTACTTCACACTCTGGGGAACACCTCAAATAGACTTATTTGCAACAAAAGAGAACGCAAAATGCCAAAACTTCGCGTCCAGATACCCACACAAGCAATCCCAAGGCAATGCCCTATGGATGAACTGGTCAGGAATATTTGCTTACGCTTTTCCTCCTCTCCCTCTCCTCCCTTATCTAGTAAACAAATTGAGTCAAAACAAACTCAAACTCATTTTAATAGCACCAACGTGGGCAAGACAACCCTGGTACACAACACTGCTAGATCTTTCTGTAGTACCCCACATCAAACTGCCGAACAAACCAGATCTGTTAACGCAACACAACCAACAGATCAGACACCCAGATCCAGCATCGCTGAATCTAGCAATCTGGCTCCTGAAATCCTAGAATTCGGACACTTACAACTTAGCCAAGAGTGTATGGAGGTCATAAAGCAGGCCAGAAGGCCATCCACTAGACACTGCTACGCAAGTAAGTGGAAAAGATTTGTTTGTTACTGCCATCATAATCAGATACAACCACTAGACGCAACTCCAAAACATATAGTAAATTACTTGCTCCATTTACAAAAAGCAAAGCTAGCCTTCTCTTCTATTAAAATACACCTTGCAGCAATATCTGCATACCTGCAGACTACCTATTCAACTTCCTTGTATAGGATACCAGTTATCAAAGCATTCATAGAAGGTCTTAAAAGAATTATACCACCAAGAACACCACCTGTTCCTTCATGGAACCTAAACGTGGTCCTAACAAGACTCATGGGCCCACCTTTCGAACCCATGCACTCTTGCGGAATACAATTCCTAACCTGGAAAGTTGCCTTTCTCATCGCCATTACATCTCTGAGAAGAGTAAGTGAAATTCAAGCGTTCACAACACAGGAACCTTTTATACAAATACATAAAAATAAGGTCGTCCTACGACCTAATCCAAAATATTTACCAAAAGTTATTTCACCGTTCCATCTAAATCAAACGGTAGAACTACCTGTTTTTTTCCCACAGCCAGATTCTGTGGCTGAAAGAGCACTACATACATTAGATGTCAAAAGAGCATTAATGTACTACATTGACAGAACAAAGAACATCAGAAAGACTAAACAGCTATTTATTGCATTCCAAAAACCTCATGCAGGTAACCCAATATCAAAACAAGGTATAGCCAGATGGATTGTTAAATGCATCCAAATCTGCTACCTTAAAGCAAAAAGACAACTGCCCATTACTCCCAGGGCACATTCAACAAGGAAAAAAGGTGCTTCAATGGCCTTTTTAGGAAACATCCCAATGCATGAAATATGTAAGGCAGCCACATGGTCTACGCCTCACACATTCACCAAACACTACTGTATAGATGTGCTATCCGCACAACAAGCTGCAGTAGGTCAAGCTGTATTAAGAACTCTATTTCAGACAACTTCTACTCCTACAGGCTAAACCACCGCTTATGGGGAAATAACTGCTTACTAGTCTATGCAGACCATGTGTATCTACAGCGACAGATGCCATCGAACTGAAAATGTCACTTACCCAGTGTACATCTGTTCGTGGCATCAGTCGCTGAGATTCACATGGGCCCACCCACCTCCCCGGAAGCCTGTAGCAGTTCAGAAGTTACCTTCAATTTTGTACATTTGTATATATATTATTTAAACCTTTAATAGGTACATACTTACACATTTCATTGCGCGGGCACTATTACTATAGTACAACTCCTACTTCACCCTCTGCGGGGAAAACAATCGAAGATGGAGTCGACGCCCATGCGCAATGAGCACAGAAGGAGGAGTCACTCGGTCCAGTGACTCAAACACTTCTTCGAAGAAAAACAACTTGTAACACTCCGACCCAACACCAGATGGCGAGCTATGCAGACCATGTGAATCTCAGCGACTGATGCCACGAACAGATGTACACTGGGTAAGTGACATTTTCATTCTCCAGTATTGGAATCTTTCATAGATTCACATGCGACCCACCCACCTCCCTGGAGAAGCTCACTTTCACCTTTCTCTCTCTCTTTTCCTATCTTTAACGCACTTGTGCTTAGAAAATCTGAGGTGCTGGAGCTTCTCTCAGGAGGATTCTAGAGGGTGGTGTCGTCTGATTGGTGGATGCTCAAGTTTGGTCCTTTTCCTAAAATGACTCTGATAGACTGTTAAATTGAAGAGGCCTCAGGCCCTTTTGTTAATATATTTCAACACTACTTGTGTAAATTGTACCGGGGGCTCCCATCTCGACGACGGGAAATGATTCAAGCATGTGAATCTATGAAAGATTCCAATACTAGAGAACTATAGTTACAGGGAAGTAACCAATTTTCTGCTCGACCACACTACCACAAAATAGAGCATTAGTATTATCTAATTTTGCCACTATCAACCTCTAAGGGGAACCCTTGGATTCTGTGCACACTATCTCTCACTTTGAGATAGTATATACAGAGCCAAGGCCTGGACATTCGGAACAGCTACTTTGGTTTTTTGGTCCTGCAGGACTTCCTAGTATGATCTTGGTTCGCAGCCCACCACCGAGGATGGCATTGCTTGGGTATCTATTCTAAGGTAAGGAATTTGCAACTAGAAGTCTCTATCAGATGTACAAGTTACTTATCTTTAGTAACGAAATATCTGTTAGAAACATACTCTAGTTGCAGATTCCTTACCGCCTACCCATCCTCCCCACTTGCGAACTGATTTCTAGGGTCAGGGATTCCCCCTTCAGGTGCTTAGCTCTGGCGCACCAATCTCAGTGTTCTTAGTGGCTCTGCGCTTTGCTATGGAAAGTCGTTAAAAGAAAATTACATCACTGCGCAAAGGTGGCGTCTATGTACCACTCCCGACGTCATCACGGCAACTACGATGCCAACTACGCCCACGGGGTCGACCAACGCCACCTACCGACGTGCAAGGGTGTTGCTCGAAGAAAAATCTCTGGATCCAGTCTGACGCTTTGGGGGGGAGGGGTGGGGGGAGGGATTCTAAGTTAAGGAATCTGCAACTAGAAAATGTCTCTACCAAATATTTTGTTACCGAAGGTAAGTAACTTGTACTTTAATTCACAAACAAAAGTTTTAAAAAATGTGTGTATGTATATATATGTTCGATGGCATGTGTAGCTGCAGATACACATGCTGTGCACATCCCGCCATCTGGTGTTGGGCTCGGAGTGTTACAAGTTGTTTTTCTTCGAAGAAGTCTTTTTTCGAGTCACGAGACCGAGGGACTCCTCCCATTTCGACTCCATTGCGCATGGGCGTCAACTCCATCTTAGATTGTTTTTTTTCCGCCATCGGGTTCGGACGTGTTCCTTTTCGCTCCGTGTTTCGGGTCGGAAAGTTAGTTAGAATCTCGGAAAAATCGCCGGTATTGTTTGCGTTCGGTATCGGGTTAGTTACAACAGATCGGCACCGAATTAAGAAGAGCTCCGGTGGCCCTTCGGGGTTTTCTTCCATCCCCGTCGGGGTCTGGTCGGCCCGGCCACGTGCCTCTTCAAGGCTGATGGAACGGACCCCATTCCGCTTCTGTCCAAAATGCCATAACAAGTATCCATATACAGATCAACATCTGGTCTGTAACTTGTGTTTGTCACCAGAACACAAGGAGGATACTTGTGAGGCCTGTCGAGCGTTTCGGTCCAGGAAGACACTCAGGGACCGAAGAGCAAGAAGACTGCAAATGGCGTCGGCGCCGACAGGACAAAAGCGTTTCGAGGAGGAGGAAGAAACATTCTCCACCCAGGAGTCGGACTCTGAGGAGATCGATCCCGAGGAAACGCCGAAAACCGTGAGTAAGACGTCAAAACCAAGAACTCACGAGAAAAGCGCTAAAGCCCAGGGGATGCCACCGCCAACAGGCCATGGCTTAACCCGAAAAGTAGGTGACCGTTCATCGGCACCGAAAAAGGGCGAGCTGGTGTCTAAGTCATCCGACTCCGGTCGAGATACCGGCACACAGCAATCTCGGGCCCAAGATAGTGGCTCAGAGAAGATTCGGCACCGAGACACCGAAACGGGTCCGCACCGAGAGAGCACAATGCCAAAAGTAAAAAAAAAGGTTTTGTCAGAGCCGAAAAAAGCAGCCGAAAAGGTTTCGGTACCGAAATATCCGGCCTCGGAACCGAAAACAAGTTCCTACACTGAGGAACAAGGACTGTCCACACAAATGAAGACACATAGATTTGGACAGGAATTACAGGCAATAGAGCCAGATCACACACAAAGACGGCTCTTTATTCAAAAAGATACAGGGAAGATCAGCACTCTTCCTCCAGTCAAAATGAAACGCAAGCTTGCCTTCCAAGACAAAGACAAACAGCCACACGCAAAGGTGGCTAAACAAGTAACACCGCCACCATCCCCACATCACTCTCCGCAACCATCACCGGTAGCCACTCCACCAATGATGCAATCCCCAACTCATACAGGAATAAGTCAAGATGACCCTGACGCATGGGACCTTTATGACGCACCAGTGTCAGATAATAGTCCAGAATGCTATCCAGCTCAACCATCGCCACCAGAGGAGAGTACAGGCTACGCACAGGTGGTGTCGAGCAGCTGCATTTCATAATGTCAGCCTTCATTCAGAGCCCATTGAAGACGACTTTCTTTTTAATACACTGTCGTCCACACACAGCCAATATCAGAGTCTTCCTATGCTACCTGGAATGCTAAAACACTCCAAACAAGTGTTTGAGGAGCCTGTTAAAGGGAGAGCCATTACTCCAAGAGTAGATAAAAAATATAAACCGCTACCAACAGACCCAGTGTACATTACACAACAGCTAACACCAGACTCTGTTGTAGTGGGAGCAGCGTGCAAAAGAGCCAACTCTCATACTTCAGGAGATGCACCACCTCCAGATAAAGAAAGTCGAAAATTCAATGCTGCAGGGAAAAGGGTGGCGGCACAGGCAGCAAACCAGTGGCGTATTGCAAATTCGCAAGCTTTGCTAGCCAGATATGATAGGGCCCATTGGGATGAGATGCAACACCTTATTGAACATTTACCCAAGGAGTTCCAAAAAAGAGCGCAGCAAGTAGTAGAAGGACAGGGTATCTCCAATAATCAGATACGGTCAGCAATGGATGCTGCAGACACAGCTTCTAGAACTGTCAACACAGCTGTAACAATAAGGAGACATGCATGGCTGCGTACATCAGGATTTAAACCAGAGATACAGCAAGCTGTGCTGAACATGCCATTCAACGGACAGCAGTTGTTTGGGCCGGTGGTGGACACTGCAATCGAAAAACTTAAGAAAGACACTGACACGGCCCAAGCCATGGGTGCACTCTACTCCCCACAGAGCAGAGGCACATTTCTAAAGACACAATTTCGAGGGGGGTTTTGAGGGCAAACCACAGAAGCCACAACCTCACAAACAAAGCCCACTTACCAGAGCCAGTATCAGCGGGGAGGTTTTCGGGGACAATATAGAGGGGGACAATTTCAAAGGAATAGAGGAAAGTTCCCAAGTCCCAAAACTCCTCCAAACAAGCAGTGACTTCAAGGTCACAAATCCCCAACACATAACACCTGTCGGGTGGAGACTAACCAAGTTTTACAAACATTGGGAGGAAATAACAACAGACACTTGGGTCTTAGCAATTATCCAGCATGGTTATTGCATAGAATTTCTCAAATTCCCTCCAAACATTCCACCGAAAACACACAATATGTCAAAACAACATATAGATCTTCTAGGACTAGAAGTTCAGGCATTGCTACAAAAAGAAGCAATAGAGTTAGTACCAAAACAACAAATAAACACAGGAGTTTACTCCCTGTACTTTCTGATACCCAAAAAAGACAAGAGTCTGAGACCTATACTAGATCTCAGAACATTAAATACCTACATCAAATCAGATCACTTTCACATGGTTACATTACAAGACGTAATCCCAGTGCTCAAACAACAAGACTACATGACAACACTAGACCTAAAGGATGCATATTTCCATATACCAATACATCCTTCACACAGAAAATACCTAAGGTTTGTATTCCAAGGGATACATTACCAATTCAAAGTGTTGCCATTCGGAATAACAACTGCACCAAGAGTTTTTACAAAATGCCTAGCAGTAGTAGCTGCACATATCAGAAGGCAGCAAATACATGTGTTCCCGTACCTAGACGATTGGTTAATCAAAACCAACACGCTAAGACGGTGTTCACAACACACAAAATATGTCATAGAAATCCTCCACAAACTAGGTGTCTCAATCAATTACACAAAGTCACACCTTCTGCTGTGTCAAACACAGCAATACTTAGGAGCAACAATCAACACAGCAAAAGGGATTGCCACTCCAAGTCCGCAAAGAGTTCACACATTTCACAATGTGATACAGACCATGTATCCAAATCAAAAGATACAAGTCAAACTGGTGATGAAACTACTAGGCATGATGTCTTCATGCACAGCCATTGTCCCAAACGCAAGGTTGCACATGCGGCCCTTACAACAGTGCCTAGCATCACAATGGTCACAAGCACAGGGTCAGCTTCTAGATCTGGTGTTGATAGACCGCCAAACATACATCTCGCTTCAATGGTGGAACAGTATAAATTTAAACCAAGGGCGGCCATTCCAAGACCCAGTGCCACAATACGTGATAACAGATGCTTACATGACAGGGTGGGGAGCCCACCTCAATCAACACAGCATCCAAGGACAATGGGACATACAGCAAAAACAGTTTCACATAAATCACTTAGAACTGTTAGCGGTATTTCTAGCGCTCAAAGCATTTCAACCCATAATAAGACACAAACACATTCTTGTCAAAACAGACAACATGACAACAATGTATTACCTAAACAAACAGGGAGGCACACACTCGACACAGTTGTGTCTCCTAACACAGAAAATATGGCACTAAGCGATTCACAACCACATTCGCCTAATAGCACAATTTATTCCAGGAATTCAGAACCAGTTAGCAGACAATCTCTCTCGGGATCACCAACAGATCCACGAATGGGAGATTCACCCCCAAATACTAAACACTTACTTCCAAATGTGGGGAACACCACAAATAGATCTATTTGCAACAAAAGAAAACTCAAAATGCCAAAACTTCGCATCCAGGTACCCACAAGATCAGTCTCAGGGCAATGCGTTATGGATGAGCTGGTCAGGGATATTTGCTTACGCTTTTCCCCCTCTCCCACTCCTTCCATATCTAGTAAACAAATTGAGTCAAAACAAACTCAAACTCATACTAATAGCACCGACATGGGCAAGACAACCTTGGTACACAACACTACTAGACCTCTCAGTAGTACCTCATGTCAAACTACCAAACAGACCAGATCTGTTAACACAACACAAACAACAGATCAGACATCCAAATCCAGCATCGCTGAATCTAGCAATTTGGCTCCCGAAATCTTAGAATTCGGACACTTAGACCTCACACAAGAATGTATGGAGGTCATAAGACAAGCTAGGAAACCTACCACTAGACACTGCTATGCAAATAAGTGGAAAAGATTTGTTTATTACTGCCATAATAATCAAATTCAACCCTTACACGCATCTGCCAAAAATATAGTAGGATACTTACTACAATTGCAAAAGTCAAAGCTAGCTTTCTCTTCAATAAAGATACATCTGACCGCAATTTCAGCCTACCTGCAAATTACGCACTCAAATTCATTATTTAGGATACCAGTCATAAAAGCATTTATGGAAGGCCTAAAGAGAATTATACCACCACGAACACCACCAGTTCCTTCATGGAACCTCAACATTGTCTTAACACGACTCATGGGTCCACCTTTTGAGCCCATGCACTCTTGTGAAATGCAATATTTAACATGGAAAGTTGCATTTTTGATTGCCATCACATCTCTAAGAAGAGTGAGTGAAATTCAAGCATTTACCATACAAGAACCATTTATTCAAATACACAAGCATAAAGTAGTTCTACGGACAAATCCAAATTTTTACCAAAAGTGATCTCACCGTTCCACTTGAATCAAACGGTAGAATTACCAGTGTTCTTCCCACAGCCCGATTCTGTAGCTGAAAGAGCACTGCATACATTAGACATCAAAAGAGCACTAATGTACTACATTGACAGAACAAAACTAATTCGAAAAACAAAACAACTATTTATTGCTTTCCAAAAACCTCATACAGGGAATCCAATTTCTAAACAAGGCATTGCTAGATGGATAGTTAAGTGTATTCAAACCTGCTATCTTAAAGCAAAGAGAGAGCTGCCTATTACACCAAAGGCACACTCAACCAGAAAGAAAGGTGCTACTATGGCCTTTCTAGGAAATATTCCAATGAACGAAATATGTAAGGCAGCAACATGGTCTACGCCTCATACATTTACCAAACACTACTGTGTAGATGTGTTAACGGCACAACAAGCCACAGTAGGTCAAGCTGTACTACGAACATTATTTCAAACAACTTCAACTCCTACAGGCTGAACCACCGCTTTTGGGGAGATAACTGCTTACTAGTCTATGCACAGCATGTGTATCTGCAGCTATACTTGCCATCGAACGGAAAATGTCACTTACCCAGTGTACATCTGTTCGTGGCATTAGTCGCTACAGATTCACATGCGCCCACCCGCCTCCCCGGGAGCCTGTAGCCGTTTAGAAGTTGATCTTGAACATTTGTAAATTTGTAAATATATTACTTTAAACTTCATTATGTACATACGTATTCACTCCATTGCATGGGCACTATTACTAGCATACACAACTCCTACCTCACCCTCTGCGGGGAAAACAATCTAAGATGGAGTCGACGCCCATGCGCAATGGAGTCGAAATGGGAGGAGTCCCTCGGTCTCGTGACTCGAAAAAAGACTTCTTCGAAGAAAAACAACTTGTAACACTCCGAGCCCAACACCAGATGGCGGGATGTGCACAGCATGTGAATCTGCAGCGACTAATGCCACGAACAGATGTACACTGGGTAAGTGACATTTTCCATATGTGTGTGTGTGTATGTATATATGTGTGTGTGTGTATATATATATATATATATATTTTTTTTTTTTTATTGGAATGTTGGAGCTTTTCTAAATTCAATTGATGCCACTCATTTTTCATACCGTATTCTGTGTGATGCAATGCTGCTGCTCCCACAAATCAGGATACTTTCTATATCTTTGGCACACTATTTCAAACTCCTACAGATTTACAGAACGTTTTAAAATATTCAGTTCATTTTGCTTCTTTATTTATATACACTCTATTCATCTGTTAATATTATTTAGTTTTCTTTGCAGCCCCGGACCCACTGAGTAGGCTTTGCGGACCCACTGGGGTTCCCTGGACCATAGTTTAAGAATCACTGATCTAGGGTAATCCTAAAAATCTGTTCCTGATTTGACTGTCCTGGACTTGCATTGAACACCTCAGAGTTAGCGGAATGTGATCATAAGGATTACTAATTGTTGAACCTGGGAGGTTGTGCTTTGAGGTCAAGCGCGAATTCGAAAGGTCATATGCGCCAGTTCTCCGATACTTTATTCTTGATGTCGGTGAATTAGGACTAAAGCGTTACATAGTTTGTTCACACATGTCTCTCCTCCCTAGCTTCACCGACAGCACCTTCTCCCGTTAAAGACAGTGAGGAACCCTCTGAGGTGTCCGAGCCAGCCAACATAACGATGGAACCTGGTCCAGAGCGAGAGGAGAGTGCCAATAGGTAAGGTGGCATGGGCTGCAATCGAGCAGTGGCCTAAAATGTTTTTTCTATTTCTGAAAATCTTCTGCAGGACATAAATAGCTTCGATGGGACTAGTCCCGACTTGGTGTCTTGCTCTAAATCATGTCTCAGCCGAAAACTCTACTGATATGTACTGCCTCAGTGTAGGTTCTGTGTACCCCCATAATGTCCTTTCTAAGATGTGCTTGACAGTATCTGATGTCGCCCAAATGCACATACAATGACACTTGTATTTTATCTGGTACAGCAGGGAGGGCAATGCCTCGCTGAAGCCGGCCAACAAGAGAAGTCGACTGATTGATAGCGATGATGATGATGAAGTCGAAGGCAAAGGTAAAGGTGTGTTCTCTCATTTCCAACTCTGGGGGTGAATAAGAGCTGTCTTAGTGCTGTCTGCCTGCTTTGTTGGAGGTAAAGCGGCCTCCTGGAAGGTCAGATTGTACTGGTACAGTTTACACACCTGCAATTATGTGAGACAGGGATAGTACGCCGAGCCGCAAGATATGCTAGTGTCCCAAAAATGCCAGTAGAACTATCTAGGATAGAGCGGGTTGCATGTTACACTCTGCCCTGTTTAGAGGCACTTCGTTGCCTAACTAATTGTTTAACTATTCCCCCCCTTCAGATGATGTGATTGAGCACCATGGGAACGAAGAGGACTCTGATTCTGAAGAAAGCCACAGGCCAACTAAGAGGAAGCGACTAGTCCTCGATGATGATGATGAGGATGAAGACTGAAAATGGAATCAACAAAGTGAAGAATCACTTCCCAGCGTCGTAGCATCTGTTGTTTGGATACTTTTGCAATACGTGCGTGCATCCCAATGAGCTCCTAGTCACTTGACAGGTCGTCTACTTTGCACATGGTGGTTTGAGTTACTTTTGTTGTCAAGACGGGAATAAGTGTTGAATTCAAAGGTGGTCTTTGAGCTCTTTCGGTGCCCTCACTATATTGTAGCTCACTAAGCCTCTACAAGTAAGACTCTGTGCAATGGCCCGCTGGCAGCTTGTCCTGATACCACACAATGTTGAGAGCTTCCATATCAGCCTGGTGCCAGTTCACCAGTAGAACCTCGTGGTAGTCCCTGGCGGATTGATGGCTCTGCTATAATTAGTGAGCACATTTCTAGTCTGTGCCATGAGATCATGCAGCATCATTGCTCACGTTCACTGCAGTACGAGATGTTTACTCTTGGAGCCGGATGTCGCTGTGGATAGGAGGTGTGTCAAGCTTTTATCTTTACTTTCAGCAGCTTTCTGTGACATTTGCCTTTTTTGGCTGCGCTGTCAAACACTGCCTCTACCTACATCCCACTGGCCCTCCTGCTTCAGATGTAAGTAGTAGGTCAGGGTTGGGGTCTTCTTAACCTGCATCATCAGTGTTCACAACCTCTATGATCAGTGGTTTGGGCAGAGGAGTATGGGTCAATCAGGGGTGTGTACTCACTGCTTCCTTTGCCCTAATCACCGTTCCTGGCACTTGGTCTACCCCAAAGGTCTCAGTGGCACGGCCTTGGGTCTGTAGAAGCCTCATCTACCTTGCTGTCCACTCGTGTTTCGGTTGTGTCGAGGTGACTGTCTTGGTCATCCTGTGGTTTGAATAGAGAGCTACAAAAGTTCACTGGTTTTAAAGAAAACAAAAACGAAACGTTCATCTGAGTTTCTGGCACAGCCTGGGATGTCGACTTACACACCCCTCCGCACTCACCCATGTGCCTCTGAGCCACCTGCCGAGCAGTGCTGGGGGTCTGGGTAGGATGCCTGTAGGGCATGTTTTACTCGAGTCCCCGATCATTTGTGGAGGGGCGCCCCCTCAGTGAAGGAAGGGAAGCTTAAGAACTCACAATTGTAGAACGTATGTGGTTGACTTGCCCTAAAATTAGCGCTGTTCTTAGTTCCTGACATTCATTGTTGCTAATTGAATAATATCCCTCATAAGGAAAAAGGGTGTGCGCGCGCGCTTGTGCATGTTCGTTGGTGGGTGCAGCAGGGGAGCTCGGAAGGGCATCTCCATGCTGGCTCACGGCCTCCCCTCCATTGTCTAGATCGTAGCAGAGCTTTGGCACACACAGAGTTGTAATACTGGTTGTGGCGTGACCTTAAGCCCCCCCCCCCCCCCCCCAAGGCATTTGTTCCTGGCAGCCATCCTGGCCGCTCATCTATCACTTGGAATCAAAGCAAAGGGAGAACTATGTTTTGAAAATGAAACTGAGATACATTTTATATTGTCTTTTATAATGTTACAGTTTTCCCTTTTGTGGTTTAATCAACTGTTCTCTGTGTTAAGGTGTCTCAGTAATTTTATTTATGGTGTAAAGTAATTCAAAATAAAGTGTCCTTTTTTGTACATTTCAAGTCGATGCATTCTTACTTAGATGTATATGTTTTTTTGCTCTAGCGTTAGCAGTGCGTTTTGGCACCGGGTAATTCCAGGTGTGGACAGGGGATTGTGGCAATGCCACTTGGCATTAAGGCAAGTGTGGTTGGTATGAACACTGAAAGTGAATCTCTTAGGGTCAGGATTTATAACTTTCGGAGTCCTATTCATAATTTGTTTATATGCAGCTTGCTTCTTATACAAGCTGGTTTACTGTGCACGTGTCCACATGCATGAAGGGAAGGCAGACTCCCTCCTAAACGAAAAAGAAACCAACCAGCTTTCACCAAAAAGATGGCCGTGATGAGACGTTCACCCAAGTGAGACAGGGTAATAGAAGAAACTGTGTAGAATGTGAGGGCCGGTTCAAAATGTAACTTATCTTTCGTGGAGGAAGTCAGTTGGCTTGCGTGGATTAATGATCCTGAGTTGAAAGGTGATCTGTCCTGTAAAACCTCTAAGACAAGCTGGCATTTTCATGTCAGCCTGCAACAGGTACTTAGAGCGTGCGTCTCGCTTGCTATTGTTAACAACAAAGCCAGTGTCTCGCCTATGCCAGAGCTATTGGCTTTGCCAGTGTGTATCAGCCATATTGTACACCAGCGTGGCTCCTGTTCAGCATGGCTAAAAGTGAGTGGCTTTGAGGAGAGTGATGTGGAGTGTTGTAGAGTGCAATTGCATAGAGTGAGATAGATTGTGTCTTGTATTGGAGTGGCCTAGAGTTCGGTGTAATGGCGTAGAGTGTTGCAGGGTATAGTGTTGAAGAAACCAGTGGCATAAAATGCAGCATCGTAGAATGCAGTGGCGCAGTGTTGCATAGTATAGTGCAGTGGCATAGAGTGAAGTAGTGAAAAGTGGTGCTGAGCAAGGTGATGTAGAGTGGTGCACAGTAGACTATAGTGTTGCAGAGTGCAGTGGTATAGAGTGGAGTGCTGCCAACAACATGCTCAGCAAGACGAACAAAATTGCAAAGTTTTTTATTTTCTATAGTTGACTTTCTTTTATTTTGCCAAGTGTTCTTTTCTCATTTAGCTTTTTTTTTTTTTTTTCAGGTGGAAGCTGGTCTCGATAGATCACGATTATCTCGTCCTAAATATTGCAAAACAACATTGTTTCATTCTTATGTTCAATTTCTAAAATTATGCTTTAACATACAATTGTTCAGCACACCCCAATCCACCCCATTGCAGTCACCCCAATCTGCCCATCCCACCTTACCCTACACCAATCCATCTATCCAATCAACCACACTCAAATCCAATCAGCCCCACACCAATCCAAACCACATTACCAAATCCACCTCACTCCAATCCTCCTAATCAACCCCTATTCAATCCACCCACACCAATCCAAATCACCCCAATTCATTCTGCCCCAATCCAATTTGCCCTAGTCCAGTCCAGGCTACATCACTTTAATCTACTCCAGTCTACTCCACCCCACTCTAATCTACCCCAGTCCACCCACTCCATACCAATCCACCCCACTCCAATCCACTCTACACACAATCCACTCCACACACCAATCCACACCAATTAATCCCAGTCCAATCCATCCCACACCAGTCTAATTCACCCCACTCCAATCCACCCAGTCCCACACCAAACCCAGCCCACCACACCCCATTACAATCCACCCCATCCAAATCCACCCCATCCAGTGCAATCCACCCCACTTCTATCCAACCCACTCCACTGTAATCTAGTCATCCCCAATCCAACCAAGTGCAATCCACGCTTCTCCAGTCCAATCCACCCCACTCCAGTCAACTCACTCCAGTCCATCCCACCCCATTACAATCCATCCCACCTCAATCCATCCCACCCAAATCCACCCCACTCCAATTCCGCCCACTTCAGTCCATTCCACCCCATTCCAGTACAGTCTACCCCAAACCAATCCACGCAGGCCCCTCAAATCATACCACTCCGATCCAGTCCACCCACCTAAATTCACCCCAATCTAATCCACTCCTCTCCAATCCACCATAATCTAATCCACCCCACTCCAATTCAGTCCACCCTACACAATCCAAAATTCACCACACTCCAATCCACCCCATTCCACAAATCCATCCCATCACAAACATTATTCCTATCCCAGTGCAATCCACCCTACCTCAAAACAGTACACCCAACGCCAGTCCAGTCCCCCACTCCTATCTGCCTCACAGTAATCCAGTTGTCCTCACTCCAATCTAATCCACCCCATTCCAGTCCAATCCACTTTACTCGAATACACCCAATCCAATCCACCCCAGTCCAAGCCACAATACTCCATTTTACTCCACTGCAGTCCAGTCCTTCCCATCGCACCCCCAGTCCATCCCACTTTACCCAAATTCAGTCCACCACACCCCTCTCCAATCCACCCCACTCCTCTCCATTCCACCCCACTCCAGTCCACTGAATTTAACCAATCCAAACCACCCTTTCCAATCCACCCCACTCCACCCTAATCCAGTCCAGCCCACTTTACTCCAGTCCTGTGCCCCCCACTACAGTCCACTCAACTCCAATCCACCACAGTCCACCCCACACCACTCACTCTAATCAACCCAATCCAAGCTAATCTATCACTCTCCAATCAATCCCACTTTACCCCAATACACTCCACTACCTCAATTCACTCCAACCCATTCCACCTCACTCTACGCCACTCCACAACACTCTTCCACTGAACTCTACTCCCTTAATTTCCACTCTGACGCTCTACTTCCCCACTCTACAATGCTGTACTCCCCTAGCTCCACTCAATCAATCAATCAATCAATCATGGTATTTATAAAGCGCGCTATGTACCCGTCAGGGTTTCGAGGCGCTGAGGGGGGGGGGGGGGGGGGAGCGCTGCTGGATTAGCGGTCGAAGAGCCAGGTCTTGAGGAGCCTTCTGAATGTGAGGAGGTCCTGGGTCTGGCGAAGAGATGTGGGGAGAGAGTTCCAGGTCTTGGCGGCGAGGAAGGAGAAGGATCTGCCGCCGGATGTCTTGCGCTGGATTCGGGGTACGATGGCGAGGGCGAGGTTGGCGGATCGGAGTTGACGTGTTGGAGTGTAGAAGTTGAGTCTGGTGTTGAGGTAGGAGGGTCCGGTGTTGTGAAGTGCCTTGTGAGCGTGGGTCAGGAGTTTGAAGGTTATCCTCTTGTCTACCGGGAGCCAGTGGAGTTCCTTTAGGTGAGGGGAGATGTGACTTCGGCGAGGTATGTTGAGGATCAGTCGGGCGGAGGCATTTTGGATACGTTGGAGGCGTTTGATGTCTTTGGTTGGTATGCCTGTGTAGAGTGCGTTGCCGTAGTCAAGTCTGCTGCTGACGAGGGCCTGGGTCACCGTCTTTCTGGTTTCTGTTGGAATCCACTTGAAGATTCTGCGGAGCATTCGAAGGGTGTTGAAACAGGAGGAGGAGACGGCGCTGACCTGTTTGGACATGGTGAGGGCGGAGTCCAGGATGAAGCCGAGGTTTCTTGCGTGGCTGGCAGGGGTGGGTGGGAGTCCGAGGACGGAGGGCCACCATGAGTCGTTCCAGGCCGAGGGGGTGCGTCCGAGGATGAGGACTTCCGTCTTGTCGGAGTTGAGTTTCAGGCGACTGTTGTTCATCCAATCGGCGATGGATTTTAGTCCCTCGTGGAGGTTTGTTTTGGCGGTGAGCGGGTCTTTGGTCAGGGAGAGGACGAGCTGGGTATCGTCGGCGTAGGAGATGATGCTGAGGTGGTGTTGGCGGGCCAGTTGAGCGAGGGGGGCCATGTAGACGTTGAACAACGTGGGACTGAGGGAGGATCCTTGGGGGACGCCGCAGATGAGGTTGGTGGCTTTGGAGTGGATAGGGGAGAGACGGACTCTCTGCGTTCTGTCGGAGAGGAAGGATGAGATCCAGTGGAGGGCTTTATCTTGGATGCCGGCATCTTGGAGGCGGGTCAGTAGGGTGCGGTGGCAGACGGTGTCAAAAGCGGCTGATAGGTCGAGGAGGATGAGGGCTGAGGTTTCGCCGTTGTCCATTTGATGTCTGATGTCATCTGTGGCGGCGAGGAGGGCAGTCTCAGTGCTGTGGTTTCGTCTGAATCCGGATTGTGAGGGGTCCAGGATGGAATTGTCTTCGAGGAAGTGGGTGAGCTGAGTGTTGACGATCTTCTCGATGACTTTCGCTGGAAAAGGGAGGAGAGAGATCGGACGGAAGTTTTTGAGGTCGTTGGGGTCAGCCTTGGGTTTTTTGAGGAGGGGTTGGATTTCTGCGTGTTTCCAGCTGTCCGGGAAGGTGGCAGAAGTGAAGGATAGGTTGATGGTCTTGCGGAGTTCGGGGGCGATGGTGGCGTTGGCTGAGTTGAAAACATGGTGGGGGCAGGGGTCCGTGGGGGAGCCTGAGTGGATGGTGTTCATGGTTGCTATGGTTTCTGCCTCGTCCACGTGGGTCCAGGCGGTGAGGCGGCAGTCGCGGGAGGAGACGTCAGGGGTGAGGTCTGGCGGTGAACCGGTGATGAAGCTGTCGTGGATGGTGGTGATTTTCTGGTGGAAGAAGGTGGAGAGATCGTCGCAGAGTTTCTGGGAGGGCGGGATGTCGTTGGAGTTGGCTTTCGGATTGGAGAGTTCCTTCACGATGCCGAAGAGTTCTTTGCAGTCGTGGGCGTTGTTGTTGATGCGTTCGGTGAAGTGGGCGCGCTTGGCGGTGCGGATCCGTTGGTGGTGTTCGCGGTTGGCGTTTTTGAGGGCGGCGAGGTTGTCAGGTGTGCGTTCTTGGATCCATTTCTTTTTGAGCTTCTGGCAGTTGCTTTTGGAGGTGGTGAGATCGTCTGTGAACCAGGCTGGTTTTTTCTTTCCTTGGATGGTGGTGGGTTTCTTGAGAGGGGCAAGGGTGTTGGCGCAGTCGAGGATCCATTGATGGAGGTTGATGGCGGCTGTGCTCGGGTCGATTGCGTCGGGTGGAGGGTTGTTACTGAGGGTGCTGGTCAGTTGTTCTTGGGTGACTTTGCCCCAGCGGCGGTGGGGGGGTAGCTGGATGCGGTGTTGCTCTGTGGTTTTCTTATAGGTGAAATGGACACAGTGATGGTCAGTCCAGTGGAGTTCGGAGGTGTGGTTGAAGGAAATGTGGTTGCTAGAGGTGAAGAGGGGGTCAAGGGTGTGACCGGCGATGTGGGTAGGCGTGTTGACTAGCTGTCGGAGACCGAGGTTGAGGAGGTTGGAGGTCAGTGACGCGATGTTGACGTCGTTGGCATTTTCCAGATGGTAGTTCAGATCTCCCAGGAGGATGTAATCCGGGGAAGCGAGGGCGTGGGTGCTTGCAAGGTCGGCGATGGTGTCGTTGAAGGGGGCTCTTGGTCCTGGTGGGCGGTAAATGAGGGTTCCTCTGAGGGTCGTGTTGGGGTCCGTGTGGATCTGGAAGTGGAGGTGTTCTGCTGTCCTGAGGGTGTCGTCCGAGTGGGTGTGGATTTTGAGGGTAGCTTTGTGAGCGATGGCTATTCCGCCGCCGATTCCGTTGGTTCGATCTCTTCTGGTGATTTTGTAGCCGTCCGGTATGGCGATGGCGATGTCCGGAGACGAGGAGTCGTTCCACCAGGTTTCGGTCAGGAAAGCCACGTCACGAGCAGTGGTGTCGAGCAAATCCCAGAGCTCGATGGCGTGTTTTCGTGCGGAGCGGGTGTTGATGAGGATGCAGTTCAGGTGGTTGGGGTTGGATGTTTTCGTGGTTGGAATGGTCGTTCTGGTGCAGGAGAAGTTGCAGGTACGGCAGGAAAAAGGTCCTTTCGTGTGTTTCGGGGATGCCCGGTAGCATTCAGTGGAGGGGCCGGGGTTGAAGGCGCGGAGTTCGTTGATCGAGTAGCGGATGCGGGGGGCGCGAGGGCCAGGGAGTGTGGCGCTGGGCGCGGTCCAGGCGCGGACGGGCGCAGACGGGCTTGCCTCTGGCGCGCCTCCGGCGCGCCAGCTGCGCGGACGCGCAGCGCCAGCCATTAAGAAGGGAGGGGGGAGGGAGGAGCAGCTGGGAGGCGGGAGGGAGCGGCAAATGGGGGCGCGAGGGGGGCGGGGCCGCAGGGAGGCAGCGGCAGGGAACGAGGAGCGCACAAGGGGCAGAAACACTGAAAAACGAGCAAAATACGAGCAGATACAATAAGAAAAATCACACAATCAGAAAAACAGTATGGCACAATTTACGATCGGGGAGACAGCAATCAGGGGGGCACAAAGGGGGCAGAAGCGCCGGCGGCGAGGCGCTGAAAAAGCGAGAAAAATGAAAAAAACACTTACGGGACGGCGGAAGCGGCACACGGGTCAAGCGAAGCTAGTCAGAGCCCACTAGACCCCAGGGATGAGGCGCAGGAGGATGCCTGCGGGTGGAGGAGGGCCTCGAACACGCAAACAGCAGCGTGGTCAGGGGACAGAGGCAGGAGGCAGCAGGTTGGTGCTGCGGTCGTGGGGGGCGAGCTCAGGACCTGAAACAGGTCAGAGGTCGCTCACTCGCGACGCGCAGCGCCAGCCATTAAGAAGGGAGGGGGGAGGGAGGAGCAGCTGGGAGGCGGGAGGGAGCGGCAAATGGGGGCGCGAGGGGGGCGGGTCCACTCTGTTCCTACAAATCCACTACACTCTACTCCTCTCTTTTGCTATACAACACTCTACCCCCTCCTTCGCTCTGACACTCTACTTACCCCTCCTTTACGCCACTCCACACCACTAGTTTTTAGCCGTGCTGAACAGCAGCCACACTGATTTACAATGTTGCTAATACACATTGCCAAAGCCAAGAGCTCTTGCATAGGTGTGATCTGTTGGATTTGGTAATGCTCGTTTCTCCTTGCTGTCCTCATTTTTAGTTCTCATATAGACAGCTCATATGCAGTCTCTTTGAGACGTTTTGTTTACTACTAGTGGGCTTGGAGGTGCCCACTACTTATCACTGGTTAGCGCCATGGTCACTCTGAGTTGCTTGCTTCGTGCAGGTCAGCGCTGCAGTCGCCCCTTCCTCTGGTGTGTGGCCCTCCCTCATCATGGCTCAAGTGCGTATCATTCCACTGCCCGGGCTTTAGCAAGCTATTTTGTTCTGTTTGTTGAAACACTCTACGGAGTGCATCTACTCATTTCACCCACCTCTTGAACCTGTAAGCACTTCCCCTATCATTCCTTCCTGATAACTGCTTTCTTATTACCGTTCTGTTTCAGACTCCTCCGTTCATTCTCTCTTCCCTTTCCGGCTATCTGCCCTTTGATTTTACTGCCCAAGGCCTACTCTTCCATCTCCTGGTTTTCCAATTCACCACGTATACATTTGGCTGTGAGTGTCATCCGTAATGGTAAAGACTGTTGTTCCATTTACAGCGTCCATTCTCTGAGCAATGTTATACCTTTTCAGCACATGAAAACAGATTATAGTCTGTCTCTGCTCCCGCTCACACTCTTGTTTTCTTGTTTACTCCCGCTAGTTTTCCGTGTTGCCTCTCCTTCCCGTTCAGGTCAAGCTCATCCGGGCAGCCATGCAGAAGGCCTTTGAGGACTGCAAAGCTAATGCCCTGCCTGAAGGTGGCCCTTCTCTTTGCAAGCAGATGTGTGTTCGCGCACGACTCTGCAAATCTAATGCAGTAAGTAGTGGGTACTATAGACCTGCACCTGGGAACCTGTTGAGCACTGAAATCTCCTCTGAAATCCAATTTCTCACCTGGAGGTTTAAGGCACGTATTTGTAGTACCATCTCAGCCCACAGAGCTAATTTACCGGATTATAGAAACTGAAAGTGAAAGGAAGTGTAAACAAGTTTATACTTTCGTGTTAGGGATTTATAGTAGGCACTAAGAATGGCTTATCAGGCAAGTTCAGAAGCTTAATTAAACAAGCATTGGCATAACCAATTGGTCCTGTTTCTGGGACCTTACAAGTGTTTAGTCATGCAGCACATTATCCTGGGTGCTGTGCCGCCAGGGGCTGAAGGGCTGTACAATTACTACACACTGGGTCAGGCAGTCTGATTCAGGAATACATACTTCCCTCAGGCAAAATGTATGGACACATTGCAAGGGTTTTTAACTGCTGGTAATTTTGGATTGGGTGCCCACTAAAGTAATCTTGTCTAATGTTGTCACTATTGAAATAGTAGCTCCTATTACAGAAGAGGATAGAGGCCTCTGGTTTGTGCAATGATCAAAGAGTGGTTTACCACCAGTAAGTAGATAGCAGTCAAATGTACATACACATACCATGCCCTGCTTATAAAAGGGAATGGTAATTGGGGTAAAATTTCATATGAAACAGACAGCCTTCCACCGGTGTTGCTTCCCAAAAACGGTATCATTGTTTCCTCAATTGGCACACCCCTGGCCCACAGTTGAGTCGATTGTAAAAGGTATCCATGGTACCAAAGGACCGGTGGCCAGGGAAGGTCCCCAAGGGCTGCAGCATGTATTATGCCACCCTGGGGGCACCCCTCACCAAGCACATGCACACTGCCATTGCAGCTTGTGTGTGCTGGTGCGGAGAAAAAGACAAAGTGGACATGGCTCCCCTCCTAGAGTGCCATTCCCACAAACCACAGCCCTAAGGCAGGGTGCACTATACCACAGGTGATGGCATAGCTGCATTAGCAATATGCCCCTACAGTGTCAAAGTCCATTCTTAGACATTGTAAGTGCAGTGTGGCCATATTGAGTATATGGTCTGAGTTTGTCATTATGAACGCCACAGCTCCATAATGGCTACACTGAATACTGGGAAGTTTGGTATCAAACTTTTCAGCACAGTAAACCCACACTGATGCCAGTGTTGGATTTATTGAGAAATGCACCCGGAGGGCATCTTAGATATGCCCCATGTATGCTAGCCAAACTGATGGCGCAGTCTGTGCCAGCCTGTAGCTTTCAGACGAGTTTCTGACTACATGGGGTGAGAGCCTTTGTGCTCTCGGTGGCCAAAAACAGCCTGTCCCGGGTAGAGGTGCTTCACACCTCCCACCAATAGAAACTGTAACACCTGACGGTGAGCCTCAAAGCCTCACACCTCCTGTTACAGTGCCCCAGGGCACTCAGCTAGTGGAGATGCCCACCCCCCGGACAAAGCCTCACTTTAGGCGGCAAGTCCGGAAGGAAAATTTGGGAAAATGAGGAGGAGTGACCACGTCAGCTAGGGCCACCCCTGATGTGTCCAGTGCTGAGTTGGCCCCCTCCTTGCAAATTCTTCCATCTTAGTTTGCAGGACAGGGACCAATAGGGTTAGGTCTGTGTCCCCTCCCCAAAGGGAGTGGACACATGAATTCCGTAGTCACCCTCAGGGACAGTAGCCATTGGCCTCAGCCCTCTGACCCCTGGATTTAGGGTCTCCCCTGAACCTAGCTCGTCAGATGCCTGGCAACCTCACAAGGAGAAAGGAGGACTGCTAAGCTGGATCCCAGCAGAGAAGACTGAAGATGCAAACTGATTTGGCCCCAGCCCTACTGGCCTGTCTCCAGCTTCAAAAGCCCTGCAAGAAGAAAGTGGCGCATCCTGTAGGACCAGCAACCTCTGAAAAGCTCCCAGAGGACTGCCTGCATCACAGAGGACCAAGAACTCCTGTGGACAGTGGCCCTGTCCAAGAAGAAACTCCATCTAAGGAATCCAGAACCACCTCGGATCCATGAGTCCTGCCCACTCTGCACCTGACGCCCACGGCCCGAGTCCAGGTGATCCAAATGACTAGAGCTAGTCCCCAGGAGATTCTGAGCAAGTGCCCACCCTGGGTGACGCCTCCTGTTCAACACAACGCCTGCAACCTGAATCCGAAGGATCCCCCCAGACCCCTGCACCCGCAGCCCCTGGCCTTGGGGAATCAGACCTTTGGTGCAGCAACTTCCAGCCGGCGGCCGCTCCTCCTTGTCCAGCCTTTCGGTTCTTGGAACTAACCCCCGGACCTCAGCTGCAGCATCTTTGTGACCCCTGGGCTTCCCCTATAGGAAAGCTTAGGGAGACCAATGCTGGGTTTGAACTGTTTCTGAAAATTGCACTGTCTACTTTTAAAACAGATTATTGCCACTCATCTGAAAACTGTATAACTTGCCAATTCTAAACAAAGTGGTATTGATACATGTGTTGTATACTTAATTACTCATGTACTTACCTGCAGCTTGAATCTTGTGGTTCTAGAAATAAAGCATATTTATGCAATATAAAAAACATTGGTCTGGAGTTAGACGTTGAGTGTGTGCTTCTTTTATTGTCTGTGTGTGTGTGTACAACAAATGCTTTGCACTACCCTCTGATAAGCCCAACTGCTCAACCACACTACCACAAAAGAGAGCATTGGTATAATCTACTTTAGCCTCTGTTAAGCGTCTGGAACCCATGGACTCTGTGCACACTATCTCATTTTGAAGTAGTATATACAGAACCAGCTTCCTACACTGGTGGCAGTGGTGGGATCTGCTACTTTGCATTTGCTGGACTACTCAGCCAATACCTGATCACACAACTAAATTCCAAAATTGCCTTTAGTAACTCATTTTTGAATTTAGCATTTTTTTCTAAATTTTTAAAAGTCCTGCTAGGGCCTTGGTTAAGTCCCCCTTTAGCATTTCTTTTTAGATTTAAATGTTATTTTAGGTTAGGTGTTAGTAACTAGAAGTAGATTTTAGTTCCTGAAAGTAATCCCCAACTTTAGTAACATAATGAGCAGCTCAGAGGAAATGGTTGTGGAACTCAGCCTCAGCCCTTACCTACATCCAGGGATGCAAGTTAAGGTCCCTCTGCAAGCTGAAGAGGATTAAAATAGGGTCCAACCCTACTAAGGTCAAGCTCCAGGAACTCTTGGCAGAGCATACAAGGGACCACCCTGCTAAGGAGGAAGACCACCCTCAGTCAGGAAAGAAGTTAGAGATGAGGATTCACCACTGAGGAGTATAGAATTAGGTTCGGGGGGGGTTTCACAAAACCTCAAGCCAGTCCTGTGTTTATTTTGTAGACTACCCAGTGAAAACCATAGATGGTTGGATAACTAGCAGTGAAATGCATGATTATAATGGGCTTTATAATTTGTTTTTGAAAGAACATCTTTTAAGTAACTGCTTCAGTGACCAGTTGCATCAATATCTGGTAGACCCAAGTCCAATTTCGCTCCAAGAATTGGGAAAGAAGACAGACCATTAGGCCAAAAGACAAGGGTGAATAAGTTTTCCACTGAGGGTGACCAAAAGAAAGGGGTCACAAAGCCTCCCTAAGGGCAGGGTAGTGAGACACCTAAGGACAAAAGCAAAATAGTCTTCACAAGGGCCACAAAAACGTAAGGGGGTAGGCCCTAAGCCTCTTCACAGTCCTCTAATGGGTATAAGGGTGACAACATTGATCCCAAAAAGGCCTGGTATCTGGTAGAGACTTCTAGTTGCAGATTCCTTACCTTAGAATTTTCCCCCAGGCATCAGACTGGATCCGGAGATTTTTCATCGAGCAATACCCTTGCGCGTCGGTAGGTGGCGTTTATCGACTCCGTAGGCGTCATGATGACATCCTGAATAGTACATAGATGCCGCCCTCGCACAGTGACGTCAGTTCTTTTCTTTCCGTGCCACACGCTGATCCCAGAGAGAGCTACCCTAGGCTATTTTTTGGCCGAATTTGACCGTTTTGTCGAACTTTTTTTTGGTGCAACACTTGGTGCGTCAAGGATGTCCCTGAAGATCGGGTTCAAGCCATGCGAGGACGGCCACAGCATGATGTCGGTGACAGACCTTCATCGTGTTTGCCTGTGGTGCCTCGAGCGCGACCATGACCAGAAGTCGTGCACCGAGTGTCGGGCAATGCATCCGAAGACTTTGAGGGAGCGGTCCCTAAAGCTGATGGCGGACCGGCACTCGACTCCGCGTAGATCCCGATCTCACCCGAGAGGAAGGTCTCGAGATCGGTCGCGGAGCCATCACCATTCGTCTTCTTCAAAGTCTTCAGGTCAAGGTAAGAAGAAGAAGAAGAAGAAGTCGAAGAAGTCCCATCTCTCAGACTTCACCCCGTCGCTCGGCCGACACAGGACGAGCGTCCACGCACTAGGCCTCTGTCCCCGGAGCCTATGTCTGGGTCGACTCCGTGCTTCCCTGAGTTTCCCAGAGCTGGAGCGACCCCCGCCCAACTCAGTTCTACGAGGTCATGCCCCTCATCTTTGGGCGTGCCGACCCCGATACGGTGCCTTCGGGCTTGGATGAGGGGCCTTTGGGTTCTGCGCCAGCGGCTTCAGCCCCGGCCACCAAGGTCGCCTCTGGATCCGTGCGCAGATCCGCACCGATGCCGGTCGCACAATCGAGACCTTCCCCGGCGCCGGATCATTTAGCGACGCTCCCAACGTCAGTAGTGCCCACTATCGACGTCGACCAGATTCTCATTCCCGACAACTCTGAATCGGAGCGGCGTTGGCCGACGCCGCCATTGGCTTCGGTGGGCCCTGTTCGCCCGAGGTCGGATTCTGACCCATTTTCCTATGGGGAGGAATTGGAGGGGTCCCTGGACCCTTATGAATACCAGGAAGACCCTACTAAGACTTGGGCGAAGCCAGTGGTCTGGATACTTCTCCTGACGCTGGCATGCTGTCTCCTCCTACTGTAGCTACGGCGGAGGGAACTACCTATAGTATGGTGGTTAGTAGGGCGGCTGAGGTCCCTGGCCTTGAGCTACCTACTGTCGAATTCCGGTCTAACCTCCTAACGGAGGTTCTTCAGCTTGGGGCTTCTAAGTCTGAACCCCTTCTTCCATTTAATGAGGCCCTCACTGATGTCATTTTGGGTACATGGTCCAAACCCAACACAGGGGCTCCTGTGAACAGGACTGTTACTCGCCGCCATCGGCCTGCGCCGCACGACCCAAAGTTCCTGTCCCAACATGCTACGCCTGAGAGTCTTGTCATCCAGGCGTCCTCTTCTTCTGGCGCATTCTCTTCCGCACCCCCGGATAGGGAATCCAAAAGGCTGGAACAATTTGGTAAGAAGTTGTGTTCTTCTTCCAGCGTCGCGCTGCGGTCCGTGAACACCGCATGCCTTTTGGGCCGTTATTCCCACTCACTGTGGTATACGGTTGTGCAAGTCCTGCCGCAGATACCGGAGGAGGCCCGTGCTATCGTCTCCCAAGCAGTCAAAGATGGGAGAGACGCGGCAAAGTTCACGATCCGTTGTGGGCTGGATACGACCGACTCTCGGGGTAGATCGGTTGCAATGACAGTGGCCTTACGGCGCCATGCCTGGTTACGTACGTCTGGCTTCTCAGGGGATGTCCAACAGTCACTCATGGACATGCCCTTTGATGGCACCTGTCTCTTCGGAGACAAGGCGGACTTGGCCTTGGAGAGGTTAAAGGATTCCTGGGCTACGGCTCGGTCCCTTGGCCTTTCTGTCGCCACACGCCCCCCTCAGTCTGCTTTTCGTCCCTTTTGTGGCCACGTAAGGGGCGCCCTGTCGCGCCCTCAACCCAGCCATCGGGCCATGCACGCTGGACAGCCTATGCGTGGCCAGGGGCGTGGAATCCTGCGTGGCCGTGGGACAGGGAACCAGAGGTCTGTCCAGTCCACCTCTGCCCCCGCAGCAGCCTCCAAACCTTCCCAGTCCGTGCCCAGTGGGTGGCAGAATCCGCCATCACCTGCCCCACTGGGAAAATATAACCACGGACGGGTGGGTTTTGCAAATAATTCAGAAGGGCTACTTCCCTCCCTTTCGAATCTGCACCACCACACATGCCACCATCCTTCCATCCCCTTTCGGAGGATCAGTTGGTGCTTCTCCACCAGGAAGTTGCGGCTCTCTTGATCAAGGGAGCTATAGAAAGGGTCCCTGTGCCAGAAGTAGGTTGTGGTGGTTATTCCCATTACTTTCTGATACCGAAGAAGGACAAAGGCTTGCGTCCTATCCTAGATCTTCGGGACCTGAACTACTTACTCAAGAAGGAGAAGTTCAAAATGCTCACCCTGGCTCAGGTTCTGTCTGCCTTGGACCCAGGAGACTGGATAGTAGCGTTGGACTTGCAGGACGCTTATTTCCACATCCCTATCCTGCCTGCCCACAGACGTTACCTACAATTCGCGGTAGGTCACGAGCACTTTCAATTTACTGTGCTCCCTTTCGGCCTTACCAGTGCCCATCGGGTGTTCACAAAAGTGATGGGGGTGGTTGCAGCTCATCTGCGCAGGTTAGAGGTCTCGGTCTTCCCCCCACCTAGACGACTGGCTGTTGAAGGCGCCTTCGCCCCTGACAGTGGTCTCCCACCACCAGACTACGGCGGACCTCCTGCACCAGCTGGGGTTCACTATCAACGTGTTGAGGTCACACCTGACTCCCTCTTAGATGCTTCCTTTCTTGGAGCTGTTCTGGACACAGTGCAGTTTCGGGCCTTCCTCCTGAAAAGTGAGTCCAAGATATTCAGGCTATGATTCCGAACTTTCAGCCTCTATCTTTGGTTTAGGTGAGACTGACTCAGGCTGCTAGACCTCATGCCTCCTGCATCCTGCTAGTAACACATGCCAGATGGCATATGTGGGCTCTGCAGTGGGACTTGAAGTTCCAGTAGGCGCAGCATCAGGGGAATCCCTCTGACATGGTCCAGATCTCGGAGGGGACTGCGAAAGACCTGCAGTGGTTGCTTTCGTATCCCAATTGGGTCAATGGCAGATCCCTCTCCCTTCCCCAGCCAGATTTATCTATAGTGACAGATGCATCACTTCTGGAATCGGGCCGCCGCATGGGAGAGGCAGAGATCAGAGGCCTCTGGTCTCCGGCAGAGTCTGGGCTCCATATCAGTCTTGTGGAACTCTGAGCGATCAGGCTTGCTTTGAAAGCATTTCTTCCCTCTCTCAAAGGGAAAGTAGTGCAAGTGTTCATGGACAATACTACCGCCATGTGGTACTGCAACAAACAGGGCGGAGTAGGGTCCTGGACCCTTTGTCAGGAGGCACTGCTCCTCTGGACATGGCTGGCACGTCAGGACATAACCCTGGTGGTTCAACATCTGGCAGGCTCTCCGAATGCCAGAGCAGACGAACTCCGCCGTCGATGCATAGCCGATCACAAATGGCGTCTCCATCCAAAGGTGGCACAAGGTCTCTTTCAGCATTGGGGAGAGCCTTTGTTACATTTTTTCACCTCCAGAGAATGCACAATGTCAGCCGTTTTGCACGTTGCAGTTTTGAAGGTGGCACTCGCCAGAGACGCTTTTCATCTCGAATGACTGTTCGGCCTCCTTTACTCCTATACCACTTCTGCCCACAGTTCTGAAGAAGATCAGGAACGACTGGGCCACCAAGTTATCAGTGGCTCAAGACTGGGCACAGAGTATGGTATCCAGAACTATTGAGCATGGCCACTGATCCTCCACTCAGACTGCCTCTTTGGGAGGATCTTCTGTCGCAGCAGCAGGGGCCAGTTCTCCACCTGAACCTGTCCAATCTCCGCCTTCATGAGTGGAGATTGAGCGGCGGCAGTTGACGGCTTTTGACTTTCAACCTGAAGTCTGGGACGTTATCTTGGCAGCCAGACGTCCCTCCACCACAACGGTATACGCCTGTTGTTGGCATAAATTTGTGGCATGGTGTACCAACAAATCAGTAGACCCCCTCTGCTCCTCTTTCTGAGTTTCTTTTGTTCATTCTTTCTTTAGCCCAGCAGGACTCCGCTTTGGGCACCCTTAAAGGTTATTTTTCGGCTATTTCGGCCTTTCTAAGGTTGCCTGATGAGCCTTCACTCTTTAAGTCTCCTATTGTCAGTTGATTCCTTGAGGGTCTCACCCATTTGTTTCCTCCCACTTCACTTATCATGCCTCAGTGGGACCTCAATCTTGTACTTTTTCTTAATGAGTACTCCCTTTGAATAGATGCACAATTGCCCATTATGGCTCCTTACTTTCAAGACTGTTTTTCTTGAAAGTAAGGAGCCTTCTGCTCGCAGAGTGAGTGAGCTTCAGGCTCTGTCTTCTGAGCCCCTATTGTTGTCTGTGCACCCTAACAAAGTGGTATTACGCACTAAGGCTTCATTCCTTTCCAAAGTCATTACACCTTTTCATGTAGGCCAGTCCATCACTTTGCCTACTTTTTGCGCACCTCCACATCTTTCTCACAAGGAGGAGAGACTCCACTGCCTGGATCCGAAAAGAGCATTGGCGTTCTATCTCGATCGTACTAAAGCTTTTCGGGTGGACGATCAACTCTTCGTTGGCTAGGTGGGTGCAAAGAAAGAGAGGGCTGTGCAAAAACGTACTATCTCTCGGTGGGTACTTCTTTGCATCAAGATATGCTATGCTTTGTCCAAGGAGCTACCCCTGAGGGCTTGTGCGCGCATTCCACCAGAGCGACTGCTGCTTCCACTGCATTAGCACGCAGAGTTCCTGTCCTGGATATCTGCCAGGCAGCTGCGTGGCCATCCTTTCACACATTTACTAAACATTAATGCCTGGTCAGTCAGTCAGGTCCGTCGGGGCGGCTACTTTGGTCGTTCAGTCCTGCAGGACTTTCTAGTATGATCTTGGTTTGCAGCCCACCTCAGAGGATGGCATTGCTTGGGTATCTATTCTAAGGTAAGGAATCTGGAACTAGAAGTCTATCACATGTACAAGTTACTTACCTTCGGTAATGATACAGCTGGTAAAGGCATATTCTAGTCGCAGATCCCTTACCGACCCACCCATCATCCCCGCTTGCGAACTGATTTATAGGGATTAGGCTTCCCCATTCAGGGCCTTAGCGCTGGCGCACCAATCTCCGTGTTCTTCGCGGCTCTGCCCTTTAGCGTGGAAAGTCGTGAAAAGAAACTGACATTACTGTGCTGAGGCGGCGTCTCTGTCCTACTCCCGACGTCATCATGGCAACACCACCACCTGCGGAGTCGACCGACGCCACCTACCGATGCGTAAGGGTATTGCTCGTAGAAAAAAATCTCCAAATCCAGTCTGACGTCTGGGGGAAAATTCTAAGGTAAGGAATCTGCAACTAGAATGTCTCTACCAGATATATTGTTACCGAAAGTAAGTAACTTGTACATCAGGGCAGAAGGTATATGTTCTGGAGCCTGTGGCCCCCAGGGCACTTCAGGACAGATAGAGTGGCCCTTACCGTATCCTAGAGAAAGAGTGAGGTTGCCTACTTGGCGGACCTGGGCATCAGCAGGAGACCCAAAAGGGTGATCTATGTGAACCACCTTAAGCTCTATTATGACAGGGCAGATGTAACCATGCTGATGGTTACTGATGAGGAACAGGAAACCGAGTGAATCTTTCCATGACCTTCTCTCCAGTTACCCTAAGAATAGGTCAGCCGATTGAGTTGTCTATTCAGGCACCCTCACTGCCCAACAGCAAGCTTGACTGCAGGCAAGTCTTACAGCAGTTTGCTGGGCTCTTTTCTTTGACCCATGGACAGACTCGCCTGTGTACCCATGATGTGGACACGGGAGACAGCTGACCTATCAAAACAAAAATATACAGTCTGACCAAGTCAGAGCGCATCAAAGTGGAAGTCCACAAGATGCTGATTCTAGGGGTTATTCAGTCCTCTGACAATCTCTGGGCTGGCCCAGTGGTCTTAGTCCTCTAACTTCATTCCAAAGATGGCAAGAGAGAAATGGGTTTCTATGTGGTCTATAGGGGTCTCAACTCTGTCACCAAGACAAGTGCTCACCCCATACCAAGAGCAGACTCATTGTTTGTCAAATTAGGTGCAGCCAACTTCTTTAGTACCTTTGACTTAACTGCAGGGTACTGGCAAATTAGAATGGCACCTGGAGCAAATGAAAAGACAGCATTCTCCACATTCGATGGGCATTATCAGTTTATTGTTATGCCCTTTGGCTTAAAGAATACCCCTGCCACCTTCCAAAGGTTGGTGAATCAAGTCCTTGCTGGCTTGGTGTCCTTTAGTGCAGCATATCTAGATGATATTGCTGTCTTTAGCTCCTCTTGGCAGGATCACCTGATCCTCGTTAGGAAGGTTTTGCAGGACTTAAAAGAAGCAGGCCTCACTATTAAGGCATCAGAGTGCCAGATAGGTCAGTGGGCAGTTGTATACTTGAGCCACCTTGTAGGTGGAGGCCAAGCGGAACCTTTATAGCCCAAGATCCAGACAATTCTGGGCTGGGAAGCTCCAAAAACCCAGACTCCAGTCAGGACATTTGGCTTCACTGCTTACTACAGGAGGTTTGTGAAGGGGTATGGGTCCATTGTGACTCCCCTCACAGAACTGACCTCAAAGAAAATGCCCAGAATAATAAACTGAACTCTTGACTGTTAAAAGGCATTTGACACCTTGAAGGAGGCAATGTGCTCAGCACCAGTTCACAAAGCTCCAGATTATTCTAAGCAATTCATTGTGCAGACAGATGCCTCTGAACATGGGATAGGAGCAGTCCTGTCCGAAACCAATGATGATGGCTGTGAGGAAATGCCTCCTTGGCATGGTTACCCCCTAACGTTTTGCCTTTGCTGATGCTAAGTTATGATTTGAAAGTGTGCTGGGACCCTGCTAACCAGGCCCCAGCACCAGTGTCCTTTCCCTAAACTGTACCTTTGTCTCCACAATTGGCACAACCCTGACACTCAGGTAAGTCCCTTGTAACTGTTACCCCTGGTACCAGGGGCCCTGATGCCAGGGGAGGTCTCTAAGGGTTGCAGCATAATCTTATGCCACCCTAGGGACCCCTCACTCAGCACATGCACACTGCTTCACAGCTTGTGTGTGCTGGTGGGGAGAAAATGACTAAGTCGACATGGCACTCCCCTCAGAGTGCCATGCCAACCCCACACTGCCTGTGGCATAGGTAAATCGCCCCTCTAGCAGGCCTTACAGCCCTAAGGCAGGGTGCCCTATACCACAGGTGAGAGCATATGTGCATGAGCACTATGCCCCTACAGTATCTAAGCAAAACCTTAGACATTGTAAGTGCAGGGTAGCCATAAGAGTATATGGTCTGGGAGTTTGTCAAACACGAACTCCACAGTTCCATAATGGCTACACTGAAAACTGGGAAGTTTGGTATCAAACTTCTCAGTACAATAAATGCACACTGATGCCAGAGTACAATTTATTGTAAAATACACCCAGAGGGCATCTTAGAGATGCCCCCTGAATACATACCTGACTTCTAGTGTAGGCTGGCCAGTTCCTGCCAGCCTGCCACACACCAGACATGTTGCTGGCCACCTGTGGAGAGTGCCTTTGTCACTCTGTGGCCAGGAAGAAAGCCTGTACTGGGTGGAGGTGCTTCTCACCTCCCCCTGCAGGAACTGTAACACCTGGCGGTGAGCCTCAGAGGCTCACCCTTTTTGTCACAGCGCCCCAGGGCATCCCAGCTAGTGGAGATGCCAGCCCCTCCGGCCACTGCCCCCACTTTTGGCGGCAGAGCTGGAGGAGATAATGAGAAAAACAAGGAGTCACCCACCAGTCAGGACAGTCCCTAAGGTGTCCTGAGCTGAGGTGACCCTTGCCTTGAGAAATCCTCCATCTTGAGTTTGGAGGATTCCCCCAATAGGATTAGGGATGTGCCCCCCTCCCCACAGGGAGGAGGCACAAAGAGGGTGTAGCCACCCTCAAGGACAGTAGCCATTGGCTACTGCCCTCCTAGACCTAAACACACCCTAAATTCAGTATTTAGGGGCTCCCCAGATCCCAGAAAATCAGATTCCTGCAACCTGAAGAAAGGACTGCTGACCTACAAGCCTGCATAGGAGGAGGAGGAAGACTACAACTGATTTGGCCCCAGCCCTACCAGCCTGTCTCCAACTTCGAAAACCTGCTCCAGCGACACATCCGACAGGGACCAGCCACCTCTGAAGCCTCAGAGGACTGCCCTGGACTACAGGACCAAGAAACTCCCGTGAACAGTGGCCCTGTTCAAAACCTGCAACTTCTTTGCAACAATGAAGCAACTTCCAAAGACTTCACGATTCCCTCCGGAAGCGTGAGACTTCACACTCTGCACCCGACGCCCCCGGTTTGACCTGCAGAAAACCAACACCTCAGGGAGGACTCCCGTGACTGTGAGCCCGTGAGTAACCAGAGACGACCCCCCCCCCTGGGCCCCCACAGCGACGCCTGCAGAGAAAATCCAGAGGCTCCCCCTGACCGTGACTGCCTGTAACAAGGGACCCAACGCCTGGAACCAACACTGCACCTGCAGCCCCCCAGGACCTGAAGGAACCGAACCTCAGTGCAGGAGCGACCCCCAGGCGACCCTCTGCCTAGCCCAAGTGGTGGCTGTCCCGAGAAGCCCCCCCCCCGTGCCTGCCTGCAGCACTGGAGTGACCCCCGGGTCCCTCCATTGTTTTCTACACAAAACCCGATGCCTGCTTTGCACACTGCACCCGGCCACCCCTGTGCCGCTGAGGGTGTGTTTTGTGTGCCTTCTCGTGTCTCCCCCCCCCCCCCGTGCTCTACAAAACCCCCCTGGTCTGCCCCCCGAGGACGCAGGACTGGAACTGGTGCACCCTGTTCTCCATAGGCGCCTATGTGTTTTGGGCACCTCTTTGACCTCTGCACCTGGCCGGCCCTGAGCTGCTGGTGTGGTAACTTTGGGGTTGCCTTGAACCCCCAATGGTGGGCTGCCTATACCCCAGGACTGAGACTCGTAAGTGTTTTACTTACCTCCTAATCTAACCTTTACTTACCTTCCCCAGGAACTGTTGATTTTTGCACTGTGTCCACTTTGAAAATAGCTTATTGCCATTTTCACAAAGACTGGACATATTGGTTCGATGGCATCTGTCGCTGTAGATACACATGTTGTGCATAGCCCGCCATCTGGTGTTGGGTCGGAGTGTTACAAGTTGTTTTTCTTCGAAGAAGTCTTTCGAGTCACGGGACCGAGGGACTCCTCCTCTTTGTCTCCATTGCGCATGAGCGTCGACTCCATCTTCAATTGTTTTCTCTCCACCATCGGGTTCGGACGTGTTCCTTTCGCTCCGGGTTTCGGAACGGAAAGTTAGCTCAAAATCGGAAAATTACGTCGGTATTGTTGCGATCGGGATCGGGTTAGATAGCATCGACATCGCATCGAAGCGATAACATCTCCGTTGCCCTTCGGGGTAGTTTTCGATCCCCCGTCGGTGCCTGGTCAGCCCGACCGCGTGTGACACCGACGCTGATGGAACGGACCCCGTTCCGATTCTGTCCTAAATGCCACAACAAATACCCATATACAGACCAACATTCGGTCTGTAACCTGTGCCTGTCGCCCGAGCACAGGGAAGAAACTTGTGAGGCCTGTCGTGCGTTCCGGTCCCGAAAGACGCTCCGTGACCGACGAGCCAGAAGACTGCAAATGGCGTCCACGCCGACAGGACACCGAGAATTCGAGGAACAAGAAGAAGTAGAAGCCTTCTCGATCCATGAATCGGACTCGGACGAATTCGACGACCATGAAACAGTGAGTAAGACGTCGAAGATAGCACATAAGAAAACTGACAAGGCCCAGGGGACGCCACTGCCATCAGGCCATGGCTCAACCCATAAAAGCGGTGACCGACCATCTGCACCGAAAAAGGCCGAAATAGTGCAGAGATCGTCCGACTCGGGTCGAGACACAGGCACCCAGCCATCTCGGGACCGAGATAGTGCTGCCGGCAAAGATCGACGCCGAGAAAGCGGGGCCGAAGCTGCTCGACGCAGAGACAGCGGCACCGAGGAGGATCGACGCCGAGAGGGTTCGACTCCGAAAAAGAGAAAAATCGCCTCGGAGCCGAAAAAGAGCGTGGACATAGTTTCGGTGCCAAAATGACCCACAACCGAGCCAACTACCGGTTCCTATTCAGAGGAACAATCACTGGCCTCTCAAATGCGAAAGCATAGATTCGAAGAGGAATTACAATCCACCGAGGTGGACCACACTCAAAAAAGGATTTTTATACAGAGTGGAACAGGGAAAATAAGCACCCTTCCCCCTATTAGGAGGAAGAGGAGACTTGAATTCCAACAAGAACTGGCACCACAAACAAAACTGGTGAAGAAGGTAACTCCGCCACCCTCTCCTCCACCTGTAGTTCACATTTCACCGGCACAGACTCCGTCACATTCACCGGCTCACACCACCTTAAGCCAAGGTGACCGGGACCAAGATGCTTGGGACTTATACGACGCCCCAGTGTCAGACAACAGTCCAGAGGCGTATCCTACAAAGCCCTCACCACCAGAAGACAGCACAGCATATTCACAAGTGGTGGCTAGAGCAGCAGAGTTCCATAACGTGTCTCTACACTTGGAGCCTGTCGAGGATGACTTCCTCTTCAACACCCTCTCTTCCACACATAGCACCTACCAAAGCCTGCCTATGCTCCCAGGAATGCTAAGGCACGCAAAGGACATATTCAAAGAGCCTGTCAAGAGTAGGGCAATAACACCGAGGGTGGAAAAGAAATATAAAGTACCTCCCACAGACCCAGCTTTCATCACCTCACAACTGCCGCCAGATTCGGTTGTGGTAGGGGCAGCTCGCAAGAGAGCAAACTCTCACACATCGGGCGATGCACCACCCCCGGATAAGGAGAGCCGCAAGTTCGATGCAGCCGGTAAAAGGGTCGCAGTACAGGCTGCAAACCAGTGGCGCATCGCTAACTCTCAAGCGCTCCTAGCGCGATATGACAGAGCCCACTGGGACGAGATGCAACACCTCATTGAGCATCTACCCACAGAACTACAAAAGAGGGCGAAACAAGTGGTTGAGGAGGGCCAAAACATCTCCAATAACCAGATACGCTCCTCTATGGATGCAGCGGACACAGCGGCAAGAACAATTAACACGGCAGTAACCATACGAAGGCACGCGTGGCTACGAACATCTGGTTTTAAACCAGAGATACAGCAGGCGGTGCTCAATATGCCATTCAATGAGCAACAATTGTTCGGACCTGAAGTGGACACGGCAATTGAGAAGCTAAAAAAGGACACTGACACTGCAAAAGCCATGGGCGCGCTCTACTCCCTGCAGAGCAGAGGCACTTTCAACACCTTCCGCAAGACAACCTTTAGAGGGGGGTTTTGGGGTCAAGCCACACAGGCCAGTACCTCACATTCAACACCGTCCACCTACCAGGGACAGTACCAAAGGGGAGGCTTTCGGGGCCAATACAGAGGAGGACAATTCCCTAGAAGCAGGGGAAGATTTCAAAGCCCCAAAACACCTACAACCAAACAGTGACTCACACGTCACTCATCCCCTCCACACAACACCAGTGGGGGGAAGAATAGGTCAGTATTACCAAGCGTGGGAGAAAATAACAACAGACACTTGGCTCTTAGCAATTATCCAACATGGTTATTGCATAGAATTTCGACAAATCCCTCCAAACATACCACCAAGAACACAGAATATATCAAAACAACATTCGGACCTCCTAGAAATAGAAGTTCAAGCATTACTGCAAAAGAACGCAATAGAACTGGTACCGGATGCACAAAGAAATACAGGGGTTTACTCACTGTACTTTCTAATACCAAAGAAGGACAAAACACTGAGACCAATCCTAGACCTCAGAACACTAAACACATACATCAAATCAGAACACTTTCACATGGTCACGCTACAGGAAGTGTTACCATTGCTAAAGCAACAAGATTACATGACAACCTTAGATCTCAAGGACGCGTATTTCCACATACCAATACATCCGTCGCACAGAAAATACCTAAGGTTCGTATTCAAAGGAATACATTACCAATTCAAAGTATTGCCGTTCGGTTTAACAACTGCACCAAGAGTCTTCACAAAATGCCTAGCAGTAGTGGCTGCACACATCAGAAGGCAGCAAATTCCCGTATCTAGACGACTGGCTAATCAAGACCGACACACTGACAAGGTGCTCACACCACACAGATCAGGTCATACAAACCCTCTACAAACTCGGTTTCACCATCAACTATGCGAAATCACACATTCTGCCGTGCAAAGTACAACAATACCTAGGAGCGACAATAGACACAACAAGGGGAATAGCCACTCCAAGTCCACAAAGGGTTCAAAATTTCCAAAAGATTATACAACGCATGTATCCAACACAAAGAATACAGGCGAAGATGATATTACAACTCCTAGGCATGATGTCCTCATGCATAGCCATTGTCCCAAACGCAAGGTTGCACATGCGGCCCTTACAACAGTGCCTAGCATCACAATGGTCACAAGCACAGGGTCAGCTTCTAGATCTGGTGTTGATAGACCGCCTAACATACCTCTCGCTTCTATGGTGGAACAATATAAATTTAAACAAAGGGCGGCCTTTCCAAGACCCAGTGCCACAATACGTGATAACAACAGATGCTTCCATGACAGGGTGGGGAGCACACCTCAATCAACACAGCATACAAGGACAATGGGACGTACATCAGAGAAAGCTGCATATAAATCACCTCGAACTACTAGCAGTTTTCCAAGCATTAAAAGCATTTCAACCAGTCATAACTCACAAATACATTCTTGTCAAAACGGACAACATGACAACAATGTATTATCTAAACAAACAGGGGGGGGACACACTCGACACAGCTGTGCCTTCTGGCACAAAAAATATGGCAATGGGCAATTCACAACCACATTCGCCTAATAGCACAGTTTATTCCAGGGATCCAGAATCAACTTGCAGACAATCTCTCTCGAGATCACCAACAAGTCCACGAATGGGAAATTCACCCCCAAATTCTAAACACTTACTTCAAACGTTGGGGAACACCTCAAATAGACTTATTTGCAACAAAGGAGAACGCAAAATGCCAAAACTTCGCATCCAGATACCCACACAGGCAGTCTCGAGGCAATGCCCTATGGATGAACTGGTCAGGGATATTTGCGTACGGTTTTCCACCTCTCCCTCTCCTTCCATATCTAGTAAACAAATTGAGTCAAAACAAACTCAAACTCATACTGATAGCACCAACATGGGCAAGGCAACCATGGTACACAACACTGCTAGACCTATCAGTAGTACCCCACGTCAAGTTGCCCAACAGGCCAGATCTGTTAACACAACACAAACAACAGATCAGGCATCCAAACCCAGCATCGCTGAATCTAGCAATCTGGCTCCTGAAATCCTAGAATTCGGACACTTAAACCTCACACAAGAATGTATGGAAGTCATAAAGCAAGCTAGAAGACCATCCACTAGACACTGCTATGCAAGCAAATGGAAAAGGTTTGTTTGCTACTGCCATCAGAATCAAATTCAACCATTACACGCATCTCCAAAGGATGTAGTGGGTTACTTACTACACTTACAAAAATCGAACCTGGCCTTCTCTTCCATTAAAATACACCTCGCAGCAATATCTGCATACCTGCAGATTACCCATTCAACTTCACTATTTAGGATACCTGTCATTAAAGCGTTTATGGAAGGCCTCAAAAGAATTATACCACCAAGGACACCACCTGTTCCTTCATGGAACCTCAACATCGTCTTAACAAGACTCATGGGTCCACCCTTTGAACCTATGCATTCTTGCGAAATACAATTCCTAACCTGGAAAGTTGCATTTCTCATCGCCATCACATCTCTAAGAAGAGTAAGTGAAATTCAGGCGTTTACAATACAAGAACCTTTTATCCAACTACACAAAAATAAAGTAGTCCTAAGGACCAATCCTAAATTTTTGCCAAAGGTTATTTCACCGTTCCATCTAAATCAAACGGTAGAGCTACCAGTGTTCTTCCCACAGCCAGATTCCATAGCTGAAAGGGCACTACATACATTAGACGTCAAGAGAGCACTAATGTACTACATCGACAGAACTAAAAAAACAGAAAAACTAAACAACTGTTTATTGCATTTCAAAAACCTCACGCAGGAAACCCAATATCGAAACAGGGTATAGCCAGATGGATAGTTAAGTGCATCCAAATCTACTACCTTAAAGCAAAAAGACAACTGCCCATTACACCAAGGGCACACTCAACCAGAAAGAAAGGCGCTACAATGGCCTTCCTGGGGAATATTCCAATGCACAAAATATGTAAGGCAGCCACATGGTCTACGCCTCACACATTTACCAAGCACTACTGTGTAGACGTGCTATCCGCACAACAAGCCACAGTAGGTCAAGCCGTACTAAGAACCTTATTTCAGACTACTTCCACTCCTACAGGCTGAGCCACCGCTTTTGGGGAGATAACTGCTTACTAGTCTATGCACAACATGTGTATCTACAGCGACAGATGCCATCGAACTGAAAATGTCACTTACCCAGTGTACATCTGTTCGTGGCATCAGTCGCTGAAGATTCACATGTGCCCACCCACCTCCCCGGGAGCCTGTAGCCGTTTGGAAGTTAGCCTCAACTTTGTACATTTGTAAATATATAAAATCTTAAATAGGTACATACTTATTCACTCCATTGCATGGGCACTATTACTAACAAACAACTCCTACCTCACCCTCTGCGGGGAAAACAATTGAAGATGGAGTCGACGCCCATGCGCAATGGAGGCAAAGAGGAGGAGTCCCTCGGTCCCGTGACTCGAAAGACTTCTTCGGAGAAAAACAACTTGTAACACTCCGACCCAACACCAGATGGCGGGCTATGCACAACATGTGAATCTTCAGCGACTGATGCCACGAACAGATGTACACTGGGTAAGTGACATTTTCATTTTCATTCAAAGTTCCTAAAGTATCTAAGTGAAGTACCTTACATTTAAAGTATTAACTGTAAATCTTGAACATGTGGTTCTTAAAATAAACTAAGAAAATATATTTTTCAATATATAAACCTATTGGCCTGGAGTAAGTCTTTAAGTGTGTGTTCCTCATTTATTGCCTGTGTGTGTTCAACAAATGCTTAACAATACCCTCTGATAAGCCTACTGCTTGACCACACTACCACAAAATAGAGCATTAGAATTATCTGCTTTTGCCACTATCTTACCTCTAAGGGGAACCCTTGGACTCTGTGCACACTATTTCTTACTTTGAAATAGTATATACAGAGCCAACTTCCTATGTTGGTGGCAGCAGTGGGATCTAGGACTTTGCATTTGCTGGACTACTCAGCCAATACCTGATCACACGACTAAATTCCAAAAATTGTCATTAGAAACTGATTTTTACAGTTTGAGCTATTTTTCTACATTTTTAAAAGTCCTGCTAGGGCCTTGTGTAAGTCCATGTTAGTATTACTTTTAGAGTTTAAAAGTTTGTAAAAGTTTGGATTAAGTTCTAGAGATAGGTTTAGATTCTTAAAAAGTATCCCAACTTTTAGAGAAATAATGTCTAGCACAGAAGAGATGGTGGTGGAACTCAACCTCACCTCTTACCTGCATCTAAGGATGTCAGAGTTAAAGACTCTGTAAAATAAAAACTGGATCAAACCCTACCAAAGTACAGCTCCAGGAGCTTTTGGCAGAGTTTGCTAGAGACCACCCCTCTGAAGACAACCTTACAGAGGGGGAAACTAGTGACCCGGAGGATAATTCCCTCCCTCCTGTCCTAGTTAGGGAGACCAGGATCCCCCAAACCCTGACTCCACAAGTGATAGTCAGCGATGCTGCTTCTCCCACTGGGGAGTCCAGCAACTCTGGAAGCATTGAGGGCAGCCTCAATGAAGATGACCTCCTGTTAGCCCGGATGGCCAAAAGATTGGCTTTGGAGAGACACCTCCTAGCCATAGAGATGGAAAGACAAGAGATGGGTTTAGCTCCCATCAATGGTGGCAGCAACTTTAATAGGGTCAGAGAGAATACTGACATGCTAAAGATCCCCAAAGGGATTGTAACAAAATATGAAGATGGTGATGACATCACCAGATGGGTCACAGTTTTTGAGAGGGCTTGTGCAACCAGAAAAGTAAACCGATCTCACTGGGGGTCTCTCCTTTGGGAAATGTTCACTGGAAAGTGTAGGGATAGACTCCTCACACTTTCTGGAAAAGATGCAGAATCCTATGACCTCATGAAGGCTACCCTGATTGAGGGCTTTGGTTTCTCCACTGAGGAGTACAGGATTAGGTTCAGGGGGGCTCAAAATCCTCGAGCCAGACCTGGGTTGATTTTGTTGACTTCTCAGTCAAAACACTAGATGGTTGGATTAATAGCAGTGGTGTAAATAATTATGAAGGGCTGTATAATTTGTTTATGAAGGAACACCTTTTAAGTAATTGTTTCAATGATAAACTGCATCAGCATCTGGTAGACCTAGGTCCAATTTCTCCCCAAGAATTGGGAAAGAAGGCAGACCACTGGGTCACGACAAGGGTGACCAAGACTTCCACAGGGGGTGACCAAAAGAAAGGGGTCACAAAGCCTCCCCAGGGGCAGAGTTTTGAGACATCCAAGGGAAAAAGTAGAGTCTTCTACAGGGCCCCAAAAACCTGCACAGGAGTGTGGGTCCAAAGCCTCTTCACAATCCTTATTTGGGTACAAGGGTAAAAACTTTGACCCCAAAAAGGCCTGGTGTCGCAGCTGTAGTCAGCATGGACATCAAACTGGAGGCAAGACCTGTCCCAAGAAAGGTTCCATTTCAACTACTACTCCAGGTAGCACTAGAATAGCCAGTCTCCAGGTGGGATCAACAGTGTGCCCAGAGCAAATCAGGCTTCACACTGAATCTACATTAGTCTCTGAGGGTGGGGTGGACTTAGCCACACTAGCTGCCTGCCCGCCTAACATGCAAAAATACAGGCAGCAGCTCTTTATTAATGGGACTAGAGTAGAGGCCCTGCGGGATACAGGTACCAGTGTGACTATGGTGACAGACAAACTGGTTTCCCCAGGACAATACCTGACTGGGCAAACCTATCCAGTCACCAATGCTGACAGTCAAGACTAAAGTACATCCCATGGCTATGGTAACTTTAGAATGGGCAAGGTTCACTGGCCTGAAACAGGTGGTAGTCTCTTCTGCTATACCAGTTGGATGTCTGCTTGGAAATGATCTGGAGTCCTCAGCATGGGCTGAGGTAGAACTCAAAACCCATGCAGCCATGCTGGGTATCCCTGAACTGGTGTCTCTCAAGACTAGGGCACAGTGCAGAGCTCAGGGTGAAAAAGAGGTGTTGGAGTCTGGAATAATGGCCCAACCCCCCAAGAGAAAAAGAAAGAAGACTGGGGAACCAGCTTCAGCACAGAAAAAGAACCCTAACCTCTCTTCTCAGGAAGAAGTTCTATCCCCTGAGGGAACTGAGCCTATAGAGTTAGAACCTTATCAGGTTGAGCTCTTGGGCCCAGGGGGACCCTCAAGGGAACAGCTGTGCACGGGGCAAGCATCTTGTCCCTCTCTTGAAGGCCTAAGGCAGCAAGCTGCTGACCAAGAAAAAGGAAATGCCAGTGGAACACACAGGGTCTATTGGGAAGATATACTCCTTTACACTGAGGCAAGAGATCCCAAACCTGGTTCCACTAGTACAGTGGTAGTGCCTCAGGAGTTTAGGGAGTTCCTTCTGACCTTAGCCAATGACATTCCCCTTGCTGGGCATTTGGGACAAACCAAGACATGGGAGAGGTTAGTCAACTATTTCTATTGGCCCAATGTGTCCCAGAAAGTGATGGAGTTTTGTGCCTCCTGTGCCACCTGTCAAGCCAGTGGTAAGACTGGTGGCCATCCAAAAGCCCCCCTCATTCCACTTCCAGTGGTGGGGGTCCCCTTTGAAAGAGTGGGAGTGGATATAGTGGGTCCACTTGAACCTCCCACAGCCTCAGGGAGCCAGTATATCCTAGTAGTAGTGGATCATGCTACTAGGTACCCTGAAGCAATTCCCCTTAGGTCCACTACTGCCCCTGCGGTAGCCAAAGCACTCATTGGTATTTTACCAGAGTGGGATTTCCTAAGGAGGTGGTTTCTGACAGAGGTACCAACTTCATGTCAGCTTACCTAAAACACATGTGGAATGAGTGTGGGGTGACTTAAAAAATCACCACACCATACCATCCACAAACCAATGGTCTTGTTGAGAGGTTTAACAAGACATTGAAGGGCATGATCATGGGGCTCCCTGAAAAACTCAAAAGGAGATGGGATGTCCTCTTGCCATACCTGCTTTTCACCTACAGAGAGGTGCCTCAGAAGGGAGTAGGGTTTTCCCCCTTTGCACGACTGTTTGGCCATCCTGTTAGGGGACCACTAGCTCTTGTGAAAGAAGGCTGGGAGAGACCTCTCCATGAGCCTAAACAAGGTATAGTGGACTATGTACTAGGCCTACGTTCCAGGATGGCAGAGTACATGGAAAAGGCAAGTAAAAACCTTGAGGCCAGCCAACATATTCAGAAGATGTGATATGACCAAAAGGCTGCTATGGTTGAGTTTCAGCCAGGGCAGAACGTCTGGGTTCTGGAGCCTGTGGCTCCCAGGGCACTTCAGGACAAATGGAGTGGCCCTTACCCAGTACTAGAGAAGAAGAGTGAGGTCACCTACCTGGTGGACCTAGGCACTAGCAGGGCCCCCAAGAGGGTGATCCATGTTAACTGCCTAAAACTCTTCCATGACAGAGCAGATGTAAACATGTTGATGGTTACAGATGAGGACCAGGAAGCAGAGAGCAAACCTCTCCCTGATCTCCTCTCCACTGACCCTAAAGATGGCACAGTAGATGGAGTGATTTACTCAGACACCCTCTCTGGCCAACAGCAAGCTGACTGCAGGCAAGTCCTCCAGCAGTTTGCTGAGCTATTTTCCCTAACCCCTGGTCAGACACACCTGTGTACCCATGATGTGGACACAGGAGACAACATGCCTGTCAAAAACAAAGTATTCAGACAGTCTGACCAAGTTAAGGAAAGCATCAAAGTGGAAGTCCACAAGATGCTGGAGTTGGGAGTGATTGAGCTCTTTGATAGTCCCTGGGCTAGCCCAGTGGTCTGGGTCCCCAAACCTCACACAAAAGATGGCAGGAGAGAGATGAGGTTCTGTGTGGACTACAGAGGGCTTAATTCTGTCACCAAGACAGATGCTCACCCCATTCCAAGGGCAGATGAGCTGATTGATAAATTGGGTGCTGCCAAATACTTGAGTACCTTTGACTTGACAGCAGGGTACTGGCAAGTAAGAATGGCACCAGGAGCAAAAGAGAAAACAGCATTCTCTACACCTGATGGGCACTACCAGTTTACTGTGATGCCCTTTGGCTTAAAGAATGCCCCTGCCACCTCCCAAAGGTTGGTGAATCAAGTCCTTGCTGGCTTGGAGTCCTTTAGTGCAGCATCTCTAGATGATATTGCTGTCTGTAGCTCCTCTTGACAGGATCACCTGATCCTCCTGAAGAAGGGTTTGCAGACCCTGCAAGCAGCAGGCCTCTCTATCAAGGCATCTAAATGTCAGATAGGGCAGGATACTGTGGTTTACTTGGGACACCTTGTAGGTGGAGACCAAGTTCAGCCACTCCAACCCAAGATCCAGACTATTCTGGACTGGGTAGCTCCAAAAACCCAGACTCAAGTCAGGGCATTCCTTGGCTTGACTGGTTACTAGAGGAGGTTTGTGAAGGATTATGGATCAATAGTGACCCCCCCTCACAGACCTTACCTCCAAGAAAATACCCAAGAAAGTTAAGTGGACCTTGGACTGTCAAAAGGCCTTTGACACCCTGAAGCAAACAATGTGCACAGCACCAGTTTTGTAAGCTCCAGATTACTCTAAGCAGTTCATACTGCATACAGATGCCTCGGAACAAGGGATAGGAGCAGTCCTGTCCCAAACAAATGATGATGGCCTTGACCAGCCTGTTTCTTTTATTAGCAGGAGGTTACTCCCCAGGGAACAGCGTTGGAGTACCATTGAGAGGGAGGCCTTTGCTGTGGTCTGGTCCCTGAAGTTGAGGCCATACCTTTTTGGTACTCACTTCATAGTTCAAACTGACCACAGACCTCTCAGATGGCTCATGCAAATGAAAGGAGAAAACCCTAAACTGTTGAGGTGGTCCATATCCCTACAGGGAATGGACTTTATAGTAGAACACAAAAAACAAGAGGGCATCTTAGAGATGCCCCCTGAAGACATACCCAACTTCTAGTGTTGGCTGACTAGTTCCTGCCGGCCTGCCACACACCAGACATGTTGCTGGAAACCTGAGGAGAGTGCCTTTGTCACTCTGTGGCTAGGAACAAAGCCTGTACTGGGTGGAGGTGCTTCTCACCTCCCCCTCCAGGAACTGTAACACCTGGCGGTGAGCCTCATAGGCTCACCCCTTTTGTTACAGCGCCCCAGGGCATCCCAGCTAGTGGAGATGCCCTCCCCTCCAGCCACTGCCCCCACTTTTGGCGGTAAGGCTGGAGGAGATAATGAGAAAAACAAGGAGGAGTCACCCACCAGTCAGGACAGCCCCTAAGGTGTCCTAAGCTGAGGTGACCCCTGCCTTGAGAAATCCTCCATCTTGAGTTTGGAGGATTCCCCCAATAGGATTAGGGATGTGCCCCCCACCCCACAGGGAGGAGGCACAAAGAGGGTGAAGCCACCCTCAAGGACAGTAGCCATTGGGTACTGCCCTCCCAGACCTAAACACACCCCTAAATTCAGTATTTAGGGGCTCCCCAGATCGCAGGAAATCAGATTCCTGCAACCTGAAGAAAGGACTGCTGACCTACAAGCCTGCAGAGAAGGAGGAAGACGACAACTGATTTGGCCCCAGCCCTACCGGCCTGTCTCCAACTTCGAAAACCTGCTCCAGCGACGCATCCGACAGGGACCAGCGACCTCTGAAGCCTCAGAGGACTGCCCTGGACTACAGGACCAAGAAACTCCTGTGAACAGTGGCCCTGTTCAAAACCTGCAACTTCTTTGCATCAAAGAAGCAACTTCCAAAGCCGTGTGAGACTTTACACTCTGCACCTGACGCCCCCGGCTCGACCTGCAGAAAACCAACACCTCGGGGAGGACTCCCCGGCGACTGCGAGCCCGTGAGTAACCAGAGACGACCCCCCTGAGCCTCCACAGCGACGCCTGCAGAGAGAATCCAGAGGCTCCCCTTGACCGCGACTGCCTGTAACAAGGGACCCGACGCCTGGAACCAACACTGCACCCGCAGCCCCCAGGACCTGAAGGAACCGAACATCAGTGCAGGAGCGACCCCCAGGAGACCCTCTGCCTAGCCCAGGTGGTTGCTGTCCAAGAAGCCCCCCCCTGTGCCTGCCTGCAACGCTAGATTGACCCCCGGGTCCCTCCATTGTTTTCTATACAAAACCTGATGCCTGCCTTGCACACTGCACCCAGCCGCCCCTGTGCCGCTGAGGGTGTGTTTTGTGTGCCTTCTTGTGTCGTTCCCCCCCCCCCCCCCCCCCCCCTCAGTGCTCTACAAAACCCCCCTGGCCTGCCCCCCGAGGACGCAGGTACTTACCTGCTGGCAGACTGGAACTGGAGAACCCCTGTTCTCCATAGGCGCCTGTGTGTTTTGGGCACCTCTTTGACCTCTGCACCTGACCGGCCCTGAGCTGCTGGTGTGGTAACTTTGGGGATGCCTTGAACCCCCAACGGTGGGCTGCCTATGCCCCAGGACTGAGACTTGTAAGTGTTTTACTTACCTCCTAATCTAACCTTTACTTACCTCCCCCAGGAACTGTTGATTTTTGCACTGTGTCCACTTTGAAAATAGCTTATTGCCATTTTCTCAAAGACTGTACATGATATTGTTTTCATTCAAAGTTCGTAAAGTATCTAAGTGAAGTACCTTACATTTAAAGTATTAACTGTAAATCTTGAACTTGTGGTTCTTAAATTAAACTAAGAAAATATATTTTTCAATATAAAAACATATTGGCCTGGAGTAAGTCTTTGAGTGTGTTCCTCATTTATTGCCTGTGTTATGTTCAACAAATGCTTAACACTACCCTCTGATGAGCCTGCTGCTCGACCACACTACCACAAAATAGAGCATTAGAATTATCTACTTTTGCCACTTTCTTACCTCTAAGGGGAACCCTTGGACTCTGTGCACACTATTTCTTACTGTGAAATATTATATACAGAGCCATCTTCCTACAATGGCCATGGCCATCCTGTTGCTTTCATTAGCAGGAGGTTACTCCCGAGGGAGCACTGTTGGAGTGCCATTGAGAGGGGAGGCTTGGCTGTGGTTTGTTCACTGAAAAAGCTGAGACCATGCTTGTTTGGTACTCACTTTATTGTTCAAACTGACCACAGACCTCTCAGATGGCTGTTGCAAATGAAAGGTGAGAACCCTAAACTTTTGAGGTTGCCCACATCCCTAGAAGGAATTGACTTTTCAGCGGAATACAGACCTGGGACTGCCCAAGCCAATGCAGATCGACTTTCCAGGTTCTTCCACTTAGACAATGAAGACTCTCTTGGGAAAGGTTAGTCTCATCCTCTTTCGTTTGGGAGCGGGTAGTGTAGAAAAATGCCCCTATTGGCATGGTTAGCCCCCCACTTTTTACCTGATATTGATACAAGCTTGTCTGAGTGAGCTAGGATCCTGCTAACCAGGCCTCAGCACCAGTGTTCTTTCCCAAAACTGTACCATTTTTCCCCTCAATTGGCACACCCCTGGCACACAGTTAAGTCCCTTGTAAAAGGTCCCATGGTACCAAGGGCCCTGTGGCCAGGGAAGGTTCCCAAGGGCTGCAGCATTTATTAAGTCACCCTTGGGATCCCTTACCAAACACATACGCACTGCCATTGTAGCTTGTGTGTGCTGATGGAGAGAAAAAGAAAGTCGATATGGCAGCCCTCCCAGGGTGCCATGCCCACAAATCACTGTCTGTGGCATAGGTATGTCACCCCTCTAGCAGACCTTACAGCCCTAAGGCAGGTTCCAGTATACCACAGTTGAGGTCATAGCTGCATGAGCAATGTGCCCCTACAGTGTCAAAGTCCATTCTTAGACATTGTAGGTGCAGTGTGGCCATATTCAGTATATGGTCTGGGAGTTTGTCATTACGAACTTTACAGCTCCTTAGGCTTCACTGAATACTGTGAAGTTTGGTATCAAACATCTCGGCACAATAACCCCACACTGATGCCAGTGTTGGATTTATTGAGAAATGCACACAGAGGGCATCTTAGAAATGGCCCCTGTATGTTAGCCAAACTGCTCGTGCAGGGCTGACCAGTCTGTGCCAGCCTTCCACTTTCAGATGATTTTCTGACCACACAGGGTGAGAGCCTTGGTGCTCTCGGTGGCCAGAAACAAAGCCTGTCCTGGGTGGAGGTGCCTCACCCCCCCCCCCCCCCCCCCCATATAAGAACTGTAACACCTGGCAGTGAGCCTCAAAGGCTCAGGGCTCCTGCTACATTGCCCCAGGGCACTCCAGCTAGTGGAGATGCTTGCCCCCTGGACAAAGCCCCACTTTTGGTGACAAGTCCGGTGGGAAAATTAGGGAAAACAAGGAGGAGTGACCACCTCAGCTGGGACCACCTCTAAGGTGTCCAGAGCTAAGGTGACCCTCTCCTTGCAAAATCCTCCATCTTAGTTTGGAGGACAGGGACCTGTAGGGTTAGGTCTGTCACCCCCCCCCCCCCCTTAAAGGGAGTAGACACAGGAAGGTTGTGTTGAAGCCACCCTCAAGGACAGTAGCAATTGGCTACTGACCCCTGTAACACCCCTAAATCTAGGATTCAGGGGCTTCCCTGAACCTAGCTCGGCAGATTCCTAGTGATCTCACAAGAAGAAAGAAGGACTGCTAAGCTGAGCCCCAGCAGAGAAGACTGAAGAAACAAACTGTCTTTGCTCCAGCCTTACCAGCCTGTCTCCAGCTTCCAGAGAACTGCAAGAAGAAAGCGATGCATCCTGTGGGACCATCAACCTCTGAAAAGCCCCCAGAGGACTGTCTGCATCGCAGAGGACCAAGAACTCCTGTGGACAGCGGCCCTGTCTAAGAAAAAACTCCATCTAAGGATTCCAGAACCATCCCGGATCCGTAAGTCCTGCCCATTCTGCACCCTATGCCCACAACCTTAGACCTGGTGGCCAACTGACTAGAACTGGTCCCCAGGCGATTCTGAGCAAGTGCCCACCCTGGGTTGACCCTTCCTTTCCAACACGACAACACCTGAATCCAGAGGACCCATCTGACCGCGACAGAACCAGACGAAGATTCCAGACGCCAAAAAATACCCCTGCACCTACAATCCCCTGGCCTTGGGGAATCCAACCTTCGGTGCAGCAACGTCCAGCAGGTGGCCCTCCTCCTTGTCCAGCTTTCGGTTTCTCAGAACCGACCACCTGGACCTCAGCTGCAGCATCTTTGTGACCCCTGGGGTCCCCCTATGGGAAAGCATTGGAAGCCCGATGCTGTGTTTGCACCCTGCACACGGCTACCCCTGAACTGCTGAGGATGTGTTTGGTGCGGACCTGTGGCCCCCGATGCTTGTCTAGACCCCCAGCCCCCTCCCCAGGTCTGCCTTATGAAGACACTGGTACTTACCTGCTGGCAGGCCTGATTCAGAGTAGCCCAGTCTCCATAAGAGCCCATGTTAGGTTTGCCTCATCTTTGACCTCTGCACCCGGCAGGCCCCATGTGGCTGGTGGTGGGTGTTTGAGGTTAACTTGAATCCCAACCAGTGGACTTCCTAACCCCTGGAGACTGGAACTGTAAGTCTTGTTCTTACCTCAAAACTGTGGTACATTTTCTTCCCCCCAGGAACTGTTTCTGAAAATTGCACTGTCAATTTTTAAAACAGATTATTGCCATTTATCCGAAAACTGTGTAACTTGCCAATTCTAAACTAAGTGGTATTAATGCATATGTTGGATACTTACTCATGAACCTACCTGCAACTTGAATCTTCTGGTTCTAGAAATAAATTATATTTTTGCAAAATAAAAACCATTGGTCTGGAGTTAGTTGGTGAGTGTGTGCTTCCTTTATTGTGTGTGTGTGTGTGTGTGTGTACAACTAATGCTTTGCACCACCCTCTGATAAGCCCAACTGCTCGACCACACTACCACAAAAGAGAGCATTTGTATTATCTACTTTAGCCTCTGTTAAGCCTCTAGGGACCCCCTGGACTCTGTGCACACTATATCATTTTGATATAGTATATTCACAGCCAACTTCCTACAGGCCCGTTTTCGCATCTCTTTAATGAGAGAGCGCGCCTGCCCTCACCGAGCTACAGGGCACCCCCATCGTAGCAGCTCTGCTCTGAGTACAACAGCTGGTCATCTCCGGCTTGGGAGGAGGTGGAAAGGAGAAAGCTGCAATAAAATTCAAGCAGCTATGGTCTAATCCACCCACAGTGTAACATGAGCAAGAGAAACATGATAAAGTAGTCCCTCGAGCCAAAGGGCAAATATACAGTACTTAGTCCCTGCTTCCTGGGAGGAACGGAAGAGTAAAAGGAGGGACAGAGAGGCAGGACTGACTACTAGCAATCAACGATTTTTAAAGGTCACTGAAACAAATAAATGAAATGGCTTTAAGCTCACAAGAGAAGTATACTAAGTATACAAGAGATCAAAAGCTCGACTTAAAAATGGAGATGGAATCTGGCTCTTTCCAATGAGGGATAGGAAGCGGCATAAAGATGTTTAACAAGGCATGGACCACATTGGAAGAGAGGCCTGTTGCCATGGTAGATGAGATTTCAATCACTGAAAGGATAATCATTAAGAGTATTGTTGTAAGAACTTTGAGCTTCCGCGGGCAACCAGTTAAATGTTTTCAGAGCAGAGATGATGTGGTTGAATTAAATTTTCATAGTGATTAGCCCAGTTAATAAGGCATAACAGTATTTTGTAATGCTAAGATTACCATTGACTATCATTTTAAGGCCTGACCTGGGCAGATATCAGCTTTTCTTAAGGTACTGAAATGCTAGTTGTCTCACTTAGCAGTTGCCTTTATATTAGGGCCAAGTTTTACAAAAATTCCCCATCTGCATAAAAATAATTCCTTTCTCTTCAGTTTCAAAGGTGTTCAAAATGTTCCTTATTGGTCTGTTATTTTTATGTTATCTTTAAATTGTCAGTGCTTAACATTGTAGCTGTCTGCAAATTGTCAATAGGTGGCAGTTTATTTTTGTCTCCTCAAAACATGAAAATAATAATTTTAAAGTGAATGGCACAACAACAAGGTTTGTTTAAGAAATAAATCGCCAGGGGGTCCTCACCAATAGTCATAAACACTGAATTTTCCCGCCCACGTGTGGGGACCCTGGAGCATATGCAAGCACACATGTATATGTATGAAATATCTGAGAAATATCATTTTAGTACAGAATTTCAATAACCATATAATATATACATGTGTAAACAGCAATACAGTCTATGTTGAGAAACAATCTAAAAATGCTTTATTTTTTTGGAGTTATTTTTTTTTTTAAATATAAACTAAAATCTTCAATTAAAGGTAAAAACTTTCTGTAGTCTAAGTAGAAGGCATAGAAAGTATAAGCAATCCATTTCAAAAGAGGAAAAACTATATTGAAAATAAAGGAGCATTATTAGCCAATAGGCTGCATGCAGGTTAACACAGCAGAACCAAAAAACTGGCCTTGTGCCTTTAAGACCCTGAGCACCTCCAGTATCCCACCATGCCTCAGGGGTGAGAGGGAGGTGACAATTGGTTCACAGTTAGGTCAGTTCTTTTTTCCAGCTTCTTCTGTGATGATCCTGGAGCATTGAGCTCTCATTTGTCTGGTTATTTGGCCAGAAAGATTACCTAGATTGTGCTTTTCTCTGATTATTCGACGATTCTACATTTTTCCTGAGTGAAGTTTTTTTCTCACAAAAATGCCTTCATTGTTTGTGAAATATCCTTCCTGTGGGAAGAAGGCCCAGTCAGACCCACACTCTGTGTGCATAGTCTATTTGCCTCAGAGTCACTCACGTGACACCTGCAGACATTGAAAGAATCTGTCCAAAAGGACTCGAGGACAGAGAGAGGAGTCAACTACATGGTCTGCATGAAAGGGAGAACGTTTTCAAGGAATCTACACAACGGCGTGCCAAATCGATGTCGGCAGGTAAGAAGGTTCCTGTCTGTTCACTGTCAACGTCATACCTTCCATCGTCGCATCACCGTGTCTCAAAGAGCACACCGCCGTCGGCAACTCAAGCGACGTCGAAAGAAAAGACGTCAAAGTTTTTACCTCCTCATTGAGGTAGTTCTCTGTCGATGGCTGCACACTGATCGATGTCGAGCAGGTACATCAGTACTCACATGCCGTCAAGGCTAGTCATCATCCGACGACCTTGGGGCATCCGGCGTCAAAGCAGACCTCAAGAACTAGGTCAATGTCCCCTCATGCGACGTTGAGGCACTTGTCTCTGTCTGCACACCGCTCGACGTCAAGGCATACGTCGAGGCACATTCCTGCTGCGGATCACTGCACATCGTCGAAGCATGCTGCTTCGACGTCAAGACCTGAGAAGACTGCAGAAACCCATGGATCCCTGTCGATAGCAACACAACATTGATCGACGTTGAGACACCCTTTGCGAGACAGATGTTACAGGAGAAGGTTTTCTCTGCATACCAGCCCCCATCGAAGGTCACCTATAAATCCTGAGACTGGCCTTGTGTCTTGTCCAGGTGACTGATTTACACCTGATCTGTTCGATATAAGTCAATAAGGACGCTCAATGAAGGACCACACGCCAATTATGAACACAATTTAGCTTTACTAGAATTTCAGGTAAATGTATGCATTTGGCACATCAAAGAAGTAGAATGAAAAATAGCAATAAAGAGCATCTATTTATATATGAGCAAAGAGTTCATCAACAGATATAAGCTTTGATTAACTGTATACGAAACGCGTATTTCAATTACTGCAGCAAGCTCACACTAAAATGTTCAGGAAGCAAAATATTTCTGATTAGAAACATAGTGCAAGCATAATAATAGAGCAGAGAAAGGCCTTTCATCCCTGGGTGGAACTTAACTTAATCCACAAAATGCTGGGAAGCCCTCTACTGCCCGCTTGGACCTCTCTCCCCCTCGAGCGTCACGGTCTCTGAACAGCAAATCCAGGGAGGCAGCGCTGTGTGCCTGGTGATGGCAGCTTTCACAACCCCATCTGCTAGCCTCAATCCCCTCACCCGCACTTCAGTGCTTAAATAACCTGAAGCTTGGATTCTATCCCTTTCTCACATCTTCTAGCTATGTTATCAGCACGTGTCCCTTGGCTGCTCTGCCGTTCCCTAGCCATTGTTTTCATTCCATCTTTTTCCTGTACTCCCGTTCTCAAGGTTAAGACGACCTCCGTCTCCCTCTCCTACACATCCTGTTTCTTACACGTGCAGCTGTGAATAATTTTATCTATGGAATGTTGGAAAACAAACAACATCGTGGGCTTTTCCACATTGTTCAGGTTTCAGCAGGCATTACGCTCATCTACACTGTTCAAGCTAATTTACCCTTTGCGTCACAATGTCTTCCGCACCTTTCCCTATACTGATCACTCTCCCCCTTAGATGAGCGTGATGCATGCGAAACAAAATCATTTATTTTGACGTTTTGCTAGCTAGGTTGCTACGAATACTTGTCAGCATTATTCTAAGCACCTCCATCTTAGTATAAAGCTGTTTTGTGCGTACATATAGTCTACATAGTATAGTCATTAACGTAACACAAACAATCAATAACAAAATTAACGGATGCAACATTATATTTAGCGTCTTTGTAGCTCCTGGTGCCCAGCCTAAGAAAATGTCATACCAATGGTGCTCAGTTACTTGCTGGATGCGTGAAGCAGTGTGCATAAGTTGTTTGGCGTCTATAGTCATCTGTATGGCGGTATCCTTGGTATATTTAACTGCCATATCAAATTTAGCAAATGTGGCTTGTGCGTAGTGCCTGATTGCCTCTAGTCTGGGTAGCTTAACAACAAGCATAATGTTAGACTCTAACTGTGCTCGCATTTGCGTCTGTAATGTGGATGTGGTGAACTTAGTCGGTCGGTATAGAATGCGAGTGCTTATGTCAATAATGCTGGTAATATTGCACATACACATTACCTGCTCTCCGGTGGTTTGTACAAATCCGTTAATGAGTAAGGGATGATTAGTAACGTACCATATATTCTCTGTCCCTATCTGATATAAGTCTGTGCCATTAATAGGATAGGGTAACCACTCACATTCTCCTGGTATTGGGTGAAGGCATGGATCTAGCACCCGTCCAGTGTGGGTACATACCCACCCCTTAGACCAATCTGCACATCTAGTGGGATCTACAGTGTGATTTGTTTTATCACTCCACTTTTTGTCAGTATGAGGTATCCACCATTCTTTACCTATCACTATTGGGAGCAATATAAAGGGGCACCATATTTTAGGAGGAAGATCACTTCATGCTATATCAAAATGAGCATAACACATTTCCCCTTCACAGTGAAACTGTAAGGGCTTTACCCATATTTCCTCAGGCAAATGAAATTGTTGTCTCCAATATTCACCCTGAAGCTGTCCACATTGCGCTTTAAAGTCTGCATAATGTTGATTAACAATGCCTTGCCATAGTATGCACTGGATGCCCTTGGACACTGTGTTTTGAAAGCTTTTTCCAAATTGTTCATAAGTGAAATTATGCCATTGCCAATCACGATACAACCCACGCAGGTTCCATACTTCTTGTGAGTATGGGGGCCCCCATTGGGAAACTACTTTTATAGCCTCTCCTGTACTATATCCTGTAGAGGATAGCTTATTCATAATGGCTTCAATATCAAAAGAATTCAGGTCCACTACCCCGATTCCGGTGGCCCCGGCCATCCAGGATCCTAGATCTCTTCTAATGTGTAATTTTGGCAAGGGCCATAACTGTGGTTTCCATGGTGCACATAATGGATCGTACTTTGAGACATTCCCCTTGGCAATACAGGGAGTGCAGAATTATTAGGCAAATGAGTATTTTGACCACATCATCCTTTTTATGAATGTTGTCTTACTCCAAGCTGTATAGGCTCGAAAGCCTACTACCAATTAAGCATATTAGGTGATGTGCATCTCTGTAATGAGAAGGGGTGTGGTCTAATGACATCAACACCCTAAATCAGGTGTGCATAATTATTAGGCAACTTCCTTTCCTTTGGCAAAATGGGTCAAAAGAAGGACTTGACAGGCTCAGAAAAGTCAAAAATAGTGAGATATCTTGCAGAGGGATGCAGCACTCTTAAAATTGCAAAGCTTCTGAAGCGTGATCATCGAACAATCAAGCGTTTCATTCAAAATAGTCAACAGGGTCGCAAGAAGCGTGTGGAAAAACCAAGGCGCAAAATAACTGCCCATGAACTGAGAAAAGTCAAGCGTGCAGCTGCCACGATGCCACTTGCCACCAGTTTGGCCATATTTCAGAGCTGCAACATCACTGGAGTGCCCAAAAGCACAAGGTGTGCAATACTCAGAGACATGGCCAAGGTAAGAAAGGCTGAAAGACGACCACCACTGAACAAGACACACAAGCTGAAACGTCAAGACTGGGCCAAGAAATATCTCAAGACTGATTTTTCTAAGGTTTTATGGACTGATGAAATGAGAGTGAGTCTTGATGGGCCAGATGGATTGGCCCGTGGCTGGATTGGTAAAGGGCAGAGAGCTCCAGTCCGACTCAGACGTCAGCAAGGTGGAGGTGGAGTACTGGTTTGGGCTGGTATCATCAAAGATGAGCTTGTGGGGCCTTTTCGGGTTGAGGATGGAGTCAAGCTCAACTCCCAGTCCTACTGCCAGTTCCTGGAAGACACCTTCTTCAAGCAGTGGTACAGGAAGAAGTCTGCATCCTTCAAGAAAAACATGATTTTCATGCAGGACAATGCTCCATCACACGCGTCCAAGTACTCCACAGCGTGGCTGGCAAGAAAGGGTATAAAAGAAGGAAATCTAATGACATGGCCTCCTTGTTCACCTGATCTGAACCCCATTGAGAACCTGTGGTCCATCATCAAATGTGAGATTTACAAGGAGGGAAAACAGTACACCTCTCTGAACAGTGTCTGGGAGGCTGTGGTTGCTGCTGCACGCAATGTTGATGGTGAACAGATCAAAACACTGACAGAATCCATGGATGGCAGGCTTTTGAGTGTCCTTGCAAAGAAAGGTGGCTATATTGGTCACTGATTTGTTTTTGTTTTGTTTTTGAATGTCAGAAATGTATATTTGTGAATGTTGAGATGTTATATTGGTTTCACTGGTAACAATAAATAATTGAAATGGGTATATATTTTTTTTTGTTAAGTTGCCTAATAATTATGCACAGTAATAGTCACCTGCACACACAGATATCCCCCTAACATAGCTAAAACTAAATACAAACTAAAAACTACTTCCAAAAATATTCAGCTTTGATATTAATGAGTTTTTTGGGTTCATTGAGTACATGGTTGTTTTCAATAATAAAATTAATCCTCAAAAATACAACTTGCCTAATAATTCTGCACTCCCTGTATTTATCTGTAACACAATATGGTTAATTATGCTTGCATGCAAGGCTTGCTTACATCCTATCCTATATCGAACTATGGAAACGTTGCTAACCATGCGTCTTTCGGCTGCATAAAACATGAAGGCTGGTGGTTTGGAATATCGAGCTCCTTTGGTTCCATTGTGTTTTTGTAACAGCCACCATATGTCCTGGTAAAATACTTTGTTTGTCAGAACAATCATAGGGTGTGCACGGATATGCCTGTGCTGGTGTAAAAGGTACAATGGTATCACAATATTTACATATCACGCTTAGTGTATAATTCAAAGCCTGTACTGTTGCTGATGTCCCCTGTAAGTCATTAAGTCCGTTGGCATGTCTGATTTGCTGTCAGTTACCTTCCAGGTCACAGCTTTGCAACATGAAGGTACCTGGAGGCAAGTGGATGGCTGCCAAAGTGAAACCTATCCCTGGTCATCAGTTACCTTAGCAGCTTGAGGTGCACAAGTGACATGAAGGTCCGTAAGGACATTCTCTGCTACATTAGGTCGAACCCAAACACCTCTTCTGGTTGTAATTATGACCGCAAACAGGAACCACGTCATCGACTCAGATGTCATCATTTACGACCGTGGAGTAAGTCTCACTGCAGGTACAAGTGGACTTCTGGTCTGCAGACTTACAGGGCATACCCAACATAAGGCCAGAGTAGGTGTCCACCATGGTCAATACGTAGCTTTTTCCTCCTTCTTTTGGTAGCGGCCCGATATAGTCCAATTGCCACACCGTAGCAGCTGCAGTTCCTTTTCTGATATGGCAGCTAGGCTTCTTTTGCAGGGGCATTTGTCTAATCTGGTTACATGTGGGGCACTCCTTTACAGCTTGTTACACTTGTTCTTTAGTAACTGGAATCTGGCGTTGCTGTGCCCATTCATAAGTGCCATTCTCTCCCAGATGTCCGGATGTTGCATGGGCCCAGTTTGCTAAAGCAGCTTCAGCTTCCTCATTGATGACCACTGTTCGTGTTTTGGCCATCTGATCTGCGGTATTGTTGAATAGAGATGCAAGTGAGGTGTCCTATGGGCATCCACATGTCCCACATAGATTTGACATTTTTGCCCTTTCTCCCACATCTCTTCCCATAGCTGCTCGCCTCCCCAAATGAGGGTACCTTTAATTTTCCATCCATCCTTGCGCCAAGTTGGGCCCAGCTTACTAATCCTTGGTAAGTGGCCCAGCTGTCGGTGTACAGAAATGTTTTCTCTCCGATAGGGGCCTGTTCGATCACCGCTGCTACCCCCTGCAGTTCTGAAAGCTAGCTTGATCCATTATTTCCTCCTCTCAGTAAGAGCGTTTCTGTGGCAGGCTGGAATGCGACTGTTTGCCATTGCCTTTTTCCTTGATGGTACCGGGCAGTGCCATCTGTGAACCAGGCATTTTGTTGTTCCTCTTCAGTAAGTTGTTCCAAAGGTGGAGCTGTTTTAAACTGTGAAGATTCCATTTCAGAGGGTTCTGGCGAAGGGGCCATTGCCTGCAAGTCCACTGCCCCTAGCATATCTTCTTGTAACTTCGACACTCCTCACACCAAAAGTAAATGTTCCCCATTGCGTATCAATAGTTTTGCCTAGTAACAAATCCATGCCAATAATGTTTTCTGGTACTTCAGCTATTAACACCTCTGCCGAGAACGGGCGTCCTTTACCAATTGACAATTTGAGTTTAACAGCTTTGGCCTCTGTCTCAGCGCCCCCGTAACCTTTAATGATCACACCCTTTCCTGGCAGGCTCTTAGGGTTTCCATTTATCAAAGTTACTTCCGCACCTGTATCGAGCAGTGCCATAACATGTTGTGTTCCTTTTTGCCAATAAATAATAAGAGGTACATATGGCCGCCTATTCCCTGGGCTTACCTCTTGCACTGCTCTGACTCCCAGGGTTTGGCCTGACCTTTATAATAAGGGGTCCGGGACTTCCCAGCCAACGCTGGACAATACGGGATATAGGGTTGAGACAGGCACCTTCCTACTTTTCCCTGAATCTGTTTTTTCTTCCATGGGTGGTGCTGAGGGCTGCTTTTCATCGAATGCCTCCTTTTCTTTCTGTCTACGCTGCAATGCTTTCCATTTATTAAGCAAATAAGGGGTAGGCTTCCCGTCTATCTCCTCTTTCTTCACCTCAGCATTCAATAATATCCACATCTGTCTGGTCACTTTTATTGTAGACTCTCCTCCCTTATACTTATTGTCCTGCCCCCCGGCTCTTGCAAATTTTTACCTGTCAAGCCCTTCCAATTGTGCCATTAATAATACCTCACCCCCCACTGGTCTTCCCTGAGCGGGTGCTAGAAGAGCCAACAAGGCACCTTTCATATGCGGAAGGGCATTCCTGATCAACCATGCCCTGATCCCTGCTGTCACTGGTTCAACGTCCGGTCCTAAAAATTGTTGGGAATACACTGCGTTCTGTATCCCCATTTCTCGCAGTTGTTCATTTGCCTCTGAAATTGTATGCCAAGGGCCCCAACTCTCTTCCACATCTATAGCAGTTGGGTACAATTGCTTCACTCTTTACATCAACCAACCCATTAGAAAGAAAGCTTGTTGCCCCTGTGCACCTCGTAACCATTGCCCTAACATGGCATGTGTAGTTACTGATCCCATTTTCAAAAAGTTCAGTTGGTGATAAATATGTACCATCTGCTCCAGTGTCCCACAATCTCACCAACCATTTAAACAAAGGCTCTGCAGGCATCTGCCTAAACATACGGGTTATCTCCAACAACTCACTCTGTGTATAATCCCTTACCAAGCAAGAATTCTGTATTTGCCTACCATTCACTCCCTTTAATTTGTTTTGCACAAGTGAGCGAACCTCCATTACCCTTCCTCTTCCACCTTCAACTTCACCTACACTTCCTTCTCCACTTTCAACTCCACCTAGTTCTGCTACCCATACTTCCACCTCGTCCTCCCAATTCCAGTCATCATCATTATCCGAGACTGTTCCATCCCAAGTATAAGGATCCTAGTTTTCTTTGCGTACCAATGTCCTCACTTGCACAGCTGAGGGTATTTTAGGCTTCTGCCTACTCTTCTGTTTTGCTACTTGTACTGCTAATGCGGTGCACCTTTCCTCCATTTGATCACCCCGAGTCACTGCACTTTCTATAGTCTCTTTCATAAGTAACTGCCTTTCCTGCAAAGCTGCAACCTCATCCCGCAGCTTTCTTATTTCTGCATCTTGTGTTAATGTTTTCCTGTATACTGTACGGAGCGCAGACAGGAAACGCCATCCCACTTGCCCTGCTGCTTTCAGCTCCAGCTTCGCCCCTCTTAGCTTCACACTCTACCTCATCTTCCACTGAGAGGAGTCACTTTCTCATCTAGTGCTTCCCATAAAACAAGCGCTGCCCACCAGTTCAGGAGTCCTTCCACACCAGAGAACAGGTCAGTTGCTAACCACCCGGGATTGGATCTGGCTTCTGCCCCATGCTGCCTTCCTCTCTCTGCCCCACTTTTCTTACATCCCCAAAGAGGCATTATTGACTTATACCCCACTTCTGGTACCAAAATGTCTTATCCAGGTGACTGATTGACACCTGATCTGTTCAATATAAGTCATTAAGGACGCTCAATGAAGGACCACACGCCAATTATGAACACAATTTAGCTTTACTAGAATTTCAGGTAAATGTATGCATTTGGCACATCAACGAAGTAGAATGAAAAATAACAATAAAGAGCATCTATTTATATATGAGCACACGGCAAAGAGCATCTATTTATTTATGAGCAAAGAGTTCATCGACCGATATAATCTTTGATTAACTTTATACGAAACGCATATTTCAATTACTGCAGCAAGCTCACACTGAAATGTTTAGGAAGCAAAATATAAATGAGCTAAATACTTCAGATCATAAACATAGTGCAAGCATAATAATCAATCATAATAATAGAGCAGAGAAACAAAGGCCTTTCATCCCTGGGTGGAACTTAACTTAATCCACAAAATGCTGGGAGGCCCTCTACCGCCCGCTTGGACCTCTCTCCCCCTTGAGCGTCACTGTCGCTGAACAGCAAAACCAGGGAGGCAGCGTTGTGGGCCTGGTGATTGCAGCTTTCACAACCCCATCTGCGAGCTTCAATTCCCTCACCCGCACTTCAGTGCTTAAATAACCTGAAGCTTGGATTCTATCCCTTTCTCGCATCTTCTAGCTATGTTATCAGCACGTGTCCCTTGGCTGCTCTGCCGTTCCCTAGCCGTTTTCATTCTGTCTTTTTCCTGTAATCCCGTTCTCAAGGTTAAGACGACCTCTGTCTCCCTCTCCTACACATCCTGTTTCTTACACATGCAGCTGCGAATAATTTTATCTATGGAATATTGGAAAACAAACTTGAACACAACATCGTGGGCTTTTCCTCGTTGTCCAGGTTTCGGCAGGCATCACGCTCATCTACACTGTTCAAGCTAATTAACCCTTTGCGTCACAATGTCTTCCGCACCTTTCCCTATACTGATCACCTTGTCCACCAAGATCCAGTAGTTACGGTTCAGAGTGAACCTTCAGAGGCATCTAGAGCTTCATCAGCACATGTATCACCTATAAACCTGTCTCCAAGGTGGTTAGAAAGCCTGAATAAAACACTGGCTTCTCCAGATTCTCAATATATAAAACTCTACTCACCATCGGCTTCTTTGTCTCGAACGCCCTCGCCAACAGCTCGGTCTGAACGCGCAAGACCTGCTGCTGACCAGCCCGCTCCTAGACGTCAACACAGTCAGTCAAGGGTATCCACAAGAAGTAGGTCACGATCCAGGAAAAGGTCTAGATCTAGATCACGGGAAAGACGGTGAATATCTCCCTCATGGTCTACGGCATCTGAGTCCTCCATAAGAGACTACTCACCTACCTTGACTAACTCTCATCCAGCAGGAGTATCGCCAATTGATGATATTACTACCTTCAACAAGGTTTTGGTCAGAGGGGCCCAAAAACTGAACATAGAAATTACAGAGCCGACTACGTCATTGTCCGCAATCTTTGAGACCCTACACCAGCGTGCCTCCTCCAGGCCATCTCTACCTCTGGTTCCCGGTCTTTTACAACAGGCTATTGACACATTTCTTACTCCCGCTAGCCTTGATTCAGCTCCGGCTCGGATACTAAAGAAATATAAAGCCCCAGACCAGGATCCTTTGTTCCTTAGTCAATCCTCCTCCGGACTCTGATTTTGGCTGCTGACTAAGACTCATTCTGTGGCATCGTCATCTATGGTCCCTCTAGACAAGGCGAGTAAACATTTGGACATTTGGGCAGGAAATTGTGTGGCACTTCAGCAGCATGAAGGTCTCCAATGCTTCTGCGCTACTGGGAAGATGTGACCATTCCTTGTGGGACTCTCTGAATCGGTTCGTTGACAAATTGCGTAGGGAAGATGGGCAAGATTTTCAGGAGCTCCTGCAAGAGGGGAGTTTAGTATCCAACCAGATGATTAGTGCTGCTGCAGACGGAGCAGATTTGGCGGCTCATGGCTACGCACATGGCATTTTTGCACGGAGGCCCTCATGGCTGCGCCTCACAGGTGTTGAGGCAGGAGGCACAGCACTGCATCTTGATCCTTCCGTTTAATGGAACCTCATTATTTGGATCTCACACTGACGATGAGATGGTGAGGATGAAATCGGAGGTAGGCACTATGAAGGCGGTGGGCCTGGATATGCGAAGAGAATATAGAAGGTGGTACAGGCCTTATGACGAGCGCCCTTTTCAGCAGAGGGTTCAAGCCCCTCACTGGTTCCAGAGGCCTCAACAAAAGCATGGGGTGGCCTTTCTCTCAACCACGCAAAACTGCGAGAGACCACGCTCCAAGTAGACAACATCAGTCTACTCCCAAGGCAGCGGGAAATCAATGAAGATTCGCTTCCCCTAACCCTGTCCACCATTCCAGTGGGGGGGAAGTATTAACAATTACGCTCACGAGTGGCACACCGTTACAACAGACAAATGGGTGCTAAACATTGTAGAGGATGGTTACTCTCTTCGGTTCAAATCTCCTCCACCTTCTCTGCCGCCAACGAGGTCACCGCCTGCTCATTACTCAGTACTGCGAAAAGGTGTGCATCCTGTTGCAGAAAAGAGCGATAGAAAAGGTTCCACTTGCTCAACGAGGAAAAGGAGTGCATTCCCTATATTTTCTGGTGAAGAGAAAGGCCAAGAAGGGGTCTTCAGACCCATTCTAGATCTGAGACATCTGAACAAATACATCCAAAAAGAAAAATTCAGAATGCTGTCCCTTCATCAGATTTTCCCTCAGCTACATCGAGGAGACTGGATGTGCTCCATAGATCTACAGTATGCGTACTTTCGCATCCCAATCGTACCCAAACATCGGAAATTCCTTTGGTTCGTAGTGGCATCACAACACTACCAGTTCAAAGTGCTGCCCTTTGGCCCAAAATCAGCCCCTCGGACATTCTCCAAATGTGTGGCAATGATAGTGGCGCACTTGAGAAAACAGAATATCTTTATTTAGCCATACCTAGACGACTGGCTGCTCAAAGCTACCACCGCAGAGCAGGCTGTAAACATTCTCAACCTGGTTCTGAACACTTTCAGTTCTCTGGGTTTGCAGGTCAATTTCCAGAAGTCCACTCTCATTCCAACTCAAGACCCTCCATTATCTGAGGGCAATACTAGACACCAAACTAGAAAGAGTGTATCCTTCGGAGGAACAACTATCATCCATAACAAAGAAGTGTCACACTCTTCTCCGCACTCTCAAACCTACGGTCCGTCAGGTAGCATCTCTGTTGGGCTCCATGGCCTCTTGCATTTTCATTGTCCCAAACGCCAGGCTACATATGTGGCTTCTTCAAGAAGTTCTAGAGGATCAGTGAAATCAACACACAGCCCAGTGGGAGGACAGAATAGCTCTTTCAGCTCTAGCATCATTACAATGGTGGATGCGTAGACATCACCTGTTGGTGGGAGCTCCTTTTCACCATTCCACTCCTTCAGACACCCTGGTAACGGATGCATCACTACAGGGCTTTTGAGCTCACCTGGGCCCCCTCCAAGCTCAGGGCCTATGGTCCAGCAAGGAACAGAGTTACCACATCAACCTACTGGAACTGAGAGCGGTTCACCTTGCTCTCAAATCGTTTGCCCCATTGATCAAAGGAAAATCCCTTCTGGTCCAGACGGACAATACAACTTCGATGTATTATCTAAACAAGCAAGGGGGCACGAGATCTCGTTCCCTGTTTTGGGAATCTCAAACCATCTGGCACTGGCTAATAGCGAGGGGAATGTCCCTCACGGCGGTCCATCTCCCGGGACAGCAAAACTCAGAAGCAGATTTCCTAAGCCGAAGTCTAATAGACTCCCACGACTGGGTCCTTCACGACAAGGTCGTAGCAGACATCTTCCAACGGTGGGGTCAACCTCAATTAGACCTATTTGCAGACGACGTCAACAAAAAATGCCCAGACTTCGCATCCAGGTTCTACCGTCTGGGGATGCAAGGGAATGCCCTGTTGAGAGACTGGTCAGGGACATTTCTCTACGCTTTTCCACCGATTCCCCTGATACCTGCTGTAATCAGCAAGTTTTACAGATCCAAGGCCAGGATGAAACTCCTACCCCCACAATGGCCTCGACAATACTGGTACACAGATCTCCTCCAGTTGTCAGAGCAACCGCACAAGAGGTTGCCGTGCAGACATGATCTCCTCTACAGATTAGGGGGTAAATTCTACATCTCAGCCTTCCCTCGTTGGGCTTGACAGCATGGCTCCTGTATTCCTGCAATATGGACATCTAGGACTCTCACAGGAATGTATGAGTATTTTAAAGGAGTCTTAAAGACAATCTACATGATGCTCCTATCCGCTCAAGTGGAAAGGTTCTACATGTGGTGCCGGCAGCACGATCACAATCCTATTTTGACCCAGGAGGAGGTTATCTTGCCTTACCTATTACATCTTGCGAGGTCAGGACTGCACTTCTCCTCTATTAAGGTACATTTATCTGCCATTACAGCTTATCGTAAATCACCCTCTCAGAAATCCTTCTTTGCTATGCCAGTAGTTAAGGATTTCTTAGAGGGCTTGAAGAAAGTCTTTCCACCGATTCGGAAACCCTCACCTCCATGGGAATTGAATGTGGTCTTGTCTAGACTCATGGCCTCCCCTTTCGAGCCCATCCACAAAGCTGCTTCACAACACCTTACGTGGAAGACCAGCTTTTCTGGTAGCCTTTACCTCTGCTAGAAGGGTCAGCAAAATTAAGGCTCTATGTTCGAGGGAACCCTTCACGGTTTTCCACCATAACAGAGTGGTTCTGAGAAAGCACCCATCGTTCTTGCCTAAGGTGGTGTCGGATTTCCACATTAATCAGACAATATCTCTTCCATCGTTTTTCCCTAAACCTGTTACTCCGGCAGAGAAAGCCTTTTACTTCCTGGGCCTTAAGAGGGTGCTCAAAATTTACCTTGATAAGACTAGGTCAATCAGACAATCTGATTGTCTGTTAACTATGGACATACGAGGACAGGGGAAGCTGCTTCAAAACAAACTATTTCTCGATGGATAGTTTCATGTATTTTGACTACTTATCAGTTGGCTAACAAACAATTATCAGCTAGGCCTAAGGCTCACTCAACGAGAGGGGAAGCGGCTACTGCAGCCCTTCTTAAGAATGTACCCATCTCTGAGATTTGCAAAGCTGCCACATGGAGATCTGTACATACTTTTACCAGGCACTACTGTATAGATTCAGATGCCAAAACAAACACTCAAGTGGGTCAAGCTTCTCTAAGAAATTTATTTGCATAGCATATAGGTTTTTCCTGCACTTCTATCATTCCGTCCGCAGAGCTTTGGGATGGGCTTGCTAATCTAGTCAGTGTTTGACTATTGATGAGGATCCCCTGGAAGAGAAGGATAAGTAACTTACCTGTAAATCCTAGTTCTCTTCCTGAGATATCCTCATCAAGGTCATAAACAACCCACTCTCCTCCCTGGACACGATTTTTAGAAGTGCAGCGATACTCATGTGTCTATACTATTTCTCCTTATCACCGAAAAAAAGTACTGACCTAACTGTGAACCAACTGTCACCTCCCTCTCACCCCTGAGGCATGGTGGGATACTGGAAGTGATCAGGGTCTTAAAGGCATGGTGCCAATTTTTTGGTTCTGCTGTGTTAACCTGCATGCAGCCTATTGGCTAATAATGCTCCTTTATTTTCAATGTAGTTTTTCTCTTTTGAAATGGATCGCTTATCCTTTCTATGCCTTCTACTTTGACTACAGAAAGGTTTTACCTTTGAGGATTTTAGTTTTGTTGAAAACAAAAAAATTATAATAATAAATTAAAAAACAAAAGCATTTTTAGCCTGTTTCTCAACATAGACTGTATTGCTGTTTACACATGTATCTGTTATATTTGTATTGAAATTCTCTACTAAAATGTTATTTTTCATAGATTTTTCATACATATACATGTGTGTTTGTATATGCTGTGGGATCCCCGCACGTGGGGGGGAATATTCAGTGTTTATGACTTTGATGAGGATACCCCTGGAAGAGAACTAGGATTTACAGGTAAGTAACACCTCCATTTTATGCAAGCCCTTGGTGTCCTCTTCTAAGTGGATGCATGCTTTCTTTTTTGTGGCACTTATTTGCAATTAAAAAAATGATCATCGCTGCAGGTTGCTTCTTTGCCAGTGTTTTGTTTAATTTTTTTAGCCAGTCATGGTGTAGTCTCCTGCAAGTCTTTCAGGAGAGAAGAAGGAAATGTATTTTCTAGCCATTGAGTTTCAGCTTTACTTTGCTCATCCAGTTTTGGATATCAGCTAAGCAGTAGGCCATGGTCAGATTTTGCAGATAATCCATGTTCAGGTAGCTTTTGGTGTTTGCATATTGATGGAAGGAGACGCCATGTTTTTGTACAAGCTCACCTAAGAGTTTTTAAGTTTGCAGTTCATCTGTCAGCGGTGGTGTCGGTCAGTGGTCTAGTCTCAGAATAACCTTTTCATATCCATGGTGAGACATTGGCAAGATGTGGCCGATCTAGGCCCCCCACCCCTATTTTTAGGTCAAAGCCTACCAGACAACACTGCTGTATGGTTGGGAAAGACTTCTTGGTGACATTCTGAAAGCTTCCCTGAGAATGCATTCCGACCATTTCTTACCATTGGCTTGTGTTTTGTAACTCAGTTGCTTTCTTTTTTTTGCTTGTTTTATATTTTTTAGGCTGTCCATCTCGTCTTTGTCCCTCCTGTGGTGCATAGTCTATTTACCCCTTTACCCCCTCTTTTTCTCCCCAAGAATGCTCACTTTCTGGAAACACATTTTTTTGTAAGACACACCACAAGATTACATGTGGTTTCAGTTGTCTCCCTTTGGATGCTACTTAAGGAAGCAGTAAATGTGCTGTATTACTTTGAAAAGGTTTCCTATCTCCTTTATTTCTGCTTGACTGATTCTACTTATGTCTGCCAGTACCAGTTAATCAATCTTGCATGGCTGAGGGAAATAATGTTCTGTCCGCAAACTTGTTTGTTTTGGTCACTGCTCTTTTTTAGTAACATAACTTAAACAATCCTCATCCTCCATTTCACACCCATGCCATAGGCACTCGAAGTAAGGGTTTGGGATATGCTGAAACAGTCCCAAAATAACCATGCTGGGTTTGAAGTGAATGAGCAATAAACGGACCTTTACATTTTGTTATTATCTTGTCACATTTGCTGTGCATTCAAAGACCGACGTCCATTGTTAGGTTCTGGCTTCCAGGAAGCTTGGTGTTTGTATTTCTTTCTCTGACTGCAAAGTTAGAGGATTTATGTGACAATCTTGTTTGATGTGAAAAAGCTGTAATTTTTTTTTTTTTTTCCTAACACAATAAAGTGTAAATGCCTGTAAATTAACTGAACAGATACTCAAGAATATATCAGAATTAGTAAAGCACAAATATAGCACATTTTTGGTAATTCTGCAGTGTGATGGAAATAAATATTTTATTAGGATCAAAACAAATCAATACACTAGGCTATGCAGGTTTCTACACTGTGCGCTGTGTACCTTTATCATTAAAACAATACGTCTGTCCAAATGTAATGGTCATTTGAATTAAAAACGTGTTCACTAACGGCAGTGCGCTATCACACCATCCATACTCCACTGTATGTCACTGCACAACAAAACTACACTCAATGACCCTCAACTCCACTGTACTCCACTCAATGCCCATACACGTCACCCTGCTTCACTGTATGCCACTATGTGCTTCCACTCTACTGGACTCATCTGAAAGAGACTTCTAGTTGCAGATTCCTTACCTTAGAATTTCACCCAGCCATTAGACTGGATCCAGAGATATTTCTTTGAGTATTACCCCTGTGCGCCGTCAGGTGGTGTCGGTCGACTCCGCAGGCGTTGTTGGCATCATGGTTGCGGTGATGATGTTGCGGTTGTATATAGGTGCCACCCCTGTGCACTGTCAGTTCTTTATTTTCTCTGCAAGCCTACACGCAGATCTGGAGAAGAACTACCCATAGTCATTTTCTGACTAACTGCAACTCTTTGTCAATATGTTTTTCGAAAAGTTTTGATGAGTCGAGAGATGTCCTCTAATACCATATTCAAACCCTGCGACTCCTGCCACCGAATGATGTCAGTGATGGATCTGCACCTCGCCTGCCTTTGATGTTTTGCGCACGACCTGAAGTTGTGCTCTGAGTGCCGGGCCATGAGCCCAAAAGCTTCAAAGGAGCAGTCCCTGAAGCTCATGGCAGCCGGGCACTGGACTCTGTGTCGCTCCCGGTCTCATTCGAGAGGATGGATCATGGGACCGGTCGTGGATTCCAAGTCATCTGGACGGTCAGGTCAGAGAATTGGTCGTCGAAGAAAGCCAAACATTTTTTGACTTTGCCCCATAGCTCGGACGACGTGATGTGGGAAGAGCGTTGACGCTCTAGGCCTCTGTTTTCAGAGCCTCTGTATAGGTCTGCTCCGCGCCGCCCCGACTTTCCAGGAGCCGGAGCCGCCCCTGCCCAACTCAAAGAATTTTATGAGGACATGTGCCTTATCTTTTGAGTCTGTAAGAGCCCCCAGGACGGATCTTGACCCCTATTCCTATGGGTATGGATTTTGGGGATAGTGTAGAGGGGTCACTGGACCCTTTAGAATACCAGCTTGACCCTGAAATGGTCTGGGTTCAGGATTTGGGTAACGCCAGCGTGTTAGACACCTAACCTGATGCTGACATGCTTTCTCCCCCCTATCGTGGCTACAAAGGATGGAACGTCATACTCTATGGTTGTGACTGCTGAGGTTTTGGACCTCGAGCTTCCTTCTGTGGAGGTCAGGACTAACCTCCTGACCGCGGTGCTTCAGCCTAAGTCCTCCAATTCGGAACCTCTCCTTCCCTTCAATAAAACCCTTATGGATGTGCTTCTGATTACCTGGTCCAAGCCCAGCACAGGGGCTACTGTGAATAGGACAGTTGCCTGCCGCCAACGGCCTATGCCGACTGACACAAAATTCCTGACCCAACACCCTACGCCTGAGAACCTTGTCATCCAGGCTTCGTCATCCTCTGGCGCATTCCCTACGCTCTCCAGGGCAGAGAATTAAAACAGCTGGATAACTTGGGGAAGAATTTTTTTTCTTCTGCCAGTCTGCGGTCCTTGAACATTGCATGCATTTTGGGCCAATACTCTCTGGAATACGATCGCGCAGGTGCTGCCTCGAGTCCCGGAGGAGGCCCAGACAAATTGTCTGAAGGGGCTACCCCCTTCCCATCGAGACTTCTCCGGCCATGCCACCATCATATGATCATCTACTGGAGGATCATTTGGCACTTCTCTGCGAGGTGGTCAAGGCCCACTTGACCAAGGGAGCCATTGAGAGGGACCCTGCACCCTATGTAGGTTGTGGTAGTTATTCCCGCTACTTTCTGTTGCCCAAAAGTGGACAAGAGCCTTTGCCCTTTCTTGGATCTCTCGTCCCTCTGTCTCTTCCTCAAGAAGGAGAAGTTCAAAATGCTAACCCTAGCTCAGGTCCTTTCTGCCCTGGCCCCTGGATGGTAGCGTTGGACTTCCCGGACGCCTATTTTCACATTCCTGTCCTGCCGGCCCACAGACGTTACTTGTGATTCATGGTAGGTCATAAGCACTTTCAGTTTACTGTGCTACCGTTTGGCCTTACCAGCACCCCTCAGATGTTCACGAAAGTGATAGTAGTGGTTGCAGCTCATCTGTGCAGGTTAGGGGTTTCAGTCTTCCCCTAACTCGATGACTGGCTGTTGAAGGCGGACACACCCCAGAACGTTGTCTCCCACTACCAGACTAAGGTGAACCTCCTGCATTTGCTGGGTTTCACTATAGACATGCCGAAGTCACACCTGAGTCCCTCTCGGATGCTTCCTTTCATTGGAGCTGTTCTGGACACAGTGCTGTTTCAGACTTATCTTCCCGAAAAGCAAGTCCAGGATATTCGGGCTATTATCCCGATGTTTGAGGATGCTGGGCCTGCAGTGAGGCCTGAAGTTCCAGTGGGTGCAGCTTCAGGGGAATCTCTCCGACATAGTACAGATCTCAAAGGGAACAGCGAAAGACCTACAGTGGTGGTTGTCGAATCAAATTGGGTCAACGGCAGATCACTCTCCCTTCCCCAACCAGATCTAGCAGTTGTGACAGATGCGTCACTCCTGGGATGGGGCGGCCACATGGGAGAGGCGGAGATCAGAGGCCTCTGGTGGAGTCCAGGCTCCACATCAACCTTTTGGAGCTCCGTGCGATCTGACTTGTATTGAAAGCAATCCTTCCCTCTCTCAAAGGGAAAGTGGAGCAGGTGTTCACCAACATCACAACTGACATATGGTACTGCAACAAGAAGGGCAGAGTGGGGTCGTGGACCCTTTGTCAAGAGGCTCTTCGCCTCTGGACATGGCTGGAGTGCCAGGGCATTTCACTTGTAGTTCAACATCTGGCGGGCTCTCTGAACATCAGAGCAGACAAACTCAGCTGTCGATGCATAGTCAACCACGAATGGCATCTCCATCCATCGGTGATGCAAGGTCTCTTTCAGCAGTGGGGAGAGCCTTGGTTAGATCTGTTCACCTCTACAGAACACATAATGTCAGCTGTTTTGAGCGTTGGAATTTCCAAGGCGGCACTCACTTGGCGATGCTTTTCGTCACGCGTAGAACTCAGGCCTCCTGTACCCCTTCCCGCGAACACCACTTCTACCCAGAGTTCTGAAGATCAGGCACGACTGGGCCCTAGTAATACTGGTGGCCCGCACTGGGCACAAAGTCTGGTATTCTGAGCTATTGAGCATGGCCATCGATCCTCCGATCAGACACCCCATTCGGGTGGATCTTCTGCCACAGCAGCAGGGGACGGTCATTCACCCAAACCTGTCCAGTCTCCGCCTCCTTCCGTGGAGATTGAGCGGCAGCAGTTGACATCATTCGACCTTCCGCCCAAAGTTTTATGATGTTATCTTAGCAGTCATGAGTCATTCCACCAAAATGGTATACACCTGTAGTTGGAAGAAATTTGTGGCATGGTGTATCAAATAGTCTGTTAATCCCCTCTCTGCACCTCTCTCAGAGGTGCTCCTCTGTATTCTCTCTCTTGCCCAGCAGGCTCTGCATTTTTAAGGCTACCAGACCAGCCTTCTTTGTTCAAATCTCCCATTGTTGGACGATTTCTCAAAGGACTCACACATGTTTCCTCCTATCCTGTTCATACTCACTCAGTGGGATTTGGACTTGGTCCTCACATACCTTATGTGTGCTCCTTTCGAGCTGCTCCACAACTGTCCTCTACGGCTCTTGACCCTTAAACTGCCTTCTTGATTGCCATCACCTCTGCTCACAGTGAGCCATCTCCAGGCTCTCTCTTCAAAGCCACCATTCCTAGCAGAACATCCTGACAAGGTAGTGCTTCGTACCAGGGCTTCTTTCCTTCCCAAAGTGGTGACACCTTTCCACGTAGGCCAATCAATCACCTTGCCTACTTTTTACGCACCCCCACATCCCTTGCATGAGAAGAGACTCCACCACCTGGATCAAACAGAGCGTTGGCGTTCTACTCAAATCGTACCAAAGATTTCCGGGTGGACGATCAACTCTTTGTGGGTTACGTGGGTGTGAAGAAAGGAAGGGCGGTGCATCTCTCGATGGGTAATACTCTGCACCAAAATGTGCTACGTTTTGGTGAAAAAGCAACCCCCTGAGGGTTTGCGTACTCATTCTACCAGAGCAACTGATGCTACCACAGTTAGAGTCCTGGATATCTTCCAGGCGTGCAACGTGGGCCTCTTTGCATACGTTCACCAAGCATTACTTCCTGGACAGTCAGGTCCGCAGAGACGGCTGCTTTGGCCGTTCAGTCCTGTAGGAATATTTGGTGTGATCTTAGTTTGCAGCCCACCACTGGGGATTGTATTGCTCGGGTACCTGTTCTAAGGTAAGGAATCTGCAACTTGAAGTCTCTGTCAGATGTCCAAGTTATTCACCTTCGGTAACAATATATCTGGTAGAGACAGATTCTATTTGCAGATTCCTTACCGACCCGCCCATCCTCCCCGCACTGTGAACTGATTTCTAGGGACAGGAACACCATTTAAGGCCCCCTACTTTTGGCACACCATTCTAAGTGTTCTTCATGGCTCTGCGCTACTGGCGTGGAAAGTCGTAAAAAGAAAGTTACATTAGCGTGCCGTGGTGGTGCCTACATACGACCACAACATCATCACGGTGACCATGATGACTGTGGAGTCGACAGATGCCACCTGACGGCACGCAGGGGTACTGCTTGAAGAAAAATCTCCAGATCCAGTCTGACGCCTGGGGGAAATTCTAAGGTAAGGAATCTGCAACTAGAATATGTCTTTACCAGATATATTGTTACCGAAGGTAAGTAACTTGTACTTCTGCAGTCTACTCCATGCCATTCTGCAGAACTCCACTGTACGCCATGCCACGCCACCTTACTCCACTGCACCCAACTCCACTGTCACTCCAACCTGCTCCACTCTATATCTGTTCATGCTTACACTACACTCCACCTTGACACTCTACTCAGTGCCCCGCTTCTGATGCCACTCTACTCTGACACTGCGCCACTGAACACTAAAACACTCCGCCCTACTCTGCCATCTACGCCTCTCCGTGACATTCTGCACCCCTCTTCAACACTACACTGTATTCCACTCTACAACACACTTCCAGTCGCACACTGTACTCTACAACGCAAGACGGACTGTGCTACATCTCAGAAGTACACTGCATCACCACTCATAAAATTAATGATCTCACAGATGGAGCCTAAGCAGCACTCGTTTGTTGAGTTTTTGCCCAGCAGCACGCTTTTTAGGTCGAGTGTTAGCGTTCGGCCTGCTGTATACTGAAGTATACAATAGAGTGAGTTCCAGCGTTTTGATTTGTTAGTTGCAGTGTCCTTCAAAATCCTTCCTTGCTAGGCGTCAGCTCTGCCTCTTTGTCCTGCCTTTTTTTCCACTTTGCGAGCCGCACAAAGTACTGTGTAATTACACTGTCCTGATTATCTCTTCTGTAAGGGACTTTTTTTTGGCATTTGCCTGTTTCACCTCAACAGTGTGGGTGCTTGTTCATTCTCTCCTGCCTACCAGCTCCCTCTGCAAACATGATAAAAACAGAGGGGGGCTTTTCCAGGGCCAGCTCGCGCTTGCTCTCTTACTCTTGTTATTTTCAGTCTGGCAATAAAAGTCCAGTCAGTAATGTAAAACGCTAAGAGCTCTAACTCCAGCAAACAGGACACCGTTGCATTCCAAATGCTAATTTTGTGCCCTGACAGCCAAACTGATTTTCCAACAGGAACTGTAAACACTGCTCCTCCTTCCTGCCCCCCTCCCCCCCACACACACACACACCACATTCCCACTACCATCCTTGTCCCTGCGTTTTAACCATTTTCTTACTAAGTGCTCATATTTCTGAGCTGGTCTCGCATTTGCTTGAATTTGAGCTATTAGCTCTGTAAACTTCTAACCGGACTTTTCTTGCCACACAAATGGAAAAAAAACAACGCAGCACGATCGCACTAGGTAAACCGATCGCGCTGCTTTTTTTTTTCTTTTCATTTGTGTCACAGCCACCCAAGACATTTTTGAGCCAGCAGTGCCGAGATCACAGGCTCTGGGCATTGCAATGGGCTTAGCGTATACTCCAGCACGGGAAACCACATTTCCGGTCATGCTACCTCACTCCACAATGCGTTGAAAGATTTGCCCTTGTCTTCAGTGTGTTCAGCAGATTAAAACAAGCATTTTCCATGCAACTGGCCTCGCATTTGCTCGAGCTATTAGCTTTGTAAACTCCTAACTGGACTTTTCTTGCCATGCAAATGAAAAGGAAAAAATAAACGCAGCGTGATCGCGTGTGGCAAGAAAAGTCCGGTTAGGAGTTTACAAAGCTAATAGCTCTAACTCGAGCAAATACGAGACCAGTTGCATTGAAAATGCTTGTTTAATGTTTAAATCAGGACTCCGAATGCAATCCACACATACTGGCTTTACCCGCATGTTATCTCGAGGATTCAACACTTGTGGTTCCTGAAGTGGCGTTTGACTGGCACTCAACAGTCAAAAAGTGCAGTAAATAACGCACAGGTGTTTTTGATTGCCACTGTTCTACAGTTTTTGAGGGCCAATATGGAAGTAACATTTTGTGAGCCTCCATCGCCAAACTTTCAGTGCAATACAGAATTTCATCCTGATCTGCCTGAGAGGGCTCCTCTCCAGACTGGCCTCTTGCCAACTGAAATAGTGTTACGAAAATTTCCACTTTGAGCAGGAAGGTTTCAGATTGCAACACTGGTTGGGACGAACCATATTCATTGTGCACTGCCTATAAGTGACCTTTGTCCTGTGTGTTTGCCTCCGCGGTGCCTCCAAAAGGCCTCAGCAACAGACCACGCGGGACATTGACCCCAATGGGAATGTGATTTTTGGCCCGTTCATTTGTCCACAGGGTAGTTTTGAAGGGAACCATTCTTATAAGCAGCCTTTTAAACAGGAGACTGCCCATGATCAAAGATCATATTTTGCCTAATAGCAGCTCACGCGTGTAGTGGATTTGCTTAACGCCTTCAAAGCCCTCTCTCCTGATCTGTGTCTCAGACTGCAAGGTAAGTTATACCTGGCTAGAGCTAGGGATTTTGTTTTAAAAGTCCGTGTTCTACTAGCACCCTGTGTGATCTTGCGCAGAGAATTCCATTGCTTTGCCCCAGAGTTGCCTGGCTGTTCCCCATCTCCAAGGTTGGTGCTGAGGGCCTCGGGTAAGATACTGCGGTATTTATAAACTTTAGTGCATTACATGCGAGACAGCAGTCTGAAACCATCTCTATCCATATTTCACTTGAAATGGGTACAATGATATATTATTGTGCGAGTTCACATTTTAAGCAGATTGTTCGAGTAGTTACTCTCAGTATATAGAAACATAAATAATAGTGAACAACGGAGGTTTTCACAGAGGGGTTCTGAATGACATCAAAGAGACAGCAGCAGCGAAACTAGAGTTGCCTGCCGCGGAGAACCCTGAGGTAAAAATAGCCCTGTTTACTGCTTTCCATCTAAAATGTAGTATATACTACCCACAAACTCCTCTGCCCCTGCTTATAGCTGCTGCCCAGGGGTAGAGTATTATTGGAAGGTGGGGGAGCCATACATCAATAAGAAATTTGTAAAGCACTCTACTCACCCATTAGGGTCTCAAGGCGCTGATACATAACATGACCTCAACTCTGTCCAATTGTGAAAAAATAAAAAAGGTCTCCTGCTACCCACCACCTTTTGACATGTACACTTCCCCACCGCATCTGAAATTGGAAAAAAAGAATCCCTGCTGCTCAAATCCCCTTATTAAATAAAATAACTGGCCTTCTACCACCCCCCAGACCACCCTTGTTCACATCCCTCCTTCCTCCCCATTTCCGTGCAGTCTGAAAGCTCTCCGAGAGCAGCCTGTCAGCACGGGTGGTTTTGCCCTGTTAGCGCAAAGTTAAAGTGCATAAGAGCATGAGTGCGTCCATGGGGTGGGGTCCTTGACTTTGGATGCGAGGCAGCAAAAGGTATGGGACGTGTCGCGGGTAGGTGACTGAAGCAGGCACATTAGTGCCTGAGTTTCTCCCACCTCCCTCGGCTCCTTGGAGACCCGGGAGAGGCGTTACGAGACATTTAAGATGCCACGCTGGGCCTCCGGGGAGACGGGAGAGGCCAGTAGAACGCCACTTTGGTTTCACACAGTTGAGTAGTCACTACAGTGAATTACCAGATTTCAGTCTGGTTACTCGCAACAGAAGCTTCCTATAAAGATATATATCTAACATAAAGGCATGTATCCATGCACAACGAATGTATTTCAAGTACACGTGCTGGGCACTGGTGCAGGATGGGAGGGGTGCTGAAGTCTTGCAGTCGGAATGCAGATCTGTTTCTGAGAAGACTACAGCTACATTTCTCGTGATGCCTAGGGCATTATCCGTACCGACCCAGCCCCACTCCCCACTGCCTCCTATTAGCAGATCTTCTGCGTATGCTTCGGTTGTTGACGCCTGCCTGAGGACCTTCTGCTTTATCGCTCTTTGTTTTTCGCCCGTTTCTGCTCTACTTTGCCTGCTTGTATTGTGCCATTTCTGCCTCGTTTCTCTTTCCCCCCTTCTGCTTCCCGCCTGTTCTGCCACCGTCTGTGCTTCTGCTTCCCTCCTCCGGACAGCTGTGCTTACTGTCACCCAGCCTCTCCCAGTGCCTCCTTAATGGAGGTCGCAGCACGGCCACACAGCTGGCGCGCCAATGGGAAGCCTTTCTGCGCCCATCCATGCCTCAACCACACCCAGCGCAAGGAACTCTGGTTCTCCCAAACCCCACAAATACACCAACTGCTGTCGGACATCTTCCCATTCCACGGTATGGCCTTTGTCCTACCAACACTGCCACTTTTCCTACATCATCGGGGCAACCACCCTTACCATGTCCTCAGTCATGCCAACCTAACAACACAACTCACCTGCATGAGAGCAGCTCGACTGCCTCCTCCTTCTCATCACATGCTCCCTTGGCAAGCACACCACCGGAGGATCATCATCATCCTCATCCCTGACATCACCTTCCTCACCAACACCTGCCCCCCCCCCCTCTCCCACCCCCACATCCGCTCCTTGACATTGCCTCCGCTACACTCAGTGGTTACAAGATAGCACACTGGGACCGAATCAACAAACCCAGAGGCGGGATCGCCAACATCCACTGCACCACCACTACAGACAACGCCACTCTGACCATTGAACACCTCGACTTTAAACTCCAAACAGACAGCAAAAATGCAATCAGGAGCACCCTCTCTTCCATACCACCAGGACTGTCCCACCTTCTGCAACGCCATCCTCGACATCGACATCCTGCTCGCTATAGACCCCATCTTCTTTAGAGACCTTAACTTCCACCTCGGCGACCTCAACAACACCAACACCGCCAACCTACTCGAAAGCATGAACAACATTAGTCTCAGCAAATTGGTCACCATCCTCACACAATGCAGGACACACGCTTGATCCTGTCTTCACTTGTAGCAACATAGTCAAGTACAGCCATGTTACCAAGGTCACCTGGACAGACAGTTCCATAGTCCATCATCAGACTCCTCGCCGCCGCCCGAGCCACCCAGCATCCGCCACTGCAGCTGGAGAAGTGTGTCAGAGAGTCAGTGGACCAACAACTTCAACATTTCCCACCCAGACACTGCATCCAACCTGGACCGAGCTGTCAAACTTTATCGCATTGATCTCCGACTGCGCTAACATTGTCACCCCCATCAAACCCAGCAGATGAAATAGATCCACTAAACAGGCCAGACAGTACACCAAGGAACTAAGAACTGCGAATTGCAACTGCAAGCAAATAAAAAGAAAGTGGTGCACCAACAAAGAAACTGCAGACAGGACCACTTTCAAGTCAGCCCTCAACCACTACCATCAGCTATTGAAGGAGATAAAAAAAGAACACCCTTGGGGAACGCATCAAGGCTAGTTCCCACCACAACAAAGAACTCTTCATTGTCAGAGTTCTCCAACCCTGCAACTGCCGAAAACATCATCCCCTCTCAGGAACTTTGCAACTCACTGGCAGACTACTTCCACAACAAGATCTCCACTATCTGCAAGAACTTCAAGCCCCAGCCCACCCCTTTCAACTTCTTCAGCCACTATGCTCTCACAGAAACCTGCACTGACCACTGACTCACCACTTGTAACCAGCTCATCCCCACGACACCACAGCCATTATGAAATCTGTCCAGTCAGGAGCCCCAATGGACCCCTCCCCGCACCACATTTTCAACCTCAGGAGCACCACAGTTAGCAGTGAGCTCAACACCTTCTTTGATGCATCCAACACCAGGGCCACCTTTCCTGAGGAATAGAAACACACACAAATCAAACCTTTACTCCAGAAACCATGGGAAGACCCCTGCAAATTCAAATACTATTGTCCCATCTCCCTTCTCTTCCAGGCCAAAGTCCTTGAAAAAGCTTTCAACCAACAACCCAGGGAACACATGTAAAATACCCTCTTCTCTCCAATTGAATTCTACACCAACCACACCTCTGAAACCACCTTGACTGCTGCCACATATGACATCAGAAACCTTCTCGACCAGGGAGAAAGAGTGGCAGAGATCCTTCTCGACCTCTCGGCAGCATTTGACACTGTATTCCACCACAATCTGATTAATAGACTTCATCGGAAACCAAGGAGACACCGTCAAGTGGATCACCCTCTTCTTCACCGGAAGAACCAAGACAGTCAGTCTACCACTGTTCACCTCTGAGCCCAATGATGACATCTGCAGCATTCGGCAAGGCTCGTTCCTCAGCCCCACTTTGTTCAACACCTACGTGACCCCTCTGGCCAACATCGTCAGATCCCACAGACGACACCCAGTTCATCCTCTTGCTCTCAGAAGACCTAAGTCCTCTAGCCATGAGAGCCAACTTCCACAGATGTATGACAATCGTCGCTACTGGTTGAAGAACAATTACCTGAAACTCAAGACGAACAAAACAGAAGTGCTGATCTGTGGCAACAATACCTCCCCATGGACCAACTCTTGGTGGTCCTTGGAACTAGGATTCTCACCTCCTCTTAATGACCATGCCAGACCCCTCTGTATAATCCTGGATCACAAACTTGCCATGATCAATACAGACTCTTCTGCCTGCTTTCTCTCCCTTCATATGCTTCGGAAAATCTTAAATGGCTGCTCATCAACATCAGATGCACTGTCACTCAAGCCCTGGTCACTGGCTGTCTGGACTGCGGCAAGGCATTCTACGCAGGAATCACCTCTCACCTCCTGAAAAGACTCCTAACCGTACAGAACTCTACGGCCAGACTCGACCTCGCCAAATAGACACGCATCTCCCCTCACCTCAGGAAGCTCTACTGGCTCCCCATGCAGAAGAGGTGCTAATTCAAGTTGCTTGTCCACACCTACAAGGCCCTGCACAACCAAGGACCAGCCTACATCAACCACTGCCTGAACTTCGACCATCCCTCCAGACACCTGTGCTTCGCTTCCATCTCCCTTGCTAACAGCCCTCGCATTCGCTGAAGCAACAGTGGAGGGCACTCCTTCTCCTACCTTGTGACTAAATCCTTGAGCATTCTCCCCTTGCACCTCTGGACTCCCTCCCCCCCCCCCCCCTCTTCTAGAAATCCGAAGGCACTCAAGATCTGCCTGTTCAACTGAACCCACCTGAAGCAGCAAGACTGATTAGTTGCGCTTTATAAATCCTGATTACATTGAATGAGCGCAGAGACCTTCGACTGGTGCCAGCGGATCAAGGGGAGTCTTAAGTTATGTGCAACAGCAAAGTGCATGAAGGCAATCCTCCATGGAGAAAACTGCAACATGTCCCTTCTACTGCTCTTCACCTATGTGTATGGTGCACTGCTCACTGTCAGGGTCCCTTGATGCAGCGTTTCCTGTATAGCTGTGTAGGGCTCTAAAATTTAAACAAAACAAAAAAAGTTTTGCAACATGGAAAAAATAAAGCAAATCCATTGTGAAACTATTCCTTCTGCTTTTATAAAGAGAAGAGAAGCAAACCAGGCTTTGCGCCAAAACTTAATCTGGGCCGTTTGACTTAAAACATTTTGTACAATGGTTAAAATGCAGAGCAAACTGATTATTTTTGCTGCACACATTCTAAGGAACAGAGTAAACCAAATGTATTCTGCATTTTTAAGTGTGAACAGTCAGTGTGCCTTTAAGAGAGGATTAGGTTTTCTCAGTCAGTTCCTTGCTAAGCAGCCATATAGAGAAAATAATTTTTCCTGAGACCAGTTTCCATCTCAAGACTGCAGACCAGAAGCTCATGGCATGGCACCCACATTTTACAACTTCACTATGGACTGTTCGAATTAACTGTATTATTGGACTGTACTATGGGCCACCAGGGGTATATCAATCATAACTCTAATGGTGCTCCAAATTATGCAGGAGACCTCTAAATGCAGATACCTCACATATCCATTAGACGCCAGACTTTATCTGCGAGTTTTTGTAGCAGTACTCCCACACGCCACCAGGTGGCACCGTGTGGCTCTGTGTTGACTTTGCTCTGCCCCAGAAGTGACGGAGTGGAGCCACATAAAACTGCCACCCCTGCATGCCCATGTCAGTTAGCTTCTTTCTTCGCCTTCGAACGTGTACCTGGAGCTCCCCTCCTATTTTTGTCAGTTTGAGTTTTTCAAACTGAATTACAGTGTGCAACAGAACAATATCCCCACCTAAAATTACAAGGTTGAAACTAAGTTGTGACTGCTGTTAGAATATGTTGCGCTTGTGTTCCCAAAGGCGATCTGGGACTTTGTAGCACAGCTGTTTACCACCTAATATATATAAAAATAATCCATGCAAGTCCTACTATAAATCGAGGGCACATACCCATTCCTGCTTTCATGCCAATGCCACACAAGTCATCTTTGTGGTCAAGGTTATCTAGTAAATGAAGTACAAATCAAAGGGGAAAGCAGCACTCTACCATATCCGGCCCTCTCTCTCTATCTACAGAGAAGTCGCAAGAGCAACGAGGTATCACTCAACCTTATTCCTGATCTCCAAATAAGGAGCCAATACAACATTTGGACCCAATGTGCCCCAAGTTCCCTAGAAAGTCTAGGTCGCTGCCGCAGGTAAAGGCATTTAAGTAGCCCGTAGTTTGTGTTTTTGTCACTTTTCTGACTCCCTTTGATGCACCTTCGGGTTGCACCTGCGGGCCCCTCCTTGGTGCCATCTGAGCCCCATGGAGCCCGCATTGGGCTCTGCAGTGGGTCCAGTGATCATTTCCATTCAGTTCCAAGACCTGTACTGGTCCCTTTTTTGTGGACACCTGTACTACCGAATCCTTTGCTGATTCTAGCGTCCTCCCGAGCCAAATCCATTTAAACACCGACAGAGATTGCGGTTTGCCTCCACTTCAGCATACTGGGTTCATGTACAGTCAGGCTCAGACAAAACACTCCCTCTAGCAAGGAGTCATCTTCAGCTGCTCCTCCAGCTTTTCAGTTTCTGGCAAGACTTTGCACCACTTGCAGGTGATAACGAGATAATGAGTTTCCCCTCCACATAATGATGTTGACAGTTTATACATGGATTTACAGCAGGTCAGTTGGCTTGATACTTGATTTCTCCCCTTGGGCTGCAAATGGAGGATTGTGCTTCCTTTGCTGTAGTTAGTAGACGTGCTGCTGAGGTCCTGGACATGCAGTTTACTTCTGTTGAAGTTAAAACAAATTAACTATGCTTACTGAAGTTGTTTTGCTGTGGGCTTTCTTCTTCTGAGCCTTTACTACTGTTCAATGAAACCCTAACCAACTGCCTCTGGGCACTTGCTGTTAACCTTGCTCTTACTCACCAGTGAACAAGCAGGTGGCTTGACGCACAGCCAGTGCGTGGTGACCTAGATTTTCTTATGCAGCATCCTACTGTTGAGTTTGGTTGTCCAGTTACCATCTGCAAGGTGAATCCTAATTTATTCCCCACAAAATACCCCGGGACATGAGTGAAAAAAAGGTAGAGATGTTTGGGAAGCATTTGTTTTCTTCAGCCAGCCTAATCTTGAGGTCAGACAATGCCGGTTGCCCATTTGGCCAGCAACATGTTGCAGGAGGTCCCACCAGAGTTCAGTGGGAGAGGATGTGGTCTAACAGCCTGCCCTGCCGACTTTGGAGCTGGGGGAATCAAGTTCAAGTCTTGATGTCAGCTCAACGTCCTGTGATTCTGGGCAGATCACTTCATCTCCCTTTTGCCTACAATTCAGCACCTTGAGACCCTCACAGGTGATTTGCAGCACTTTACAAATCCTGTATTTATGTCTTCTTGGCTTAAACCATTCATGATGCAGCCAAGTCAGTGATTCGGGCTGACCTAGATACTACAGATTGTTTGGGTTGAGCAGTCAGCACTAGTGTGGTGCTTGTCACCACGAGTAGATGAGATCCACAGGGTTTTCTGAAGATGTAAAAGCATCCCTCTTGAATATGCCTTTTGATGGATTCTGCTTTTTTGTGGGGGGGGGGGGGGGGGAAGCTGTCTCCGTACTCAATCCCTTGAAGGAAAGCTAGGCCACAGCATCCTCTTTGGGACTTCAGACCTCTGCCAGACAGTGTTGTTCTTTTCTGGAGATACTCCAAAAGTTTGACTTATAGAAACACCAGCTCCCACTTCCCTGGTGCAGTCACCTCAGCCCTTTCACGGCTTCAGACTGGGATCAGGCAGGCAAAATGCAGGTCACCGGGGCACAGATCATCCCTATCCCCCTTCCCAGTGGCATCACCTTTAAACTGTTTTACTTTACCTTTAACGGCTCACAACCACCCTGTAGTAGTCATGATCTGACATTTCCTCAAAAGTGGCAGTCCATCACACCTGACAGATAAGTCATTCTGATTGTTCTATGCCCTTCTGTTGCTTTTCAACCCACCACAGCTTCTACCACAAGAGAGCGGCTGTCAGAGGAGCACCTATCCATCTTACTGCACTAAGTATGAAATCTACTGTCCAAAAGGGCCATCAGGAGGGTGCCGGCCTCTGAAATAGAGTGGTTGTTACTCCTGCTATTTTCTCGTGCTGAGGAAAGATGAGGGCCTCCATCCTATTTTAGATTTTTTTCCCTCTGAATATCTTTTGCCGAAGGACAAATTCAAAAGGTTCACACAGGCCCATGTTCTGTATGCCCTGGATCTGAGTGATTGGATAGTAGCCTTGGCCTTCAGGACACATACCTTCATGTGGCCTGCCCTGCAGTCCAACATAAAATGTCTGTGGTTCAAAGTCGCCCAGGAGCAGTTTTTGCTATGCTCCACTTTGGACTTACCAGTGCCTCTCAGGTTTTTATAAAAGTGGTGGTCACCACCCATCTTCAGAAGTTGGGGATTTCAGTTTTTCCCTACCTAAATGACAGGCTGTTGAAGATAGCTTGCCACAGTCCTCAGCAGACCACCTCCACACAATGGTGAACCTCCTGACATCATTGGGGCTCTTTATCAACAAGTTGTAATTATACCTGGCTCCTTTGCAGAGGCTTCCTTTTATGGGAACTGTTCTAGACCCTGCAGTTCAGATCTTTTCTCTGTCACAGTGAGTTCAGTTGGGCTATCATTTCAGTGTTTTAAGCCTCAGTCCTGGATCTTGGTGAGAGTAGCTCTGAGGCTTCCTGTCCTCTTGCATTCTGCTTGTCTGCTTAGTCAGGTAGCCTATGGAAGCTGGACTGGCATTTCACCTGTTAGGTCATGCACGACCATCTGGTCTGAGTCTAATGTTGCCAGGTATTTGATGCAATTTTGACTGAAAGTGCAGTGGGTTCCTGCTAACCAGGTCCCCAGTGACAGATCTCTTTCCCTAAAATTGTGTAAGTCCCTAGTAAATGGTACCCCTGGTACCTAGGGCATGGGTACCAAAGAGGGTCCCCAAGGCCTGCAGCATGTATTGTGCCACCCTCAGAGACCCACCTCCCCCTCTTCTCCCCACCTAGCACATGCAGACTGCCATTGCAGGCTGCGTGTCTTGGTGCAGCTAAATGTGAAAACATGACAAGGCACACAGCCTGGGTTCCATGCCCCTTAACACTGCATGCAGTATTTGTATGTCACCCCTACAGCAGGCCTTACAGCCCTAGGGCAGGATGTATTATATTACATCTGAGGACATAGCTGCATGAGCAGCTATGCCCCTGCTGTGTCATTGTCGATTCCCAGACATAGTAAGTGAACAGGGGAGCCGTTTTAAGTACATATGCTGGACACTGGTCAATAAGAGTCCCCCAGCTACATGATAGCTTCACTGAAAATAGGGATGTTTGGTCTCAAACTTCTCATATTAATAAACCCTCACTGATGCCAGTGGACTCTTTGCACAGTATACCTTGTTTTGGAATCCCGTATAACGAGTCCGCTTCCTACAGAAAACGATTGTAAAGGTGAGAAATCTGCAGCCAGAAATAACTATCAGAAGAAAAAGTCCTTACCTTCGATAATGCTCTTTCTAATCACAGATTCATCACTGCCCTTTCACCTACCCATCCAGTAGAGTGGTCTCTTTTTACCGTCCTAAAAGGTCCCTTTACATTGGTACCGCTCATTGTTTGTACTCTGCACCAGAGGGCACAGAAAGTCCAGCAAGAGACTGATGTCAGCGTGCAGGAGTGGTGCTTCTATGCAGCTCCACTCCATCACTTCCAAGGTGGAACGAAGTGAACGCAGAGCTACCTGGCAGTGCATGACAGAACTGCTATGAAAACTTCCTGATTCAGTCTGGCGCCTTCGGATACTCTAGAAGTGAGGAATCTGCGGTTAGAGTATCCATCAGTAAGAGCTTTACTGTAGGTAAGTAGCTTGTTCTTTTAATAAATTTAGACTTTTCAGCCAACTGCGCTGAGCATGCTGGGGCTTATTGCTTCATTGGTTTTCTGCTCCCAGCATGTTTACGATTACCCAGAAAACAAAAAAGTGAGGCATAAATGACAATAAGATGACATGGGAGCAGTTGAGAGCCATGAATGTTTCAGAAGGCAGTTTGGTTTGTGGTGTACCTTAGGTCACAGGTCAATGTTATCTGTCCACAGGGTCCTTGCTGGGTGTCTGCAGAAGATCCCTTCACTATGGGTTGGACGCTTCTCATCTGTCTGTGTCTGCTGGGAGAACATGCGAGTGGTCACCTGCTGCTCCCCAATGCCACCGGAGGTCATGATGGATTGCCAGAGTCTGGGAGAGATGCCCTCGATGTTGCTGAAGTTGATGATGAACCACCGGCTTTTAACAGAGTTGCTCCCTACGGCCAGGCCGATGAGAGTGAAAGGTTGGCCAAGGCTCTGATGGACTCCATTTATGGAAGCTTTCCCACCCTGAGGCTCTCACAGGCCACAGGAGGCCTGTCCTGCCAAGAGCTGTCAGTTGTGAGCAGGTTGGGGCATCTTGAGCTGTCTAGCGACCTTGTGGATATTGCCCTTGTCCTTGCTCTGACAGGACTGCGGTGTCACACAGAAGCAGAACTGCATATCCTACAGCTTTATGAAAATCTTGGTGTTGGTGAGGTCAACGATATTTTCCTTGAAATACTTAAATATGCAGCTGCCGATTCTAAGCCTTTAGGCGCACCCATTGCCCATCGTTCATTTGATGCTCCATTCACTGACAATCGGGCGGATGCAGGAAACCTTCCTGCTTTGCTCTTTAATGTGGACCAGATAGCGGCCCCATTTCGGGGATCTGAACCCCACCCTTTTACCCATCGCTGTGTCAAACTCACTAAGGTAAGGGGTTTTCTCCTGGTCGGCTTAGCCAGCAGCCACCATGCTTCCTGGGAGGAGGCAGCCACTATGTGCCGCAGGCTGAGAGATCTATGTGCTGGAGTAGCCACCAATGCTACCAATGACTTCCAAGTCCTCAGGAGAGAGGGGAGCTACTTTGTGCCATGCCCTGGTGCCAGTTCCTGGTTGCACCTCTGCCAAAGTCCCCACCACTCACTGCGGAGACGCTCTCCACCTGAACACTGTAACGACCAGCGAGAGCAAGAAGTCCATGGTGTACTTCAATGGATGCCCCTGGCTAGCACCTACTATAACTTGGGCACCTCGATGTACTACGCAGCCCTGAACTGCAGAGAACTTGCCAAAGAGCGGGCGTGGGAGGCTGTCCTTGACCTGGGGTATGATGCAGTGGTAGCACTGACTGGAGGTGCCACAGGCATTGTAGGGTTTGGAGTGGCTGCTAGTGTGAAACCAGGAGTAAAAGCTGGTGTGCAGGCTGTTATGGAATACATTAAGCGAACAAACTTAAGCGATCAATGAGAAACCAACCCTGCTGGATCAATAGGACTCACCATATCTGTTCATACCGATCTTCATTAAAGGTGTATAATCCCAAAATATGTAAAGTCTGGTTCTTTTTGTTGTATCAAATTTGCACTTCTTCTAGCCACACAGTTTGTTTACTGAGTATTTTTTATACCTCTGTCTCCGTTTAGGTAGTTCCTTTCCGCACTATCAGCATCATGATAGGGTGGATGTTTTTTAGTGTCTGCAGTAAAAGAGCGGTTTGTATGAGTATCAATTTCAGAATTCGTTTTCACCTTCCGGAACATCCCTGAAGTGCATTGGTCTGGACAACTTGAGGCCTTTGTGCTTTCTGCTAAGCATATGTAATTGGCAATAAAGTGACACTACAAAATGTAACCAAGCCCTCAGGAGTCCGACAGTTTTCAATGTGTACTGGAGAGAAAAATAGTCTATTTCAAAAATAGAATTCTCCACTAGGCAGTCTGTAGTTATTAAAATATCCCCAGGCACTGAATTTGTTACATAAATCTCCAGGTCAGAAATCAGTTCTGGTAAAGTGTTTTTTTCTGCTTCATCTTGAGGTAGTCCTTGGCACATGATTTGTATATATATATATTTTTTTAATAGAGCTCTGTTTATCCAGGAGTTGTTAGTGGTAGAAACAGCAACTCTATAGTAGGTATGGCTGCTGGACAGAAATGATCACACACACACGATCAACCAGAACCTTATATAGTAGTGGTCTATTGTCAGCAAACTGAACTGTGAATCCCTTTTACTGAAATGAAATGTCCTGACAAAGGCCTAAGTCAAAGATCCGCAAATAGTCGAAACCAATACCCACCTCTCAATTGCATCTGCAAGAGATACTTTTTTTTTTTTTTAACAACTGGTGTTATGAATATTTTTATCAACATCGGTGGTTTACTGAGGTGATAATGCACCAGTGCCGTCAGGCTGGCTTTTAAGTAGGGAAGCTTGCTCCTAGCAACCTATCGCAGGATTCACACTCCCCCGAACATGCTGCCAACGCCATGGTGGACGCTGCAGAAAACAAGTGTGTGGGAGAGTCTCCCTCATGATAGTGGTCTGCTTGTGAGGCTTTGGATGTTCTCCCCGAGCCCACTCTACTATTTGTGCCACACGCACACTCTTCAAATCTACTGAACTAAATTTGCATTGAATTGTATTGAAGTTGCAAATGCATGTGTATAGTGCAGCGTCTGCATTATTATTGATTTGTAGTGCAGCCTCTCTGAGGTGCCCTGCACACTATCCAATGTTTGTTTTGTAGACCGGACCACGTTGTCTGCCTTCTAGGTATTTTCATAGAATATACCAAGGCCTCTTGCATAGAGCTCATTACATCATTTACTGTAGATGATGCAAGGTTTCCCTCCTGTGCCCATATTTAATGAGGCTTAAACTGATAGTTGTCTGCAAGCATGCACAACTGTGCCTGTTCTCAAAAATGCCTCTTTCGCGCAGGTGCAGTTACATGCTTGTTTCATCACAGTCAAAGATATTCACACATGACACTAAAGCACTTGCCACATAAACCATCCTTCAAATACTTTTTATCCATCTATATGCTAGCTTCTAGCCCTGAAGCATCCTATCGCACTCCTTTTTGCTTCAATTCACGTGAAGGTGAAGTGACAAAAAGACGATAAAGCATAACTCACTATTTATAGCACTCCCAAGGAGCAGTATCTTCAAGTGTGTGAATTGCTGGCTGTATAAATGGAATCCAATACGTGGACTCAGGGTTGACCAGCTTGTTTGAGTTGTATATTGGGGAAGGTGTGCTAACAGCACAGTGTTATCGACTATATAGTTCTGTGTTCACTGAGAGTTTATGGTCGTGCCAAATAGTTATGATGGATAAGTCCATTCCTCTGCCTGGTCTGAAGCTGGCCTGTTGGTCTGACAAGTTATTTTATTAATGTAAAAATTAAAGTTGAGTGAACACTGCTTTGAAATATTTTTCCAAAGAATGTGCATTTGATATAGACTTGTAGTTTGCTGGGTCGGATAGGCTGAGGTTTTCCTTTTCAGAAGTGGCCTAATGTAGCAGCCTTTCAGCTCTGGTGGGTATGTACCTACTTCAAGTGACTCGTTGAATAAGTATCTAGCTACCTTCTCTGCACAGACTGTGTGAATAATATCCTTAGATGTTCGGAGTTGCAGGGACTGAAGGTGATCCTGATGGTCTGCTTCAGATGATAGTGGTGAGAAAATCTTTTTCTACATGGTATGGAAAATACGTAGTGCTGGAAGATTGCTTTAACCTTTCTGTGTTGATTGTGTCCTGTGTTGGAATGGTCTTGCCCGTGTGTTTCTTTATGGTAATTTTCAGTCATTCTAATTTTTAAGACCAATTCAGTGAAGATTTCGTTGCAGAAGTTTTGTTATTGCAGTGTTTCTGTGTTTTTGCAATATGGTTTGTGGAATTTTTGTAGAATCTTGTGGAGTTCTTAGAAGGGCAGTGCGCTTCAGTTATGCATACAGAGTAGTGTTTTTTTGTAGTTCTCATAGCTTTTTTCTAGGATCTATTAGGGATGCAGTGTGATTTTGTCTGGTTCATCTCTTGATTTTCTCCACTTTCGTTGTAATACATTGTTATATTTTCATTCTTTTTATGTTGTCCTGTATGTTTTCTTTATTGGCATTTGTTTGTTTATTACAGTTGAGATCCGGTTCTGGAAAGCGTGTATGTCTTGAGGTTGCATATTTATTGGGGTTCTTTCAAGACGGGGGTGAATTTGTGAAGGTCTGTTATTTTCATTACCTGTATGAGTGGTGTTGGTTTTTAATGTCTTTGAATTGTTGTTGATAGATGTGTTTATCATGAAGATGATAATGTTGTGGTTGCTCCAGTTTCCTGGGGAGTTGTCTTACTGTGGCCTGTCCCAAGGAGGCAATTATGACATCTAGATTGTGTCCAGTAGAGTGAGTTGCACTGGAAACAATTTGGGGTGTGAAAGCCTCACGGATGGTTGTAATAACTGTGGATAGATTCTTCTTGTCAAACTATATGTTAAGGTCTCCTAGAATGTATATGTTTGGGTGGTTCAGATGGATATTGGTCACTGTATCCAGAAAGACAATTTAAAGTTTGCATTGATGGGTATTGGTCTGTATAGTTGTATGTGTGAGATGATGTTCCTACTCCACTGTTGGATTTTTGCATGTGACTTGTCTTCCTGGAAAGTGTTTGTGTGCATAATTGTGTCCACCTACAAGGTATTTGGCGATCATGGGCTCTTTACTCACATTCTTGAAAAATGATTGCTTCTACCAACGCATTGGCAGGGGCGTAGCTTGGTCAGTAAGATTGGAGGGGGGTGAGCTTTAGTTTACCCAATAATCACGCTGGCACATAGGAATCTATTTGCCAAATTCTCATGCAGTGCAGCAACCAAAAATGCTGTGTAGCATGAGGAGAGAGCAGGAGAGTACCATATTTACAGATATATAGCACTCTGCTCTCCCCAGCACCGGCACACAATTAGCTAGCTGTGTGCCCCGCACACATCACTGCACCATAGTGCAAGCATGTCTGTGCAAGTCTAGCATAGGTTTTGAAATAGAAGGGGTACCCTTACAGTACATAATACAATGCTTGTACTAACATTAAACCTTTTCCCACTTTGTGTGTGAAATGTAGAGTGCAGCACACATGCAAATTCAAAAAGGAAAGGAGAAATTCAAGCATTTCTCCTTGTTTGTCTTGATTTGAAATGGTGTTATTTTTTAATGCAAAACTGTATTTTTTTTATTTTTATTTAGTAAATAGGGTTTTGTGCCCATGCATCACCCATAGAACACTCGCTTGGCGGTAAGTAATGCAAAGCAAATCTATGCGCTGCTTTGCATTAATTTCAGGTGAATTTTCATTGCAAAACAAGTTTTGCGCTGGAAAGTATATGGGGAAAATAAGATTTTGCATTGATATGTGTTACTGTTGTGACACAAACATGGCACAAAATCTTAGTAACTATACCCCATAATGTTAAAATAAAGATTACAACAAACGGGGGCATGAGAGGCTCTTAAGGGGCAGTGGAAAGGGAGAGTAATGGGAATTGGCAGAGGTACTAAGAGAAAACATTATTTTGTGAAATAGCCAACATTGTTCCAAGCAGACGGAGGGATTGTGTGTTCGTGTTCTTAGCCTGTGTGAAAATTCCACACAGGCTAAGATGGAGGCCTCACCATACCTGAGTGAAACACCTGCACCCCAAATATGTATCACAAAATACATTTATTAGGCGGTGTAACAGCCCAAACAAACCCCTCTCCCGAAGCTTCACTCCTGTGCATTAGGTCCTCAAACACTTTTGCAGGGCTAATATCTTTCCAGTGTGTATGTATGAATTTTGTCTTTTTTGCTTAAGATATTCAATTATTCTCTTGTCCTGATAAAACAAATTGTGCAGTATGCCCCAATCCACCCCACTCTAATCCGCCCCATTCCAATCCATACCTCTCACCCCAATCCACTCCAATCTACCCCACTCCAATCCAAAAAACTGCCCTGCTCCAAAGCAGCAATACAAAACAATCTGCCCCACTCCAATCCACAAAAATCTGCCCCAGCCCAATCTAAAACAATCTGCCCCTCTCTAATCCAAGACAATCTATCCTAATGCAATCTGCCCTACTCCAGTCCAAAACAGTCTGCCCCACTTCAATCCAAAACAGTCTGCCCCATATCAATCCCAAACTCTAACCCCTCCAGTCTTCCCCCTCTCCAACCTAAAAATATGTCCTGCTACAATCCAAAAGAAATCTGCCCCACTCCAATCTGTTCTAGTACAAACCAAAACAATGTGCCCCATCCAACCTGCCCCACTCTAATAAAAAACAATCAGCCCTACTCCAATCCAAAAAAACCAGCCCCACTCCCATCTGCCTCACTGCACTCCAAAACAATCTGCGCCCACTCCAATCCAAAACAATGTGCTTCACTCCAATTTGGCCCACTGCAACCAAAACAATCTGCCCCGCTCCAATTCAAAACAGTGTGCCCCACTCTAATCGAAAACGGTCTACCCCACTCCAATCCAAAACAATCTGCCCTACTCCAGACCCCCTGTTCCAATCCACGCCACCTCACCCTAATCCAAACCTCCCCACTCCATCCCAATTCACTCCACTGCATCCCAATTTACCCTACTCTAATATTCCACAATTCCCCCACACTAATCCAATCCACTGCAATCCAGACTAGTCCAATCCACCCCAATCCAATCTACCCCACTCCAATCCAATTTACACAACTCCAGTTCACCACAATCCAACCCATTCGAGTCCAGCCCACCCCAATCCAACCCACCCACTTCACCCCAGTCCATCCCACTTCAGTCCAATTCATTTTATTCCACTCTAGTCCAGTCCAGTTGACCTTAGTCCAGTGCACTCTTATCAAATCCATCCCACACCCCACCTTAATCCACCCCACTTCAACCCAGTCCAACCCTCCACACCAGTCCAATCCACTGCACTCCACTCAATCTAATCCACCCCACTCCAATCTAGTTCATCACACTCCAATTGAATCTACCCCCACTCTAATCTACCCCACTCTAATTCACCCCACCCCACCCCAATCCACCTCACCAGAATCGCCCTCACTGCATTCCTCTCCACCACACTCCAGTCCAACCCACTCCAGTCTCTCCACCCCACTCAAATCCAATTCACCACACTCAAATCCAATCTGCCCCACCTCACTGCATTTCACCTTACTCCAATCCAATTTCACACCCTAGTCCAATCCACCCCACCCTAGTCCAATCCATCCCATCCAGTCCAACCCACCCCATCCAGTCCAACCCACCTCATTTCCATCCACCCCCTCAATCCACTCTACTCATCCAATCCACCTCACCCCAATCAATCTCACCCACTCTACTCCAATCCACCCCATTCTACTCTAATTCACCCCACTCTACTCTAATACACCCTACCCTATTCTAATCTACCCCAGTTCAGCACAATCCAATCCACACCACCCCAGTTCAGGCCACCTCCCTCCAATCCAATTCACTTTAACCCACCCAAATACAATCCAGTACAATCCACCTTAATCCAACCCCCACTACCCATCCCATCCCATCCCACCCCACCCCACGCCACCCAATCCGCTGCACTCAATCCAATACGCTGCACTCAATCCAATCCACCACTCACTCGGTCCAATCCACCTCTCACTCGGTCCAATCCACCTCTCACTCGATCCAATCCACCTCTCACTCGGTGGACCTCTCACTCGGTCCAATCCACCTCCCACCAATCCACCCCACTCGGCCCAATCCACCCCACACCAATTCACTCCACACTTATCCACTCCACACTTATCCACTCCACACCAATCTACCCAAACCAATCCACCCCACCCCATTCCAATCCACTCCAATTCAACCCACCCCGTCCCACTCCAATCCAGCCCAACCCAGCCCAACCCAATTCTGTCCACCCCAATTCATTCCAGTCCACCCCACCCCAATCCAGTTTACCCCACCCAAATCCAATTCACTGCACTCAATCCAATTCACTGCACTCAATCCAATTCACTGCACTCAATCCAATCCACTGCACTCAATCCAATCCACTGCGCTCAATCCAATCCACTGCGCTCTTTCTCCCACCCTACTCCATTCTCTCCACCCCACCCCAGTCCACCACACTCAATCCAATTCACCCCACTCAATCCATCTCGTCCCACTCCAATCAATCCACCCCCTAAATGCATGCCACCTCACTCCAGTCCACCTTACCACACCCCAGTCCAACCTACCCCACTCCAGTCCAATCCAACTCTCCCTATTTCAATCCACCCCTCTCCAATCCACTCCACCCAACTCCAGTCTACCTCCCCACACTCTAATCCAATCCTAACCACTCCACCCCAATCCACCACACACTACTTCATTGCACCCCGCTCTACTCCAATTTACCCCACTCCAACCCCTTCACTCTACTTCAATCCACACCAGTCCATCCCAATCCAATCCACACCACCCTATTTCAGGCACTCCAATCCACTCCTGTTCACCCTAACCCACCTTAAACCACCCAACTCCAATCCAGTACAATCCACCTTGGTCTGCCCTACTCCAAACCACTTTAGTCCACCCCACACCAATCCACTCCACCCAATCCATCCCACTCGATCCAATCCACCCCACCCCACCCCACTCAATCCAATCCACCCCGCCCCACTCCCATCACCCCGCCCCACTCCCATCACCCCACCCCACTCCCATCACCCCACCCCACTCCAATCCCATTCAACCCACTTCAGTCCCATTCAACCCACTTCAGTCCAGTCCACGCCACTTCAGTACAATCCACCACAATCCAACCTACTCAAACCCAGTCCAGTCCAGCCAACTCCACCCCATAAAAATCCATTCCAATCCACCCCACCCAAATCCAGGCCACCCCAATCCAAACCACCCCCTCCATTCCAACCCACTCCAGTCCAATCCACCCCATGCCAGTCCAATTCGCCTCACTCCAATCCAGCCCACCCACCCCAAACCAACCCATCCAAATCCAGTACAACCCACACAGTCCACCCCATCATGTATACCCCACCCCCATTCAGTCCACCCCACTCAAGTCCAGTCCACCCTACTCTACCTAATCCAACCCACCCTACTCCAGATCAATCCACTCAACTCGTCCTACCCACCCCAGTCCATTTTACCCCACTCAAACCATCCCAATCCAGTCCACCTCACCCAGTCCACCCCATCCTAGTCCTATCACTTCAGTTCCATCCACCCACCCCAATCACCTAACTGATCCACCTCACCCCATTTTAATCCACCCAACTCCATTCCACCCCACTGTGCTCCAGCCCAGTCCACCCCACTCTACTCAGTCTGATCCACCCCACTACCTCAGTCCGCTCCAACCCACTCCAGCCTATTCCACCTGTTGCCACGACACTCTCTGCAACTAAACCACTGAACTCTACTCTATTCCACTCAACTCTACAACACTCTACTCCCCCTACAACACTTTACTTCCACACTACGACACCCCACGCCACGAACTTATAGCCATGCTGAACATCAGCCACACTGATGTACAACATAGCAAAAGCATATTGCCAAAGCCAATAGCTCTTGTATAGGCAAGACCTATTGGCTTGGCCAGTGCTTTTTAGGGCTGCTGTGATAGCGCAGCGGTCTAAAAGGCATAGCAGTTCCATTTCTTTAAAAAACAAAAACAGCGGGGTTTGGCTCAGCCCTGGGGAGTACTCTCTCCTCATTTTATTTGTTCTGGCTGTTAGTATATCAGTTCACATTCCACAATTTAACATAAAGTTCTCTTTCATTACACTGTTTGCACAGTGTAAAAACATTTTACTCTCTTGAAAGCTTTACTCTATCTGACCATCGCCCTGTACGTCTAGCAATCTATCCTCTATCTCGACTCTGACTTAGCACTAACCCATTATACTACTATGATTTCCAAAATAACCCTTCCCAGACACTTCCCTCCTCTACCCCTCCTGGCTCACCCAAAACATCAGTCTTTGACTATGATCTGCCAAACAACCCTACTAAATTCTCCCTCATGTATCTCTCCTCTGACTTATCCCAAACCCCCTTTAACTACTATGATTTCCCTAATCCCTTTCTAAAGACTCTAACATCCTCCACCTGTCCTTTACTCATCCCAAACCTCATCTTACTACTGTGATCTCCCAATTAACACTTCTGGATTCTTCCCTCCTCCATCCCTTCAAAATTCTGTTCAAATCAACTAACAGACTTGCATGTCCTCTGCTCATATTAATTCTTACCTCCTTATAATAATACTGTACTCATATTTCTCAATACTGATCCACCACTAATCCTTTTGTGTTCCGGAGTAGCACGCTACTCACCGAAAAGAGCTTTGACACCTTGACAGGGGTAGAAACGCTATATAAATACAATTACATTTTATTCTTTATCACCTACATCCACACTGTACAGAAAGCAATCTTCTTTTGTATCTCTTTGTCCAGCAGAGGCAAAGCCACGAGTGCTGGCTTTAATGTGATAAATAAGATTTCTGCGTGCAATACAAGTAAACAGCGTTTGTGAATGCTTCTGTTTGAACGTTGGCACAGTAAAGCCTGACCTATTGGCTTTGTACGTGTTTTGTTCACTACATGCCTTCACTGTTAAGTGCTTCTTGTGGGACATAAAATCCGAAGGAACCTCTTGTCCCCTCCAATTTCACCGCTTGCGAAACTAGGGTGACCACCCGTCCGTAAATTTCACAGACTGTCAGTAATTTCGCCCTGCTGTCCGTTGTCCGTGATGAAAGCTTTAACGGATGGCATTTGTCCGTAATTGTAGCCTTTCACCTAAAGGGCAACGGAGGCAGGGTGAAATTACCGGCAGAGGAGTTTCCCCAGCTGGGCTGGAAGGCAGGGGGTCTCCTGTGCTCTGAGGGAGGGAGGGGCAGACAGATAAGAAAAGGCCTTCTTGCCAGGGGGTCACCTTCCCTAAAGACATGCAAATGTGGGCAACTGGTAAATCTGCAAATACAAATACAAAGGGGCTTGAAAACCTGCATTGACTTTACTAAAAGGAGTCACTTGAAGTTTTCTGGTGGCAAAGATATTTCTTTCAGAGAGGTATTGTAATGGTGTTCCAAGGTGAGCTGTGGAGTGTGTGGTTTTAATGTAGTGTTATACATTTTTTAAGCACTAGGTATAAACTGAATATTATTCAAATCTGTATTTGAGAAGCACTTTTTTTTTATTTAACCAAAATGTATTTGCACATTTTGTAGCAGCCTTTATTATGATGTAATTGTATTTTTTACAGTTCTTTCAGGTACTTCTGTACCTCATAGTACTAACAAACATTGGCAAAGCAATAGGTCTCATCTACGAAAGAGTTATTGACTTTGCTAATGTGTTTTAGCCATTAGCCATGTTATACACCAGAGTAGCTGCTGTTCAGCATGGCTTAAAGCTAGTGGCATAGTGGTGTGGAGTGGAGTGGAGTGGAGTAGAGTAGCATAGGAGCAGTGGCGTAGAGCCCAGTGGTGCAAAGTACAGTGCAGTGGGGCACAGTGCAGTTGTTTAGAGTGCGTTAGAATAGAGTGGAGTGGCATGGGACAGAGTAGTGTGGCATAGAGTGCAGTGGAGTAGAGTGGCATACAATAGAGTGGCAGAGAGAGCAGTAGTGTAGAGTGGTGCAGTGGCATAGATTGCAGAGTATACTCACGTTGCAGGGAGTGCAGTGGTGTAGTGTAGAGTGATGCAGAGTAGGGCAAAGTGCTGTAGAGTGGAGTGATGCAGAGTAGAGTGGCATAGAGTGCAGTGGCAATGAATGCAGTAGTACATAGTACATTGGTGTATAGTACGGTGGTGGAGAGTGCAACACTGCAGAGTAGAGTGTCAGTGCAGTGATGTGTGGAGTAGAGTGGCACAGAGCAGTGGCGTAGAGTACAGTGGTACAGAGTAGAGGGCAGTGGCGTACAGTGCAGTTGTTTAGAGTGCATTGGCGCAGAGTGCAGTGGCATGGGGTAGAGTTACATAGAGTGCAGTGGAGTAGAGTGGCATACAATAGAGTAGAAGAGTGCAGTAATGCATAGTGGTGCAGTGTCATAGAGTGCAGAGTAGACTCATGTGGCATAGAGTGTAGTGGTGTAGAGTATAGTGCCTAGAGTGCAGTGGCATAGAGCAGAGTGGTGTAGAGTGTCAGTGCAGTGGTGTAGAGTGGTACAGAGAACAGTGGCATAGAGTACATTGGTGCAGAGTAAAGGGCAGTGCAGTTGTTTATGCAACTGCACTCTACACCAGTGCACTCTAGAGTGGCATTGGGTAGAGTAGAGTGGCATAGAATGCAGTGGAATAGAGTATATTGATGCAAAATGCAGTATCACAGAGCAGAGTGGTGTAGAGTATAGTGGCGGCCAGAGCAGTGTTGCAGTGTGTCAGCTTGCAGTGGTGTAGAGTGCATTGAACTAGAGTGCAGTGGTCAGAGTGGTATAGAGTACAGTGGCATAGAATAGATTGTTTCAGAGTAGAGTAGAGTGCAGTTGCATAGAGTGGAGAGGTGCAGGGTAGAGTGCAGTGGCATAGAATGCAGTGGCACAGAGTGCAGTGGCATAAAGTAGATTATTTCACAGTAGAGTGAGGTGGCTTAGAGTGGAGTTGCATAAAGTGGCATAAAGTGTGATGGCATAGAGTAAAGTAGTGTAGAGTGCCGTGGCATAGAGTGCAGAGGTGCAGAGTAGATTAGAATGATGTACAGTGTATTGATGTAGAGTGCAGTGGCATAGAGTTGAGTGTTACAGAGTAAAGTGCATTAGCATAGAGTGTATTAGCTTAGAGTGCAGTGGCGTACAGTGCAGCGTTGCAGAGTGGCAGAGAGTGGAGTTGTGCGGATTAGATTGGTGTTGCCTAGACTGGAGTGGTATGGCGAGCAGAGCGCAGTGGTGTAGAGAGGCGTAAAGTGCAGTGGCTTAGAGTAGTACAGAGTAGAGTAGAGAGGCATAGTGTGAAGTAGCATAGAGAGCAGTGGCATATTGTGGAGTGGTTCCGAATGGAGAAGAGTGCTGTGGCATGGAGTGGCGTAAAGTGTAGTGATACAGAGTAGGGTGCAGTGGTGTGGAGTGGTGCAGACCAGAGTGGAGTGGAGTGGAGCATGCATGGTGTGGTAACACACTGCCATTACAGACAACACATTTTTGATTGAAATGACCATTACATTTGCACAGATATACAGTTTTTCAAATCAAACTATATTGTGCACAGACGATGTGTGGAAATTGCATCACCTAATGCAATGATTTGTTTTAATCATGTAAAGGTATTTGTTTCCAGCACAGTTCAGAATTAACAAAAATGTGCTTGATTTGTACTTCTAATTCTGATATATTCTGAAGTCTATTTAAATGTTGTCATGTGATAGAAAAAACTCTTTCCTAACCCCAGTATCCAGCAAGATTGTCGCATAAATCCTCTCACTTTGAAGTCAGAGATAGAAAAGTAAACACTAAGTTCCCACCAAAGACCGAGCCTGACATTTGACTTTGTTCTTTGAATGCACAGCAAATATGATAAGAACAAGATTTACAGGCCTGTTTACAGAAAGGGAGCACTCGGCAGGATACTGTAAATAAGGTTTTGGCAAGGGAAGGGACGAATTCAAGCTGCATAGCCTAAAACAAATAAAGCCAGCAAATTGAAAGCAACAAATTGTGAGTTACAAACCACAAGGCCAATGGCAAGCAACGGGCAGAATGCATTCACAAGGAAGCACTATGAATTTACTTAAAGTGACAGCTGTGGGATACTTTGTGGGGAAAGTCCAGTATTTTAGTCCATATCTTGCAGAGGTTTGGCTACATCAATCACCCAGGTAGTATGACAAGAAGACCTGGCGTGGGTTCCATGTTGCAGGATAGGTCTGTACACCCATTCCATCAGTTTGCCACCATTTCCTATGGTGCAGAGCTTCTGGCACACCTCTTGCAGGGTTAGTGCTAGGTAGCAGACATGAAATAGGGCATTTTGTGATTATTTAAGGTGGTTGTAAGTAAGGAGTTGACCGGGGTGAAGATGGTAGTCTGCCACAAGGGTTTGGAAATTTAGTAGCTCACTGTTCAGAAACAAAGTCCCCAATTTTAAGACACCTGCGACATGCCACTGATGGAGTTGCTCTGAACACAGCCATCCTGTGCGAGTGGGAAGGTTTAGCAAAGGTAGTGCAGGAGCACAGGGTTTCTTCGTGTCAGTGAGTTTACAGGTTCTGGTAAGGCAAGAGAAAGCCATGCATGATAACCCCGGATGGCGATCCATAGAATGGTCAGTAGGAAACGATGAGCAGTGCATTAAGCCTTCCTTAAAAGTCTTTACTGGTAAACCCCATCTCATGCAGGGAGGTGGGCAGAAAGCCAGTGAGCCACCCATTGGACATCTGCAGCTGAATAAAAGCATTCTAAGTCCAGAAGATCTAATCCACCCGCAGTCACAGTTAGCTTTAGAGTGGAAAGATCTCCCGATGGCGCCGCAGCGACCAAATCAGATGTGTGGCCTGTCTGAAGAAGGAATGAAGGACGAGCAGGGGAAGGTTTGCAAAATAATACTATCATTGGGGTAGCACATCATCTTCACTAGTGCCACATGGCCTCTACAGAAAGCAGAAGAGAAGACCAAAAAGCAAACTGGGCTTGGAGGCACCGTTCGCTCTGCTGAGATTTTCATCCTGGAAATCAGTGTAAGAATGGTGGATATTAATCACTAGGTATCAAAAGGTAACTGGTTCCCAGTTCAATCTGAGATCTAATTGTGTATGAAGGCGAAAACAGTGCCATATGTTAAAGAAACACTAATTACATTTTAAAATTTGTAAATTTTGATTGTGCAATTTACATCCCAAATATTTTGAAGATTCTATGTGTACTTGACACTTAGGGATAACCCAGATCTCTCACTCGCTTGAAAGCGTACCCATACGAGGGGAACACCTCTTGTGATCTGTTCAGAACTGTAGGAGTCTTGGAATATACGGACCTCAAATTACTCGTAAACTACTATAACTCGAGAGCCCTGAAGAAGTCGTTGGGGACAAAAGGATTATCCCAAGACGAAACACGTGTTGGCTCAATGTGTATGGCTCAAGATGTATCTTCATGAAACATATTGATTATTGGAAGATGTGATCCAATAAATCCTGGATGGAACTGGACTTTATAAAGACTGATGTGATATTTAAGATTGCGTTCACTTGAACCTTACTCACTTGAATTTTGACCTGTTTGATCGCTATAAATGATTAACTGTGTGAAATTTGTTATTTAACAAAGAAATACGAGGGGGGACCTCACTGTATGTTTAACCCAGATCTCTAGTTTGGCTTTTGCTCAATTTCAAAACCAGTTAAAGATATGGACTAAGCGGGCAATTGCTTTGCAGAACCTTGCAAGGGGTCTGGCCCCTGCTCACCCTTCACAAGCACGAACAGTGGACCATTGCACAGGAAGAATTTGCCAAGGTGGATGGTTGTCGATTGTTCAACCACTTGACAGTGCCTCTTCTGTTTCGCTCCTGTATGCAGACAACTCCCCAGGCACCCAATACCTTCAAATAGTCTTGGTGGACCCATCTTGTCTGATTTTAGGAATTGTCCCACCGTGTTCTTCTCTTCTTTATTTATCCAGTTGTTAGCAACAACCCTTTAAATTACTTGCCGTGGATCTCCCATTTGATCTCGATTTCATACTCCTCTTTTATTATCTTTGATTGGTAGTCCGGGCTCCCATTTCTGAGATAAATGTAGAGTCCCAGACATACACTCTAGTGCAGTGAGACTACAGACCAGTTATGGGTACATCACATCCTGTCATTAGGTGTGTGACTGTCACCCACACCATCTGCCCTGCCTCTTTAAAAAAAAAATTTGGTTGAAAGTCCATGGGCGGTTGGGGTAAGCCAGATGTTTTTGTTCAATTTGTTTAAACTAGCATAAGGTTAATTACCTTAATGTTTCCCAAACTGTTTGCCAGGGGTTTTGAAATGTTCAGAAACATAATCAAAATGTTGCTGTTACTTTCTCTTTAGGAAAGATAGGGTAGATTTGGGTAGGGGTGATGGCCTTGCGTGAAGGGCATTAATTTACTACTGAACAAGAACCTAATGTGACACCTGAATGTAGCACACCAGGAGGCAATCACAAAAGGTCCACAGTGAATAAATAGTGTTATGTTAAAAAGAGTAAATAAATGCACTGACAACATAGTGAGGCATGGCCTCTCTTGCGTGTGTCTGTAAAACTGACGTTTGTTCTTGAATTTTTGTCCTGACTTTTGACCCTTTGTCCTGAATTTTTTACAGTCCTGTCCAGAATTTGCCTGAGTGCGAGGTGATCACCCTATGCGAAACAGCCCTTCGTACAGTCGAATAGTGTCCGCTGTGCTACAAAAACCTAAAGCGTACATGAGGGGATATGCATGGAATCTTCCTGCAAGACGGTCCTAGCGTACCCAGCGGAAGGAAACGCCTACCGCAAACTCCTACGGGTCTCTGAAATCAGCGCCATTCGCATCACAAGCACCACTCCACTCTTGTTGGCTGACATGACGGTATTCTGGCGAGAGAATTGACTGCACAATGTGTCGTTTACATTGAAAAAACATAACGTTGTATTATTTATCCTCGTGATCGTAGTATAGGACTTCTAGGCCCCTATGTGGGTGCTGGAGTACCTATCAATGCGGGTGACATGTCACACCATGTCTGTGTGTGTTGTTAGAAGAGCGTGGCCTTTGCTTTCGGCTTAGGTGGGAAGTGTTTCCATGTCGTGTCAGGGGACGATGCTCTCAGTGGAGCAAAGGACGAGTGAGTGAAACACGTTTTCATCATGTGTTTTGCTGGCAGCTCTGGTAGGCTCTGCAGATACCTTCACAGTGTACGTAGTTTATCTTTGTTCTCGATCTGATTTCCTGTGCTCACTTTAGCAGGAGGTCACCCGCTGTAATTCAATGTCTCTGCAAGATCCGCTTCACAACACACATTCCAGGTTAGCCCGGAAATGACTGACAGTGTGGTCATGGCAGATGTGCTGCAAAGGCCGTTTCAGAGTCGACGGATGTCCAGACAGGAGGACCCCCCCGTACGTTTGTTTTCTCCGCACTTTCATTTAGTTCAGGGAACCACTAGCAGAGTAGTGGTAGGGACAGAAAAGGAAATAGAAGGAACGGAATCAGAGGCGTGGTTTAGCTTGGTACAGCACGTACAGTGGCCCCGGGGTCTAGATGCCGCAGGGCCCCAATATACCCTGATCATTGCCGTATTTTATTATTCCGACAGCAGCCAGGAGACATGTCTTTCGCTGCAGTAAGGACCATGGCACACCGGCTGCCCCACTGGGGGTGGTTAGTGTTGGATCCTATCCTGAAGTATGTGGGTGGCAGCCTGTCTGCGCGGTACAGTCTTTTAAGGGAAATGCTGGCCTGCATTGTAAACCACTAGCGGCTTTTTTGAATTGACAATGGAGGCAAGGCACCCTGTCGAATTCTGTACTTTTTAAATCCTTTTGTCTGTTAAACTGGCGGGCTGCTTTGGAGAGCATACGTTGCCGTATTCGAGGTGGGGTGGATAATGGCAGTGCCAGCATCGTGGTTTCCCTTGCTGTGCCCCTTGTTTGGTCCTATGTTGAGAACTCCTCAGTGGGCCCTTCAGTCCCGGTGCTCTCGCGGCGCTCTCTCCGCAGCACTGAGTGCCCGATGCTGCAGCTAACCGCAGGAATGCAGCTGGCCACGTCGCGCGAAGCGCGACAATAGAGGGGACAGCACATTAGCGTGCTCCCCTGCCAGGAAGGCATATGGGCATAAGGGGCCACCATAGCGGGGAAGGGTGGTCCACCCGGGTTTATGGCCCCCGAGGTGTCGGCAGGGAGGAGTGAGGCCAAGAGGCCTCAAAAGGAGTGACCCTGGGGGGCTGGGGCCTCTTAGACGCGCAGTGTTATTCCTGGAGGCTAAAGCAATTCCTCAGGCCGCTGGGAGCCTTTACGGCAGGGCCTGGGATGACGCGACGGCGCTCCTTAATCCCGCAAGGGACAGTTGGAATCCTGAGCAACTGTGGAGACTGGCCTGGGTCTCGCTCTGACTTGTCAGGAGCATGACAAATAAATATGAGAAGAAAGTGGTAAACCACGATAAATTAAAGAGCTGTAAGATTCTAAATACATGGTGCAAAGAACATCAGACAGAACAGCTCGAGCTTTCTCAGGATGGGTGTCGGCCAGCTTTAACAAACTCATCTCCGACACCGGGATCGCCCGTAAGCTAACCCAACCTGTGTAATCAATAAACTTGCGACATATTATACCCACAATTGGTGTCCCAGGTGTCTCATTATGTCGCTTGCAATGTATTGTTGTGATCTCCAGCGCGCGCGCTTCAAGGGCTAGGGGTAGCAGCGCTATGACTCCCGCACGAGGACACGCCCTCGCACTGAACGCTAAATACCAGCACTTACCGGCAGCCCTCTGCACGACCCTACGGCGGATACTTTAAGAGTTATTCATTCTCTAGAGCTGGTTAGAATCTTGGAGAAACCAGTCCTCCACACATTAGGTAGGTTGGCTTCATTTGGAAAAATTGGCATTTGCTGAGCAGTTTTTGGCGGACAGATTCCTGTTTCGCCTTATATAACATGCATTTTGCTGGTACATTTAAGCCCATACTTAGCCTTCTGAGAGCTTACTCGCCGGTGAGCTGGCAGACTGGCAATGTGCCATTGTTAAAAATTATCAAAACTGCACTAATACGTCAAACGGAAGTAAAATTTGGATGTTTTAATTTTGCAAGCTGATCTTCAATGTAGCTTCAGAGGAACACTTTACTGAAAACTTTGCCCCTTTTTTGAAGGCTGGGCCATTAAACGCTTACATCTTTTGCTTGGCTTGCAGTGCATGCCTTAACAAACCATTAACAACCTCTTCCTTTTGATCGCAACCGTCGTCTCAAAATGAAATACTTGGATACAATGGCGACCATCAACATTTTGAACAGGTGCAACACCAGAACTGGGAAGATAGGGCCTGGTGCTTGGGCTTTCAAAACCATTTGGAATATCTTGGCACTAACACAAACAAAATGGTGCCTACGTGATAGAGTGATGGCAGCAGCCATTTCCGGACACTGGCGTAGATGTCACCTAGGTGAGAATGGTGTCCGAACTTTATATCCCCGTATTCACCCACCTATACATTTCTCTCAGTAAGTTGCGAACCCGCCACAGAATTGTAGCCTATATGCCACACAAATGCATTAACAGTGAATATTCTGTGAGCGAAGAAAGCTAGTTCTATTCTGCCGTGCTGGATCTGGTCTGCATGGAACGGAACATTGCGCTTACTGACTTCTGTGAGACATGGAAGCTTGCTTTCCTGCTGCCTGCTATGCCTGTTCTTGGAGGAAGCAAAGCTTACACTGCTGTTACCCGCTCTACAATGGATAACGATTGCACTGCTGCTGCTTCTGCCTTAGCCCTACCAGTCCTCCGAAGGAGGGAAGCTTGCACTGCATCAACCCAAGGTGTGCATGTCCTATGAAGAAAGGATGTTTCCACTGCTGCTACCCCATCTTATGAAAAAACAAAGGGTATTTTGGCTCCAACTGTATAATATACCTTCTGAGCTAGCGACTGTTTTATAATATGTGAGACGCCTGTAATCGAATGAAAGCAGCCTGACCCCGTAGAGGCAATATTGAGTACCATACCTTGATGGAAAACAAAAACAAAAAATTGGTCTATTGCTCAACTCTTCTGTTTTTAGGGTCGAGCCTGCGTTGCATGCGCTCGTGCATGCGTATCGCAGCAAGACACTTTAGTTACTAGAAAAGGGCTCGGAGCCCTGTCGACGTCACGTCAGTGTCTTTCATTGGCTCATGGGCTTGCCTAGTAAAATCTGCTTGCTTTCATTAGTCGAAGGCACGCACACATCATGCCTTTTCCGGTGGCTAGCCCTCCTCGAGCACAGCGACCGAGTACAGAAAACATGCCAGGCTCGCTGTTTTCTGTCTGATCGTGGACTACTTTTTTCTCTATTTTCCACGCGATTTCGCTTGGCAAAAGTCGAGCGCTTTACACATTTAATTTCACTTTTTTGGGTTACCTACATAAAAGCACTTTTGCCGATAGATGAAAAGTCGGGTTAGGAGTTTACAACGCGATCAGCTCTAACATGAGCAAACGCGAGACCCGTTGCATTGCAAATGCTTGTTAATCTTGTGATAGGAAGACCCAAGCAAAAAATTTTTTAGCTTGCCCACACACCATTGTAATACAGGTTTGACAGTTTAACAAAGGGAGGGCACAAATGTTAACATGAGGGATGTAACTTCACCCAAAATAGAGAACCCATAACTAGGCGACTGTAGAACCAGTAAAATGCAGTACTGTTGTATGCTCCCCAGTGCTAGACGTACAAACAACGGATGACGCATACCATATCAGGGAGATGAGGGTTAATAACCCCTTAATTGCATGCATTTATGATGGATACTTCTAACCTCAGATTCCCCATCTTGGGAGTACTCCCGGACATCATACTCGATCTGGAGATTTTTGTCAGTTTTGCTCCAGTGCACCAGCAGGTGGCATCGCACAGCATCACCTGAAAGTGATGCCAGAGCCATGTATATGCACAAATCGTCTGCTGATTTTAGTTCCTTTCATTCTGCTTTTTCAGACACAGATCCAGAGATCACTCCCTCAACCTTTTCTCATCCTTTTGACTAGTTGTTTTCCAAATATTTTCTGTGTGCAAGAGATTATGCCCCAAATACTACAGAGTTTAAGCCTTGTAGGGACAGTCACAAGAACTTGTCTGTGGCAGATCCCCACCAGGTATGTCTCTACCTTTGCATAGAATGCTTCACATTCCTTTTGCTTTAGGCCCTGATCACTGTCAGCATGCTGATCGAGATCACAGGCATGATGCATCACATTAATATGATTAGGACAATCTTTTCATGGACCTTCAGAATGCCATTGGTTCAGATGCTTTCCCAGATACTGGGTTGAACTCTCCCTTTGGCCCACTCACAGAGGAATCCACTTATTTAGCAAATTACTGAACTGCTAGACCTGCATCTCCCACCCCTAGAAGTAAAGACTAATGTGCTGACGAAGTCCTGCATTCTGGGCAGGCTTCCACAGAACCACTTCTCCCTTTTAATAACGCTCTGACAGACAGTGTTTGGACCAAACCTTGCTCTTACCCACCAGTAAACAGACAGGTGAACAGAAGACACAGACCTGCCCCTGGTGATCTTCCTTTCCTCAAGCAATACCCTACGCCTGGAAGCATGGTGGTCCAGTCGTCCATGATTAGGCTCGATCCTAACTCAATCCCTACAGTGCCACCTGACAGGGAATCAAAAGGTACAGTGCATTAGGAAAAGACTATGGCCCTCATTACAACATTGGAGGTAAAAGCCGTTTACCGCAGGGCAGAAGACCACCAACACCGCCGCGGAATTCCACTACAGCTATTACGACCCACTGCTCAAACTGCCAAAATCTAGACACCCACACAAGTCCGCCACACCAAAGGTCAGTGATAAACTGGCAATAACAAAACCTCCACCGTCATGCCAACTGGAATACGCCCACACTATCACGACCCACAAATCCACGCGGCGGTCTTTCAACCGCGGTAAACCATTGGCGGTACACACTGCCGCGCTCAAAATACACACACTCTTAAAAAACACAACCACATTGGACAAATCAAAATACACACACCTGATACACATACACATACCACTCCCACACACCCAATACAATATAAAACACACACCCACATTACCCACAAACCCTTACTACTCAAAAATCCGAAGAAGGCCAGAGAGACAGCAAAGCAAAGACAACACCAGCATACAGAGGCACACAACACCATCACGCATACACATCCACGCACAAAACACTACACACCCCTAAACATCACCCCACACATCACAAAACACATCACCCACACCACCCCATGGCACCGCAAAGACACCCCAGGTTTTCTAAGGAGGAGCTCAGGGTCATGGTGGAGGAAATCATCCGGGGAGAGCCACAGCTATTCGGATCACAGGTGCAGCACACCACCATAGCTAGGAAGATGGAGCCATGGGGCAGAATCGTGGACAGGGTCAACGCAGTGGGACAGCACCCAAGAACACGGGATGACATCAGGAAGAGGTGGAATGACCTACGGGGGAAGGTGCGTTCCGTGGTCTCAAGACACCACATTGCGGTTCAGAGGACTGGCGGTGGACCTCCACCTCCTCCCCCACAACTAACATGGGAGGAGCAGGTCTTGGCTATACTGCATCCTGAGGGCCTCGCAGGAGTAGCTGGAGGAATGGACTCTGGTAAATTAAACCTTTAACTACTTCATCCCCCACCCTACCTGCATGCTATCACATACCCTCACCCCCATCACTCCAACTCCTCACATATGTCCAACTATCACAAACCACACATCCCAACACCAAGCCCTGCATGCAACAACAAAGCATCGACACCCATCACCAATGCATGTCCACTACACATACCCACACAGACCCCTAAACAATTATCACACAAGGTCCTACACAGGAATGGAAGCACTGGGGTACAGGGTCACCCACCCATTGCACACCATGGCACACACACATACCAAAACCATGCATTTACACCCCTGCAGGACCCCTAGCCAACGTCACCGGACAGGAGGTTCCAGACATGTCCACTCCACCCACAGAAGAGGCCCACAGTGATGACAGCAGCTCTGTCCAACTGGATCTAGATGACCAGCCTGGCCCATCTGGGACCGCGGGACAGTCTGTTCCCTTCACACAGTCACAGGCCACCACAGAGCCTCCCCCCTCAGATAACACCAACACAGCACCCACCTAGTGGGCCCATACCTCTGTCCCCAGGACACGTCAAGCAGCAGTGTGTCCACCACTACAGGGAACCCAGGCTAACCCACCACCCCAATAACAGCAGGGACCTGGGGGCAGTGGCAGTGGGCACACGGTTCAGGGGACAGAGGCCCAGGAAAACAGGGGAACTGTGAGAACTGCTGTGCGACAGGGGGCGGACAGGCCCAGGGAACCCACTCTCCACGAGGCCCTCTCCTAACATCATGGGAGCTTACCATCATCCCCAGGAGACGACGGCAACAGTACTGGCCAACTTTCAGGAGACCCAGCGGCTGCAGGAGGACCAGTATTTGGGATTCAGGGAGGAACTCAAATCCATCAATACCACCCTGGGCACCATTGTAGGGGTGCTGAAGGACCTCGTGAACACCAGGAGGGACACTGTGGCACAACAAGGGGCCCCTGACACTAGCCTGGATGATGAACTGCCCTCCACCTCCGCCGGCGCTAGTGGACAGGAGGCACCGCCACAGGACCACGACACTAGCACCCCACCCCCTGCAGATGGAGAACCACCCGCAAGTGGTCCCTGAGATCCAGGACAAAGACAGAGAACAATACCAAGACCCCCGCCAAGAAATGAGACCACCCTGATTGTCATCCTTCTGTCCCACTTTGTCACCCTGTCCATCCTTAAACTGCCCTAACTCCACTTCCTATGCCCCTTTGGAAAATGCACCTGTGAGACAAATAGACTGGACTCTGCCATGGACATTCCTCCACCATCACCCCTGACCATTTTACAACCCCCTCCACTATTTTGCACTTAAATAAACACCCTTGAATCACAAAACAATCTGGAGTCAGTCTGTGCTTTCACAACTGTGTATTAGCTATAACTAAGGAAAATACCAAAGTCCATTGTATTGTCAACATACCTATGTCACACAGCTCTAGTCCATGAGGTAACATAGCAGAGGTCACACAGTGGGACCCACATCTGTGAAATCGAAAGGGAAAGTGACAAATCAGGGTCCATACACTGGGTGAAAGTGACAGACAGATGATAGGTCGAACAAATTCATCAGATGTAGGAGGCAGTGAGGTCTTCTTACCTGTGTCTCACTGAAAGTATTGATGGATCACAGTGTTTCTGTTGTCTATGTCCTCTTCTTCTGCCTCCTCTTCTTCACTGTCCGCAGGCTCCACAGCTGCCACAAGACCTCCATCTGGACCATCCTCCTGCAGAAAAGGCACCTGTCGTCGCAAAGCCAAGTTGTGCAGCATACAGAAGGCCACAATGATCTGGCACACCTTCTTTGGTGAGTAGTATAGGGAACCACCTGTCATATGGAGGCACCTGAACCTGGCCTTCAGGAGGCCGAAGGTTCTCTCTATAATCCTCCTAGTTCGTCCATGTGCCTCATTATTGCGTTCCTCTGCCCTTGTCCTGGGATTCCTCACTGGGGTCAGCAGCCATGACAGGTTGGGGTAGCCAGAGTCACCTGCAAATGTCGAGGGACAACTGTTAGACACACACTAACCCTTAGGGACAACCCCAGACAACTATTCACACTGTATAGGGGCCATGTCCTCACCTAATAGCCACACACTGTGCCTTTGGAATTGCCCCATCACATAAGGGATGCTGCTATTCCTTAGAATGTAAGCGTCATGCACTGAGCCAGGAAACATGGCGTTCACATGGGAGATGTACTGGTCGGCCAAACACACCATCTGCACATTCATTGAATGGTAACTCTTCCGGTTTCTATGCACCTGTTCACTCCTGAGGGGGAGGGGGGGACCCAAGGCCACATGTGTCCCATCAATGGCGCATATGATGTTGGGGATATGTCCCAGGGCATAGAAGTCACCTTTCCCTGTAGGCAAATCCTCCACCTGAGGGAACACAATGTAGCTGCGCATGTGTTTCAGCAGGGCAGATAACACTCTGGACAACACGTTTGAGAACATAGGCTGGGACATCCCTGATGCTATGGCCACTGTACTTTGAAAAGACCCACTTGCCAGGAAATGGAGTACTGACAGGACCTGCACTAGAGGGGGAATACCTGTGGGATAGCGGATAGCTGACATCAGGTCTGGCTCCAACTGGGCACACAGTTCCTGGATTGTGGCACGATCAAGTCTGTAGGTGACTATTACATGTCGCTCTTCCATTGTCGACGGGTCCACCAGTGGTCGGTACACCGGAGGATGCCGCCATCTCCTCACCTGCCCCAGCGGACATGCTCCATGGATGAGAACAGCGATCAGAGGGTTAGCCAACACTGAGGTACGAAAAAACAACTTGATTGCACACGTTTGTCAATCCGCTATGTGCCTGTCTTAGTGTGTATGCAAGGCCTAGATATGTGTGACGCATTTAAAATTAATGCCATGTGGCCCCCTGAAATGGCGGCTGCCTGACCTGTAATGTGGGACAATGGGATATGAGGTAACTGCGTCGGCGTTGTACACCGTCGCGTTAGGCGGTCGAAGACTGCGGCGCAATCCTGCGGCGCAATCCTGCATTGGTTAACATTGGACCCTATGGGTCCCAGGAGCCAATGACGATGTGCGGTGACGGTATGCACCGCCGCGGACTTGACCGCCATTTTCTGTCTGTTCACTCACTTGATACCTGATCTTCGACAGGAGAGGACCTACACTGCAAGTGCTGCTGTGACCTCAGTCTGGAAGCGACAATGGCTCAAGTGTCTGGGGAAAGGGCCCCTGCCTTCACATCGGAGGAGTTGGACAAACTAGTGGATGGGGTCCTCCCCCAGTACACGCTACTCTACGGTCCTCCAGACAAACAGGTGAGTACACTGCAAGCATGCTGTATGTGCAATGCCTGTTTGGGTTGGTGTGGATGGGAGATAGGAGGGGGGAATGAGGCGTGTATGAAACGACTGTGAGTGGATGTGCGTCAGGGCAATGGTGGGAACGTGGGCCAATGACTGTGGCGGTCCGGATAGTTATAGTTTTTCCTTTTCCCCTGTACTATTCCTGTAGGTTAGCGCCCGCCAGAAGAAGGATATTTGGCGTGCCATCGCCAAGGAAGTCCGGACCCTGGGGGTCCACCATAGACTGAGCACCTATTGCTGGAAAAGATGGGAGGACATTCGGCGCTGGAGCAAGAAGACGGCGGAGGCCCAGCTGGGGATGGCCTCCCAATGTGGGAGGGGTGCCTGTCGCACCATGACCCCCCCCTGATGTTCCAGATCCTGGCGGTAGCGTATCCGGAGTTGGATGGGCGCTTGAGGTCATCACAGCAGCCACAAGGGGGTGAGTACAGTCACATTCATCTGATTCAGCGCACATGGGAGGTGTCTGGGTGGGGGAGGTGGGCAGTCGGTTCCCCTAGGCCGGGGCGAGTTTTGTAGGCAAGGTCCCTTCGTGAGGCAGGCTATGTGGCACCCCACCATACCAGTGTTAAGAGCCATCTACCCCTAGTCAGGCTCCTGTGACTTCCATGTGTGCAGCAATCGGGCATAGGCCTTGTACCCCATGGCCCTGTGATTAATTAGGGAACTCTAAGTGCATGGCGTAGTGTAGAGGGCTTCTGTGTCTGTAGTGTCCGCCAACGGTAGTGGTATTGCATGCACTGAACATGTCTTTCTACTTTCTTTCCCCCCCTTTTTGTGGTCTCCCTGTTCTTGTGTGCATTAGCATCATCACGCGGAGGAGCAGTGCCACCGGAGCAGGAGCTGCATCCCACATGGCCCTGGAGGGCGAGACTACGGACTCCGAATTCACCAGTGGGACGGAGGGCGAGGGGAGCTCCACGGTGGGGACAGGAGCAGAGACCAGTGACACCGACTTCTCCTCTGATGGGAGCTCCCTTGCGGTGGCTGGCCCCTCTGTGCCCACCGCATCTACAGGTACAGCCGCCACCCCCCTCACCAGCACCACCCTCCCAGCAGCCCCTCAGCGTGTGCCCTGTGACCGCTCACCCAGGAGGGTGGGCATCTCCTTCGCCCCAGGCACATCAGCCCCTGTCAGCCCTGCTGCCCTCAGTGAGGAGGCCATTGACCTCCTCAGGTCCCTCACTGTTGGGCAGTCTACCATTCTGAATGCCATCCAGGGTGTAGAGAGGCAGTTGCAACAGACAAATGCATACCTGGAGGGCATTCATTCTGGTCAGGCAGCCCAACAGCGAGCTTTTCAGACTCTGGCCTCAGCACTGATGGCATCCATTGTCCCTCTGTCCAGCCTCCCCCCTCCAACTTCCTCCACCCAGACCCAATCCTCAGTACCTCAGCCTATCCCAAGCACACCATCAGACCAGCATGCACACACCTCAACACACAAGGGTAGCTCTGGCAAACATAAGCACCACACATCCCACAGGCACTAACACAAGCATCATACCCATGCAGACATACCAACAGCCACTGCCTCCACTGTGTCCCCCTCCTCCATGTCTCCATCCTCCCTCCCTGTCACGTCTCCACTCACACCTGCATGCACTACATCTTCAGCCACTACGTCCATCACCAGCACGCCCATCACCACACACCGCTCACGTGCACTCAGCACCCCCACTACCATTCACACATCCCCTGTGTCCTCTCCCAGTGTGTCTGTGAGCCCACCTCCCAAACTACACAAACGCAGTCACACACACACCCAACAGCCACCCACCTCACGACATCCTCCACCCCATGCACCTTCACCCAAAGTCAGCAAACGAACACCTCCTACAACCACTACCTCTTCCTCCACTCCCAAACCCCCTCCATCTACCCGTCCCAGTGTGTCTAAAAAACTTTTCCAGTCAAACCTTGACCTCTTCCCTACACCTCCCCCACCCCTTCCTTCCCCTAGGACCCGCCTTTCCAGGTCCCAACCCAGCACCTCAGCCACCACTTCACCGGGAACAGTGGTGCCAGCAGTAACCGGCTTCTCGAGTGTGCCAAGCAGCAGGGCAGCCAGTGTGCCAAGGAGGCAGGCCAAGGAGCCAGGCCAAGGACATTTCCCCCACCTCAAAAACAAACGAAGTTGGCCATACCCCAGAGGGAGAAGGCCAAAACACTTGCCACCAAGGGCTCTCCCATGACTACAGTTGGGAGTGGCAAGACAGCTGCGCCACCATCCAAGGTGGGAAAGGGCCAGAGAAAGAAAGGGAAGTCGCTGCCAATGTGCACGGCGGACAAGACCGGCACCGCCACATGCACTGCCGCTCAGGACACTGCCGCCAGCAGCACGCTCACTGAGCCCCCCACCAACACCGCTGCCCAGGACACCGCCGCCAGTAGCACGCTCACTGAGCCCCCCCACCAGCACCGCCGCGCAGGACCCCGCCGCCAGCAGCACGCTCACTGAGCTCCCAACCAGCACCGCTGCCCAATGAGCGCCGCAAGCACCGCTGCTACTGAGGGCACCAGCGGCCACGCCACATCCTGTGCCAGTGGCACCACCGCAGACATGGCTGCCATCCACAGTGGTCAGTCGTACGAGGCTGGTGGTCAGTTCCAGGGGCCTGGACAGCTTCCATGTTGGCCCACCGTCAGTGGAGTGTCAGATCCACTACCTCAGTCCTTGGCAGGATGAAGCACTCGGGGCTCAAAGCCCCCTCCAGAACCAGTGGAGAAAGGCATCCACTACCTCTGTCCTTGACAGGATGAAGCACTCTGGGCACAAAGCCCCCTCCAGAACCAGTGGAGTATCACATCCACTACCTCAGTCCTTGGCAGGATGAAGCACTCTGGGCTCAAAGCCCCCTCCAGAACCAGTGGAAAAAGGCATCCACTACCTCCGTCGTTGGCAGGATGAAGCACTCTGGGCACAAATCCCCCTCCAGAACAAGTGGAGACTGTTATCCACTTGAGAGACTGTGGCTTTGCACTCCCCAGGATGCAGCAGTGGGCAAACCATCCACTGAAAAGACTTGAGAGACTGTGGCTTTGCACTCCCCAGGATAAAGCAGTGGGCAAACAACCCACTGAAATGACTTGAGAAACTATGGCTTTGCACTCCCCAGGATACATCAATGGGCATGGAGCCCCCTCGTGGAGCTGGCGTCGTGCACTCATCCGGCTGAGGTGCCCCCCCTTCCCTTCCCCCTGAGGTGCCTGTTTTATTTCGATCTGATGCCCCTGCAGTGTTCTCTCCGTTTGGAATGGGTATTGAGTGTGGGCCTCGCCCATGCATTTTGGGCCCAGTGGTCCACCGACTATGTAGGTGCAGTACATGGACTTGAATTCTTGGTGTACATATTTGTTAATAGTGTATATATATTTTTGAGTAATGGATTTTTCCTGATTACAATCATTCAAACCATTTCCTTTTGTCATTGCGTTCTTCCAGGGGGGTTTGGGGGATGTAAATGTAATGTTTCAACTTGTATTGTTGTGTGTGTGTGTGTGTGTGTGTGTTGCGTGTGAGGGTTGGGGTGTTGCGTGTTGTGTTTGTGTGTCACTCTCTTTTCCCTCCCCCCCTCCCAAGTGTCGTAGGTGCAGTACTCACCGTGGTCGTCGCTGCCATCGGTCGTGCTCCTGGTAGAGGAGCAGGAAGACAATGGCAGGTAGAATTTGGAGTTCCAGCTCCATGGCGTCCTGGTTCCTCGTGGGGTGTGTAGAGGTGAGCGTTTTCCCTTCCAAGTCCAGTTTCCGCCGTGCTTTTGTTTGAGTTGAATCAGCCCCCGAAAAGTTGGCGGATTGGCCTCTCATAATGGTGTGGGCGGTACATTGTCTTCCGCCTGTCTGTTGGTAGTGACCGCCATGCTGTTTGTTTGTACCTCCGTGGCAGTCGGCGTGTTAAAGTGGCTGTCTATGTTGGCGGTTTCTGCCATGGTCGTGATTCAATTTTTTTTTACCGCCGGCCTGTTGGCTGTCTTACTGCCGCTTTACCGCTGACCGCCAGTGTTGTAATGAGGGCCTATGTACTCAGCTAGCTTTGGTTTCAGCTCAGTAAAAGCCAGCTGCCTCTTGGGATGATATTCTCATGGGTTGTGGGTATGGTGCGATCATAATGACACTCCCCGAAGAATATAGTGGCAATGTTGAGAACACCATCAAAGATGGTCAGGAAGCAGCAAAGTATGTCGTCCACTCCGGGGTCATCACGAGTGCTTGAGCAGGGTAGTCTGTACTGGTGTGGTGCTTCTAGGCAATATGTGCATAAAATCCACAGGCTTCTTGTGATGTTCAGGAGTCATTAATATACATGGCATTTAATGGCACTTTTCTCTTTGGAGATAAGGCAGACTTGGCCCTGGAGCTCCCAAAGGAAAGAAGTGCCACAGCACACCCCCTCTGTCTTTCTTATCCAGTGCAGCAATATCTCCTTCGATTTTTACATTTTTGGGACTTCGGAAGGGGCTTGGTGCAAACACAACACCAAAATCCACAGGGGTCTATCCCACAACTCTTTTGAGGCTAGGGTTTGGGATCCAGCCAAAAATGTCAAGGCCCTAAGAGACAGCGCACAGCTCAGTCCCTCTGCTTCTCCCCGTTACAGCCACAAAACCACTTCAGCTTCCCATCTGCAGTGCATGGCCACCTTGTTGGAGGCTGAATAAGGTGTTACCTCCACGGGTGGCAGAGCCTTACATCTAACAGATGTTTGCTACTGATAGTCAAGCAGGGATATGTCCTACCATTCCTTTCAGTCCTGTCTCATATTCCACTTACATCATACCGGCTGTCAGAGGACCATTTCTCTATTTTGCCTGAGGAGGTCGAGGGTCTTTTGGACACAGGAATCACTGAGATGTTCCCCGCACCAGGAATAGGGGCTGAATGTTACTCCTGCTATTTCCTAGTGCTGAGGAAGGATTGAGGCCTTTGTCTTATTTTAGACCTTTGATCTGTCAATTTCTTCCTGAAAAAGGACACATTCAAGATGCTTACATCAGCCCAAATTCTCTGTCTTGTATCTAGAAGACTAGATGGTAGCCTCTTCAGTTATCAGTGCCCCTCTGGTGTTCACGAAAGTAATGACAATTGTTGCACTGCACCTTAGAATGCTAGGGATACCAGTCTTTTCCCACCTCAACAAACTTATTTAAAACACAGCTTACAAGTGGCTCCATGTCACGTATAACACCTACGCCATTTCAGGCAATTTATCCCACAGCACTTTGCATGATGGGTTTTTGAACTGATAATGAATTTATAAGTAAAACTATAAGCCCCACAATGTGCAACACCATTGGCTGTAAAGCCCGGAATGGCTGATTATGTAATTTCATAGTGCCACTCAGTAAACTTGTGAAATGCAAAATGAAATTTAAGGGTTAAATAACCTAATGAGTGAGAGGGCAGAGCTTGTCTTTCAGATGCATGCATCTCCCTACTAATGGGCTAACTTTAACTCTTTGGAAAAACAAACTGGTGTCTAAAAATACATTATTTACAAGCCAATTAATGCAAGGTTGATATGATTTAGGTGGAGTGCCTGTAACACGTCTGTGATGTGCTTGCATTGAAGGAACATGGCAGTGTGTGTTGCGGGTACTTCTCCGTGAGGGGTGCGAGTGCTTGGGTAGATATATATTTTTTTAAAACAAAAAAATCCTTGTCTTTAATAGGGTCCCGGTGTTGTTTATCAGTGATTTACCAGGGTCACCATAGTAATGTTTTCCGATTCTATAATAAAGTTACTCCTGATGGATACATCTAACCATCAATTCTTCAATGTTGAAAGTTCCCGGATGACCGACTGGATCCTGAGATTCTTTTGTTCAGCAATGACTCCCTTGCGATGCCGTATGATGCTGTGTGGCTCCGCAGAAACACTGCACTGCTGCAGAAGCGACTGAACAGATCCACAAATAAGCATCATCCCTGTACACTGATGTCAGTTCATTTCTTTTCATTGCCTTCAAACAAATCTGGAGCTCCACTCCCAAGTTTGTTGGTCATCTGAAAACTAATTTTTTGTTTCACTTGGAATAGCGTGCCAAGGAAGAAGTATCTCTACGCCACTCCACAATTCTCTACTCCACTCCATTCTTTGACTTTACTTGACTATACTAGACCCTACTCCACTCTGTGACAATCCACTCTTCGATAATCCAGTCTGTGACACTTCAGGACATTCCACTCCACTTGATGCCACTTTACTCCATTCTATGCCACATAGGCCACTCCTCTGTACTCTACTTTACGCCACTCTTTCCCACTATACTCCACCTTTTGCCACTCCACTCTACGTCATTCTCCTCTACGTTGCTAACTTTTAGCCATGCTGGACAGCAGCCAAGCTAGTGCACAACATGGATAAAGCACATTGGCAAAGCCAATAGCTCTTGCATAGGCACGACCTATTGGCTTTGCCAATGATTATTCACTCAGTGGCACTAATCTGACTGGCAGGTTGCCAGAAACTTGCCGCACCACTGCTTTTATTTTTATTTTTTTTAAACAGACCCTGAGACTGTCCAGAGTATTAATTCTTTGGACCAGCCCTCCCCTGTGCTCACCTCATTGTCAGGAAAATTCCACAATCCCCGTTTAAAACGGATTTTCTCGCTGAGTGCTTTCGATTGCCCTGAATGACTTTCACTCCCTCACTCAGGGGACACTGCCCCGGTAGTCTTTGAGACTGACACAGTGTCAGCGATTTGCTCAGGCAATGATTACACCAGCGCTTCCACTTCTATTTCCAACGAGTGCATAGTGGCACCTGTAGGGCTGTTTGAGACATTTTAAGTTAAATTGTCAATTACATAGTTGATTGCATTGTGTCTGTATCTAGAAATTTCAACAAAGGATTGTTTGATCTCCGTTTACCCTGAAAGTTCTTTTAGGCATGTCATGAAGTGAGATTTATTGACCTTGATAATCTTGTTAAAGAACCCCTATGGATTCACCCTGATTTAATTCGCGGGCCATTCAATCTAATTTCCTTGATATTGTTCACCAACACTGGATGGTATTGTAATTTTTCCCTTTTAACAGTTGTGAACTCAAAACTCAAGGCGTATGATCACTAAAGGGATTAGAGTGGGTCTGAAAATTGTATATGAAAGTACTCTGATTGCTGGTTGCTAAAATAAAATCTATGGTACAACATTCTACTCTCCTGATACATGTATGAGAAAAAGTGGCCAGCGATGCACACATTCTGTTGGCGATACTAAGATTATATTTGGCAAATAAATGATTGATGGAATTTCCATAAGTATCATGTGAAAAGTGTGACTAGGTTTTGTCATCAGTGTCAACAACCTTACAAACTTTCAGAGAAGTGAATAGACAGAGATGTGCATTGAAATTCCCTCCCCTAATAAAAAATAACCTTATTCAGTTAGAGCCAACTTCGTTGATATCTTTATCCAGCTTTTTAATGACCACGCTATTATCCAAGTGGAAATTCGTTATTATAGTAGCTGTCCATAATAAGACATGAAACATTTGCCTGAGCATTACCTCCAGACAGTAACACACAAAAGAGGTTTAGGTGTGACTGATAGGCCATCAATATCCTGATTGGCCATCCGAGCCAGATGGGTTGGAGGGGCTGACACACCTGAAAGAAGCGACTGTTGACCCGGTTTTCAGGCAGGTTGCTCCCCTGCACCTTGTGCCGGTTTGCCGCTGCTCTAGGTTTTCTCATTTTTTTCATCATTCCCACCACTGCGTCCCTGCGTCCCGCCCCCCTCCCTCTGCTTGGATTGGATTTCCTCTTCTCGCTGCTGCGTCCCTGCGGCCCCGCTCGTCCATTCTCTGCCCCGCTCCCACATCCCAGCTGCCCTCCCTCCCACCTCCCCTTATATGGCAGCCGCTGCACGGTGAAGGGAGCTACCCTTGACCCTGTTTTTAGGCAGGTTGCTCCCCTGCACCTTGTGCCGGTTTGCCGCTGCTCCAGGTTTTCTCTTTTTTTTTGTTTGTTATTCCCACCGCTGCGTCCCTGTGGCCCCTCCCTCTGCTTTGATTTCCTCTTCCCCCTGCTGCGTCCCTGCGGTCCCGCCCCCGCTCGCCCATTCGCTGCCCTGCTCCCACCTCCCCTTATATGGCAGCCGATGCACGGCTGCACCTAAGGCAAGCCCATCTGCGTCCGGACCGCGCCCAGCGCCAGGACCTCTGGTCCCCAAGACCGCCACGGCAACCAACGCCACTACACCACCAGCACCCTCCTCACACTCAGCACCGGACAATCACACGCCTGCTTCCTGGCCTCCCCCAAGCGCACCCAGGGACCCATCACCTACCGGAACTGCAGCTTCACCACCTCCAAATCACCAAACTACCCGTTGAGTCAGACCGCAGCTACTTCTGATGCATCCTTCTAAACACCCGCTCCGCACGCAAACATGCCATCAAACTCTGGGACCTGCTCAACACCTCCAACCCAGACGTCACCTTCCTGACGGAGACCTGGATGTACGCCTCCTCGGCCCCAGACATCGCCATAGCCATTCCGGATGGCTACAAGATCACCCGCAGGGATCACACCAACGCAGTCGGAGGCGGAATCGCCATCGTCCACAAGAACACCATCAGGGTCACGACCTGTACCAACGACACCCTCAGCACCGCCGAACACCTGCACTTCCAGGTCCACACCATCTACAGACTCCAGCACCACGGCCTCAGTTCTGCGACTCCATCGCCGACCTCGTCAGCAGGCACGCCCTAGCCTCTGCCGACTACATCCTCCTCGGCGACCTGAACTTTCACCTGGAGAACAACAACGACCCCAACTCCACCACCCTAATCAACAACCTCGCCACCCTCGGACTCAGACAACTCATCTCTACACCAACACACTCCGCCGGCCACACGCTGGACCCCGTCTTCTCCGCTAGCCCCACGTCACCTTCAGCCACACCACAGAACTCCCCTGGACCGACCACTGCTGCATCCACTTCACCTTCCGGAAACCCATCGCGCACCACTGCACCCAACAGAGATCCCCCGCCACAACTGGAGCAATGTCAGCCAAGACCAGCTGAACACCAGCCTCGCCTGAAAACCACCGACCAAACCCACCAATCCCGACCTCGCAGCCTGCAACCTCTGGCGATGGATCGACAACTGCGCCAACACTCTTGCCCCACTCAATAAACCTTCCAACAGAGGTGCCAACAAGAGAGCCAGCTGGTTCACCTCAGACCTTCGAGCCTCTAAGCAAACCGGAGAGAAAATGGCTCCACGAACAGACACCGGACAACCATGCTGCCTTCAAGATCACCATCCGCAAACACCATCACCTCATCAGATCTGCCAAGAAAAACCTTCAAAGACCTCCTTGACAACAACGCACACAACAGCAAGGACCTCTTCAACATCGTGAAGGAACTCTCCAACCCCAGCTCCAGCACAAACGACATCCCACCATCACAAGACCTATGCAACTCCCTCGCCACCTTCTTCCACCACAAGATCACAGACGTCCATGACAGCTTCAACAGCCAGACCACCCCGTCAACCACCGACTCCTCTGACTCTCCACCCACCTTCAACTACGACCCCCTGCTCGTCTGGGCCAACGTGAACGTAGACGACACCATCAAAACCATGAGCACTATCCACTCTGGATCTCCGTTAGACCCATGCCGCACCACATCTTTAACAAAGCAAGCGCCAACATCGCTCCCCACCTCCGCAAAGTAATCAACATCTCTTTCGAGACCGCGACCTACCCTGACAGCTGGAAGTATGCTGAGATCAATCCTACTCAAGAAACCCATGGCAGACCCGAAAGACCTCAAGAATTTCCGTCCCATCTCCCTGCTCCCATTCCTGGACAAGGTCACCGAGAAGATCGTCAACAGACAACTGACCTACTACCTCAAAGAAAACAACATCGCACCCTACGCACACGCCTCCACAATGCAGGGATCCGGGACAAAGCTCTGGAGAGGACCACCTCCTTCCTCTCCGGCAGAACCCAGAGTGTCCGCCTCCCCCCTTTCCGATCCAAAGCCTCCAAGATCATCTGCGGCATCCCCCAAGGATCGGACCTCAGCCCTACACTATTCAACGTCTACATGGCCCCGCTCACCCATGTCGCCCAGCTACACAACCTCAACATCATCTCCTACGCCGACGACTCTGAACTGATCATCTCCCTCACCAAGGACCCCCTCATCGCTAAATCCAGCCTCCACGAAGGAATGAAGGCCATCGCCGAATGGATAAGGAACAGCAAACTGAAGTTGAACTCCGATAAGACGGAGGTCCTCATCCTCGGCGCCAACCCCTCAGCCTGGGACTACTCCTGGTGGCCGACCGCTCTGGGAGTAGCCCCGACACCCACCGACCACGCACGCAACCTAGGTGTCATCCTCGACTCAACAATCTCCATGACCAAGCAAGTCAGTGCCGTCTCCTCATCCTGCTTCAACACCCTCCGCATGCTCCGCAAGATCTACAGCTAAATCCCCACAGATACAAGAAGAACAGTCACCCAGGCCCTCGTCAGCAGCAAACTTGACTACGGAAACGCCCTCTACGCAGGAGCCCCGGCCAAACTCCTCAAACGACTGCAACGCATACAAAATGCTTCCACATGCCTGATCCTCGACGCCACATCACTCCCCATCTGAGAGACCTACACTGGCTCCCCGTCAACAAAAGGATAACCTTCAAGCTCCTCACCCACGCACACAAGGCGCTCCACAACACTGGTCCAGCCTACTTCAACAGACGACTTACCTTCTACACCCCGTCCTGCCAACTCTGCTCAGCCGACCTCGCTCTCGCCACCGTCCCCGCATCCAAAGAGCGACCACCGGAGGCAGATCCTTCTCCCACCTCGCCGCCAAGATCTGGAACACCCTTCCTTTGCTCCTACGACAGACCGAAGACCTGCTGACTTTCAGGAAGGCGCCTCAGAACCTGGCTATTCGAGCAGTAGCAGCACCCACCCGCCCCCCATCCCCCTCGGCGCCTTGAGACCTTTATGGGTGGGTAGTGTGTTCTACAAATACATTGATTGATTGAAAGGGGCAGTGTCCTGCCACACACAAATAACTGCATACCCCACTGTAGTGAGCCTGGAGCTACGACAGAAAGGGAGGACCTCTGTGCCCTTGAAAGACCTTTCTTTGAAGTCTGCCCCACTTCAAAAGCACAACTGGGTATAAGTAGTGGACCCCTGGCACCACCAACTAGTACACTTCTGGACCGGTGGATACTCTGCCAAGAGGAAGGACTGCTGTGTCGCTATGAGACCTGCCATTCTGCTCAACTCCTGCTTTGCTGAGCTGCTGCCTGATACCCTCCTACCTGGGAGTGAGAAGGACTGGACCTGCATCTCTGGTCTGCTCGCACAGGGACCATGCTGCTCGCAGAAAGAATCAGGATGGGGTGCCGTAGGTTTGTCTCTTCACATAGCAAGCATCACCACTCGCGACCCTGAGGCTCTAACCCGTCCACGACCTCCGGCCGACTCTTTGCGCCTGCGGACCACCGCAAGCTTTGCTCTCCTGGCAAGCTTCTTCCCTGCGAACGGGACTCTTGGCTCAATTCTAAGAAGGTAAAACTTCAGCAGCACTTACCTGAAACTGTATCTGACCTGCAGTCCAGCACAGTTGGCCTGAACGTTTGAATTTTAACTGGTCTAGCGCAACCAGATAGCATGGGTTGCTGCTTTATGCTTTTAAGCACTATATTGCATGTTAATATTAAATAATTCATATGTTGACTTTTACGTATTGTATTTTTTGTTGTTTTGGTCTTGTTTTACTCATAAGATTATGTTCTATTTTCTAACCAGGTGTGGCGTCTATGTATGTGGTGTTTTCACTGTTTTAATGTTTGAAGTGTTGCACAAATAGTTTACACATTGCCTCTCAAGTTAAGCCTGACTGCTCTGTGCCAAGCTACCAGAGTGTGAGCACCGGTTAATTTATGGTGTGTATATGACTTACCCTGACTAGGATTTTGGTTCCTGCATGGACAGGGTGCATACCTCTGCCGACCAGAAAACCAATTTCTTACAAAGCCCTTTTCACCCCTGGTCCTGTGTCTTGGTGATGATGGCTTTGAGGCTTCTTGGGCTTTCCTAACCACATGCCCACTCCTTGTCCCATATACCAGATGGTTCATGCGGGCCCTTAGGTTTCAGTGGGGTAAGCAACGGAACAGTCAGTTCTGCATGATTCAGACCTCACAGGTGATACCCCAAGACCTGCATTGTAGCAGAGACGTGCTAACCTGACTTGTGGCAGGCCGCTCTCCCTTCACCACCCAGACCTCATGATAGCGACAGACCTGTCATTGCTGGGTTGTAGGGGCCATCTGGGAAAGGATGAGATCAGATGCCTCTAGTCCCCAGAGGAATGGAAAAAAACACTGTTCATGTGAAACAAAAAAAAAATATATATATAGAATCAATCAACTCACTTATGTACATCAAGACAGTACTAAATCTGTCACTCATGAATCCATAATTAGCAAAGCAACCAGTACTTGTAGTCAACATAAAAAAAGTTTTTATTCAGAAGTGCAAAAATACTTTTTAGAGTGGTAAGGCAGTGAGATTCTGACGAAGGAAAGACAGATAAGATCTGGATCCTCGGGTGCTGGTCGATAACTGCGGGTGATCGGTCAGTTCACTACCAGAGCTTAGGTAGGCTTGGCCCAGGCCACCCCGATGGGCTACACCAGGACCTTGTTAAATGGGAGCAGGGGCTCTGAGGTAGGAAAGCCTGGCTGGAGGATCTCTGTCAGAAGATTAGCTTTGTTTTTCTCTATGGAAGAGGCAGTTTCAGCACCTCTGCAGCCCTCTTAATGACTACCGTTAAATAGGCCACCTCTGCAGAAGATGGTCCTGAGAGGTATTCCAGCTCAACCTCCAGAGAGCCATTGAGGCCATTTTCATTTTGAACGGCCAAGTAATCATCAGTGCCTGTATTGGTAGGAGGGACATTATGGCTGACTCACTACTCTCATCATCGCCGTATTCAATCATTTGAGTTATCTGAATGGTGTCAGAGTCTGACTCGGAAAGATAATCCATCCTTTGCCAGTATTCATCTCTGAGCAAAGGTCTAGACAAAGAGTCACCTCTGTACTGGTCCTCCTCCATCAACCTCTGAGCTTGCTGTCTTAAGTGCATTAAAATGGCCTTCGTTTGAAGCATAGGGTCTGGAACTGGATCCGGTACCGTCGTCTATGGACAAACTACGGTCTAGGCCCTGGGCCCCGGTGTGACCGAAGCAGGGGACCAATGGCATGACTTGATCAAGCCATCTGGACCCACTTCACCATCAGACTCTACCAGCATGGCCTGTGCCGACTTGATGCTGAGAACTCCAGGTATGCTGGAAGAGGTTTGCATTGAGGCACAGACCGGCTTCGGTGCCACAGTCAGTTCCTCAGCTGGAGTGATATTGATTAACTCCGGATCTAAGAAAGACTCCACTAGCAGCCAAAAATGCAACGGAGACCACAGTGGTGAGGTGCCTTTATGGAGGAGTTGGAGGTCACAGGGCTCTGGTATCCAGGGGAGCAAGGATTCCTTATCTTGCTTGCATTTCGGGCCAATAGCCTGCTGTTGACTTGGGGTCAGGTGCATGAGATGTGGCTGGCAGCTAACCGTATTGCTGGCTCTTTGAACAGAATCACTTGGAGGAGATACATTTAGTCCTATGCAGCACTCCTCATGTGGATCTTTTCAGCACTTGTGAGGATGTGCTTTGAATGCTGTTCAGTGGCTTTTAGTTTCTGCTGCAAGGAGCTTTAGGGGAGATATTTAATCTTGCATACATTCTTTCCCCCCTTGCTTGATTCCTCATGTTTTGAGGAAGCTGTACTTGACAAGGCACAAGTGATTCTGGATTCGCAGGACTAGCCTTCAGTTATGGTGTGTTAACCTTCTGCAACACTCTATGTATCCCCCACTTCTGTTCAAGGCAGACCTTCTCTAGCAGTCTTGAAGGCAGTTTCTACACCCCAACTTCCAGAGCCTCCACCTTCATGCTTGTAGATTGAGTGGGCTATCTGAGCTTTTTCAGTCTGACAAAGGTGGTGGACTTTATTCTGTTGGTGAGTCACCGCTCCACAAAGTCATGTTATGTCTGATGGTGGAAATGTTTTGTTTCCTGGTGCATGGGGAAGTGCATTGATAGCCTGATGTTCTATCCTTCAGATGTGTTGCACTTTACACTTTCTTTTGCCCAACAAGGTTATGTAGGGGGGTGGTTGAGGGCTATTTTGTAACCTAACCAACATTCATTTGTTTACCTAACCAACCTCCAATGCTCTAATCCCAGATTGTTATGATGTTTTGAAGATGTTGACATATTTGATCCCTCCTTCCCCTTTCATTAGGCCTCAGTGAGGGACCTAATGTGGTTCACTCCTTCTTGATGGATGGTCTGTTTAAGCCCTTGCATAGCAACCAATTGATGGATGGTCTGCGTAAGCCCTTGTATAGCAACCAATTGCAGCATTTGAAGTCTAAAATTGTGTTTTTAGTAACTATCATGTCATCTCAGTACTGCACAAGCTGGGCCCTCTTAGGGTGGACAGCTACTATATCAACAGAATGGTGGAATTGAGATCTGATGATTAGATGTTTGCTGGATGTGTAGATAACAAGAAGTGCAAGGCAGACCATGAGAGGGCTCTGTCCCAGTGCATTGTGCTTTGTATCAAGAGCTGTTATATCTTTCCCAAAAAGAAACGCCCAGAAAGTATAAGGGCTTAATCTACCAGAGAAAAGGAGGCTTCTTCTGCAGTGTCCAGATGCATCCCAGTCCAGATATATTCTGTGTGGTGAAGTAGGCACTGATTCACACGTTCCACAAGCATTATTGCATGGATTCAGGAGTAAGAAGGGATGGCCGTTTTGCTTATTTCATACTTACATAAGTTACTTACGTTCAGTAACAATCTTCTGGTGGATACTCTACCTGCAGATTCCTCACCAATCCCACTCACTTCCTTTTTCTGAAGAATGGTCATAGTAACAATAATATACTCCCACATTAGATTGTTGTACTGAATAAAAATTGTCATTGTTTCTGGTCTCGTCTCTGCTTCTAAGGGTTTGAAAAAATGGTCAAGAAACTATGTCAGGGAGCCAGAGTGGTACTATGTAGTTCTGGTGACATCATGTCTAACTTGGTAACAGACACCGAGATGGAACTGAAAACCACCTACCAGTGCAGGAAAGATATTGCAAAGGTTCTGGATCTGGTATGGCACCTAGGGATATTCAACAGATAAAGAATCTGCAGTTAGAGTATCCACAAAAAATATTGTCACCAAGGTATATCAACTTTACCTCACATTTTCAGGTAAGTATATGTTAGCTTTCTTCTGATACAGACTTCCAACGCAGATTCCACACCTTTTAAATATTCCCCAGGCATCAATCATGATCTGGAAACTTTTCAGTAGTACCTTGGTGTGCTGTCTGGTGACACCATGCGGCTCTACACAGACGCCATTCCACTCTGTAAATGACGTGCAGGGCCCACATAGGGGCCACCACTGCGTACTGACATCAGTTCCTTCCTTTCCGTGCCACGAGACGCAAATCTGGAGCTCCCTCCTTCTATCCGAGACATTTCCTCAAAAAATTCACAGTGTGCAGGGGATGTCACCTACTAAAACAGCATGTTTCAAGCCCTGTAAGGCCAGTTGCAAACACGTCTGTGAGAGATCCCCACTAGGTGTTCAAAGTTCAGTCCTGGTTCCGTTCTCGCTCCCTGAGTTGTTAAAACCACCTAATGGGTCGATCTTTGTTGCTGTCAAAATCATCTTGTATGTCTGAGAAGAAACACAAATAGAAGTGTGATTCCGCTTCCTCCCATTTGCCTAAACAGGTGGTGGGGCAGAACCATACTTCTCGATCTCACTCCCTAAGTCTGCCAAATTTGGAGCAGATCCTGCAATTGGTCTCAACACAACCAGAGTTTCCAGGACTGGCAGCCAGACCTAAACAGATTGAAGAGTTCTGCGAGGCCATGCTCCATTTCTTCAGATTCTTACTGACTTCCTCTGGCACAGCATCTGGTACCAAGGAGTTGAGAGGCCTTCCATCTGTTACCACTGGTAGGTTCGCCTTTGGCACCAATTCAACCCTCCAAGCCCATTCTGCCTCTGACTCCACTTCTGTACGAACTTCAGCGCCATGACCCAAGCCACCCCCAAGCTCTTCGATGATGACTCCACCAACACCGGAAAGGTCTCACTATCACCCCTGAAACGGGCCTCCTCTTACCCCATGGACCTGCCACAGAGGAATCTTCATAGTATGCCATGGTGATACATAGAGCAGCTGAAGCCCTTGATCTCCAAACCCCCACTATTGAGGTTAATACTAATGGTCTGGCAGAAGTTGTACAACCAGGGCAAACATCTTTTGAGCCCCTCCTCCTCTAAAATGAGGCAGTGACAGATGCCATATTAGGGGCATAGGCCAAACCTTATTCCGCCCCCCTGTCAAAATACAAATTAACAGATGCCATAGCCCCGCTCCAGGTGACCCTACGTTTCTTTGGAGCACTCTTAGCCTGACAACCTGGTGTTGTAAGCTTCCACGACTGTCTCAGCCCCTAAGACTTTTCCTACCACTCCCCCTGACAGGGAGTCTAAGCGAGTAGAAATGTTTGGAAAACCTGTATTTTTTATTTTCCAGTATGGCTTTCAGATCCGTTAACGCTAGCTGCTTGTTGGGCCTTTACTCCCAAGTCCTTTGGGATATGGTGGCACAAATCCTCTCTGGTGTCCCAAAGATCTTTGGTCTGTTTTCAGGCAATTCAAGACAGACAAGATGCGACCAAGATCACAATTTGTTATGGCTTGGGCACTACAGACTCCATTGGGTGAGCCACTGACACCTCTGTTGACATTCATAGCTATGACTGGCTGCAATCGACTGGGTTCTCAGGCAATGGTCAGTCCTCCTTGACATGCCAGTCTCTGGAACTTGCCTCTTCGGGACAAGGCTGAAATGGGCTTTGGAGAATTTTAAGGAGAGCAGGGATACTGCACATTCTTAGGGCCTTTCCACCCTATACAACCATTTGCAATAGTTCCGCTGCTCCTTTTGTGTTCTTAACCATGGTGCCCCCTATTGTCAGCCTGTCCGCCTTCCACAGGGAACCTAGAAAGTTTCACCCATGGCCCAGATCAGCAGGCCTCTCAGTCCGCTGCCACACCTGCCAGACTTCTTTAGCGCCCCATTGCCAGAGCACAGCCACCCAGTGGGAGGCAGAATCCGCATATTCTACACAGGCTGGCAGGCAGTAATCCCGGACAGGTGGGTTCTACAGAGGCTATGCCTTACCCTTCCTTCCTTTCTTCCCTGCCACACCTGTCACTGTCACTCCAGCAACTGACGGAGGACCATCTTTCCATTTTGAGGCTGAAAGTGCAAGCCCTTTTGATCAAAGGACCTATCGAGATGCCTGGGCCAGAAGAAGGTCATAGCTGTTTTTCTGGTGCCCACAAAAAGATGAAAGCTTGTGGCCTATTGCAGACCTGCACTCTCTAGGCCTTCCTCCAGAAGAAGAAATTCAAAATGCTTACGTTGATTCAGGCCTTGTCTGACCTTGACCTTGGAGATTGGATGGTAGCCTTGGACCAGCAGGACACCCATTTCCACCTGCGGTTTGTCATGGGACAGGAGCATTTTCAGTTTGCTGTGCTTCTTTTGATCTCACAAGTGCCTGTAAGGTGTTCACAAAAGAGATGGTGGTGGCAAGCACATCTTCAGAAGGTCGGAGTGCCAGTTTTCCCCTACCTCAACGACTTGCTGTTGAAGATGAGCTCCCCACTAGCAGTCATCACCCGCCTCCAGACTATGGTGGACCTCTTGTCCTCTTTGGGTTTTACTATTAATGTGTCAATGTCAGACCTGACTCTTTCTCAGATGCTTCTCCTCATTGGACCCTTTGTGGACATGGTTAGTTTTAGTGCATTTCCACAGGAAAGCGAGTCCAGGACATTCAGGTTATGATCCCAATCTTTTAGCCTTTGTCCTGGATTTCAGTGAGGTCAATTCTAAGGCTGCTTGGAGTGATGGCCTCCTGCAACCTGCTGCTCACACACTCCAGGTAGCACATATGGGCTCTACAGTGGGATCTTAAGTCTCAGTGGGCCCATTCAAGGGAACCTCTTTCACCACATTCATTTCTTGTCGGAGACTGAAAGACCTGTAGTGGTGGTTACTGTACCATGATTGGGTCAGCAGCTGTTCTGTGCGAGCCAGTCACCTGAATTCCCGGCGTTCCAATGGGGCACTGACAATTCGCCAATCCCAGTGAGGACTAACGTGACTGCGATGAAGAGAATATTGCCCTCTTGCAAGTCCTCAAGGGGATTTTGGGAAGATAAAAAGAGAAAATACCAGCTTCTGCTTTGTGGATTGCAAAATCGGACTGCTTAACCCAAGACTGTGTCTCATGTTTGACGTCAGGACTTCTGATTTCTCAAAATACTGTTTTTTTTTTTTTTTTTTTTTTTTTTTTTTAGGATTCTGAGCTGCAAAAAATGACTTCATTAACACACTGAGCTTGCATTAACTATTGCAAAATTAAATACTGCATGATGTCAGTTATTGTTGACACATTGTGCATATATTTCTATAAGGCTGAACAAGTCTCTTCCTTTTAAAAAAATTTTTTTTTTTATATACAATACTTTCAGAGTCTCTGACGCAATGTCCAAACTCAGAAACTTGACTAAAGGGCTTCTTTGTGTTCTGGCGTAATCTCTATAGTTTGATAAACTTGCTATATATCCAACCTCCATATTCTCAGGAGAGCGCTTGTTACAGGAACTACATCTTCCCTTAATGTCTGTTTAGTGGTATCTTCAATTTCCACCCAAACAATAAATCATGCTAGTTCTTATTGTCATAAATTAGTTAAAAGACAGAGTTTTGTTTTGTTTCATTTAAGTGATTAATCTTTCTTTACCTTGAAATTAAGTTTTTGCTTCAAAATTTCAAAAGAACCCAAATTGGATTTTTCACCTTTCTTATTATCTCTCCTTCACAAGAAATGTGGGATAGTTGGCAGAAGACAGAAGAGGCGAGCCGGGACTCCGCAGGAAGCCGACTGGAGAGCGAGGATCGCCAGAACTACTGGAGGCTGTATGGAGGATGAGAAAGGCTGGAAGATGGTCGGAGAACGAGGAACATTGGAACTCGACAGCAGGCAGTCTGGAGAACAAGGAACTTGACTTGCACTAGAACTTGACTGGAGGCAGGCTGGGGGACAAGGATCTTGACTTGGCTGGTGAGCAGAGCAATGAGTAAGAAGCCAAGCAAGGCCTCAGACTCACAAGCATCCTTAAATAATCAAATGTGCACATGTGCCTTTTGGCAGTTGATTGCTTGTTAATGAAATGAACAATTATCCTCCTGATTGTGGCATATGTTCAATGCAGATCACATTGTGAAGAGCACATGTTTTGGCAGTTACAGTTGGCGCAGGGGGAATACAATGTGCATAATCAACAAGCATTGGTTATAATAAATTAGACATTTAACAAGCATTGGTTACCCCAAACTTGATATTCAAGGATGTAATGAATATACCCTAATAAGTCTGAATGTTGCAAGCAATAGCATCTTAGCATAATCAAGCTCTTGGATGTGCTAGTGTACCCACAACATTGACAGATCCCTCTCCCTATCTCACCCAGAGATGACATCACTTGTAGGTTGGGATGGGCACCTGGGAGAGTTGGAGATCAAAGGCATCTGGTCTGCAGCAGAGTCCCACTTAATACCAACCTTCTGGAGCTGCAGACCACCCATTGGCACTGAAGCCTTCCATTCATCAAGGGTAGACTGGTTCAGGTGCTCACGGACCACACCACCCACATGTGCTACTGCAACAAACAGGGCGGGGTCAGGGACCCTCAGCCAGGAGCCCTTATGCCTCTGGAAGTGGCTGGACCACCAAGGAATTTTCCTGGAGGTGGACCACCTAGCAGGAACTTTGAATGCCAGAGCAGACAAGCTCTGCCATTGGTGGCTAGGGGATCACGATTGGTAGTTACAGCCAGGGGTGGCAAGAAGTCTCTTCCACGAATGGGGAGAACCTTGTCTGCATCTATTTGCCACTGTTGAGAATTCAGTGTTGACATTTCATTGTTTTTGAGTTTACGAGGCCTCTGTCGTTAGGATATGCGTTTGGACCCAAGTGGCATTCGGGACTCTTGTATGTCTTTCTGCCGATACCACTCCTGCTCCGAGCTCTGAAGAAGATCGGAAACAACCGAGCTCAAGTCATCCTAGTGATTCCAGATTGGGCATGGGGAGCGTTTGATATCTAGATCTTCTGATCTGGGCGTCTCTTCACGATCAGGCTACCCCTCCAGAAGCACTTGCTGTCACAGCAGCAGAGCAAGGTTCTGCACCCAAACCTTTGCAGTCTCCACCTTCATGCTTGAAGGTTAAGCAGCAACAGCTTAACACCGTTGATCTTCCATCAGAGGTGGTTGATGTCATCTTGGCAGCCAAGTGTCCCTCAACAAAAACTGCATATGTCTGTTGTTGGGACCAATTTGTGGTTTGGGGAGGCACATAGCAGAGTAACCCTATCCAGCAAAATTATCTGATGTTCCTTGTTTGCTTTGTCTCTTGCCTGACAAGGATTTATTTCAGGAACATTTAAAAGTTATCTTTTGGCCTTCTCATGGTTGCCAAATCAGCCTTTCTTTTTTAAATCACATTATAATGCAATTTTTTTTAAAGGGCTTTAACACGTTTCCTCCTTTTCAGATAACCCAATGGGACCTTAACCTGGTCCTTACTTATTTTAACCCCTTCGCTGCTAGGCCTTTTCCCCCTCAGGTGCCAAAACTTTTTTGGGCTATTTGGGGCAGTTTGCGCTTAGGCCCTCATAACTTTTTGTCCACATAAGCTACCCACACCAAATTTGCGTCCTTTTTTTCCCAACATCCTAGGGATTTTAGAAGTGCCCAGACTTTGTGGGTTCCCTGATGAAGACAAAGAAATTAGCCAAAATACAGCAAAAATGTCGTTTCTTCCCAAAACAAATGGGGGAAAAGGGCTGCAGAAGGCGGCTTGTGGTTTTTTTTTCCCTGAAAACGGCATCAACAAAGGATTTGCGGTGCTAAAATCACCATCTTCCCAGCTTTCAGGAACAGGCAGACTTGAATGAGAAAACCACATTTTTCAACACAATTTTGGCATTTTACTGGGACATAACCCATTTTTACTATTTTTTTTTTATCCTCCTTCCAGTTAGTGACAGAAATTGGTGAGAAATCAATGCTGGATCCCATAAAGCTAAACATTTATGAAAAGTAGACAAAATCCGGAATTCAGCAAGGGGTAATTTGTGTAGATCCTATAAGGTTTTCCTACAGAAAATAAGAGCTGAAATAAAAAATATATTGAAATTGAGGTGAAAAAAACAGCCATTTTCCTCCACGTTTTACTCTGTAACTTTTTCCTGCAATGTCAGATTTTTTTAAAGCAATATACCGTTACATCTGCTGGACTCTTCTGGTTGCAGGGATATATAGGGCCTGTAGGTTCATCAAGAACCATAGGTACCCAGAGCCAATAAAGGAGCTGCACCTTGCAATGGGTTTTCATTCTGTACCAGGTATACAGCCATTCATTTGCTGAAATATAAAGAATGAAAAATAGGTATCAAGAAAACCTTTGTATTTCCAAAAATGACACAAGATAAGGTGTTGAGAAGCAGTGGTTATTTGCACATCTGTGAATTCCGGGGTGCCCATACTAGCATGTGAATTACAGGGCATTTCTCAAATAGACATCTTTTTTACACATTGTCTTACATTTGGAAAGAAAAAATGTAGAGAAAGACAAGGGGCAATAACACTTGTTTTGCTATTCTGTGTTCCCCAAAGTCTCCCGATAAAAATGGTACCTCACTTGCGTGGGTAGGCCTAATGCTCACGACAGGAAATGCAACATGGACACATCACATTTTTACATTGAAATCTGACGTGTTTTTTGCAAAGTCCCTAGCTGTAGATCTTGGCCTTTAGCTCAGCCGACACCTATGGAAACCTATCCAACCAGTGCATTTTTTAAAACTAGACACCTTGGGGAATCCAGGATGGGTGACGTGTGGAGCTCTCACCAGGTTCTGTTACCCAGAATCCTTTGCAAACCTCAAAATTTGGCCAAAAAACCCACTTTCCTCACATTTTGGTGACTGAAAGTTCTGGAATCTGAGAGGAGCCACAAATTTCTTATCACCCAGAGTTTCTCCAAGTCTCCCGATAGAAATGGTACCTCACTTGTGTGGGTAGGCCTAGCGCCCATGACAGAAAATACCCCCAAAACACAACGTGGACACATCACATTTTCCCAAAGAAAACAGAGCTGTTTTTTGGAAAGTGCCTAGCTGTGGATTTTGGCCTCTAGCTCAGCCGGCACATAAGGAAACCTACCCAACCTGTGCATTTCTGAAAACTAGACACCTAGGGGAATCCAGGATGGGGTGACTTGTGGGGCTATCACTAGGTTCTGTTACCTAGAATCCTTTGCAAACCTCAAAATGTGGCAAAAAACACTTTTCCTCCGATTTCGGTGACCGAAAGTTCTGGTATCTGAGAGGAGCCACAAATTTCCTTCCATTCAGCGTTCCCCCAAGTCTCCCGATAAAAAGGCTACCTCCCTTGTGTGGGTAGGGCTAGTGCCTGTGAAAGGAAATGCGCCGAAACACTATATGGACACATCAAAATTATCAAATACAAAACAAACTGTTTTTGCTGGGGGGGGGGGGGGCTTACCTGCGTTTTTGGTCCTGGGCTCAGCAGCCATATAGGGAAACCTACCAAACCCAAACATTTCTGAACACTAGACACCCGAGGGAGTCCAGGGAGGTGTGACTTGCGTTGATCCCCCAGTGTTTTCTTACCCACAATCCTTTGCAAACCTCAAAATTTGGCTAAAAGAAACACTTTTTCCACACATTTTGGTGACGGAAAGTTCTGGAACCTGAGAGGAACCACACATTTCCTTCCACCCAGCATTGCCCCAAGTCTTCTGATAAGTGATATTTCACTTGTGTGGGTGGCCAAGGCGCCTGCAACAGAAAAAGGCCAAAAACCTGTAGAGATTGAGGGGATAGCACAGCGAGTTGATAAAAACATTTTTCTTTTATACAGCTTTAGGCTGACTCTGCTTTGGGGACCCACACAAGTGAGATACCATTTTACTTGGGAGACTGAGGGGGACGCTGGGTGGTAGGAAATTTGTGCCGGAGCTGTGATCCTACAAAGAAAAGTGAGGAAGATATGCTTTTTTAAGCAAATTGTGAGGTTTGCAGAGGAGTCTGGGTAAGAAAATGTTGGGGGATCCAGGCAAGCCGCACCTCCCTGGACTCCTTGGGGTGTCTAGTTTAAAAAAAAAAAATCTGGGTTTGGTAGGTTTCCCTAGATGAAGGCCACACCGGGACCAAAAACATAGGTGCCCCCCGCCCCCCCCACCACAGGTAGTTTCGCAATAGATCATTTTGATGTGTTCACGTACTTCTATAAAATTGTGATAAGAAACGCACTTCGCTAATGTTAAAAAGACCCCTCACCCGCCAACCAAGTTGGTGGCATGCTTCATCATCGCGGTCCCAATCGAGACACCTAGCGTGTCACGGGTGTGCTGCGACGCCTGATTATAGCAGAGCAGGTTTTGTCATTTTTACCACACATACTGGTTGGATTTAGCACGAGGGTGAGTGATGGTTCAGTAGATCAAATTTTATTAACAAGAGATTTCACAAATGTGAAATGCACTGTTAATACCATAGGCCAAAAAACAGAACCAATGACTCACAGCTCGTGAGCTGTGAAGCCGCGTCAAGGCACCAACCGATTTACAATCCATTCACACACCTTTCATACATGACATGCACAATGCTTTCATGCCGCCAGCTGCGGGCCCAGCTCATTACCACACTTGCATCAAGAGACAGCGCCATTCAAGGGCCAATCACTTTCATACACCCACATGCCTGATACAGCAATCACACCTAGCTGATGGGAGTGTGTGGACTGGCGTTTGGCTAGCACCGCCATCCAAGCGCCACCCCACCCACACCGCCAGCCAAGTGCCACCCCACGCACACCGCCAGCCAAGCGCCACCCCATGTACCCTGCAAGCGCCACCCCACGCACACCGCTAGCCAAGCGCCACCCCACGCACACCGCCAGCCAAGCGCCACCCCACGCACACCGCCAGCAAAGCGCCACCCCACGCACACCACCAGCAAAGCGCCAGTCCATGCACACCACCATCACTTTTTTTTGGTCTTTAAACAACAAAGAAACCACTAATTATAAATAAGTACAAAACTACAAACACAAAAGCTCTAACTGAATGCATGACAGTAATGCCAACCGTGAAACTGAACATATGAAAATATAAAACAGCAGTTTACGCTCACAGTATTTCCCAATAATTATTTTGTATGTGGTAGCTCCTGAAACAGCCACTCACACACAGCCCAGGCTTTGAAGGACAATCAGGGCAGTACACCCTAGTCTCCTTCCTGAGAACTCTTTGAGCGCAGACTCTACATCTCTTAGCAGGAAATGTTTTTTGGGCCGTGGGAGGCAGGTGCTTAGAAAAGTGACGATCTTTCAATCTAGCCAGATCCTCCACCACTGTCTCTCTTGGAACTCTAGCCTGTTCCAGCACAACAAGGCTCGCTATGATAGACTCCTGACATTTCACAAATGTCATCCTTGACTCTGGAGAACTATCCTTGAACACAACAAAAGCATGAAAAGGTGCAAAGTGGAACAGGTAAACCGCTAATTTCTTATACCAAACAAAAGACTTAAGAGCAGCGGTGTAAGTGCCCAACCTCTGAATTACTCTATAAACACCACTCATGTGCTTATTGTAGTCTAAAATGCACACAGGTTTGTGCACTTCAGCAACTTGACCCCAATATGAAGACAGTGATGGCTTCCTTATCAGCCCCCTCAAAAAAGTTAAACCCAAGAACTTTTTCAACTCTTACAGATTTGTGGGAATCCACTGGCTAGCTCTAGGGTGTGGCCTAAGTATGGCAGCGTTGTCCCTCAAATACTGCTCTGCATGCAAGTTAGTCTGCTCCACAATCTCTTCCAAAAATACAGCGTCCATAAACAACTCAAAGAAGTTGACAGGCAAAAAGTTTTCTGTATTTGCTCTACACACTGGGAACCCAGTAAAGGCAGGCAACTATGGCTGCTCCATGTTTGGTGCATCCCACATGTCAGGTCTTCCAATGGGAAGCCTTTCAGCCTCTGGCTGCTGCACTATTGGCACATCAGTGTCCTCCTCTAAAACAGGCACTTCATCATCACTGAGAGTGGCTTCATCATCAGATGATTCCTCTCTGACAGAAAATTCACTGCCAGAATCTTGCACTTCCTCCTCTGCCTTGGATGCAGAGTTAGTCTCATAATCATGGTCAGAAGGTGACTCAAAAAGCACACCAACAACCTGCTGAGCGGTCATCCTACGGCTAGCCATGATCCTTCCTACAAAACGTAACTGGACAAAGGCACCACCAACAACCAACACTGTGTGTAAGATAAGTAATAAACAAAGTGTAGCTTTATAACTAAGAGTTATAAACTCAAAAACTATACCGCTCACTTGCCTGAAAAAGCTTGACTCACCAGCAACTACTCTGCACAGCCACAGCAATCACCAATGATATCGCACTAAAAAGAAAAAAGAAAAGCAAATTAGACATAAGGCAATGCAAATATCATTGTGCATAAATCTAAGGACAACTTCACACACAATCCTGCATTTAGTACACCACCTACAAACATGTCATTCATGCATGGCAACAGTACTTCTTTGGAGTAAATTTATTTACTTACCTAATACATGCAGCTACGCAAACCGCAGGTCAACCACTGCCAAAACCCCAACAAGCCACAGCAAAGGAAGCAAAAGCTTTGAACTAGAACAAAAAGGAGAAATAAACTGTTATAATCACAAATGTATATACTTCGCCAGTTGGCAAACACCCTGCCACCAAATATTTATACATTTTCCCTGGTGTCTAGTGTTCTCTGCCCCTCTTGGGGGTGGATGGGCCTAAACAATTGGCCAATCTGCCCCCAATGCGAGCACAAATGGTATAGAATATATTGTCTCGTTTGGGGGACGACCCTTGTCCAAGAGGCCACCCGCCCCACACACAAAGCACACACACACATGATCCCTGTCACTATGTGGATTCTGCCCCTCTTGGGGCAGATGGGCCTAAATAAAATAGGCAGATCTGCCCTGGGGGGAGTGGGGGGGGGCAGAACTACCCAACAGTGCTTTGTCCCCTTTGGGGGGGCACCCTTGCCAAAGGGAGGGGGGGGCAACACAAAATAAACAAAAGGAAGAAAAAAAGAAATCCCCGGTGTCTTTATGGCTTATGCCCCCCTGGGGGCAGTTGGGCCTAAGAAAAATAGGCCAATCTGCCCCCAAGGGAGGCAGAAATGGCATAGAGTATATTGCTCCCTTTGGTGGGCGACCCTTGCCCAAGGGCCACCCCCCCAAACAAAGCACACACACACACGATATTTTGCGCTAAGTGGATTCTGCTCCCCTTGGGGGCAGATGGGCCTTAAAAAAAAATTGGCTGATCTGCCTACAAGGGGGGCAGAACTGCCCAATAGTGCTTTTTGTCACTTGGTGGTGACCCTTGCCCAAGGGGCCAACCCCAACACAAAAAAACAGACACAAAAACAATCCCTGGCTTCTAGTTGCTTCTGCCCTCCTTTTGGGGCAGATCAGCCTAAATTAAAAGGTGAATCAGCAAGGGCGATAAATATATTGGCCCCCCAAGGCGAGCTCCCCCACACTTTATACACGCACATAAACAAATTCCCTGCTGTCTAGTGGGTATTCCTGCTGCCCGATCGCATTGAGATCGGGCTGTAGGAATGCTGAAAGAGACATTGAGGCATTGAGGGAAAGGAAAACCCTTTCCTTTCCCCGATGCCTCTTTCACCCCCATTCCCCCCAAAACCCAGAGGAAAAACTTAGCTCCTTCTGTCTTCATTGGGAGGGGCAAGAGGGAGGGGTTCGGGGGTGGAAGAGTAAGCGATTCCCCTTCCAACCCTGACCTGGGGGGCTGGGGCGCGGCCCTTGGGGGGAGCACAAGCGTTTCCCCCGTGGGCCAGTCCCAGGATGTAATGGTTACGTCCATGGCGCCTCAGCGCCGCAGCCATAGATGTAACCATTACGTCCATGGCGGGGAAGGGGTTAAGTGCACTCCATTAGAGCAGATCCACAGCTGTCCCTTACCGGTACCTTACTATCAAGACTGTGTTCCTCGTCGCTATCACTTTGGCTAGGTGAGTAAGTGAGCTTCCACCACGTGTTAATCCGCCATATACCACCCCCTTCAAAGATAAACTAGTTCGGAGGACATTTCTGGAGAGGAATGGCAACAGTGCAAAGCTGCACGGTGCCAACTAATGGCATGCTGAGGTGCTACTGAAAAGTTTCTGTATCTAGTCTGATGCTTGGGCGTTCAAAAGGTGAGTAATATGCAGCAAGATAGTCTTTCAGAAACCGTGTTACTGAATGGTAAGCAAAGTATTCCTTTTTGCCATGCATCCTTTACCCTGCAGTACTTTACCACCCTGAGAAGTACATATATTTTTTAATAACATAATTTTCTTGTTATTTAAAAAAGGAGGGGTTTTGGAGTGAGAGGTACGGGGGCAAGTATGACTTTAGGATTAGGGGGGGTAGAGGTAATGGGAGTTAAGGGCGGATTTAGGGTTGAGTAGAGGTAAGGGTGAATTTAGAGGTTTGGGGTGGGTAGATGCAAAGGGAGGAAAGGGTGATTTTAGTGTTATGAGAAGGGTAGAGGTAAAGGGATGCAAGGGTTACCTTAAGTTTAATGATAGGTACAGGTAAAGGAAGGTAAGGGTGATTTTAGGGTTAAAGGATGGTAGAGGTAAAATGGAATGGTCATTTCAGCATTTAGGGGTGCGTAGATGTAAAGGGAGACAAGGGAATAAAAAAATGGGGATTGGGATATTACTACCCATAAGTGACTTATCCATTAGATATATTTGAAAATAAGCATTCCTCGTTAGGCACTCCACGAAAGGCAATATCAGTAAAAAGACTCTGCATCAGGAAATAAACATAGAAGCCAAAAACAATAAAGTAATCTATAAATAAACAAAGCAACACCAGCGGAATGATGGGAGTATGGACTTGTAGAGTCTGCTAGGACATTTTGCTAAAGTGTCAGTCTAACAAAGAGACAGTCAATGCACTCCCAGAGAGGGTGTTTAGTGAAGGGTCAGAAGATGAACCTAGTTTTGGAAGGGATGTAGTTGTGGTTCAAGGGAGTGAGTCAAATTGTGTTGATCCTTATAAAAACATCACAATTGATAGTAAGGTGCTTAATCTATTGATTGATTCTGGGGCAAGGATTACCATGATTTTGTAAGAATTGTACAATGAGAATTGGGAAGATAGAAAGTTGAATCCCCTGGATAGGAATCCTGTTTCATATGATGGGAGGAAAATTGAGTTAACTGAATATTTTAGGTCTTCTTTGGAGTTCAAAGGGAGAAGGAATGGGAAAGTATAAGTGGCTAATAGGGACTCAACATTCTCGGTTGGTATTATCAAGGTCTTTTTGGGATGACTTTTAGACCAGGAAGGAAAGCTTGTGTAACAGTGGTTGCTGAGGGAGAAGAGGTTAGCCCATCACCAAAGGATAATGTATGGCTAGAGTCCTACAAGTGAGTTTTCAGTGAGCAATTGGGCTGGATAAAATGGTTCAAAAACAAAATTTGGATTCAAGAGAATGTCATCCCAGTCAAACACAAGATATGGAATGTACTGTTCAGTGTGTGACAGGATTCAGCAGATGTGCTAAGAAAATGTGTGAAGATGGTGTGATTGAACCAGTGGAGTCATCTTTATGGCTTTCACCTTTGGTGATAGCTAGGGAAATAATGGACAACTGAGAGTATGCATAGATCACAAGAGTTTGAATAAGGTGATTTGAGTTGACTTCCACCCCCTTCCTAGAATGAATGACATAATCACAATGTTCGCTGGTGCTAGAGTTTTTAGCAAAATCGATCTGGCATCCGCATACCATCAGGTAGAGTTAGACCCTTCTTCCAGACATCTGACTGCTTTTGTTTCACATGTGGGGACGTTTTAATTCCAGAGGATGCCTTTTGAATTAGCATCCACAGCATGTGTTTTCCAACAGATCCTTTTTTTTATTTTTTTTTATAAAGGAATAAAAGGGGTGGTCACATTTCAGGATGACATTTTAATTGCTAGAAAGAATGTGGAAGAACTTGGTGAAATAATGAAAACAGTTTTAAATATGCTGCAAGAGGCAGGGATTGTAGTTAACATAAAGAAATGTGAGTTTACGAAAAACAGCATAGCTTATTTGGGACATGTCATCTCTGAGAAAGGGAGGGGGTGGTTCAACCACGGCCAACCTTGTTTTAGGCCATAGTCAATGCCCCCATTCGAAACAAACGAGTAAGTTGCATTGTTTCTAGGGGTATGTTCATTTTATTCCAAATTCATCAAATGTTTTGCTGCAAAAACATCCATGCTACGTGAATTGCTAAAAGAGGGAACATTTTTTATGAGATGACAAACGCCAAAATGAATTTGTAACGTTAAACAATAAAATGTTATCAGCCGATGTGTTATTACCTTTTGATCCCTCTAGAGAGTGTACTATCGTTGTAGATGCTAGCAATGAAGGTTTGGATGCTACCCTTTCTGAATTTAAGGAGGATAGTGAAAAAACTATGGGGTTTGCATCTATAACTTTCAGGGAACATGAGACAATTGTTTCAGTAATAGAAAAAGGATTGTAGGCTTGCTGTGGGCAATTGAACGCTTCAGATGCCATGTCTGGGGTAGGACGTTTACACTAAAAACAGATCAAAACCTTTGATCAACATTTTGAATGTAAATGTGGTAAAAGACCAAACCCAAGAATAGCAAGATTGAACTCAAAATTATGAAAGTATAATTTTCACATCAAGAATGTATCTGGTGGTAAAAAAATATAAGAGCTGATTATCTGTTCCTTTCACCTATGTGTGAACACAATGATGTTTGAAATTCGAAAGGATGATGATGAGGAATGTCTAATAGCCACTTTTGAAGTGTGTAATGAGTGCAGTTTCACAGAACATGATTGAAGTGTAGCTTTTAATGAGGAGGATACCTTAAAGGAGGTATCCAAGTATGTGACACAAGGGTGGCCAGAATAAAACAATTACCCACAAATGTTCAACCATTGTACAAAATAGCAGGTGAGTTATCTATTGAAAATGAAGGCTTGTTGATGTGGGGAGAAACAATTATACCTCTGTGTGGTATAAGGAAAAGGATAATGATGAGTGCTCGTTAAGGTAATTTAGGTCAAACTATTATGGAAAGGAAGGTTGGAGCGAATTATTGGTAGCCAAGCATGGATAAGGAGGTGATTTATTTGATTGAAAGGTGTGTCATTTGTGCTAACAGTTATAAAGTTTTGAAAACAAATCCCATTCCTCTCCAACCCACTGAAATACCTGAAGGTCCTTGGTCTAAGGTAGCTATAGATTTTATAAGACCTTTTAACTCTTCCACGGAAATTAAGTTTTGCCATGGTCATTGTTGATTATTACAGCAAATGGTGGGAGGTGGGGTTCATGGAAGAACCTAATGCAAATGGGGTGATCAATGTTTTGAAGAAAGTATTTCTAAGAATGTTGTCTCAAAGAGATTGTGTCGGACGATGGTGACCAATTTGTGTCTAAATCCATGCAGGATTTTTGGGAGTAAAATGTCATCAAGCATAGGAGGATTGTTCTTTATCACCCACATGTCAATGGACTTGTGGAAAAGAGGAACCATACACTGAAGGACTGCGTGCAGTGGTCTACCCAGAATAAAATTGATGTGTACAGAAGTGATGGATAGTTTGTTATGGGCACATCGCTCAAGCTCGAATGGTACCACTTTTATGAGTCCTTTTGAGGTTCTGGGAGGGCGTTTGCCAGTGTCTAAAATGTGTCCTGGATGGTTATGAAAGTTTCAACTTAAAACCGACCGTGAGAAACAAATTGACTGCCTAAAACAGAAGTTTTCCAATCTAAAATAAAGAGTTGGTTTGTTGACAGACATACATTTAAAGATGTTGGTCTGAAAATAAATGTAGGAGATTTGGTGCACTTAACAGATCCCACATATATTGTAAAAGGTATGTCTAGGTTCAGGACACCTGTTCATGTAAATGCTATGTCTGGAAATGTGATCGTATCAAGGCGAATGAATGGTGAAACATGGAGAGATTAGTGAAGGTGTATCGTCATGATTGTGATGTTCTTCCACCGACCCGGATTACCAGGAAACAGTTTGATGCTAAGAATAATGAACGCAGTGATGTTGGGCCAAGAGGCACTAGGCTTATTAAGAAACCTTTACAATACCGGGATGCATAATGTGTAGGAAGCTGGCTCTGTATATACTATACCAAAGTAAGGTATAATGTGCACAGAGTTCAGTGGATCCCCAGAGGCTTTATAGAGGCTAAAGTAGATAATACTAATGCTCTCTTTTGTGGTTGTGAGGTAGAGCAGTTAGGCTTATCAGAGGGTAGTGCTAAGCATTTGTTCTACACACACAGTCAAGAAATGAGGCACACACTCAATAAGTAACTCCAGACCAATATTTTATACAGCAAAAAATAATCTGTTACTTTATTTCTAGAACCAAAAGGATCTTTGTTGCAGGTAAGTACAGTCTCAAGAATGTATCACTTTCAAGTATCAAATGCACTTTGTTTAGAATTCACAAGTAAAACAGTTAACAGGTAAGTAATGCTTTTCAGTTTCAAAAGGGGACACAGTGCAATTTCTCATAGGAAGCAATGTCATCCTAGGGGAAGAAAAGTAACAACACAATTTGCAGGTAAGTACTCAACTTACGATCCCAGTCTTCAGGGGTTAAGTTGTACACAGGGCAAAGTTTAGGGAGACACTGAAGAGCACCACCAGCAACACGGGCTGGCCGGGTGCAGAGGTCAAAGTTGGTGTCCGGTGCCCAATGGAATCCTATGGAGACAAGGGGCACTCACAATGAAACTGCTTGCAGGTAAGTACCTGCGACTTCAGGGTAGATACCTGGGGGAGTTTAGATCAACACCCGGGGGAGAAGAGGTCACAGGTCAGCTCCAAACACACCCTCAGTGGCACAGAGGTGGCCAGGTGCAGGATGCAAACACAGCGTTGGGTGCCCAATCCAATAATTTTCAATGAGGGAACCCCAGGGGTCAAAAAGATGCTGCAGGCGTTGTCCAGGAAGTCAACTGAAGAAAATCAACTTCTGGACAAGTAGGTAGAGAGCCCACTGGACGTTGATGGACCTTCGGTTGGATTCCCCAGGGTTAGGGGGCTTTAGGTGTAAGGGTACCTTTAGACATCAAGGAAATCTTCACCAGAGCCACTCGCGGTCAGGGAGGTCCTCTGGATTTAGGCTGCAGGTGTCATCGTAATGGTCAGGAGGGATCAATCCAGGGTGGACTCAAAGTTGGAATCACCTAGGGACCTTCTCTGGATCGGTGGCTTCAGATGCAGAATAGGCAGGATCTGGGGTGGCTCTGAAGTCCTTCTTGGAGGTTTCTTTGTGGGCAGGGCTGCTACTTGGGAGATCTTGACCCTTGGGGAGGCAGGCAGTCCTCTGAGTGTTTGTAGAGGTTGCTGGTCCTGCAGGATGAGTCATCTTCTTGTAGCAGGATTCTTGCACCTGCAGACAGGCCGGTAGGACTGGGGCCAAGTTAGTTGTCGTCTGGATACTTCTCTGCAGGTGTGGCTCTTCAGGCCTCCTTCTTCTTCTTGGGTCACCAGGAATCTGAAGAGCAAGGTTCAGGGGTGCCCCTAAATACTAGATTTAGGGGTGCCAATGGCTACTGTCCCTGAGGGTGGCTACACCCTTCCTGTGCCCACTCCCTTTGGGGAGTGGGCACATTTCTAACCCTATAGCCTATCCTCCTCCAAAACAAGATGGAGGATTCTGCAGAGAGGGGGGTCACCTCTGCTCTGGGCACCCTAGAGGTAGTCCCAGCTGAGGTGGTCACTCCTCCTTGTGCTTACTAATTTTCCTGCCAGATCTGCTGCCCAAAGTGGGGCTTGGTCCAGGGGGCACCTACACTAGCTGGAATGCCCTGGGGAAGTGTAACAAAAGGCAGCAGCCTTTGAGGCTCACCACCAAGTGTTGCAGTTCCTGCTGGGGGGAGGTGTGAAGCACCTCCACCCAGAGCAGACTTTGTCCCTGACCCCAGAAAGCACAAAGGCTCTCACTCCATGGGGTGAGAAACTTGTCTGTTAGTGGCAGGCTGGCACAGACCAGTCAGCCCCACTCTAGAGGGTTGGGTGAAATACAGGGGGCATTGCTAAGATGCCTTCCATGTACATTTTTCAGTAAATCACAAACTGACATCAGTGTGGGTTTATTGAGCTGAGAAGTTTGATACCAAACTTCCCAATCTTCATTGAAGCCATTATTGAGCTGTGGAGTTCTTAATGACAACTCCCAGCCCAGGTACTCAATATGGCCACACTGCACTTGCAATGTCTAAGAATGGACGTAGACAATGTAGGGGCATATTGCTCATGCAGCTCTGCCCTCACCTGTGGTATAGTGCACCCTGTCTTAGGGCTGTAAGGCCTGCTAGAGGGGTAACTTACCTATGCCACAGGCTGTGGGTTGTGGGCATGGCACCCAGAGAGGATTGTCATGTCGACTTTACCTTTTTCTCCCCACCAACCCACACACTCTGCAATGGCAGTGTGCATGTGTTTGGTCCGGGGTCCATTAGGGTGGCACAATACATGCTGCAGCCCTTAGAGACCCTCCCCTGGTCACAGGGCCCTTGGTACCTTTTATAAGGGACTTAGCTTTCTGCCAGAGGGGTGCCAATTGTGGAAACAATGGTACAGTTTTAAGGAAAGAACACAGGTGGTAGGACCTGGTTAGCAGTATCCCAGCACACAATCAGTCAAGTTAGCATCAAATATCAGGCAAAAAGTGTATGTGTGTGGAGGGGTACTGCAACAAAGGGCCAGTTTCCTACACAAGCCCCTTTCCTGCCCCAGCCCACAGGCCAGGAGACTCCGCCAAACCCGGGAAAGTCTTCCTAGTCTGTCAGGCAAGGAGGAGTAGGGAAATAGACTGATTTGTTGCTGGATCTGCTCTGCCGTACATCCTCCTGTCCATGTCATTCCCTCTGGGGAACTGACCTACCTCAATAGTGAGGGGGCACAATATGAACTGGCTCTTGTCTGTGTTTTAATGTTTTCACCCATTCTTTTTATCTTGGGGCTAGGGGCATCCACCTCTGTTGATTCTATCTTACCAGGTCCAACCCAGCTTACCCAAAGAAGTTACCACAGCTTGAATAACCCTACCATGACCAACAGTGTCAGGGGGCCTATCTTGCTATTTGGTATACGGTCAGACCACCATGCCAAGGACAGTGCAGCCATAAAGGCTACCACCCAGCAAAGGCCACTGACAGCTGTCAGTACCCAGAACCACACTTTTAGCTCCTCACCAACACAGGAAGGGGCTAAGTTACAGACTTCTTTGCGTTCAGGGTACCTGTCTCCTGTGTGTGAGAGGGGGAAGTTGCTACATCTTGTAGTAAATACCCTCCTTCCACTCTCTCTTCTGTTAGCTGAGGAGCCACCATCTCATGCTTAACAGTTTCCTGACTGGTCAGGACTTTTTGTGGGTCAGGTTCGATTTCACCAGTGCCAACTTTGGAGTTCTTCCCTACTGGAGCAGAATCACCTTGGCTTACTGAAACCTTGGCTAAAGACTGCCCACCTTTCCCGCACTTCTGTTTCCTCTTTTTCTTCTGGGGCCTACCTGCAGACACTGCAGGGGCAACAAGTCCAGAATCCTTGGATAAGAACTGGCATTGGACCAGCTCCTCTTTTGGCCTCTGTCGAACCTCTGGGTGGTCATTTGCGAAGAGGCAATCAAGGGGAAGGTTTGTACTGTCTATCACCCTTTTCTGGAGAAGGAACCCAGCTATCTCTATGGGCCCTGTGGTTACAAGCCTATGAGTGACCGCACCTGGGCTAACGCTTACCCTGGCAGTCTCACCTGGGATATACTGGTTTGAGAGCACCAGTCTGTCACGCACAATTGAGTGACTGGCTCAGGTATCTCTCAAGGCAGTGGCTGGGATTCCATTTACCTCTAATCCCCTCTGGAATCTCCAACTCAACTGTGGGGCCCACCTTACAGTTAATGACTATGAGAACCTCCTCATCTGAGGAGTCATCTCCAGTGGCTACACAGGCTACCCCTGGGGGTTTGCTTAGTGGGTTTGCTTTTGGGACAAGAAGTGTCCTTGGTGTGGTGTGGTGTCCTGTCTGCCTACAGTTGTGGCACCATTCCTTAGTGCCATCCCTGTTTGTACCCTGGAACCCACTTTTGTTTTTGAGGTGTCTTGGTGCCCACCCACCTGGACAGGTTTTTGGGGGCCTTCAGAGGGTTCTTTTTCTTTATTTCCAGGAGTGTCACCCACTTTACGCTGGGAAGGTTGTGTAACCCCTTTCTTTTGGTCACCCCCAGTGGAGGTCTTGGTCACCCTAGTCTTGATCCATTGGTCTGCTTTCTTTCCCAATGCTTGGGGAGAAATTGGACCTAGGTCTACCAGATATTGATGCAACTTTGTATTAGTGCAATTACTTAAGATGTGTTCTTCCATTAATAAATTATAAAGCCCATCATAATCATGCACTTCATTTCCAGTTAACCAATCATCTAGTGTTTTCACGGAGTAGTATATAAAGTCAACCCAAGACTGGCTCAAGGTTTTGTGAGCCCCCTGAACCAAATTCTGTACTCCTCAGTGGCGAATCCAATGTCCTCAATCAGGGTAGCCTTCATGAGGTCATAGGATTCAGCATCTGCTCCAGTGAGTGTGAGGAGTCTATCTCTGCACTTAACTGGGACTTAACTGGGTCTTCAGTAAGACGTTTTCATTTTCCTCATTCCACAAGCCCTCCCAAAGGCTGTGAACCACTTGATGATGTCATCACCATCCCCATACTTGAGGGACAATCCCTTTGGGGATTTTAGGGGCATCAGTTTGCTGTCCATCCCAATGTTTTATGTTGTTCCCACCATTAACGGGTTCTAAGCCCACTTCTGCTCTCTCCCTCTCTATAGCTAGGAGCTCCTTCTCCAAAGTTAGGCCCTCATTACGAGTTTGGTGGGTGGCGGAGGCCGCCTGCCAAACTGGTCCCGCCACTTGACCGCCAGTGCGGCCAGAACACTGCTGGCCCTATTTGGAGTTCACCACAGGGCCGGCAGTCAGAAACAGCATTTCCGCCCGCTGGCCCTGCGGTGAACAGGGCCTCCACATTGCTGCCAGCTCGTAATCAAGCCGGTGGCAATGTGGTAGTACGGTGGTCCATAGCACTTATAATACACATTGCTTCTGCTCACAATTACATGGGGAGGCAAATTCACTGGGGCTCAGTGGATCACTCGAGCTGAGAGCGCAGGGGCAGTGCAGGTAACAAACTGTAATCCCTTGTGAGGCTGATCTAAAGATTTCACATAAGAAGAACAGAGGATAGGGCAGCAGAATGACAGTAGAGGCTGACTCAATTAAAGCCTAACAATGCAGGCATCTACAAAGCCAGAGGGTTCACCAAAACACCCCTAAATAGTTTCTGTTAATGTAAAAAAAAAAACATATACATGGCACAGTACAACAGGAACAATAAAATCCAAAATACACATTCCTTAAGCCACCATTTACCTATGATGAGAGGAGCACTCATCCTGAGAAGAATGCAGCATTTATTAGAATCATCAGTGGAACCCAGGGGCAATTTTACTATTATTTCATACAATATAGCAACCAAGGTTACTGTGCAGTGTTGCATGAAAGGGAGTAAGCAGGAAAGCACCATAGCTACAAAAATGACCCTGCTGCTCTTTCCAAACACTGGTGCACATTTGTGCTGCCTAGTAACATGGACACAACTCTGCACTCTAGTGCAAAGGTGTATGTGTAAGTCCAGCATAAGTTATGTAGTGAACGAATGCCTTCTAGTTCAAAACACTGTGGCCCAGATTAACTAAACGTTTACCCATTGCAGCAAGGGAACTTGCTGTGCTGTCTTGGGTGAAATGGAAAGAGCAGAAATTTGCCAAATATACTAACATAAGGTGTGTTTCTGATCTCTCCTTCCCTGGTGTACTTGTGGTAGATTAGCGCCAATGCAGGCCCCTTTGTGCCATGACACAAAAGTGCCTGTGCTTTGGTCAGAATAGTTTTTGTGCAGCAAGGGATATCTTCCTGCACAAAATCTATTGTTAGAGGCTTATTTATCTACGTATATGTCCTCCATAATGCAGTAAACATGCAAAGAGAAGGTAACAAAGAGAAAAAAAAGATATTTCTCCTTGTAACAGCAGCCTAAAACACCTACAGCATCCTAGGTGTACTATTTGGTTCAAACCCAGTTTTACAGACTTTAGCAAATCTGGGTTTGTGTTAAAATAATTGAGTGGATGCACATGAACACCTATGCCCCACCCACGTAATGCCTTCTGACGCAAAGTATATGCGTTGCCTTGAATTACTTTCTTTTTTTTTTTTACGTTTTACAAAGCCAGACAAGGTCACACAATTTGCGCTGTGTGTGGCTCTGTAAATCCCAAAATACATTTTGCATTGTGGCTGCACTAAAAAAAAGTAGAGCACTCATGATGAAAAATGTTAATGAGTCTGGGCCTATGCTTAAATTAACTTTACAAATGTTACCACTTTACGTGTGATGTACAGTGCAGCACACATGGGAAAATTATAAAGTTTGTAGAAATAAAAATGATTTCTTATTTTATGCTTGCCTCGAGGAGGTGTAACTATTTGAAGAAAATCCGTATCTGCAATTGGTAACAGAGAGGACTTTGGGTCAAAAAAACATTAATGCTAAAGTGAGGATGCCCATGCAGGACAGCCCCTTGACAGAAACTAAAGCAAAGCAGCACAAAGCACTACTTTGTGTTACCTTTAGGGATCTTTCCAGTGCAAGTTGTGCATTGAAAAGTAAGGGACAGGCTTACCAGTTTGAATTCAGTTGGAATACTTTATTGTTTTCAGTTAATTAAAACCATAACAATATTATCAAGTGCAAAGGTAAAACATCACTTAAAATCCGGATTAACGATATTATAAATTAGAAAGGTATGTTGTTTAAAAATGTTCTGCCTAGCGAATTCCTAGACGGTGCTAAAATATTAACATTGTTACTTAATTGGTGGCAAACGCAATTAAATTCCTAGGGCAAAGGTCCTCTCTGTGCGACAGCCATCTCTATCTCGTCTGTAAATAAATGGCTCCCACTAGCCTTTAGGCCGCAAGTCGTGAGAGTTATTATTTCCTGCCGGCAGAGGCTTTATCCAGGAGTTGATCGCACAAAATCAGGAATTTCATCAGTTTACAATTGATCTGGGGGCCAGTTGGGTCAAGCACCTTCTTTATTGCCATTCTGCAGCTTCTGAGCCCACGAACATTGAAAGCATTTTTAAAAAGCCCAAATCGGGCATTCTTTAAGGCGGGGCATGTACAGACAAGAGGAACAATATCTTCTTTGAAGGTACGGCAAACCGGCATAGATTTGAACCATTATGTTTCAATGTTGGAAGGTCGGCTAGAGAAGGTAATACACCTGGGCAACTGGCTAGCAACTTGCAGAAATGTGCTCAGAAATCCATACTGAGATATGCTGCTGGTTTCAGACTAGTATGAGATTGCAGTACCATTCATGCATGTCAGCGGCCAGTTAGAGTTTGCTTATCAATCAAAAGTGAATGCATTTTTGCGGCTTTATTTAGTGCGTCAAAAAAGTTGAATTGTTTAATTTCAGGTTCTATAAATCTGAAGAATTTTTTGCCACCAATGATGCCAGCACTGTTCCCTGTAAGTTGATTTGTGATCCTCTTCTAAACACTGCCATAGGGCATTGATTAACCTGTGCTCGCGGTTTGTCCTCACCTTGTGCCATGCTTTGATGGTGAAGTATCTTCTCACTGGAGACTGATTTGTGAGGCAGAATTCGAATTGAACTTGAGCAGGTGTAGCATTCATTGGAGCCCAAACGTCCACTTGTGAGCCTTAATTTGTAACTCATCCAAGAGCTGGGAGTCCTTTCCTTGCATCACCACACTCACATAGGCAGTCGCTGGAAGAAGTATGGCTGCAATAACAGCTGTTAGTCGTTCATACAAGAGGCTGACCAGCCTCTTGGACAGGGCATGGAACGCAAATATCGGTGTATTTCCTTTTTTCATTATATACTGTTTGTGCTTGTTGAAGGTTAGTTTCTTATCAATAATAGGCTCAAGATACTTATAATTTTTTTACTTCCTCCCGACTAGTGTCTCCGACCTTGATCCTGGTGGACTGACCTAATCGGTTCTGGATAGACACAGTTTTAGATTTTGTTGTATTCAATTCTAACTTGTGTAGTCCGCCAGACAGTGTTGTCTGCCAATTCTGAGCATAGCCGCTGCATGCCTGCTCTTGTATGGCTAAGTAGGCTATATCATCAGCGTAAGCCAGATGCGTCAGAGTTAAGGGACCCAACCGTGTTGTATGTGAGTGTATCAAATCGAGCTTGGGATTGTCAGGTGCGCTATAGCCAAGTTGAACAGATGAGGGGCCAACAGACACCCATGCTTTAGGCCAACTGTACTAGGGATTCTCCTTGATAGTTTGGATCCATCAGCCAGTCTTACTTGTATCCGGGTGTGCTAGTAAAGTAGCTCAATAGCACATAATATTCACAATGGAAGGCCCCAGTCTCTTAGCTTTTGCCACAATAAATGTCGATCCAGTCAGTCAAAGGCCGCTTTGAAGTAAATAAAGTATAACAGCAATTTATTCCTGGACCGCTTACATCTTTCGGCAATCACTGCTAGTGCTAGGTTATTTATGGTGGTCCCAAATGCACGAATGAAGCCTGTCTGGTTAACAAGAACTATGTTGTTAGTGGTTGACCACTTGACTACATCCTCCAAAATTAGCAAGGCATAAAACATTGCATCTGCATCTATAAGAGGTAGTAGTCTGTATTGCCTGGGTTAGCTGTACATCCCACCTCGAGGATTAGATTTATTATTGACCCTCACCAGCTGTTGGGGTGCGAGCTATTTACTGCCACCTTGTATATACTGCAGACAATGAAAAGCAGAAAAAGCTGGGTCCAGCTTGTATATGGCCCGGGGGATGCCATTTGGTCAAGTCACACTGTCCTTTCGACCATGTTATCACTCTGGCCACGTCCTCCTTCATATAGGTTCTAAACACCGGCATAGCCTGATACCCCGATGGCGCAGGTGCATATAGAATTGCTAAATTTTTTAATAGGGGCAATGTCGTAGGACCAATACCCCCAGTCTGTGTTATCTGCCAACAATGAATTATTAGAGGTTTTAGTCACCTGAACAACCCAGACTACTTCTGGTATACTTGAGCCATTTACTGCTGTTCGGTCCTTGCTGGTGCCCTTTACTATTATCTAGAATGCTCTAGAGTTCATTCTTTTGGCATCAAAAGTAAGTTTTGTCCAGAAGGCACTGAATTTTGTTTTGTGATCTTCCCACATTTGTTTCTTATACTGCTGCCTCAGCACTTTCATTTTTTCCCAGCCATGAATAGCTTTTCTTAGCTCCTTTTTCAGCATGCAGCACCTAGATGTAAGAGCAACTGGCCTAGTGGGCAATTGCTTCTTATAAGAGTTTGGAAAAAATGGTTGGGATCGTAGGTTTGCTGAGGAGGACCTGGTAGCAATACTGACACCCTCATGAGCCAGTGGTGCTGCCGCTCTTAATAATGAATGGTGGATCCACTGTATCTGCTTCAGATTGGTTTTGCCCAGGAAACCAATTTCTGGTGGGGCAGACACATGCATTGGAAGATGTAAGCATAGCTGTAGATGCTGGTACAAGTGGTCACTGTCAGTGGTGTATTTAACCTTCTACTTCGTTACATACTTTACAAGAGAAAGTGGGAGAATGATGTAATCTATTGTTGATCCTGAGTTTGCACCAAAGTGAGTGTATCTAGGTGGTATGTCGCCCTCAGTTCTACCATTGATCACTCTCATACCCAATTATTCCAAGGCAATGGCTAATTCTTCACCCCTATGGTCCCTTCGCTTCTTACCATGGTCTGCTGGATTGAAAATTAAATTGGAGTTAAAATCACCGATTACAATTATCTCCCCAGTGGGATGCAAAAGTTTTATTTCTATTAGCTTAGAAATTATTTTTTTAAATGTCACTGCCTTTTCGTATGCATTTGGATGTACGTATATATTATGCAGAAAAACTAATTTCGAGGTATGCTTGTGACACCTGTTGAACTTGATGAATTGTAAATAAGGATGTGCAGGTAACTTCTCTGAGGCAGCGTCTACAGCTGTTGCTATATATACCGTGAGGCCACCCATTGGTCTCCTGGGATGATGAGGTTTTCTGGCCCCAACATGGTGAAGGGCCTAGCCTGGCAATTGCAAAGGTTCAGCTTGCCAAGTTTCTTAAAGTGGAATTATCTCCCATTTGCTCTGTCTTGGGAGTGGGGTGCCATGTTGACGTTTCTTTTTTAATGCTTCAACGTTCCAGGAGAGGATGTTTAGTATCTCATCCTGAGATGGAGTTGCCTCTGGTGAAGGACGTCAATCAGCTCCTGACGGGTTATGGGTTGACACCAACCAGTGCCATTCATCTTGTTGTCCCGCTAGTTGGGTTCCTCTTGGTTCGTTTGTTTGTTCCTGTAGAGCTGCATGCTCTGCGTAACACTGAATACAGTGGTGCTGGTTCATACTTATTCCCTGTGGCTGGAATAAGCAGAGGGGAAGGATATTGCAGCTTTGTGGGCTTGGAGAACCCTTTGCCCCAAGCTTCAAACTGGTGGGTTGTAGCGGGTAATCAGGCTGCAATCTCCTCCGTTCTCCAGGTCAAAAGAGTTTGCTCAGATTGAAAATTGTCAGATTGCGGAAAAAATTTGATTGATAAGACAGATGATTTTACCTGGTTCAATGTGGGTATTGCCACCAGCAGCATCAGAATATTGCCTCTGTTGAAGATGTCCTCCTGATCTGTGAGACATACTGAGGGGTTAGAATGACTTGTCAGCTTATTTTATCTGTTGGACATTTGATTGTTGTCGTGGTAGACAAATAGGGTGAAGAGTCAGAGGCAGTATTTCATGGGTGTTTTCGCTGGTTACACCTTCAGTAATATGGTGATTTTGTTGAGTGCAGTAGTGCCCATTGAGGGGAGGCCCTGCCAAGCTGTAACCATCCATTCATCCTCCTCAAGGGTTGTAGGGGCTGAGGCGACCTGTTCTGCTGTTGCTTCACCGTACAAGTGAACAGACCTAGTGCCAGAGCCAACCTTTATTATTAATCCAGGATCGTTCTTTACCTCGCTAGGATCATGTTGTAAGGTCCGCATTAAGGCAAGAGACACTAGCTTGTCTGATGCTTGAATTTGTGTATCTTCACGAGGTTGGTGTACTTAGGGTCACACTGGGCAAGGGGGTCAATCTGTGGACCATTGGAAAATATCTACATAGGCACAATAGTGCTGCTGATCTCTGAAATGTTGTATGGGGCTGTGCAGCAATTGTCATGATCAGAGCGGATTGCTTCGAGTTTGAAGATGAAGGAATTCCTAGCTGTGCTCTGATGCTGCTGCATTGCCAATGGATGTGTTTGCGGGCAGCAGTCTGGGGCATGCAATTTTTTCTTTCCTTTAGGATACTGGTTAGAACCGCTGGGATGGAACTTAGGTTGACAATAATTGGACCACATCTACAAGCTGGCAGATCAGATTGGTAATAACATTGGTCAATTTTTCCAATTTAGCATTGATTTCGGAAATGTGCATTGCTATGACATTCATGAGATCAGTTTGTAGATTAAAGTTGTCTGATTGCACGTTAAGTGCAGTGATTAAAGTTTGAAGTATATTTAACAATGAGGATTGGAGGTTTGAGATGTTCGCCAGACCCAAATTGTCAGGTCCGTCTCCAATACCTGATATTTCCAGTCCTTTGGCCCTCTTTGTTAGCTGTGACTTGGTGGTCTGCTAGGTCCATGCCTAGTGCCTGGTCCTGTGAGAGCACTGAGCGAAACTGACCTGGCACCTTTTGGGTGAGGCACACATTGACATCTACATGGACATTAGAATCTAGGTTGTTCAAAATTTCGATTAGTGAGTGTGAGTGCCCAACTTCATTGTTATCCAGGTTAACCTCTTAGCTGCTGGGCCTTCCCCCCCGCGCTGAGCCCTTTTTTGGCTATTTGGGGTAGTTCGAGCTTAGGCCTTCATAACTTTTTGTCCACATAAGCTATCCACACCAAATTTGCGTCCTTTTTTTCCAACATCCTAGGGATTCTAATGGTACCCAGAGTTTTTGGTTTCCCCTGGAGGAGACCAGGAAATCAGCCAAAATACAGTGAAAATGTCTTTTCTTTTTTAAAAAAATGGGGAAAAAAGGGCTGCCGAAGAAGGCTTGTGGTTTTTTCCCTGAAAATGGCATCAACAAAGGGTTTCTGGTACTAAAATCAACATCTTCCCACCTTTCAGGAACGGGCAGACTTAAATCAGAAAAACAAATTTTTCAACCCAATTTTGGCATTTTACTGGGACATACCCCATTTTTACTATTTTTGATGCTTTCAGCCAACTTCCAGTTAGTGACAGGAATGGGTGTGAAACCAATGCTGGATCCTGGAAAGCTAAACATTTCTGATATGTAGACGAAATTCTGAATTCAGCAAGGGGTCATTTGTGTAGATACTACAAGGTTTTCCTACAGAAAATAACAGCTGAAATAAAAAAATATTGAAAGTGAGCTGAAAAAAACAGCCATTTTTCTCAACGTTTTACTCTGTAACTTTTTCCTGCAATGTCCGATTTTTTAAAGCAATATACCGTTACGTGTGCTGGGCTCTTACGGTTGCAAGGATATATAGGGCTTGTAGGTTCATCAAGATCCCTAGGTACCCAGAGCCAATAAATGAGGTGCACCTTGCAATGAGTTTTCATTTTATACCGGGTATACAGCAATTCATTTGCTGAAGTATAAAGATTGAAAAATAGGTATCAAGAAAACCTTTGTATTTCCAAAATGGGCATAAGATAAGGTGTTGAGAAGCAGTGGTTATTTGCACATTTCTGAATTCCTGGGTGCCCATAGTAGCATGTGAATTACAGGCGATGTCTCAAATAGACGTCTTTTTTACACACTGCCTTACATTTAGAAGGAAAAAATGTAGAGAAAGACAAGGGGCAATAACACTTGTTTTGCTATTCTGTGTTCCCCCAAGTCTCCCGATAAAAATTGTACCTCACTTGCGTGGGTAGGCCTAATGCTCGCGACAGGAAACGCAACATGGACACATCACATTTTTACATTGAAATCTGACGTGTTTTTTGCAAAGTGCCTAGCTGTAGATTTTGGTCTCTAGCTCAGCCGGCACCTAGGGAAACCTAGCAAACCTTGGCATTTTTTAAAACTAGACACCTAGGGGAATCCAAGATGAGGTGACTTGTGGGGCTCTGACCAGGTTCTGTTACCCAGAATCATTGGCAAACCTCAAAATTTGGCTAAAAAAACACATTTGCCTCACATTTCGGTGACAGAAAGTTCTGGAATCTGAGAGGAGCCACAAATTTCCTCCCACCCAGCTTTCCCCCAAGTCTCCCGATAAAATTTATACCTCACTTGTGTGGGTAGGCCTAGCGCCCGCAACAGGAAATGCCCCAAAACACAACGTGGACACATCCCATTTTTTGACGGAAAACAGAGGTGTTTTTTGCAGAGTGCCTACCTGTAGATTTTGGCCTCTAGCTCAGCCGGCACAAAGGGAAACCTAACAAACCTGTGCACCTTTGAAAACTAGAGACCTAGGGGAATCCAAGATGGGGTGACTTGTGGGGCTCTGACCAGGTTCTGTTACCCAGAATCCTTTGCCAACCTCAAAATTTGGCTAAAAAAACACATTTTCCTCCCTCACATTTCGGTGACAGAAAGTTCTGGAATCTAAGAGGAGCCACAAATTGCCTTCCACCCAGCGTTTCCCCAAGTCTCCCGATAAAAATGGTACCTCACTTGTGTGGGTAGGCCTGGCACCCGCGACAGGAATAGATCACACAACGGTCAATGTTGGTCCTTACATGAGGCAGCTGTTGACCCTGGGGTGATCCATTCCTGACGCAGGCACTAGGTGTAGGCACTCAAGTGGGGTAGTGTTTTTATCAGGACAGGTGAGGATTCACTGGGTGGTAGGAATTTTGTGGATCCCAGCATATTCCTGTAGTTTGTGTGACAGAAATGCGAGAATAATACAGTTTTTATTCAACATTTCAGCTTTGCAGGTTATTCTGGGTAAGAAGACTTTGGGGAATCCACACAAGTCACACCTCTGTGGACTCCCCCGAATGTCTAGTTTCCAGAAATGTTTGGGTTTAGTGTGTTTCTCTATATGACTGCCGAACCCAGGACCAAAAACACAGGTGCCTGCCTCACAAAACCAGTTTGTTTTGCGATAGATAATTTTGATGTCTCCACAATACGATTTGGGTGGTGGAATTGGGGGCTGAACTAAATTTGGGAGCTCCTAAGAGAGCACTCTCTCTCTCTGCTTGCTGACGCATTCACCTGCTCTCTGGGTTGGGCTAACCCACTATTACCCTGTTGCACAGACTGTGCTTGCAAAGGGATAGCAGGACTCATCACCTCCCTCATAATTTACTGGAAGAGGAGTTATCAAATGGGACTCCTCCGACTGAAAAATCACTCCCAGTGTCTGCGCCATTGTCCTATCCCTCAGATGCTGTCTCAGTATCTGATGTCTCAGTCTCTGATCCTATGTCAGAGCTGTCCTCTATAACCCGAGTGAGAGCAGCAGTCCTTCATCAAGATGCCATCTCTGCTATTGGCTAAACTGTTGCTCTAAAACACTAGCCTACGTAGACCATCACAAAATCGATGGTGTGTGTGAGATACGTGCAACAGTAGAGGCCACCTTACCTGCGCTTCTTCCGTCAATCAGCACGTTCGTTCAAGACACTCAAAAAACACCTTGTCACATACCATTAGTCACAGTCTTTAGCACCTCCTGCACCCAGTCCAACAATCATTATTGGTGCTCCCACTCCCTCCTCCTCGGATTCCCTCATTACCACCCAGCAAAAGTGCCCTTCATCTCTCCATAGCCGCCCTCCACCCTGCACATACATTTCATTTGTATTATAGCACAGGTAATGGCTGACTTTACTAATATACTCCGCTATTTACATAAAATACAGATTTGCTCTTTGCAGTAGGCATATAAACCTTCTGCCCTTCTTTATGGCACTAAAACTGCCACTAGACAAGTCTGACCCTTTTGTGTCAGAAACATAATCACAATACTTACTTGACTTTTTTTATTGCTGCCTAAAAGCTACAGTTGAAATGCGTCAGTTGAAGTATGTGCATTGCTTTGAAGACGCAAGCTGCAACTGCAAGACAACTGGTGGCAAATATATATATATAGATCAGTTTTATATGTGGGTCTGGTTTTCCTGGGGGCCGATCGCACACACATATTGACAAAAGTGATTTTTATATATAGATATAGATATATATATATATATATATATATATATATATATATATATATATATATATATAGATATAGATCTATTTTTCAACTGCTCCTGCTGTTCTTCCAACGCTGGCCTTACGGAGCTGGTGCACCATTATAGGCGCAGGACCCATATTTAAATGTCTCAATTTGAGTTGTAGAAAAATGTCACTCCCAACAATTGCTGGATAATGACGAGATTTATTTACAAAGCCATTCTACAAGGCTTATCAAGCCTGGACGCGTTTCGACCATAACGGTCTTTGTCAACAGCCAAATATATCGATCTATATTATTTTTTAGTGGTTGTATGGTTTCCTTGGTGCTTTTGCACTGGGACTAGGACCCAGCACTAGGCCTACTGCAGGGAAGCCATTTTTCAAGAAGTAAGGGGGTTCAGCAAGCCTTCAATATATGAAGTTGTAGAATAAATGGCAGCTGCATGGTACTTTAAAAAATGTAAATTTACTTGCTGGATTTAGTTTGCCTGATTTGCCAAACAATAATTTAATCGGAGAAGTCAAGAGTAGGCCTAGGCTGCACATGTTTTTGTCCTGTTTGTCATGTTTGTTGGCACACCTTCAGAGCTGTTATTCCTTGTTTAGGATGTCATAATATTTGTGTGGGCTGCTGTGTAATTTTGCCGGATCACATTTTCCTGGGTGACAGTATGTGGCTAATAATTGATATACTGGGCTGTTATGAAGTTCTTAAGAGTCCTGAGGGTAGTAAGCAATCGGGAGCCAATGTACCCTAAAACTACCCACCAGCCTGAGTAACTGTAATTTACAGGACTTAGCCAAATCGCTGGTTACGGAATAGAGCTGGTGTGATATGCCCAAGAATACATAGGCCCTCAGAGTCATGCAAGTACGAAGCTTTTTGGGACCTAATCACGGCACCAAGGGAAAGGAAACTGTACTTCCAGCTCCGCATTGGTACACTCCCATTAAGACTTCTCACCAGTAACTGGTCACACAATGAATCAACCGCATGCCCAGCTTGCAAAGCCCCCGTCGAGAATCTCCCTCACGTCCTTTTTGCCTGCCCCGCGTACACCGCCCCCCGTAGGAAATGGCTGGCCCCGGCATGCAGACTTCTGGGAGTTCACAGCTCTGCGCTAGCCCTGCGAATCCTCAGATCAGACACTAGGCCAACGCTAGTGATCGCCGTCGCCAAATTCCTCGGAGCTAGAACACTTCTGGATAAAGACTCCAAATAAGACTGTCCCATCGTCCTGTGCAGCACATTTTACTCAATTTTATTCCATTTTATTCAATTTTTATTCCACTTTTTTTTCCATTTTTTCTTATCTTTTACTCCTTTTTATCATTATATTTACTTGTAATTATCATTATGTGTATTTATTTGTATCTATTATTGCTTTCGCTTTTTTGGCTCTTGTAGCCGCAATAAAGCTCCTTTGAACTGAACATAGGCCCTCATTATGACATTGGCGGTAAATACCGAATACCACCGTGGTGACAGCCACCAACATACCACCGCAGAGGCAAACATCCGTCCGCCACATTATGACATACACACACACACCAACACAACAGAAACCAGCCACAACCACTGATCTGCCAGACCCAATGAACACGATAAACTGTCAGAACTAGCACCTATACAGTTACGCCACCAAAACAACGCCCTCCAAATAATGACCCACAAATCACCACAGTGGACATTCAACAGTGGTAAACCATTGGCAGTGCACCCCGCCATGGCGAAAATGGACGCCCAAGAACAAAACAAGACAACATTGGCCAGAACAAAAAACCTACACCTGACACAAATACACACACCCCACACATAAGGGACAACATTCAGAAGAGGTGGAATGACCTACATTTGAAGGTGCGTTCCATTGCATCAAGGCACCAGCTCGCCATCAGGAGGACCGACGGTGGACTACCACCTCCTCCCCCACAGCTGACAGCATGAGAGGAGCAAGTATTGGCAGTACTGCATCCTGAGGACCTCACTGGAGTAGCCGGAGGACAGGACACTGGTGAGTTACCATTACCAACCTAATACCACCCCATACCTGCGTGTCATCTCCTCCCCTCACCCTGACTCCCTTCACCCCACTCCATCCCTCACAATGCACCCACCACAATTACCACACCTAAAGGTCTACCCCTCCATGCCATACACACTGCAAGCACATCCTGCCCAGCTCAGCATGCACACCCACCACCAATGCATTGACAGCATGGAGAACTACCAATCCCACAATCCATCACCATACACGACCAAAGGTGGGACGACAACCCCAATATCGTTGGGAAAGGTAGAAAGGCAGAATATGTGACAATTACCCTAACAAACCACTTACATCCCCACAGGTGCCCCACCAATGATAGCGGTGAGGAGGTGCCACGGCGACCCAGTCCCCCACCAGAAGATCCCCTCAGTGATGACAGCAACTCTGGAGGTCTTGATCTGGATTAACACACTGGCCCATCTGGGACCACAGGTCAGTCAGCTACCACATCCCACAGCCAGTCCACCACAGCCCCCCCCAGACTCAAACACCACAGCAGCCAGCCAATGCTCCCAAACCTCTGTCCACAGGACACATCATTCAGTAGTGTGCCCACCCGTACAGGGACCCAAGTCGATACCACACAGAGAAGATGATTAAGGTCCTGGTGTCAGTGGGAGTGGGCACACCGTTCAAGGGACACGGGCACAGGGGGCCAGGGACAGTCGGAGGACAGCTGTACGCCAGGGGGAGGACAGGCCCAGGGAACCAACTGCCCAGGAGGTACTCACTAATACAAGGGGGCATACCAACAATCCCAGTACAGGATGGGTCAAGTGTTAAACATCATGCAGGAGAACCAACGGCTGCAGGCGGAACACCACCAGGAGGTCATTCAACAATTGCAGGCCTTGAATACCACCATGGCCTCCATTGCAGGGGTGCTGAGTGACATGGTGAACATCATGCAGGAGTACACAGCATACCAGCGGGCCCCTACCACTAGCCGTTGTACTGACCAGCCCTCCACATCTGCTGCAGCTAGTGGACAGGAGGCCCTGCCACAGGACTCACAGGCCACCGTGCACACACCCCCACCCTGCAGAAGGTGAACCACCCCATAAACGTTCCCTGTGACCCAGACAGACACCAGAGACAGTTGCCAAGACCACCGCCAGGAAATGAGCCCCTCCAGAATGTCCCCCTTATGTTACGCTGAGTCACCTTGTTCACTTTAGACTGCCATTGCTCCTCTTTCTATGGTCCCTTGGACACTGGGCCTGTGCTACAAACAGACTGGCCCACTACACTGGACTGTTCCCAACCATCACCCCACTCAATCGCACTTCCCATTGATTTTTTTAATTCAAATAAACACCCTTGAACACAACTTGAGTAATAGTGCTTTATAGAAATGTGCAATGTGTTGAACTGTACTAAACTGCATTATCCTGTGCAAATGTCCTGTAATGTGTGGATTCATCCAACAAATGTGTCTCAGCAGTCTGTAGTCATCACATCAGTACACTGTTGTAACCACACCAACAACTGCAATAAGGGAAGGCATAGGTGCCAGTCAATTGTGATGCACAGGTAGTGACTGGCCCATCACTTCAACCACACAGCACTTTACCAAAATGGAGACATGTATAGATCAACAGCCTTACCTGAGTGTCATTGGAAGTACTGCTAAATAATATGTGTCCTGTTGTCCACATCCTCCTCCTCACTGTCCTCAGTGTCCACTGCTGCCACAAGTGCATTGTCACCCAGCTCCTCCTGCAGATAGGGCGCATGGCGTCTGAGGGCCAAATTGCGCCGCATGCAGCAGACCACCACAATCTGGCAGACTTTCTCAGGGGAGTAGCATAGGGATCCACCTGTCAAATGGAGGTATCTGAACCTGGCTTTCAAGAGACCGAAAGTACATTCCACGAACCTCCTGGTATACCCATGAGCATCATTGTACCGATTTTCAGCCCCTGTTCTCGGATTCCTAACAGGGGTCAACAGCCAGGACAGGTTTGGGTAGCCGGAGTCACCTGGAAGAAGTGAGGGACACACATTAGCCATGCACAATGGCATGGTGTATGACTCCTTTAGGCACACACTGACATACATTGGGTGGGGACTCAAACTCACCTATAACCCACACTCTGTGCCTCTGTAGTCGTGCCATCACCTGTGGGACGCTCCTATTCCTCAAGACATATGCATCATGCACAGATCGAGGATACTTGGCAGTGACATGGGAGATGTACTGGTCAATAAGGCACTGTTTTGCTTTCACTAATTACCGAGCTGACAAAAATCTCTGGAATGCGCTTCTCAGTTCAAACAAGACATTTATTATTATTTCACCACGAGGTTCCTAAAAGAAGATTAGTAGGTTGAAAGCACATATTTAAAAATAGTCACAGCAATGAAAGGAAAATATATCAAAATGATTCTCAACTGCAATGTACACAGCAAATATAAGTGATTATATCATAATTGCATAGCAAAGAATAAAGTAAAAATGTATCACCGTAGGGCCTGCAAAGCTCTTCATCTTTCTCATGCCAGCAAGATGATGACCCCGTTCAACTGTGAGAAAGAGATATCCACCCTCACGGGACAAATGTCAGGCATTTGACATCTAAAACTGACTGAGGTCTTCGAAATTCCACCTCTACTGAGCAGGGCCACCTTTTTATATCTTAAAGAACCTGGAGAAAACCCCTCCCATGAAAGAGAAACATTCAAACATGCTGGCTACTGTAGGTCAGAGTTGGAAGAAAAGCGTTGAGAACTGGCCAACATCTCAAGGCATTCCTCCCAAGGCCGAACCGTTCCCTGCACTGAAAAAACATGTACATTCTTATCATGCCTACTGGCTAACTGTTCGGTGAGAAAGAATACGAAAAACACGCACAGTTTACCATGTGGAAAAACACAGCTCATCTGCAATGTCTAACGCTACGATAAAGTCAATAGGCAGCTAAACTGAATACAAAATGTAATCTGCAACTGGTGAACCCTGAACAACTAATCCAGATAAAAAGTGGTGCAACACAAAGTCAGTGGTCAAAAATACCTATTTCATTACATTTCCACCCTTTGATCAATGACTTTGTGTACTTTTCTCTTATTTAAAAAAAAAAAAAAAAAACTTCATAAGCAAATCAGGTTTGCATTGTATACAGCAACATAATGCAATGGTGAAAGCAATCACTAGAAAGCAATGGAAGTGGATTAACGTATTGATCTTATAAATCTTTAAATTAGACACACCTACAATGCAAAGACTGAAGCTTAGATACTCTGATTAGGATAATAGTTGAATAGTGTCTCTAGGATAGCAAGTATGTATAGAGTTAGATAGAAACATCATGAGTACTAGGCGTGTAAAAGTACACTGCCCGCCCGTTATGTTAGCTGGAATGTAAGTGAAAGTCAGGTTTCCACACGAAAACAGCCTGCCAACTGGCAACTTGGCATGCTTAATGAGACTGGCAGCAGTCATCAGATGATAACAAGCCATGGGTTAGTTCAAGTGGAAAAATGTAATCCAACAGGTTGACAGAAAATCCATGGTACTCTACATTGAACCAATGCAGAACTTTGATCAGTGAAGCACAATTAGCGCTAAATGGATCCCTTGGTTTTGTACTTTAAAAGCAGCAGGAGCGTTGCACAAAGGTTATCAATCAGGTTTAGGTTGGGGGTGCGGTCCCTCCCCCGACCCCACACGCAAACGCCCATAGGGAGAGCACACTCCTGGCACACTCTGCCACACTTTGCTCTCCGCTGATGACGGGCGAAAGCCAGAAACACGTGTCTGGAGATACGGCATTCGCCGCACCAACTTATGGTGAAAAACGTTCTACAACGTTACAGCACTTGCTGCACCCATTTATGGTGAAAGACTTTTTGAAATATTTTTCAAATTCATTCTAATGACTGCATTTACCATGATGCTTTGGGGCTATTCGAGCTGAAATGTAAGACCGGGTGCTCCCTTTTTGGATTGTGTATTTAAGGCCTCCCGTGAGCATTTGAGCTGACGAGCTCTGGTAAAGCACCTGTGCGCCTACTGAGTGGTACAAAAACCTGAGAATACGTTTAGGCGGCATTTCAAGCAACCCAGTCTGCCACACTTTGCTCTCCGCTGATAACGGCCAAAAGCCAGAAACATGTGTCCGGAGATACGGCATTCGCCGCACCAACTTATGGTGAAACACTTTCTACAACATTACAGCACTTGCTGCACCCATTTATGTTGAAAGACTTTTTGAAATATTATTTGAATTCATTCTAATGACTGCATTTATCATGATGCCTTGGGGCTATTCGAGCTGAAATGGAAGACAGGGTGCTCCCTTTTTGAATTGTACACTCCTGGTCAGTGGCAAGTCGTAGTAGGATCTGTAAAAGAAACAAGTATGATTTTTCTTGCAAATAACATTTGTCATCTGAAATGTGCTCTCCTTTTTCCTTTCCTTGTTTTATAATCAGCAGGGCGTTATTGGAACCCTTTGCTATAATTTCTGCAGGTTCTGAATGGCCATTTGGGGATTCAACCCACACCTTAGCACTGAGGTTTTTATCTTCTGAATCAAAGCTTCCCTTTCCTTGCACTGTGGCAGTCCCCTTCTTTACCAATTCTCCATACACTGCACTTATGACAAGTTGGACAATTCTGTCTCCAATCTCTATGAATAAATCAGCTTCTCCACTATTTAACACAATAGCTTTGATTTCTATCTGTCCTGGTAACTTCCCAATTGATCTTTGACTGTGGGACAGATCTCTGTTATGTGTGCTGACAAATAGGACATTGCAAAATCACAGTTTTTATCAAATCTAGGGGAATGTGCATTTCTCTAATCTATGCCCATCTGTAAGTCGCTTTTTCTCCCAGATGTCCACATTTTTGGTGCGCCCACTTAGCCATCCCCACCAAGTCAGAATTCTGGATTGACACTTCTGCCTCTGAACTTTTGCTTTGACGTCTGCAAGGGAGTTGAACCAGCGTTCTAATGAGTCAATGGGACAATGAGCATCTATGACTTTACTTTGTTCTAACATTTCCCAAATTTCCTGCCACAACTCTTTGCTCCACACCTCCTTTGAATTAATGAACCAGTTATGTGCATACCATGTGGAAAGCCACAGCTTATCCATGGCATTGGACTAAGAATCAGTGTAAAAATGACAAGTCCCAGGCAGCTTTTGCTTTAGAGTCTGATACACAGGGTACAACTTTGCATATTGGCTACTTTTTCCTTCTCCTGTGGTAGACAACAACTTTTCAGTAACTGGATTGTATGACACTGCTTTCCAATGTCTTTTAGTACCCACGTATTTGAATGAATCATTAGTGAACCAAACATGCTTCCTATCCTCCGGGGACAAGAATTCAAATACTGCACTCCATTTCACTGGTGACTCATTTACCTGTGGTACCTCCTGCACTCTCTCCTCACCCTGTACAGGGGCTTGTGATATCTCTTCATGTAGGGCTGCAGTGCCTGCTAGTCTTACTCGAGCCCTGTCTTGTATGTACCAGATCCAGTGTATGATACTAGCCTCTTGTGCATGTCCTATATGGTGAGATTTAGGTGAACACATCACCCACTGCATGATTGACATTTCAGTGTCATTTTCCCAGTATCCACTAGAGCCCAACAACAAGCCAAAAGCTGTTTTTTTAAAAGGAGTATAGCGCTCCCCAAAGTCAGATAGTTTTCTAATCCAAATTCCTAGGGGAACCCTTGTCCTCCCCTGTTTCTGCCACATACTCCAGTTTGCATATTGTCCCTGAACAGTTACATGTAACTCAATGTTTCCCTCTTGCACTGTACACAAGATTAAAGTCTGTTTATTTTATTTGCCAAATCAAAAGCACACAGCTGCTCTTTACTCCATTCAAACTCATGTTTTTCCCTGGTTACTTTGTACCAAAGGGTTAAGATTTTACTCAGATGAGGGTCATGCTGTTTCCAAAAATCAAACAATCTCATGAAACTCTGTCTCTCTTGCTTAGTGCAAATAGTAGCAAACTCCAAAATCTTTTGTTTTACCTGTAACAACATCTATCTATGTTCTGGATCCCACTAAGTTCCCAGAAACTGCACATTTTGCGACAGTACTCGTGTCTGGTCTAAATTAATTGTACACATCGTATTCTGCAAAAGTGGTCTGAATATACCGGTAACATCGTCAATTTTGTGCTCAGTGTAATCTTTTAAAGAATGCATTTCAACTCCTGCCAAAAACGGTGGGCTCCTCTGCGCACAAACTACGCTCTGCTCATGCAGCTCACACTGGCCCCCCACCTTTTTTAACCTCCTCATTAGTGGAATGTGGAAAGCCAGATTCTTCCGTAACAGCTTGGTAAATTTCAGTTTTATCTTGCAATAATTTGTTCTGGCTGACTTGCTCACTTAATTTCTTATTTTCATATTCTAACTGTTTACATCTCATGCATTTTTCTGTAAGCAGACAAAAATATCCAAACCCTCCTGTCAAGAACAAAAGGGACATCATTTTGTTCAAAAAGCACCTTTACAAAACATGAAAACACTTTTGTTTTATCCAAGCACCCATCCCACAACTTAGAAAGTCCTGATAAACAAGAAAACATGTTTGTCACAACACCATAAGGCATTTTAATTTCACGTGCATTTTCAAACATGGTTTGCGGTGCATCCTTTAATTCTCTGAACAAAAACATATTTACACTTTTGAATTGTGCACTCTGAACCTCTCCAACCTCTCTTTATCCTGCTGACTACGCCAAAATGTTTTGCTTTCACTAATGACCGAGCTGATAAAAATCTCTGGAATGCACTTCTCAGTTCAAAGAATACATTAATTATTATTTCACCATGAGGTTCCTAAAAGGAGATTAGTAGGTCGAAAGCACACGTTTAAAAATAGTCACAGCAATGAAAGGAATATATATCAATATGATTCTCGACTGCAATGTACACATCAAATATATGTGATTATATTACATCATAATTGCAAAGCAAAGAATAAAGTAAAAATTCATCAACATAGGGCCTGCCAAGCTCTTCATCTTTCTCATGCCAGCAAGAAGATGACCCCGTTCAAATGCGAGAAAGAGATATTCACCCTCACAGGTCAAATGTCAGGCATTTGACATCTAATCCTGACCGAGGTCTAGGAAATTCCACAGATTCTGAGCAGGGCCACCTTTTTATATCTTAAAGAACCGAAAGGGCGTTCTGGAGAAAACCCCTCCCATGAAAGAGAAATATTCAAACATGCTGGCTACTGTAGGTCAGAGTTGGAAGAAAAGCATTGTGAATTGGCCAACATCTCAAGGCACTCCTCCGAAGGCTGAACCATTCCCTGCACTGAAAAAGCATGTACATTTTTATCATGCTGACTGACTAACTGTTTGGTGAGAAAGAATACGAAAAACAAGCACAGTTTACCATGTGGAAAAACACAACTCAACTGCAATGTCTAATGCTACGATAAAGTCAATAGGCAGCTAAACTGAATAAAAAATGTAATCGGCAACTGGTTAACCCTGAACAACGAATCCAGATGCAAAGTGGTGCAACACAAAGTCAGTGGTCGAAAATACCTATTTCATTGCAGGCACACCATCTGGACATTGAGAGAGTGGAAACTCTTCCTATTCCTGTAAGCCTGCTCATTTGCTGTGGGAGGGACTAAGGCAATATGGGGCCCATCTATGGCCGCAATCTCATGTGGTCTTTGTCCCATTACGTAGAATCTAGCCTTCACAGTGGGCAAATCTTCACTCGGGGTAATGAGATGTAGATGCACATGTTTGAGAATGGCAGCCAAAACCCTTTCAAGCACAATCGAGAACATTGGCTGTGACATTCCTGCAGCTAAGCCCCCAGTCACCTAGAAAGAACCAGTTGCCAGGAAATGGAGCACTGATAGTACCTGCACAAGAGGAGGAATTACTGTTGTGCAACGGATAGCAGGTAGCAGATCAGGCTCCAGTTGTGCACACAGCTCTGATTGTGGCCCTGTCCAGACGATAGGTGAGTATGGTGTGCCGGTCCTCCAGTGTAGCCAAGTCCACAAGTGGCCTGTATACGGGTGCTTGCCTCTTCCTATTCCTCTGCTGTGGTTGGTATCTTAGTGAGCCAAAAGTAAAATGGGTGTGACAACAGGACCTATCGAGACATATCACAGTACACAGAGCTTGAATGTATGTAGGACACTAGAGTTGTCTAGGTGTGTGCAGTCGACACCAATGACGCACATATGAATTCTAAACAGGAGTACTAGCAGTAGGAAATGGCAACCGCCTGTCCTGTATGCAGGGACAGGTGGAAGTGACATCACTTCGCCGGCGTTAGGCGTCGTGGTCTGCACCGCCTTGCAATTCCTCATTGGCTAACATGGGGCTCTATGGAGTACAGGAACCAATTATGATCAACGCCAGCGGTGACGGTGTTCAGCACCGGGGACGTGACCGCCATTTTCTTTCTACCACTTCACTTGATTCCTGACTTTCCACTCAGCAACATCTCCACTGCTTGTGCTGCTGTGACCTGTGTCTGGAACCTGCTGTGGCCCCAGCCTTCACGTCGGAGGAGTTGGAGAGGCTTGTGGATGGGGGTCCTACCCCTTTATGAGCAGTTGTATGGGCCTCCAGACCAACAGGTGAGTACATCATGGGTACGTTGCATGCAACATGGCTGCATTAAGATGTATGTGTTTGCTAGCAGTGTGTCATTTGGGGGGGTATGGTTGCAGGCTATGTGAATGCAGAGGTACGGGTCATGTGTGTGCTTGCTTGGGCCAAATGCAGTATGTAGGTCATTTGTGTGACAGGCTGGATTGTATGCATCATGGTGTCCTTCTGTCTGTTTCCTCTGCAGATCAGCGCCCATCAGAAGAAGGGGTTGTGAGGTGCCATTGCCAAGGACGTGCGGGCCCTGGGGGTCCATAGCCGGCGGAGCACCCACTGCAGGAAACGGTGGGAGGACCTGAGACTCTGGGCCTGGAAGACCGCAGAGGCCCAGCTGGGGGACAGTCTCCCAACGAGAGAGGGGTACCCGTCAGAGCCTGACGCCCCCCTAATGACCCGCATACTGGCAGAGGCCAATTCTGAGTTCGATGGGCGCTTGAGGGCAGCACAGCAGACACAAGAGAATTAGTACAGACTCTGTGGTATTTTGTATTTGTTGCCTGCCATGGGGTTTGGGTGCAAGGTTCTAGTCAGTAGATGCCCCCATATGCAGGTTTGACCATTCTGCATGGTCCCGCTTAGATATGTAGGGTGGTATCCATTTTTGGTATTGCTAAGTAGCTAGCATGCCATGTCAGACAGGGCTTAGTTGGGCCCAGTAGGTGTGCAGATGATAGTGTTTGGGTTCCTTCCTGCTGTAGTACCTAGGCAATGGTTTGTCACTGTGGTCCGTTCTGCGTACTGTAAGCCCAGGGAGTGATTGTGATGTGTATGCCATCTGTGCTGTTGGTGCTGTGATTGACCCTGTGCTCCCTTTCTTTCTACCCCCACCTCCTTTTGTCATCCTGTCCATGTGTGCATTAGCATCATCTGACAAAGGAGCAGAGGCATCGGTGAGTGAGGGAGCTGCAGCCCATGGGACCCAGGAAGCAGAGTCTGCCGACGCTGAGGGGACCAGTGGGTTGCAGGGTGAGGGGAGCACCATGGGGAGATGGGAGCTATGACGTCTGTCTCAGATTCCTCCTCCGATGGCAGCTCCCTGGTGGTGGCAGACCCCTCTTAAAGATTTTCTGCCACCCCGTACCAGCACTGCCCTCTCAGTAGCCCCCACCCAGTTGCCTGTGCCCGCTCACCCAGGAGGGTGGGCGTCTCCTTCTCCCCAGGCACCTCAGGCCCTGCCCCAGTCAGCCCTGCTGCCCTCAGTGAGGAGGCTATTGACCTCCTGAGATCCATCTCTGAAGGCCAGTCAACCATAGTGAATGCCATCCAGGGGCTGGCATCCCAGATTCAACAATGTAATGCCTACCTGAAGGGCAGTCACAGTGGCTTGGCAGCCCTACAGAGATCGTTTCAGGCTCTCGCCTCCTCTCTGATGGCAGCCAGTGTCCCTGTTTCTTCTGTCCCCCCTCCAACTACCTCTTCCCAGTCCCTGTCTCCTCTCCTCAACCCATCCCACACATTCATTCTGACAAGCATGCTCCCGCCACAACAGACAGGACTCGCACAAGCAAAACACTTCACTCAACAAGCACAGCCAACACACAGATGCACCCACAACAGCCACTGCCTCCCCATCCTCCTCCTCCTCCCTCAGTCACATCAGCACTCACACCTGCATGCATTGCATCAGCTGTCCTAGATCCTGCCACCTGTACAGCCTTGCCCACAGTCACAACAGCAGACCCGCAGACATGCACTCTACACACCACATGCGCAATCATCATCACCACCTCATGCAGCTCACCCAACTCACTTGCAGACAACCCCTCACCATACATTCACACGTCCTGTTTAACCTCCCCCACCCTGTCTGTCCCCTCTCCAAAGACACATAAACGCTCCCACTCAGGCACCCAACAACCATCCACCACACACACGCACACTGTCCATGCACCTGCCCCCAAGTCCAGCACACCTCTTCCTCAAACAACCACTCCCTCTATCTTCACTTCCATTCCTCCTCCCACACCCCGCCCCATTTGCCTTAAGAAGCTTTCCCTTTCCTGCCTTGACCTCTTCGCTCCCCCACACCCCTGTCCTGCCTGTAAGAGAAAAGTCCCACCTCCCCAGCCCAGTACCTCCAGCTCCAAGTTGACTCCTGTTCCTCCCCCTAAGAGTACTCCTGCTACTAAGGTGAAAAATAGTGGCACTCTGGCCGCCCATCCCAAGGCCATTTCTACACCCCCAAAACAGAAGGGCAAGGACCCGCCCCCTCCCAAGCCCAAGGACCCCACTCCCAAGAAGAACCCCCCACACACACCCCTGCCCCCTGAGGTGCCTGCCTACCATCTCAATGGTGCCCCTGCCCAGTGGAGTGCCTGGGCTGTCAGGAGTCAAGTTGGGCCTTGGACGTTGCCCTGTGGCCATTTGCGTACTTTGGACTGGCCAATGGTCCTGCCTGTAAATATGTTATTTGTTATTTATAAAAATTTTGGCTCGTTATCCAACATGATTACAGTGGTTGGACTAGAGGTATGTGTCCTAGCTTTCTTTGTTCCTGGGTTCTGTTGCTGATAATTTACTCTGCAGATAGTTCTGGGTGTGTGGTGTGTGGCGTGTGTGTATGGTGTGCGTTGTGCGTGTGTCACTCTCCCCTCCCTCGTGTGCTAGGTGGCTGTACTCACCGTCGTCATCTTCATCAGCCTTGCTGCTCCTGGACTGCCATTGCGTGGTACAGCATCGGGAAGGCTTCCAGTTCAGGTTCCACGGTGGCCGCGGAGTCCTCTGTGTCTCTAGAGGTGAGTGTCTCCTTTTATATGATGTTTCTGCCAGGCTTTTGGTGGTGGTGCTAATGCCCAGAAATCCTGGTGGTCTACTATATCGTAATATGGTGGGCGGATACTTGTCTTCTGCATGCCTGTAGGTGGCTACCGCCGTGGTAAGTAGTCATACTGCATTGGAGATTAGGGTGGTACATTGGCTGTCTATGAGAGGGATCACCGCCATGGTCATAGTTTTGCAGTCATTACTGCCAGCCTGGTGACGGTACTACCCCCATCACCGGCGTGGTGTCACCTGACCACCAATGTCATAATGAGGGCCGTAGTGATTCAATACAGATAGACCGGGGCAATCAGTTCAAAGCACGTGTGCCACCACAACGCTCTTATGCCCTTACTTTACCGAAAAGTAAGTGTCCAAGTGTAACTTGACGAGATCAGAGGTTTTGAGGTGGGCACAAGCATGCACAGTAACTGTCAGGGATAATTAGCTGTTGATTGAGGCACAATCAATCAATTAATAATAACTTCAACACTTAGAGGAAGTACTTACTCCGCCTGGAACAAGCAGGAACAGGCTGGTGTCAAATTGGTCATTTGGACCACCCTTCCTGAAGTATGGCGAGACTTTGGGGCTCAGATATATCTTGAATGGGATCTGACCCTTTGATGTGGGCATGAGCGCTCACAGCCCTCCCATCTCTCTCCCACTGCTGATGCCAGACTGCAAAAGTATCTGAAGATATGTATGTCCGTGGTGTGCACGCGAGTGCAAGAGTCGTGCAAGCTGCACCAAGGACCTATCCCAGCCGCTTCTCCACCACACTGGCTCAACTTGGGGGTGTGAGACTAGTTCAACATCCACGCAACAGTCACGTCACTTCTCTACCTCGCTTACCTTGATGTCTGTTGCCTCTGGTACAGTGTCTCCAGGCGTTGAAGAGGCACCACTCCTCACGCCTTCACTGGCTCCAGGCTTCATGAAATTTAGCGCACAAGCACACGGATGACAGGGTGTGAGAGGGCAGTGGTCGGGGACGGCGTCAGGAGGTGAGAAGCGAAAGACAAGAGAGCGCGCCTGCCTGCGAGGTGGGTGATGGGCGGAGGCCGGGCAGGTGGGAAGAAGGTCCTGCGGGTCAGCTGCCAGCAACCTATGGTGTCCTTACTCCACACCCACTCGTCGTCCGTGCCCGCAGCCCTCGCCACAGCCAAGGTCGTGCCGTTTTGCCGTTTCTCACATGCCCCTGTGCCTCGCAGGCGGGTGCTTGAGTATGCGCACGTCTCACATCACAAGTCAGTCAAGGAAATATTCACTCTCTGGCATGCTTACCAATATTTAATGTAATGTAGCAAAGCATTGACATTAAGATATGGCCCTGCTGCTCTCTTCCTACGCCCTGGCACACGGTTAAGCTCTCTACTACATAGGACTTTGTGTTGAAACCTGGAAACGCACATGCACCATAGGTGGAACGCCCCATTGACACAAATTAGTGCATACCTCGGTTTGTGTTACTTAAAAAAAAAAAAACTTAACTAAGCGCAGGAAAGGTTTTGTGCAGGAAAGTGTGTAGTTTATCAATTCTTTGTGTCACTTTTGTGACTCTGCACTGGTGCAAAGTGTTGGTAAATCTGGCCCCTCGTGTCAGAACTTTTCTTACTTTCATTTTGTTTAAATGGTGCCTCGTATTGTGAATTGCTTCAAAGCACTAAAAGTAAAACCACTATTAACAATTAAGTTCTAATTTTATACACATTTTTTTTGCTTTGGGAAGGCAAAAAGGCAAAATCCTACTCATATTTATTCTGTTCCTCTCTTAATTATATTTGGTGATATTTTAGATTCTATGCCTCTTGCTGTAGAGTGTGGCAGGGGACACCTGTTATATATTTGTAGATTTGGCTGCAATCAATCAATCAATCAGTGAATTTATAAAGCGCGCTATGTACCCGACAGGGTTTCGAGGCGCTGGGGGGGTGGGGGGGGGGTGCTGCTAGCGTTCGAAGAGCCATGTCTTGAGGAGTCTCCTGAAGGTGAGGAGTTCCTGGGTCTGGCGTAGTGAGGTGGGTAGAGAGTTCCAGGTCTTGGCGGCGAGGAAGGAGAAGGATCTGCCGCCAGAGGTCTTGCGCTGGATTCGGGGGACGATGGCGAGGGCGAGGTTGGCAGAGCGGAGTTGACGTGTGGGGACGTAGAAGTTGAGTCTGGTGTTCAGGTAGGTGGGTCCGGTGTTGTGTAGTGCCTTGTGTGCGTGGGTGAGGAGTTTGAAGGTGATCCTTTTATCCACAGGGAGCCAGTGGAGGTCCTTCAGGTGGGGGGAGATGTGACATCGGCGGGGTATGTCGAGGATCAGGCGGGCGGATGCGTTCTGGATGCGTTGGAGTCGTTTGATGTCTTTCGTTGGGATGCCTGTGTAGAGTGCGTTGCCGTAGTCAAGTCTGCTACTGACGAGGGCTTGAGTCACCGTCTTCCTGGTTCCTGTTGGAATCCACTTGAAGATCCTGCGGAGCATGCGGAGGGTGTTGAAACAAGAAGAGGAGACGGCGTTGATCTGTTTGGACATGGTGAGAGCCGAGACGAGGACGAAGCCGAGGTTTCGTGCGTGGCTGGCTGGGGTGGGTGGGGGTCTGAGGGCGGTGGGCCACCAGGAGTCGTTCCAGGCCGAGGGGGTGCGTCCGAGGATGAGGACTTCCGTCTTGTCGGAGTTGAGCTTCAGGCGGCTGTTGCTCATCCACTCGGCGATGGATTTTAGTCCCTCGTGGAGGTTGGTTTTGGCGGTGAGCAGATCTTTGGTCAGGGAGAGGACGAGCTGGGTGTCGTCGGCATAGGAGATGATGCTGAGGTTGTGATGACGGGCCAGTTGTGCGAGGGGGGCCATGTAGACGTTGAACAACGTTGGGCTAAGAGAGGAGCCTTGGGGGACGTCGCAGATGAGGTTGGTGGCTTTGGAGCGGAAGGGTGAGAGTCGGACTCTCTGGGTTCTGTCGGAGAGGAAGGATGAGATCCAGTTGAGGGCTTTGTCTTGGATGCCGGCTTCGTGGAGACGGGTTAGCAGGGTGCGGTGGCAGACTGTGTCGAAAGCGGCTGATAGGTCGAGGAGGATGAGGGCTGAGGTTTCGCCGTTGTCCATTTGTTGTCTGATGTCATCTGTGGCGGCGAGGAGTGCGGTCTCAGTGCTGTGGTTTCGTCTGAATCCAGATTGTGAGGGGTCTAGGATGGAGTTGTCTTCTAGGAAGTGGGCGAGCTGTGCGTTGACGATCTTCTCGATGACCTTCGCTGGAAAAGGGAGGAGAGAGATCGGTCGGAAGTTTTTGAGATCGTTGGGGTCAGCCTTGGGTTTCTTGAGGAGGGGTTGGATTTCTGCGTGCTTCCAGCTGTCCGGGAAGGTGGTGGTGTTGAAGGAGAGGTTGATGATCTTGCGGAGTTTGGGGGCGATGGTGGCGTCGGCTTTGTTGAATACGTGATGTGGGCACGGGTCCGTGGGAGAGCCTGAGTGGATGGAATTCATGGTTGTTAGGGTTTCGGCGTCGTCTACTTGGGTCCAGGTGGTGAGGCGGCAGGCGTGGGAGGAGTCGTCGGGGGTGGGGTCTGGCGGAGGTGCGGTGTTGAAGCTGTCGTGGATGGCTGCGATTTTCTGGTAGAAGAAGGTGGAGAGATCGTCGCAGAGTTTCTGGGAGGGAGGGACGTCGTTGACGTTGGCGTTAGGGTTGGAGAGTTCCTTCATGATGTAGAAGAGTTCTTTGCAGTCGTGGGCGTTGTTGTTGAGGCGTTCTGTGAAGTGGGCGCGCTTGGCGAGTCAGATCCGTTGGTGGTGTTCACGGTTGGCGTCCTTGAGGGTAGCAAGGTTGTCGGGTGTGCGCTCGAGGATCCATTTCTTCTTGAGTTTCTGGCAAGTGCTAAGAGGGGCTTATAACCCCTGATGCTCTTTCCCCAGACACTCCAAGTAGCCTTGATGGTTACCTTGGTGGGGAGAGTGAGGACTGCAGGGGGCATGGTCAGTAAACGTACAACAAAACAAAGCCTCAAGTCAGTAAATGGCTTTTGAAAGGCTGTCAAAGCACTTTGGATAAGGCTGACTCCAAGGCCTCGCAGCTCCAGCCCGTGGCAGCCCACGTCAGTGGGAGAATTGTGCCATTCCATGCTGCAGCAGTCCTGGCTGTGCAGATGGCGGAGGGGGCTAAAGCCCTTTAACACAATAGGCGTTGCTTGCCTGGAATTTAGTAAGAGGAATTCACTAGCAGCAGAAGTGACATAGTTATAGCCACAAACAGAACAATTTCACATAGAACCTTTATGAAGGTTCTCTAAATTGTGTCAGATCATATCTCTTTTGAGGAAGTACCTTTTCCTATACTTGGATGATTTGCTGTTGAGCACAGAAAGATCCCAGCTGTGTCATAGGAGAACTGAACCCGGCATGGATCTAATCGCCATTCCACCTAGCATATTACTATGGCTTCAGTTTAAAGGAACAGCAATAGATCTTTCTCTGGGACTATCCTTTCCAACATGAGTGTTTTCTATTGAATTGTACTGGTATCTGTATAATACTTTCTGATCCCTTGTGGGACGTCAAGTGGCGGGCCCGGGGGCTACTCCTTCAGCACTTTTCAGTTCACCCTGCTACATCATTATGGACATTTCAGAGACTCTTTTGACTGATGGCCTTGTGCATCAATGTTCCATAAACATATTGTGAATGACGATTCTTTAATAACACTTGGGTGTTCACTGGTATAGTCTCCCAGAGCTGCGGAGAGAATGATGTGCACCCTATTCACGTACAGGAGTCCCTTCGTTGGTGGCATCAGCAGGTAAACCTTTCTATCAAAATTCTGCTGTAGCCTGCAGTATCTCAAATCAAAATGGCAAAGGTTTACTGCAGCACGACTAGGTTAGTGGTGTAGTGAACCACCCAGCTACTACCATACATTGTACACTGCATGCATCCTGAGGGCCGGGCACGACTCGAGGGCTTAAATAAAGGTGTAGTAGCCGCTTAAGGTACATAGCCACTCTTGATCAGGTCAGAGCCTTTGTCACCCCATATGTTGTGAGACTAGTTGATGCATATGTATGATGGAGATTTAGACCTCACATTGATGACGAGGTGGGACCCCTGACGTGTGCAGCTGGGATCAGAGCGTGCCTACCTCTCTTGGAACTGTCCCATGAGGGTCTCCGCTGCAGAAAAGAATCGAAGCGCTGCTCGCTGGAGCCCACAGCATCGTCACCAAAGGCATGGCGCATCACTACCCATTGGCCTACACTGGAGGAAGTGCGATGTCTCTTGCAAGAGAGACCGCACACCGTCAAAGCTGTTCCTGGCCAAAATGTGCAATCATGCCCAGCAAGGCAACAGCTCGGCGTGTGAATGAAACTGCAGTAGTCAGCACCGGGATTGAAGGCATGAGCGCTGTTTTAATGCAGGGGCCTGATGGTGTGGCACTCTCTCAACCTCAAGAAAAGTGAAGTACAATGGCTGCCAGCATAGTGCATATTACAGTGGTTGAGGATTCCCTACTGGGCACATGTGGTTCAAGGAAGCTCTTATTGGCAAGAGAGCAATGACAAGGAAGAAAGGCTGCTGGCACGGACAAACAAAAAATGGAAATAAATAGGAAAAAAATATAGAAGGGACAGTTAAAGACCTTCGACTGAAAGGAAGCAGCGTTAGCAGGCACACCTTGTGAGAAGCAGGCTGAATAGCAGAAAGCAAGCATGTGCCAACAAACAGTGAATGACCATGTCTGCAGCACCTCAAGGAGCTCCAGCTCCCGCACTGTGCATATGCCCCAGTAACGACTTAACCGCCATTTAGTCAGCAGGCTGATCCGACGATGGCTGCTGTGTGACGGCACCAGTAGATTGGGCAGTTGCAGCATCATTTCCATACAACACGCAACATGGATGGTGCTGTCAAACGATCTATGATGCTACACATGGGAGGTGATGAACTGTATTTGAAGATTTACGCAACACCAGAGCTGAGCCGTAGGCACCCTGAATAGGCATTTTGATCCCCAGTTGAACCCTGCTATGAAAGATTGCAACTCCGACAAGCGCGTCAGGTGGAGAGAGAGTCTATCCTAATGTTCTTTGCACAGCTATGTAAGTTGGCTAGCACATGCACTGGGATACACAAGCAAGCCTAAATTAGAGGGCATTTGAATCAAGGATGCCTGTTGCACCTGGCCCTTTTTTTTTGCCTCCTTTCTCTTAATTTTTCTGACCAGTTTTTGTTGGCTTTAGGACTCTGGGCACTTTACCACTGCTAAACAGTGCTAAAGTGCATATGCTCTTGGTGTAAATTGTACTGTTGATTGGGGTATCCATGATTGGCGTATTTGATTTACTGGTAAGCCCCTAGTAAAGTGCATTAGAGGTGCCCAGGGTCTGTAAATCAAATGCTACTAGTGGGCCTGCAGCACTGATTGTGCCAGCCGCATAAGTAGCCCTGTAAACGTGGCTCAGACCTGCTACTGCAGTGTCCGTGTGTGCAGTTTTAAACTGCCAATGTGACCTTGCAATTGTACCCACTTGCCAGGCCCATACCTTCCCTTTTGGTACACGTAAGGCACCAGTACGGTAGTCCCTATGTAGCCCCATGGGCACGGAGCAGTGTATTTAAAAGGTAGGACATGTACTGTTGTGTTTTATATGTCCCTACAGTGAAATATTGCCAAATTCGCGTTTCACTGTTGCAAGGCCTATCTCCCTTATAGGTTAACTTGGGGGCTGCCTTTAAATAACTTTAAAGCGCAGATAGTTTGGGGTCTCTGAACTCACAACTTAAAAATACATCTTTTAGGGAAGTTGTTCTTTACATTGTGAGTTTGAAAATGCCACTTTTAAAACGTAGGCATTTTCTTGCTTAAACCATTCGGTGACTGCCTGTTTGTGGATTCCTCGTATGGGTCAGTTTGACAGTTGGGCTGTTCACACCTCTCCTCTAGACAGTGTCACAAAGGGAGCTGGGGTGTATCCTGATGAGCCATCTGAGCTAGAGTGGAGGGAGAAGTGGTCACTTACACCTGAAAAGACTGTGCCTGCCCCCACACAATGCAGTCTCTAACCCCTTGGTGTGCATCTGGGGCCTGGCCTGGACAAGGAAGGATCTTGGGAACACTTGAGACTTTGTTTTGAAGTTTTCCAACTTCAAATGCAGAACGGGGTATAAGAAGATGACCCAAAACCCCGGACTTTTAGAATCTTTCTGGAATCAAGAGGAACCTCTGCCCAGGAGAAGAGCTGGAGGAGGAGTACTGTCCCTTTGCTGTGTTGCTTTGCTGGACTGACCTGCAGTTGCTGCTTCTGCCTGAAAAGAGTGCAAAGGGTGAACTTTGCTGTGTGTCCTGCTTGAGAAAGTTCTCCAGGGCTTGCAGTAGAGCTTGCCTCCTGTTTGAAGTCTCAGGGACACCAAAGACTGCAGTTTCCTCGACCTGCAGCACTGGGAACTGTGTGTTATGTGCTGCTGAAGAGGAGAAACCACCATGATGCTGCCAACAATGCCACTGGCCTGCACCGTGACCTGCCAAGGCTGCACAGAGTCACATTGCCTCGCTTTGCACCACGACCCTGGTCTCACCAGCGCCATCATCGGACAACTTCACTGAGTCACTGCTCGCACCGCAACCTGTGGGCCCTTCACTCCAGCATCGCCTGCTCACACCGCAGCTTTGGCATTCCCGACGGCGACGCTCCGGCTGACACCGGTGCCGCTCCTGCACCGTGGCCTGTGGACAGCGCTCGTGAGGTACACGAAGCACCTCTCGTTCCACACCGCAGCCTTGGTCCACCGACACCAGCATCATCGAATCCAGTGTTGTCACCAGGCATCCTGCCTGCACCGTAGCCTGTGGACACCGCTCGTGAGGGTCACGAAGCACCGTCCCGTCCTGCACTGCTGGCTTAGGCCTACTGACGACAGTGCTTCAGCAACGACGACGACGCTGCCTGCACCGTGATCTGGTGACACCGCACGTCGCACCGCCCTGCTTCACACCGCCGCCCTGGTCTCACCAACGCCGCTGGATGCCGTCACCAAGCCGCTGCAAGCACCATGACCTTTGGGCACCGCACGTCGCATCGTCCCACTTTACACTGCATCCCCGACGCCGTCCATGCCAGCGATCCTGACTTCATCAGATTTTTATCATTTTGGTCTTGTTTTACACAGATAAATATTGGCTATTTTTCTAAAACTGGTGTGGTGTCCTTTTGTAGTGTTTTCACTTATTACTGTGCGTTATGTGCAAATGCTTTACGTATTGCTTCTGAGATAAGCCTGATCGCTCATGCCAAGCTACCAAGGGGGTGACCTGGGGGTTATCTGAGCGGATATCTTCCTTATCCTGACTAGAGTGAGGGTCCCTACTTGGGCAGGGTGCAAACCGACTGCCAACTAGAGACCCCATTTCTAACAATGCCGATCTTCCAACCTCCAAAAACTGATCCTGCGACAGTCCAGCATCATGCTGGATGACATCTTGATCCTGGTCAGGTCCCATGAACTGTCAGACAGTTGGGCAGGAGAAATGGAATCTGCCTTTGCTCGCAGCTCGACCGTTCCAACAACATCCAGTGTGGTAAAGGTCAAAGAGGAACAACTTTAGGTGATACACCGACACCCTCTGAGACCACGAGGGGCTATCAGTGCTAAGTCGAGCAAGAGGATGGGTGACGAGGAAAACCATGCTTGAAATGAGGCAGTTAGAACCACTTTGCAAAAGTCTTTTGTAGCTCCAATATCGTGTCTAACTCGAGCAACAAACAGAAGAGAAGTGTCAACATTTGGCAGTTGTCATTGGAAGATGTCGGGGATGGCCAGACACAGGTGATTAGCGCAGAAACTAGCCAACCCGAGGAGGATGACCATGAAGAAGTGTTTGCTGTATCTTTCACTGGACGAGTCAATCAGTGGCAGAGACCTCCTCCCATGTGTCATGTTGGTGGAGTCAAGATTACAGCTGTCATTGATACTTTTAGCATCATTAAATGTCTTGATTCTAGGGGGTTCCCTCAAGCTGGATCCCAAACCGGAGATCTTCCTGACAAAGGCCAAAATGTACACGTATGCCGGCATGGACCCCATTCCGTTGAGCGGTGTAATTGAAGTAGAAGTAGCCAATAGAGACACAAAAACACGAGCTACGTTTCAAGTGACAAAAGGTAATACTGGCACCCTATTGGGTTGTCACACAGCTGAGTACTTAGGATTGTTTTTTTGTTTGTTTTGCAAGGAAGATTCATCAGTCCCATGCTGACAACATTCTTGCTGACTTCTTGAAACTGCTCCAAGGGCTGGGATGCTGGAAAGGCGTCCAAGTGAAGCTCTACATCGATGACACTGTACTACCAGTGGCACTGCATCATAAAAGGTTGCCTTTCCATCTTTGTCCACTGGTCGAGGAAGAGTTGGAGCAGATGGAGTACTCTGGTGTTATAGAGAAGGCGACAGGTCCTGCATCCTAGTTATCACTGCTGGTCATCACCCTGAAGCCCAAACAGCCCGGCACGATACAACTCTGTCTACATGAGATTGCCCAACAAGGCTGTTCGCAGGTAGCGGCACATCACCCCAACCATTGAGCTTGTGGCTGATCTGAATGGAGCAAAATGGTTTTGAAAAATTGATCTAAACTCAGAACATCACCAACTGATGCTGGAGGAATCCAGTGGATACTTCACAACCTTCTCCATGCATGTAGCACTGCATTAATTCAAGCATCTCAGTTTTGGCGTGTCATCAATGGTGGAAGTCTTTCAAGACACCAACCGTGAAGCACGGTCTGGTTTGGTGGGAGTACTCAAAGTGAGTGATGAAATACTGATCTTCTTAAGCACCCTTGAAGGACATCACGCCAGACTGAGAGCCACTTTGCAACGGCTGGTGGAGTGTGCACTGAACCTTCACTTTCAAAAATGCTCATTCTATACAAACGCTGTGGAATTTGTTTGGCTACCAACGTGGGTCTGGAAGTGGATCCCAAGAAAGTTCAAGGTATCAGGACAGCAACAGTTCCCTGGAATCCATAAGCAATTTGTAGTTTTCTGGGAATTACTAATTACTGCAGCAGGTTTATACCTAATTTGGCCTCAATCTCTGGCCCTCTGCGGGCCCTCACTAGAAAGGACATTCCTTGGGAATGAAACAGTAAAGCAGCAGAAGCGTTCAGGGAAATAAAGAAGGCCCTTTTAACAATGGCACCATGGCATACTTTAGCCCTACATGCCGAACAGAACTTATTATATATGCCAATCTAGTGGGTCTGGGAGTGGTGCTGCTATAAATAAAATGTGAAGGAGAGTGGGTCCCCATCGCATACACAAGCAGAGCCCTCACCACAGTGGAAACTCATTATTCGCAGATAGGAGAGGCAGTGCCAATCTGATGGACCTGTAGACATTTCACCTCTATCTATGTGGACAAAAATTTAAAGTAGTGACCGATCATAAACCACTTGTACTCCTGTCCGCAGGTATGGCCCAAAAGGGACCTCCGTGTCTTGAAAGATGGGCCATTCAGCTCCAGTAATACTCTTTCAAAGTGGTTCACCAGTCCAGGGTAAACAATCCGGCTGATTATTTGTCATGTCACACACTCGCAGCTGATCCGAGTGCTCAGCAGGAAGATGACCCTGGAGCCGAGGGATTTGTGAGAATGATCACAGAGATGGCATGCCCGAGAGCATGGTTCCTCAAAGAAATTCTGGATACAGCCATGTCTGATGCTTGTCTACTGAGGGAAAAATAAGCGCTGAAAGAATGTCAGTGGCGGAACTTCTTGGATGGTACCCGTGGGTTAACAAATGATGAGCAGGAAGCTGGAACACAGCTGTGGAGATGCTGGGCCGAACTCAGTGAGAGAAAGGAAGACTTCATCCCTTACAGCCATCAGATCGTCATCCCTAGTGAACCTGGGCCTGAACCACGGAACTGGTGCACCAGGCATATCGGGGCACTGCCAAAACAAAAGCACGCACAAGGTGCAAGGTGTGGTTTCCTGGGATGGACCGTTTGGTTGAGGAGGGATTGAAAAGCTATCATTACTGCATCCTCACAATGGTGAAACACTTGTGGCACCTGTGATCACGAAGGCACCAGCATCAAGTCCTGGTCGTCAGTGAGCATGGACTTTAGAGGTTTTCCTGATAACAAGCTAACACTGCTGGTCATTGACAGTCATACGAAATTCCTGTTGTTTGGACTTGTAAGATCTACAGCAGTTGAGTGCGTAAGACCCGCACTGGAAAAGATCTTTGCTTTGTTGGGGCTGCCCAACGAAATTAAAACGGATATTGGACCACCCTTTCAAGGCCAAGATTTTCAGGAATACCTACATCATCTAAATATCTAGCATTGAAGGATAACCACCCAGTGGCCTCGGGTGAACATGGAAGTGGAAAGATTTATGAGGAATTTAACAGAGCACTCCAGATTGGAGTAGACAATGGAGAAGATTTTGGGTGCTGTTTACATCAATTCTTGAGGGCCTATCTTCAAACCACGCATAGTGCAATGGGGTGTGCCCAAGCGATCTGTTGATGAGGCAATCTACGTGGGATCTACTACAGGCATGGCCCAAGTGGCAGCAAGCTATCATTTATGTACAAGCAGCACAGGAAAAGATGAGAGTTAACAATTAAAAGGTGAGCTGGGACCAGAGGGCAGTGGAACCAGACATTCGGGTGGACGATTAAGTTGTCATCAAAGATCGCCATCCTGGATGGAAATTTGCCCCCCCTTTGAGAAAGAAACGTGGGAGGTTGAGAGACTGCAAGAGACCATAATACCAGCAAGGAGGGGAGGCATGGAGGTCTCAAGAAATGTATTGTGGTTCAAAACAATTCCATTGGGGAGGTCCAGAGTTGTGGAACAAGAGTCAACATATGAGCAGGATGAAGCTGTCATTGAAAATGCACCAGAGGACGTCTAGGAGAGGAAATCCGAGGATCATCGTCTGAGTGACTCCAACACAATCCCAATGGCTGGACTGGAGGATGATGATCAGCAGACCCAAAGCAAGGAAAATAACAGCTATGTCCACCCTTACCAACTGAGATATTGGCAGATGAGTTACTCATTCACAACGGTGATGGATAGCCCTTCTGCCAAAATCTAAATCCCACAGGATATAATGGGATTTAGATTTCAGTGGACGGGATATCCATCACCGTTGTGATGGAGTAACTCGTCCGCCAATATCTAAATCAGGTCTTTTGTCTGCTGACTGCTAGTTTTTGAAACCGCTGAACACCGGTCAGCATGTCCATGGTACTCGGAGTGAACTTCACTTTATTTTATTTTATTTCACTTAATTTGATTAATTCTCCTTTAAAAAGATAGAAGGGATGTAGTGAGCACCCGGTCACTACCATACATTGTACACTGCATGCATCCCAAGAGCCGGACGCGGCCCAGGGGTTAATTAAAGTTGTAGTAACCACTTGAGGTTATTGCATGTAGCCCCTAGTGATCGAACCAGATTCGTTGTCACCCCATATGTTGGAGGCCTAGTAGGTCCACATGTATGCCAAAGATTAGACCCCACAGGTAGTGTAGTGCCAAGACCCTTGGACGTGGGATCTAACGACAGAAATCTTCATTTCATCTTTCTTCACCTCAAACCCTTACTTCCTTCCACTGGTCCGAAATTGTTCATGTCCAACTCGACAATACTTTTACTGGTTTTTATTTAAAGAAGGGACTGATTGTCGATGTCTTTTCAACTTCTTGTGACTGAACTATGAAACTGGTCCCCGTAGAATTAAATCCAGGCATGTACAATGACAATACTTTAGGAAGATAGGTTGTAGACCATTACTTCCAATACGGAGGTTTCAATCCCATTGCAAGAGGCTGCCTCTGCCGTGTGCTGCTATACCGGGCTACTTTCTTGTTTGTAAGGCCACTGCTTGTACCCATTCATCCATTTTCATTGTAACATCTGCGATCTGTCTACATGGCAGAGGACTCTCCACCGTCTGCTTCCTTCTTGAGATTTGGTTGAATACGCTGCACTCTTTACGTCAGAGTGTCTGCAGCCTCTCTGTTCTCCAGCACACATCATGCCCTGGGGAGGGTGAGGCCTTGTCACTTCCTCACTCCTGCACCAGTTGAGGGCTGAGGCAGCAGGTGGGCCTGGATGTGAGTGTGCCTACAGCATCCATTTTAGGATATCCTCATTCCTCACCCCAACGTCTCATCCCTGCTTCTCATCCATCATCCCTACTTCTCTTCCATCTTCGGATGATGGAAGAAAAGTAGGGATGAGAAGCCAGAGATGAGAAATAGGGATGATGGATGAAAAGTAGGGATGATGGATGAGAAGTAGGGATGATAGATGATGGTTGAGAAGCAGGGATGAGAAGTAGGGATGATGGAAGAGAAGCAGGGATGATGAATGAGAAGTAGGGATGATGAATGAGAAGTAGGGATGATGTATGATGGATGAGAAGTAGGGATGATGGATGAGAAGTAGGGATGATGTATGATGGATGAGAAGCAGGGATGATGGATGAGAAGTAGGGATGATGTCTTATGAATGACAAGGAGGAATGATGGATGAGAAGTAGGGATGATGGGTGAGAATTAGGGATGATGAATAAGAAGTAGGTATGATGGATGAGAAGTAGGTATGATGGTAGAGAAGTAGGGATGATGTATGACGGATAAGAAGTAGGGATGATGGATGAGAAGCAGGGATGAGGAGTGAGGAATGAAGATGTCCTCAAATGGATGCTGTACATGCCACTAACAGGGATTGACAGAATCCACTGTGGCCCCTGAGGGGAACAGTGGGGTGATGAGAATCAGACACCTTGACTACAAGTAGTTAAAGTGAAACTTTGGTGGTGTGTTGGGAAGCCATTAGGAAATCTGAAGTCTGGGTCTGGGAATAACTGAGTTGGGGGGAGAGAAGTCCTTTGTCCTTTAGGTGTGCACAGCTTCTTCCTTAGGGAACAACTGCTCATCCAGCAGGTGCTCATGCCAAAAACATTTGACCGGCATAGGATTAGAAAATAGAGCCCAGATTTAATAAGGTATTGCGTTGCCCCTGCGCCACACAAGGGGACACAGGGCAATACCAACCTTAGAATGAGGTTTACCAAACCATGCAAGCCCGTCTTGGGTGGCCCTGCGTGGCTTGGTAAATCTGGAGTAATGCAAGGCAGCGCAAATCACTACCTTGCATTACTATGTGTGGTGGGGCATTCCATGGTTGGAAAGTAGGTGTTCCCACGCATCAACCCATGTTTTCTGAAGCATTCCTAGATTTACCAACACTGATAGACCTGGAAATATGTCAGAATTGTATGCCTTCCCAACAGACACGCAAATAGGAGAAATATATATTTTTTCCGTGCTGTTTCCTCTTCTAAGTCTGCTGTAGAATACAATCTCCAGACACTCATCAGGAAGAACCTGCATCATGTTTCATGCTACAGTATGATGTTTTCGATTAATCCAAGGCCATTTAACCTAGCATATTACAATGGCTGCTGTTTAAAGGGACAGCAATGTGCCTTTCTCTGGAACTATCTTTCCCAACATAAGTATTTTCTATTCAATTATATTAGGATCTGTATATTGCTTTCTTATGCCTTGTGGTGCTGAGTAACTGAGTTGTGCATCATTGCTGTTCCGTAAACGCATTTGTGAATGAGGACTCTTTATAATACTAGGATGTTCACTGGTATAGTCCCCAAGGACTACAGTCAAGGTTATGTGCAACCATTATGCAGCATAGTAAGAGGAAAATACCTTTAAAGATAAACTATCCTGCCTGTAACGCAGGCCCCTATGCTCCATGGCGCAAGGGTGCCTGCTTTGGCACTAGGCTGCACATTGTGCAGTAGTGCAGGCAGAGTACATGAATGTGCCATATCTTAATAGAAATGGACCATTCTTGCCCTCTCCCTTTCATGCAGTACTGCAAGTTGTCTTGATGCATTGCGTTACATAAAAAAAATATTAAACCTGGCCCTAGATATTTTGTTGCCCATAATACTCAGACTTTAGACTCACCACGCATCTTCCCAAATATTACATTATAGACAGCCTTAGCACATGCTTACAACCCACCTCTGACATCCCATATTTTGGCTTTTATCATACATACAACTGCACTGTTTTTCTCTGACAATGACACTGAACACCATCATTCATATCTCAATTACAAAATGCCAGACTTTGACAACACCCACTAGACACAATCCCTTCACCATCATGTACATAACACAGCTTTCAAGCCAAATAGGTGGCAGAACACGGTCAACTCAATAGCATTGTCACACATCAAACACATTAGGTACACACCAATGAGATTAGCAGAAACATTTACTACTTCATGCCCCAAAAATGTACCTTCTTTTGATGCTTATACAAAAAAAACTCTGGTTGAGAAAGTGTTCCTCCCAACCTTCAGTGAGAAGAAAAAGGGAAAAGTCATTCAGCACACTTGATCATACACACAAAAAACAGAGACCTTCCTCGGTTGAACTCAGTTTACTTTCACAATAACACAGAAATCCCTTCAAGACCTAGCAAAGTCTACTGCCAACACACAATAAGACACTAACAAAACAATGTACACCAGCAAACAATGGTTACTTCCGCTCAACTAAATTGATCACCGTACCGATTCAGCACAAAATGGGAGAAGCTGCAATGCAATCCTGTAGAAGTAGCGTATTGCACTCTATAAATGCAAATACCATCACCACCACCAATGGAACAAGAGCTGGTCAACAGTGCCAATTTGTTCAACTGGAGAAGACAGGGAAGCCTAATAATAACATGACAGGTGGGGTTGACAGGAGATTTGCAACTGAATACTGCAGGGCTCCCTCAATTCAGGGTAACTCTAAGCATTGTAGAAAGACATGACAATACAACCTGCTTTTACACACAGGCAGATGCCACACCCCGCTCCAGCTAAGAGAACCTGAGTTGGTTGAGCTGTTTGCGTATGGATTTCTGGAGGTGAAGTGTGGCATCTAGCTAGCCCAGAATGCACCGTTCTGTCCACTCTCAAAGTGGCAGAACTCTTGCCCATCCCTGAGATGTGGCTGACAGGCTACACGCCCATGTAAAAAATGGCTTGGCAGCGGCTTACCCTTCTCTGTCCCTGATGCCAACCTGTCTGCAGGAAACAAAAGTGCTGCACCTCTTGTGTTTTCACCATTTAACCATCAAAGGCAACTTCCCCTTTGAAGCTTGCCTTTTGGGCTCACACAATTTTTGTCTCTCCTTCCAGAGAGAGGTCACATCTCTTCCAACCGCAGGCCATTTGTGTTCCTTCCCGAGACACTCCCCCAGTGCGTCAGAAGGCTATCTCATGGTCAGCAACCATAAATGGCAAAGTCAAGTTAGCAGTGTAAACTGCTCTACCAGTCTGAAGTGGCAGGCAGGGAGATATTGTGCCATCACAAGTGTGACAAAGCAAAAGTATAAGTGCTACAGTCATGAGGAACACTTTAACTTAAAAGGACTGAGTATCCTTGATACCAAATAGTAGGGTCTTTTAAGTAAGTTAACTTCTGCCAGTTGTCGGTAAGCCAACTTGACATACATGTTTTAAGGGTCAGAGCACTGGCAGTGAGGCCTGTTTGACAGAAAATAGTGCACCTTCAGAGTTAAAAAACTAGCAGCTTTAGCCAAACTTAGGGGTGATCATGGGAAAATAGGCATTTTATTATGCCATGGCACCTCAGTTTAGACTCAGCCACATGCAACTCAGTCTTTACCCTGCTCCAGTCAGAACAGTCTAGCACGAGTTGCCAGGCCGGTCCTTCCTCAACCGGAACACAAGCAAGCCAAAGATCAGTTTCTCCCTGATTGGGGGTTGTACCTTGGTTCCAGTGGCACAGTGAGCATGGGTCCAAAGTCGGGGCATGCATTCTACACTTAGAGCTTCGCACTGAAGTATACAAAAAAGTGATAGATAAAATGCTTGAATTCATCTCAGCCACTGGTAATTACTCTGGCCACACCCCAGTCCATCTTTATTTTGCACACCATGCCACCTCAGTTTGGAGGCAGGCATTTGCAAATAAACCTTGATCCTGCTCCTTTTGGAACTTTCAGGCCCCAATTGCCAATCCAGGCCCTCTCTGAATCACAATGCAAGCAACCTAAGACTGGTTTCTGCATGGTTTGGCCTCTTCACTCAGTGCAGCTTGGTTCCAGTGGCACAGACAGGAACTGGTGTAGTTATTCCTCATAGAAGCAATGAAGGGTCTCACAATCTTCAGATCGTCCCTAGACATCATTAATTCAATACCTGAAGAATGGGTAAAGGTGTGGCTGTCTTGGACAGAAGGATAAGAGACCAGATGGATTGTTTCATCTTGCTGAAGATGGACAACATCTCAGCAGTCTGGTACACAAAAAAATGGGGAGTATTGGTTTCTAAGTCCCAGTGGACCTAGCCAAGAGGGTTTGCAATTAGTGCCTGGAACAAACATTTTTGCTTCAGCAGAATATCTTCCAAGCAAACACAACCTGATGGGTGACTGAAATTCAAAAAATTTGAAGGATTCTTGCAATTGCAAGATTGCATATGTGTCTTTGGGCTTTGTGTCTGAAGGATCTCTTTGTATCATGAATGAATCATAAATTACCACTCTCTCTTCCTTAGTTAGCATCCAGATCTAGAACTCCTGGCCATGGACATTTCACTAAGAGTGGACTGGGGTCTCAAGTATGTCCTCCCACCCTTCATGATCATTCCGATGGTTACCATGCACGCCAGGCATCAACAAGCGAAAATGATCTTCAGCACTTCAAGCGCAGTTTCAGGTGCTATTAAACTGACTGTCACTCCTAGGTCTCTTTCCTGAACTCTGCAAGTTCTAACAGTCTTCCAGGGGCAAAGGCATCCTCATTTCATATCAGGCCAGCTGCAGTTGATGGCAGAGAATATTCTGGAGAAGTTTGGAAATTTCAGGATTGCAGAAACCTCTATCTGCTTAATCTTCTAACCTTGGGCCAATTACATTAAACAATAAAATCAGTTGGTGTGCTGAACGGAATTTCAACCTTTTGTGGACGGATGTAGTCAATATTGCTAATTTCATTTCGGGATAAGCTACTTCAGTTTTGGCGTACTTAATGGTTAACTCTTACAGATGGACATTTTCTGCTGCCCATGCTTCTATTAATAATTGAAACAAATTGTATTTTTTTTTTTGTGGTGAATGACTACCTATCACAGCTCTTATCATAGTGAACCCCTAAAGACACTAAATTAACATGAGCACAATTCCATGGTAACTAAAGCACAGAGGATACAGGCTTAACTTGGGGGAATGTGTAAAGTATTTGTACATTATCAAACCAGCAATAAAATTGAAATCCAACACAATAAAAATCCCAAACCGAATTACAAAATAGAGTAAGGTTTAATGAACAAAACAACACCAATATGACAAGAATCCAATAAAGAGAATTGGAAATATGACTTTTTAAAGTTTTAAGGAGAAATAGTGTCAAGAAGCACAAACTGCTAATGATAGTCAATGTTTGCTGTAGGCCGTAAACCTAGGTGCAGTTTGATGCTGACCGTGATGGAATGGGAGTTGGATAAACAAACCAGGTTCCTCCTGGTCAAAGATCGTTCCTTCTGACTTTAGTCCTTTAAGACCCAATCCAGTACAGAATCACACTTCTAAAGCCCCTGGACAGGGCCAACAGTAGGGTCCAGGCCACCTCCAGTTGCCACTGGTCATCTGGGCAGTTGCAGGAAAAGGCCTATTGTAGCTTGTTGGGGCCCTGTAACTTTAAAATGTGGTCAGTCTTATGACCCTTGAAGTCCACCTGTTTTTCCTGGGTACAAGAAAAAGCAGGTCCAGTCTACCAGGGCTCCTTTCAGGTCACAGATAGGAAATGCAATCCTCTTCCGTTCTTTCTTAGATCTAGGAGTGTTCGCTGGTGGATGTCTCCAGATGACAGATTTATGCCAAGCATGAGCTAGTGGGTGGAAATGACTCCCTCCTGGGCACACCCTAGCATATCGGGTAAAAGTCCCTGGTACCAAGTCTACCAACATTGGGCATTTTCAAGTTGGCAAAAGTCTTTAGTCAAACAAAACTGCGGCTGTGTGTTGGGGTAGAGGTGCAATATGGTAATCCTTGTGTTCTCCCACTTTTAACACTAAAATCCAGTTTAGAGCTGTTGGTGTACCCACAATAAATCCAGAGACAGAGGTCTGGTAGAACAAAAGTAGGGTTTACCAGCAACCAGACAGTGGATGCACAAGAATTGTTTTGACATTCTGTCTCCCTTCCTTTTAAGTGTGTCCCTCATTATATATAAAGGCCAGCAGAACTGTCTTGATAGAATTTAATATTCAAGCACGATTTGACACCGTAATGTCAGAAGGTATGCTCATCAGCCACACCCACCATATTGTGTCAGATTCAAAGGAGTCCTCTCTGCCTGTTCAAGTCAGCCTATTGTTTGCTGTTAGGAGGCACTTCGCAACTTTTTCATACATAAGCGGGTGGCAATTACCGGCTAACAGAAGTGGGATGTAAATGCAAATTAAGCATTCAGGAATTTCAGGCATAGAAATGTAACTTTCTAAATGTTACGTTTCCTTAAAATTCATTAAAATTTTAACTTAACCATTTAATTTGATATTTAATATCTACTATAAATATGTTTTTTTTTTTTTTTTTAGCTAGTCCTGTTCCAGAGATACAGTATTAGGATTTTAATCTGTATTCTGTGGTTTTCTGAATAGGACAGCTAGGTCTGCTGCAGGAAAAATAGCTTTTGGGTGCTAGTCACTGTAATAACATATTAACATTAAGGCCCTCATTACAACCCTGGCGGTCGGTGATAAAGTGGCGGTAATACCGCCAACAGGCCGGCGGTAAAAGAAAATGGAATTATGACGACGCCGGAAACCTCCAACACAGACAGCCACTTTAACACTCTGACCGCCACGGCGGTAGCAACAGGCACTGTGGCAGTAACCGCGAACAGCCAGGTGGAAGACAATGTACCGCCCACAGTATTATGAAAAACCAATCCTCCACCTTTTCTGGGGCGGTACCCACGCCATCAAAAGCACGGCATAAACAGTACACAGAAGGGAAACGACTCACCTCTGGAGACTCAAGGAAGAGCCACGACGCCATGGAGCCCGAACTACATGTGTTACCCATGCTGGTCTACCTCTGCCCGTCTTTTCGGGAGAGCACGTCAGGGTAGGTTCCCCTGCAGACTGCCGTCATCCACAAATAGTGACCGCTTTCGGCATGCTACTTACCAAGGGGCCCCCCATGTACCAAGGGATGGGCGACCATTAGAGGTTTCTGACAATTAGTGAACTTCAATGTAAGTGACTATATGATTTGTTTGACATTTTTGCAAACTTTCGGTAATATAGACAGGAGAAGTCTTATTATGTATTGGTCCTGAAGAAGCGTCATAGGATCTTGTTAGACCACTGTACGCGAAACATGTTGACCATGTCCTAGGAGCCCGACGATAATCTCCTTAAGCTCCAGCACCATGCAGAAAGTGGTTGAGCATTATTCCTCATTTTACACTTTCCTTCTGTTTTTAATCTTGGCCCGGTCTTATTCCATAGATTAATTAAATTGACTCGCTCCTATTAAGACTGGGAACCAACTTTAGCTTTCACTCTCCTGCCAGGATTAGCGCCTGACCGCAACACCAGGTCCTGTAGTGTCCGCTACCACTGCTGCTACCTAAAAGATCTCCGGCAAAGAGTCCCCTTACGGGGAGCCCGTCAGACATTGCAGCGCCAGTCTGACGAGGAGCTACCCGATGATGAAGCATGACATCCTCTCGGATGTGTGAGGGCTCTTGCTTCTGAACTTTAATGTTCCCCTAGTGATTATATTTTTCCGTTTGGAACAGTGTACACCTTTTTTGTATGTTCAGTTAATTGGGAGACCGTACACTGGACCAACTAATCTCCCAGTCCCTCCCTTTGTTGATGCTACCTCCTCCTACACCAGGAATACCAACGTGACGAAGACGACCACGGTGAGTACCGCCCCTAGCACACAGGGGAGGGGGGAGGAAAAAGAGTGACACACACACGCAACACCCCCACCCCCAACACCATACACACAAACAGATGCAGTAACATTACATATTCACCCCCTACCCCTCAGGAATAATGCAAGGACAGAAGGAAGTGATTGAAGTGAATGTAATAATATCTAAATCCTGAAAAATGTCCTCGAATTAAATTCAGTATTTTACAGATTCACAAATGGAGGGACACTGCCCAGTCCATAATGTCCGTAGGCCATAGGGCCATATCACATTGGCCAAGGCCCCTCTTGCCTTCTGCCTCAATACGGAGAGAACACTGCTGGGGTATCACATCAAAAATACACAGGCACCTCAGGGGGATGAGGAATGGGGGCACCTCAGCCGGAAGATGGTACAACACCACTGGTCCTGGAGGGGGTCACATGCCCTGTGCGATGTCCTGGAGAGTGCAAAGCCACAGTCTCTCAAGCGGGTGGTTTACCCACTGCTTGGTCCTGGGGAGTGCAAGGCCACAGTCTCTCAAGTGGGTGGCTTCTTACACTGGTTTTGGAGGGGGTCTTGTGCCCAGTGTGCTTCATCCTGGCAAGTAGACGGTGAGTGGATGCCTTCTTCCACTGGTTCTGGAGGGGGCCTTGTGCCCAGTGTGCTTCATCCTGGCAATGAGGGGGTGAGTGGATGCCTTCTTCCACTGGTTCTGGAGAGGGGCCTTGTGCCCAGTGATGCAGATCTTGGGGAGTGCAAGGTCACAGTCTCTCACCTGGGTGTCAGACCCACGAGATTTGCAGTGGGCAGGATGCATGACACTCCATGGAGGCTGGACTACAATCCATCCGCCGGCGGTGACGGCTGCACAGTGGTGGTAGTGCTGGTGCTGTCAGTGGTGGGGGGAGGCTCCAGCCCTTCCCCTGAAGCCTCGGACGGCTGCCCACTGGGGCTGCTGCTGCTGCCAGTGATGCTGGTGGCGGTGCGGTCAGTGGTGGGGGGAGGCTCCAGCCCTTCCCTTGCAGCCTCGGGTGGCTGAAATGCTATGGTTGGTGTTGTGGGCTCAGATTCAGCTCCAACACCAGGCCTACTATCCTTCCTGCCTGCAGTAACCGGCCCTCTGTCCTCGGCCTTGGCAGCTGGTGGTCCCTCCTTGCCCTTGGCAGCTGGTGCAGGCGCACTGGCAGTGCTGACAGGTGTCTCCCTGGAGCCTCTCACTCCAGCAGTAGCTGCCGAAACTACAGTGGCCATGGCCTGGGTGGCTGAGGTGCTGGCCTGGGTTATGCCCACCCTGGCCCAAAGTGAAGGACAGGGGGAGGGGCAGGGATGAGGTCAAGGGTGGAGAGGAAAAGCTTCTTAGGGATACTGGGTCAGGAAGAGGGTGAATAGTTGGGAGTGGTGGTTGGAGGTGTCTGTCTGCTGTGTTTGGGTGTAGGTGCATGGGCTGGATGCTGTTGTGAGGTGGATAGCTGTTGGGTGTCTGAGCGCTTGAGTTTGTGTACTGTGGGAGGAGGGGGCACAGACACAGTGAGAGAGGACACAGGGGACGTGTGCATGGATGTGGGAGTGGTGACTGCCAGTGAGTGGTGTGTAGTGATAGGCGTGCTGGTGATGGAGGTAGTGGATGAGGATGTAGTGCATGCAGGTGTGAGTGGAGACACTACTGGTAGGGAGGTGGACGAGGAGCAGGAGGAGGAGGACACAGTGGAGGCAGTGGATGTTGACGTGTCTGCATCTGGATGGTGTTTGTGTGAGTGCCTGTGGGATGATGTGTGGTGCTTGTGTTTGCCTGAGCCACTCCTGTGTGTTGTCTTGGGTGCATGCTGGCCTGATGGTGTGCCTGGGATAGGTTGGGGTTGAGGGGAATGGGACTGGGTAGAGGAAGGTGGAGGGAGGAGGCTAGAGACAGGAACAATGGCTGCCATCAGGGAGGAGGCCAGAGCTTGGAATGATCTCTGTTGGGCCACCACGCCAGAGTGAATGCCCTCCAGGAATGCATTTGTATGTTGCAAATGCCCTGCCAGCCCCTGGATGACATTCACTATAGTTGACTGCCCAACAGAGATGGATCGCAGGAGGTCAATAGACTTCTCACTCAGGGCAGCAAGGCTGACTGGGGCAGGGCCTGAGGTGCCTGGAGCAAAGGAGATGCCCACCCTCCTGGGTGAGCCGGCACGGGAAACACACTGAGGGGCTGCTGGGAGGGCGGGCTGGTACGGTGGTGGCGGCTGTACCTGTAGTTGGGGTGGGAACAGAGGTGTCCGCCACCACCAGGGGGTTTCCATTGGAGGTGGTATCACTGTCAGAACTGTCCCCTTAAGTCTCTGCTGTGGTGCCCTCACCGTTGGTGGATTCAGTCTCATAGGCCATGTGGGATGCAGCTCCCTCCGTCGCCGGTGCCTCTGCTCCTCCGCCAGATGATGCTAATGCACATAAGGACAGGGTGACAAAACAAAAAGGGGGGGGGAAGAGACAGAGGATACACTTGGTCAATGCAAGCAACAACACCTCTGTTGGCGTACACAACACACAGGGAACAGCCCTATGCACTAGGCAATGCACTACCAGTCACAATGCTAGTCACCAGGCCATGGAGAATAATGCCTAATACCAATAGCAGCATACCAGAGACCCACTGATCCCTGCCCAGTAGTGGATGCTCACTAGCATGTTTGGGGGTGGAGTGCTACAGACCCTGCCCAACATGGAACCTACCCTGCAATGTCCGACCTGGCCTAGGGTCACACACAGGCCCACATCCCCCACCCAGAGAACACCCCACCACGCGCTATTTGCAGAATTGGTAAATTTATTCACCCCCTTGTGGCTGCTGTGATGCCCTCAAGCGCCCATCCAACTCCGGATAGGCCACCGCCAGTATGCGGAACATCAGGGGGGTCAGGGTTCGACGGGCACCCCTTCCTCGTTGGGAGGCCATCCCCAGCTGGGCCTCTGCCGTCTTCCTTGCCCAGCGTCTCAGGTCCTCCCAGCGTTTGCGACAGTGGGTGGCTCCGCCTGTCTTCGGAACCCCAGGGTCCGAACATCCTTGCCGATGGCACGCCCTTTACCCTTTTTCTGATGGGCGATGACCAGAACATATAAGAAGGGATCAGTCATACCGTCCGGCCTGTTACACCCATGGCCCACCATATCCCTCCCATCCCCTTACGCACATACATTGACCACCATACATGCAGCACTCTGCCCAAGACCCCTTAACCACCACCCCCTTACACTAGGCCTTCACACACAACACTCCCTGCATTCATGCCCCATGCATCGTGCACACAGTGTACGCACCTGTTGGTCTGGAGGCCCATAAAGCAATCAGTACTGGGATAGGATCCCATCCACCAGTCTCTCCAACTCCGCAGCAATGAAGGCAGGGGCCCATTCCCCAGAGACTTGAGCCATGGTCGCTTCCAGACACAGGTCACAGCAGCACTTGCAGTGTAGGTCCTCTCCTGTTGAAGGTTAGGTAGCAAGTGAGTGAACAGATAGAAAATGGCGGTCACGTCCGCGGCGGTGCGTACCATCACTGCTGGCGCACATCACCATTGGCTACTGTACCCCATAGGGCCCAATGATAACCAATGAGGAGTTGCACGGCGGTCCTCGACCGCCTCCTGCAACGGCGCAAAATGTCAGCTGAATTACCTAATTTCCACCTGTCCCTCCACACAGGACAGGTGTCTGCCATTTCGGGGGGGGCAGGCCATGGCACATAACTGCGTCACAGCAGACATAAGCACATTTAGGGACTACACATAAACATACTGTTTCTGTCACAACATGCAATGCAATTTACTCTTATGATATTTATGAAAATAACCTGCTGCTCACTGTTTTGCCCCCTAGATTACAACCGCTGAGGATGAATAGGAGATGGAGACATATGCCCGTGTACAGGCCCCTGGTGGTCTTGGCAACAATGGAGGACAAGCACATCATCCTTACCTACAGACTTGACAGGGCCACAATCCAAGAGCTGTGTTCCCAATTGGAGCCAGACCTGATCTGAGCTATCAGTCAGACCACTGGGATACCCCATCTTGTGCAAGTGCTATCAGTGCTGCATTTCTTGCCATATGGCTCCTTCTAAGTGACAGTGGCCATGGCGGCAGGATTGTCACAGCCAATGTTCTCAGTAGTGCTGACAAGAGTGTTGTCTGCCCTGATGAAACACATGCGCAGCTACATCGTTTTCCCCCAGGTGGAGTATTTGGCCACAGTGAAAGCTGACTTCTATGCAATGGGACATATCCCCAACATAATTGGAGAAATTGATGGTACACATATTGCCTTTGTCCCCCACCCCCCCAGGAGAAATGAACAGGTGTTCAGAAATTAAAAGAGCTTTCACTTGATGAATGTGCAGATAGTGTGCCTGGCGGACCAGTACATTTCCCATATGAATGCAAAGTATCCTGGGTCTGTGCATGATGCCGTTATACTGAGGATTAGCAGCATCCCATATGTGATAGCTCAACTCCAGAGGCACCGGGTGTGGTTGATAGTTCAGCCCATGGTCCTCACCCAGTGTATGTTGGTATATGGGTGTTGGCCTGGCCCTAAGGGTGAGTGTGTGACTAACAGGTATCCCTTGATATTTGCAGGCGACTCTGGTTACCCCAACCTCTCATGGCTACTGACCCCAGTGAGGAATGCCAGGACAAAGGCAGAGGAACGTTACAATGAGGCACATGGGCGAACAAGAAGTATTATTGAGCGCACCTTTGGCCTCCTGAAGACCAGGTCCAGGTGCCTCCATCTGACAGGTGGATCTCTGTGCTACTCACCCAAGAAGGTGTGCCAGATCATCGTGGCATGTTGCACAACCTGGCCTTGAGACGCCAGATGCCTTTTTTTGCAGGAGGGTAGGGTTGGTGATGGGCATGTGGCAGCGTTGGAGCTTGTGGACAGTGATGAAGAGGAGGCAGAGGATGAGGATGTGGACAACAGAACAACTATCATTCAACAGTACTCCCAATGACACACAGGTAAGACACTGTACCTTCACCTTCCATTGCTGTTTTGTGTCATGAATTTTCTCTGGCAGGCTGCTGTTCCCACTAATATGGTCACTTACTGTACCCTTTAACATGTCTATTCCCAGATATTTGTGCCCTATTCTGGCTCCTGGTGTATTGACTGCAATTAGACTGTACAGTTATGTATACATAGGCAATGTGCTGCAATGTCTACAGATTGTTAAACAAATACATCCTTAAATCATTTGACATACTCCAGACTTGTATTTTTTCAAAGGGTGTTTATTTAGGTGGTGAGAAGTAAATGAGGATGTGCAATGGGCTGGGGTGATGGTGGGGTAAAGTCCAGGACAGAGTCCAGTCTATTGGTATCACAGGTGTATTGTCCAATGGGGCATAGGAAGGGGAGCAATGGCAGTTCAAGGTGGACAGGGTAACAGAGTGGGACACAAGGGTGACAATCAGGAGAGTCTTATTTCCTGGTGGGGTCTTGGCAAAGTTTTCTGGCTTCTGCCTGGATCGTAGGGACCATTTGCAGGATGGTTCTCCTCCTGCAAGGAGTGGGGTGCTGGTGGCCTGTTGTTCCTGTGGCAGGGCCTCCTGTCCACTAGTGTCGGCGGAGGTGGAAGCTGTTCATCAGTGTGGCTAGTGTCAGGGACCCGTTGGTGTGCCACTGCCTCCCTCATGGTGTTGGCCATGTCAGCCAGCACCCCTCCAATGGTGGCCAGGGTGGTGTTTATGTCCTTCAAGTCCTCCCTGATCCCCAGGTACTATCCCTCCTGCAGCTGCTGGGTCTCCTGCAACTTGTACAGTATCTGGCCCATCATCTCCTGGGAATGGTGGTATGCTCCTAGGATCCCTGCAAGTGCCTTGTGAAGAGTCGGTTCCCTGGGCCTGTCCTTCCCCTGTCGAACAGCAGTCCTCCCAGCTTCCCTGTTGTCCTGTGCCTCTGTCCCCTGAACCGTGTGCCCACTGCCACTGATCCCAGATCCCAGGTCCCCGCTCGTCCAGTGTTTGTGGGGTGTCCTGGTGTCCCTGTAGTGGTGGACACACTGCTGATTGACGTGTCTAGGGAACAGTGGTACGGGCCAGCTGCATGGGTGCTGTGGTGGTGTTTCCTGAGTGGGGAGGGTCGGTGGTGCTACAAGACTGTGCCTGGGTAACAGACTGTCTGGAGGTCCCTGGTGGGCCAGGTTGGTAATCCTGATCCCGGCGTGCAGAGCTGCTGTCATCACTGTGGGCCTCCTTCTGTGGGGGGACTGGATGTTGCTGGCACCTCTTCTCCAGTGACTTTGTGTGGGGGACCTGTGGGGATGTAAATGCAATGTTATAGTTTCTGCGTGTGTCATCTTGTGTATGGGTATGTTGCCCTCTATAGTTTAGAACACAAAAGAGAGTACTGGGAGTAATACAACCCCACACATTCTCCCGACAGAAATAAGTACAACTGAAAAACCACTGGAAGTATGGGGTGATCACATGAGGGTAAGACTGGATTAGTGGAACCTCAATTATTAGTGCTGACTCAGCGCATAACACATGTAAGAGGCTGTGTGTGGAGAGTGTATATGATAGTGGCTGTGTCTACAAGAGGGAGTTCCTTTTACGGACTAGGTGGTCTCACACACCTAATAGTGTCTTGCTTCATCATTTGACCACCTAGCCCCACCCAGGTAAGGTAGTACTACCTGGGCGGACTCAACCTCGTTGTTAAAGGAACAACAGAGGGAGTGCTGAAATAAATCTGACTGGATATTTCACAGGGATCCAGATGAGGTGGGAATAAAATTACCATACATGTCACCTATTACGATTAGTTAGATATTTTAATAGAGGTGCATGTAGTTAAGGTTAAAAATAAGGTTAGGAGACTCAGTTGAGTTTTAATGGCTCACAGAGTCTAAAAAAAAGGGGACCAACATGTTTCTGCCCTTTCTATGTGCTGGAAGGTAGGGGCATTCGTCAGGGTCATGGATCCCTAAGGGTTGGATGCTGTGTAGCATGCTTAGTGGGTGAAAAAAGAAGAAGGAGCAATAACCTTACCTAAACTGAATGTTCGTATGAAGGTAGGTCCTGAGGGAAAGGGCGGATTGCCTCTGGTTTGGGAGTAGCCGGAGGGAGGGTATCCTTTGTAGTCACACTCACTCCAAAGGGATTACCGTATAGAGTACCTAGTGTCTGGAGCCCAGCCGCTCTAGAGCCCTCTATAGTTGATATTGCCATGGCAGATTAGCCTTAGTGTGATTTGTTGTTTGGTGGGTTAGGTGATTGTCTTTAGTGCACATGCAGTGGTGATGGTTGTCCATGCAGGTCTGTGATTGGTGTCCATGCATTGGTGGTGCATGCAGGGCTTGGCATTGGGATGAGTGGGGCGTGATGGTGGGGAGTATGTGAAGTGGTGGAGTTATGGGGGTGAGGGTAGGGGTGGGGGTTTGTGATGGCATGCAGGTTGGGGGGGTGATAGTAATAGATATTTGACTTACCAGAGTCCAGTCCTCCTGCTACTCCTGCCAGGCCCTCAGGATGCATGATTGCCAAGACTTGCTCCTCCCATGTTGTTAGTTGTGGGGAAGGAGGTGGGGGTCCACACTAGTCCTCTGTACTGCTATCTGGTGTCTTGCTGCCATGGAACGCACCTTACCCCTAGGTTGTTCCACCTCTCCCTGATGTCATCCCTTGTTCTTGGGTGCTGTCCCACGACGTTGACCCTGTCCACGATTCTCCACCATAGCTCCATCTTCCTCGCAATGGATGTCTGCTGCACATGTGATCCGAATATCTGTGGCTCTACCCAGATGATTTCCTCCACCATGACCCTTAGCTCCTCCTCTGAGAACCAGAGGTGTCTTTATGATGCCTTGGGTGTAGTGTGAGTGATGTGGGTGAGGGTGTGTTGGGTGATGTGTTGGGGTGTGTGCAATGATGTGTGTGGATGGTGTATGGGTGATGGTGCTCTGTGGCTCTGGTTCTGTGGGTGCTCTTGGTGTGTCTCGCTCTCAGTTGTCAGTTTTTTTGGAGTCGTAAAGGATTGTGGGTAATGTGTGTGTGTGTGTTTTATAGTGGTGTGGGTGTGTGTGTGTGGTGTGTGTATGTGTGTCAGGTGTGTTTAGTTTGCATTGTCCAATGTGGTGGTGTTTTGTATGTGTTTTGTGTAGTTTGGGCGCAGCGGTATGTACCGGCAATGGTTTACCGTGGTTGAATGTCCGCCGTGGTGATTCGTGGGTCATAATGCTGTGGGCGTAGTTCTGTTGGCGTAATGGTGTGGGTTTTGGTACTGCCAGTTTATCACCGACCTTTGGGCTGGCGGACTTGTGTGTGTGTGTCTGTATAGTGATGGAATTCTATGTGTGGGTCATAATATGGGTAGCGGTATATCGCCGCGGTCACGGTATGTTTGCGGCAGTCAGCATGGTGGTAAGCGGCACTTACCACCGGGGTCATAATGACCCCCTAAATGTCTATATGTCCTGCCTTTAAATGCTGTGCACCCTTCCTTGTGAGTCCCAACGCATTACTGGGTTGACATTAATATTTTAAAGGGAGGTTTGACCTATGAAAAAGGTTTATTTTCACAGGTCGAATTGCAGTTTTTGCACTGCTACACTCAGGATACACTGGTAGGCTGAGAATAGGCGCTGTAGTCCACTAGTAACATTTGACTTCCAGCCCCTGGGTATATTTGTACCATTTACTAGGGACTTATAGGCAAGTTAAATATACTTTGAGGACTTCGATTTATTATATGGTATGGTTATTTGACCTTACTGTGTAATACGCTTGCAAAAACTGGCTTGGGCCCAGTCAGGCTCGTTTGTAATCCTTCCAGCTGAATCCTGTTTAGCTGTGAGCAGCAAGGCTTAAACAAAGGAATTAGTGTAAAGCATTTAGAGAAACCAAACAATGAAATAAGAAAGTCACACAACATTAAATACATCTGACACCAATTTATAAAAATAGATTAGATGTTTATGAATTTTTAGAGTCCAAGATGAACATAATCCACCAGTGGGTTCCGGAAATATAGATTTTTTAAGTAGTTGTAAGTCTCAGCAATTTTTGTCACAACAGCGAACAAGCATTGGTAACCGTAAAGTTTGAAAACTTTTGAAAAGTTTGAAAGAGTTGTGTTTGGCTACTCCAGCCAGACTAGGGTGACCAAAGACAGCAAGGAGAAGGCCAGGGGAGACACTCAGGAGTCTCCAGTCCAGTTCTGAACTTTACATCACAACTTCCATAGACTTCAATGGAGTGGTCCTGATGCTGAGGATACAGGAAGTGGATGCTCAAGGACGCTCTGTGAGTTGTCCGGTCGACAGGGGTGTCCTTGTGGTTATTCCTTGGTCCACGGATGAGGTAGGGCAACATTGTTGCTCACAGAGGTTGGGGTCCCTCAAAGTACTCTTTTTTGCCAGTAGAAGGCCAACTACTGCTGGGCTACCAATCTCCATCCACAGTGGGTCCAGTTGTATCATTTTATGGAGGCTAGTGTCCCTCTTGGGTGACAAATCTGGACTCAGATGACTCTTCCAGGTCTGGCACACTCAGATTCAATTGTATGGTGTTGAGGATCGGTCTCTTGGGATGCCCAGCGGCCGTCAGTGGTGATTCTCCAGAAGTGGCTACTGACTTGTCAAGTTGGGCTACTTATGCTTTGATGCCCTTGGTGCTGGGTCCAGAGGGTCAACTGACCAAATACGTTAAAAATCCAACATACAGTAATAAAAATATGAATTCTGCAAGATTTACTCAAAAATACAGTTCCTTGAAGAAATAGCTCCACCTGGGGCTATCACGGTGTCTTGAGCAACAAAACCAACAGTTCAGGCCGGCTGCAGCATCGCGGGCCAGCTACAGTGTCGGGAAACCCTGTAAACAGTACCTTGGATTTGGAGGACGTTGTGATCCTCGCCGTGAGCTCTGGAGAGTGGTATCGCTGACGTCACAGTGTCGGTTCCAGAGTCAGAGCAGGATTCGTTGGGCCCTTGAAGTCAAACGCCTTGCGGATCGAACTCTGGGCTGATGAAGTCAGGTGCGCTGGCATTGATGGCGTCGGGGCTGCTGTGCGAAGCGGGATGATGCGATGTGCGGTGCCCACAGGTCATGGTGCAGGCAGCGGCTCGGTGACTGCATCGGTGAGACCAGGAGTGCGGGGTGAAGCGGGGCGGTGCAACGTGCGGTGTCTACAGGTCACGGTGCAGGTAGCTGCATCGTTGTTGCGGAAACGCTGTCATCGGTAGGCCCAAGCCAGCGGTTCAGGACAGGACGGTGCTTCGTGACCCAAATGAGCGGTTTTCACAGGCCACGGTGCAGGCAGGGATGCCTGGTGACGACACTGGAGTCGATGGTGCTGGCGTCGCTTAACTGGGGCTGCAGTGCCGGTGTCAGCCAGAGCGTTGTCATCGGGGAGGCCCAGGCTGCAGTGTGAACAGGCGATTCTGGAGTGCAGGGCCCACTGGTCGCGGTGCGAGCAGCGGCTCGTGAAGTTGTCTGATGACGGTGTCGGTGAGACCAGGGTCGCGGTGCTAAGCGGGGCAATGAGACTCCGTGCGCCGTTGTCAGGTCACGGTGCAGACCAGCGGCGTCATTGGCAGCGTCGCAGTGGTTTCTCCTCTTGAGCAGCACAAAACACACAGGGGGTCATTATGACCCCAGCGGCCAGCGGTAATATGGAGGAAAGTACTGTGAACATGCTGGCGGTACTTTCCTCCATATTATGACATTGGTGGTTTGGCTGCAGACAAACTGCCAATTTACCACACCGATCGCCACGGCGGTAACGAACGTCGGGCTGGAGACAAGAATCTCCAGCACAGTGGCTGTCAGTTGCCTGCCTGCGTGATTATGACCCCACCTACCCCTATGGCTTTCGTGGCTTCCTTACTGCCACGAAAACCATGGCAGTAGGCACTATCAGTGACAGGGAATCCTTTCCCTGTCACTGATAGTGGTCTTCCCCACCCCCAACCCCCTCCACATGTTCCCCCTCACCCACCACCTCTCCAGACCCCCCTTCATACACGCCCTTCCCTTCACACACATACGCACACACCCATACCCAAACACACATCCACACACACTTGCATACATACATACATGCAGGCACACATTCACACTACTCAACATACACGCACTCACACCCCCAAAAATGCACAGACATACAACAGACAACACACACCCTCATACACGCATGCACAGACATACACACACACACAACACCCCCCACCCCCTCCCCTGTCGGAGCACCCACTTACCTGGATCCAGGGGGTCCTCCGGCGGGAGATGGGACGGGCGCTGCTGCCAGCAGCAAGCGTCCGCCAGCAGAACACTGCAGGCCGTATTATTCTCATAATACGGTGGTGGCAGTGTAATGGCGTGGTGTTGCTGCTAGCAGCAGCACCACCTTACCGCCATCCGCCGGCATGGCCAGAGCCGGATTTCTGCCATCCTTCTGGTGGAAATCCGGCTGTCGTCATATTTTGGCAGACAGCTGGTAGCCGTGGCGACGGTCTTTTGGCGGCCATCGCCGCAGCGGTAGGCGGTTTTTACTGCCGGGGTCAAAATGACCACCACAGTTCCCTGTGCCGCAGGTCACGGAAACTGAAGTCTTTGGTGTCTCTGAGATTTCCAACAGGAGGCAAGCTTGGAGAACTTTCTCAAGCAGGACACACAGCAAAGTTCACCCTTTGCACTCTTTTAAGGCAGAAGCAGCAACTGCAGGCCAGTCCTGCAAAGGGACAGTACTCCTTCTCCAGCTCTTCTCCTTGGCAGAGGTTCCTCTTGATTCCAGAAAGATTCTAAAAATCTGGGGTTTTGGGTCTTCTTCTTATACCCCTTTCTGCCTTTGAAGTTGGCAAACTTCAAAGCAAAGTCTCACATGTTTGCAAGATACTTCCTTGTCCAGGCCAGGCCCCAGACGCACACCAGGAGGTCGGAGACTGCATTGTGTGCGGGCAGGTACAGTCCCTTTAGGTGTGAACGACCACTCCTCCCTCCCCTCTAGCTCAGATGGCTCATCAGGATATGCAGGCTACACCCCTTCCCCCTTTTGTGTCACTGTCTAGAGGGGTGCAAAACAGCCCAACTGTCAAACTGACCCAAACAGACAATCCACATACAGGCAGAGTCACAGAATGGTTTAAGCAAGAAAATGCCTACTTTCTAAAAGTGCCATTTTCAAACAGACAAGTTGAAAAACAACTTCACTACAAGATGTATTTTTAAGTTGTGAATTCAGAGACCCTAAACTCCACATTTGTATCTGTTCTCAAAGGGAATCAGCGCTTTAAGGATATTTAAAGGCAGCCCCCAGGTTAACCTATGAGAGACATAGGCCTTGCACAGTGAAAACCAAACTTGGCAGTATGTCATTGTTAGGACATAAAAACACACTAGTATATGTCCTACCTGAAACATACACTTCACCCTGCCCCTCGGGCTACCCAAGGCCTACCTTAGGGGTGCCTTACATGTAGTAAAAGGAAGGGTTTATGCCTGGCAAGTGGGTACACTTGCCAAGTCGAATTGGCAGTTTAAAACTGCACACACAGACGTGGCAGGTCTGAGCCATGTTTACAGGGCTACTAATGTGGGTGGCACAACCAGTGCTGCAGGCCCACCAGTAGCATTTGATTTACAGGCCCTGGGAACCTCTAGTAGACTTTACTAGGGACTTATTAGTGAATCAAATATGCCAATCATGGTTAAACCAATCCACAGTACAATTTATATGGGGAGCACTTGCACTTTAGCACTGATTAGCAGTGGTAAAGTGCGCAGAGTCAATAAAACAGCAAAAACAGACCCGAAAAAATAGGAGGAAGAAGGTGAAAAGTTTGGGGATAACCCCGCAAAAAGGACCATTTCCAACAATGGCTCTATCAAAATTAGCGGTTGGTACCTAAAACAAAAGAAAATAGACATAGCAATCAGTAATATCGTCTTATACCGTGTCTCAATTTGGTTCAGCAAGCTTCGACGATCTTCATCAGTTGGACATCTGTTCGGTCAGCAAAGCATTGGAATGCAGCAATAATGTTCAAGATAGAAATGTCTCAAGAACGGAAATAATAGAATGTAGCCTCTTGGCAACAAAGTTCGGAAACATTAAGCACGTCTCCTCTCGAGAGGGTTAGGAAAAAATGCGTCCCTCGCTTCTCGGTGCAGTGTGGCTACGTTAGATCCCCTAAAACTACTTCCCACGTTGCTATTGGTCAAGGAATCGCACGTTTACGTTTAGTCCAATGAAAGTAGAACCCCCAAATCTAAGAATTTACTAAACCATTGTTCACATGTCGATGATTGTCTCTTCTTCTCCTGTTCCCGTTGTTGTGCTCATCAGGTAACAAATTGGTTTCAGCTTATACTCCAGTCAGTGCATTCATTGTTATTTCCTGGTAACACTGCTTTTGCACACACTAAGTTATACAAAGTATCTATAGCTAGTACAACATATTCTAACAAGCAGTTCCCTTGGGAAAGGATTTCAGCTACTAGCATTCGGTCAATGTAATGGAAAATTACATTTTAATCCTCTAAGCAGCCATTTTATGATTCGCCTAAGCAATGTACCTTGACATGAGGCCGTAAAACCTGGCCCAAGACCTTTCTAAATTATGACCTATGATTAATAAAGCAAATACATTATACTTGACTATTAATATGACATATTACTACATTAATCCAAACATGAGCACATTTTACATTAATAAGCTGTTCATAAGTAAACTTTGTGATTATTGGTGGTCTCACAAGTAGGCACATTTTCAAACTTGTGTATTATTTTTCGATGTTAACTCATTTTCTAAGCAGATTTAACATTCAGAAGACATGAATATTCATTAGTAAAATTTCAGCGTAAACAACTGTTTCACGTGTTATTTACCATTTCGATTTTTGGAAGTTGTATGTTTTATTCCTTTGCTATCGAGCTGCTATTATATGAAATCAAAAGTAAATTTTGTACAATGCTATCCTCCTGTTATGCCATTAATTGTGTTTGCCCAATGACTTTGTGTTTCACCACTGCGCATATTAGTTGTTCAATGTTCACCAGTAGCACATTACATTCTGTATTCAGTTTAGCTGCCTATTGGCTTTATCGTGGAGTTCGACATTGCAGATGAGCTGTGTTTTTCGTATTGTGTTCACACCGAACCCTTGCGTGATAAAACAGCGTACATTTTGTGTTTTCCTCTCTATCCAGCCTGGGAACAAGCGAGGTTTGGAGACTTGGCCACTCTCCAACTCTTGTTCTGTTCCCACTCTGAGCCAGCATGTTTTGACTAAGGGGCGTGTTAGCAGGCTTTTTACGGTGTCCCTGGGCAGCAGCAAGAGGGAATTTTACAAGGCTTCAGTTAGGAGCGGATGTCAGCTGCCTGACCTCCCGTTTGGGTGGAAAATCTCTTTCTCGCAGTTGAACAGGAGTCATCAACTTGCAGGCATGAGAAAGATGACGTGCAGTGATATGCCCTACGGTGATGAATTTTTACTTTTATTCTTTGCTTTGAAGTTATGCTATAATATAATCACATGTATTTGCTGTGTACATTGCAATTGAGAAGTACTTTGATGTATTTTCCTTTCATTGCTGTGACTACTTTTAAACGTGTGCTTCCAACCTACTAATCTCGTCTCTCAGGAACCTTGTGGTGAAGAAATAATATTAAATGTCTTCTTTAAACTAAGAAGTGCATTCCAGATAAGTTTTTGTCAGCTCGGTCATAAGATAAGGAAAGCAAAACACCTTTGTGCCCTTAATAGATTTAACATTTTCAGACATCAAAGTTAAGAAAACTTGTATTCCATCAGGAAAGGGTTTGAATACTAATATTTTCTTTGTGTGTAACATATTTATTTTGAAAAGTAAGTCCATGAAAAAAATCAAGTTTGTGGTAAAAACATACTAAAATATAATTTGATTCATTACCTTGTAGAGGTATCAAATCAGTAAAGAGAAATGCAGAAAATACTGGCTGCAAATAAAGCTGCTTCACGAGTCTCATTCCGTTGAAAGGTTCTACAGCCTGGACCTTTAAGACTGTGGTATTTCTCCTTTCCGTTAGCTCAGTTTATTAGGTATTATGTGCAGTCAAACACACATTATTTTAAGCTATTATTGTAATAAATTGTTTTCAGAATGTTTGTTATTCTACCCTTCTAGCCTTCCTCATGAGTTTGGGCTTTCTGTGTTAACATTGCGCGCTTATAGCCTTTGTTTCGAGGGCTGCTTGATTTTAGGTCTTGCTTAGAAACAGTGTTAGCTTTGCTACAATCCACATTCAATTAAACAGGAACACCATCAATATTCATAATTGATTCATATGCAGAGGTTGAGAGGCATTGGGTCAGCTCACTTCATCCATTGGTCTGCTCCATTACCATTCACATGTTGATCCTGGCTCTAATGGTATAGGTCGGTGGGTCAGGCCACTCCACCCATTGACTCTATTGCGCACTTTTTTGCATCATCACATATGCACATCCTCCTAAATCCACAAACTTTGCTCACTCTTGGCAATGGAACAGTTTATCAGCATTAATTAGGGAGCCCATTTGCACTATGAGGCCAAGTGGAGACCTCTTTACAGGCTATGTGAAGTCCTTGGGCCTGCTTGAGTGAGACTAAGGGCCTGATTACAACCTTGGCGGATGGGATACTCATTCACAAACGTGATGGATATCCTGCCCACCATTTTACAAGTTCCATGGCTATAATAGAATTTGTAATACAGTGGACGGGATATCTGTCAAGTTTGTGACGGAGTATCCCATCCGGCAAGGTAATAATCAGGCCCTTAGTAACTCCGTTCAATGAGCTGTGGAAGTTCCCATCTAAAGTTTGAGGGCTGAACTAATAGTTTTTTTTTACGTACACTATTCTTTTTTTTTTTTTTTAAATTAAATTATACATCGTTTTTTTCTTTTCTGGGTTATGCAACCCAGAAGGATGCTTGACTGTTCGTCGGGTTTTGGAGCTGTATCATACGAAGCCCCTTATTGTATTGTAATCGTATTTATATAGCGCTTACTACCCCTGACGAGGCGTCAACGCGCTTTTCGATGAGTAGCACGCTACTCCGGAACCCAACAAGAATTAGTGATGGATTAGTATCGTTAAATAATGAGTACAGTTTTAGTATTATTATGAGTTAATTTGAGCCGCGGATATGAGAGTTTGTTAGTTATAGAGGAGTGATGTAATGAACGTGGCTGTCATTCTTTTTGTGTTTTTTTCCTATTAAAATATCAATAAAAAATAGTTACACAAAAATGCCTCTTCAGTACCAAGGCTGGTAGGCCTAAATCTTTCTTTACTTTTAATCTATTCCTTGGGATTGCAATAAAAGAATAATCCGTTGTCGTTTAGCTAGACAGGGCCTATTGACTGTGTCAATGGAAGTCAGATTCAACCTAGCCAGCAAGTGTGACAGAGGTTGACGGCCATGGTCGGTGTCATGAATTTCTGTCCCCTTCTTTTGGGGTGACCAGGCGGACTTTTGGATCATCTTTGACTGAGCTTCTTGTTCCGTTCTGCAGCATCTTCGGAGGCGCGAGCCGCCGCCGAGAGCCACCCGTACTGTTTTACGTCACAAATGCGATTATTCGCTTGCGCTCCTGCTCTCTCAGCTGCTGAGTGCGTGAGCGTTCCGGAGGGTGACTTCCGCCTGGACTGTTTCCCCTCAGACTCCTCCCACATCGTCCACCTGGGACCTGGGCTGCCGCCTGGGGGAGCTACGTAGGTGAGTATGACCTGCTGGGGTAAGGGGCTAAGCCCGTATCTACATGCTTCTCCTCTGCGGGGTCTGGGTGGTTTACACGTGCACCCACCACTGCTGTCATGAGACGCTTGCTATATCGAAGGCCTCTCAGGCTACTGACTCGCAGCTGCAATAATAGCTTTCTGTCTCATGGAAGAGTCCGCCCGTGCAGACCACTCGGGTGCGTTTACACCACCTTTTGGAAACCACGCATTTGTATTGTAAATACGACCGGTCTGGCTATAGCGCAGTCTAGTTGTGCCCGAAGGCATGGTATGGGCAACAGTGCAAGGGATAGTTTTTTGACTGTGGGACTCTTTTATGGCCCGTGTTTGTTTTATACTGTTTGCTTCTCTGATATTAGTACAAAACAGTGCCTGTAGATAGCATACATGGAGTCCGTCTCTCATCCCTTGCAAAACACTTATACAGCTTATGTTTACACATGTAACTGTCCAGATTTGCAAACGTTCGCTCCTTTTGATTTTTAGCAATGTGATTCGCTAATGGGTGCCACTTTTAATTGATGCACAAACTTGTTTTCTGTTCCATTACGACCGTGATTGTAAGCAAGTGGTCATGCTTTGTCCTGCACAAATATTTTTAATACATTTTTTTTTTTTATACGGTGGTTTCGTTCCAAACTTATCAATTTTCTAGGTTTTTAAATAAAAGGTTGCCATTCATGTTAGTGCCGCTAGCGTGTCAGTTACTGTTTTTTTGTGTAGAATGGAAAACCCGAGATGGCTGCCGAAAAATCATTACACTCAATACTTTACAAGAAGTGTGGTGCATTGAATTTAGTAATTTTGTACAACATTGAAAGAACGACTGATGTTCTATGAGGAAACTGGATAGTTGGCATACAAATAAAAGGTTATAGTCGAAATATTATTTTATGACTCATTTAATGTCTCCAAGTCCGTAGTATTTAGTTGGGAAGAGGAGCTGCCAGAGTTACCAGAGCTGCCGACCTTGGAACTGGGAGCCAAGTGCGAGTCTCGCATGGGCTCTATATCCTGGGATTCTGGTCAAATCACTTAACCCCTTCGCTGCCAGGCCTTTTCCCCCTCCTGTGCCGAGCCTTTTTTTGGCTATTTGGAGCAGTTCGCGCTTAGGTCCTCATAACTTTTTGTTCACGTAAGCTACCCACGCCAAATTTGCGTCCTTTTTTTCCAACATCCTAGGGATTCTAGAGGTACCCAGACTTTGTGGGTTCCCCAGAAGGAGGCCAAGAAATTAGCCAAAAAACAGTGAAAATTTCGTTTTTTTAAAAAAAAATTGGAAAAATGGGCTGCAGAAGAAGGCTTGTGGTTTTTTCCCGGAAAAGGGCATCAACAAAGGGTTTGCGGTGATAAAATCACCAGCTTTCAGGAACAGGCAGACTTGAATCAGAAAACCCAATTTTTCAACATAATTTTGGCATTTTACTGGGACATACCCCATTTTTACGATTTTTTTGTGCTTTCAGCCTCCTTCCAGTCAGTGACAGAAATGGGCATGAAACCAACGCTGGATCCCAGAAACCGCAACATTTCTGAAAAGTAGACAAAATTCTGAATTCAGCAAGGGGTAATTTGTGTAGATCCTACAAGGGTTTCCTACAGAAAATAACAACTGAAAAAGAAAAATATTGAAATTGAGGTGAAAAAAACATCAATTTTTCTCTAAGTTTTACTCTGTAACTTTTTCCTGCAATGTCAGATTTTCGAAAGCAATATACCGTTACGTCTGCCGGACTCTTCTGGTTGCGGGGATATATAGGGCTTGTAGGTTCATCAAGAACTCTAGGTACCCAGAGCCAATAAATGACCTGCACCCTGCAGTGGGTTTTCATTCTATGCCGGGTATACAGCAAATCATTTGCTGAAATATAAAGAGTAAAAAATAGCTATCAAGAAAACCTTTGTATTTCCAAAATGGGCACAAGATAAGGTGTTGAGAAGCAGTGGTTATTTGCACATCTCTGAATCCCGGGGTGCCCATACTAGCATGTGAATTACAGGGCATTTCTCAAATAGACGTCTTTTTTACACACTGTCTTACATTTGGAAGGGAAAAATGTAGAGAAAGACAAGGGGCAATAAGACTTGTTTTGCTATTCTATGTTCCCCCAAGTCTCCCGATAAAAATGATACCTCACTTGTGTGGGTAGGCCTAGCGCCCGCAACAGGATATGCCCCAAAACACAACGTGGACACATCACAGAAAACAGACCTGTTTTTAGCAAAGTGACTACCTGTAGATTTTGGCCTCTAGCTCAGCCGCCACCTAGGGAAACCTACCAAACCTGTGCATTTCTGAAAACTAGAGACCTAGGGGAATCCAAGATGGGGTGACTTGTGTGGCTCGGACCAGGTTCTGTCACCCAGAATCCTTTGCAAACCTCAAAATTTGGCTAAAAAAACACATGTTCCTCACATTTCTGTGGCAGAAAGTTCTGGAATCTGAGGGGAGCCACAAATTTCCTTCCACCCAGCGTTCCCCCATGTCTCCCGATAAAAATGATACCTCACTTGTGTGGGTAGGCCTAGCGCCCGCGACCGGAAACGCCCCAAAGCGCAACGTGGACACAGCCACATTTTTGAAGGAAAACAGAGGTGTTTTTTGCAAAGTGCCTACCTGTAGATTTTTGCCTGTAGCTCAGCCGCCACCTAGGGAAACCTACCAAACCTGTGCATTTCTGAAAACTAGAGACCTAGGGGAATCCAAGATGGGGTGACTTGTGTGGCTCGGACCAGGTTCTGTTACCCAGAATCCTTTGCAAACCTCAAAATTTGGCTAAAAAAACACATGTTCCTCACATTTCTGTGGCAGAAAGTTCTGGAATCTGAGAGGAGCCACAAATTTCCTTCCACCCAGCGTTCCCCCACGTCTCCCGATAAAAATGATACCTCACTTGTGTGCGTAGGCCTAGCGCCTGCGACAGGAAACGCCCCAAAGCGCAACGTGGACACAGCCAAATTTTTGAAGGAAAACAGAGGTGTTTTTTGCAAAGTGCCTACCTGTAGATTTTGGCCTGTAGCTCAGCCGCCACCTAGGGAAACCTACCAAACCTGTGCATTTCTGAAAACTAGAGACCTAGGGGAATCCAAGATGGGGTGACTTGTGTGGCTCGGACCAGGTTCTGTTACCCAGAATCCTTTGCAAACCTCAAAAGTTGGCTAAAAAAACACATGTTCCTCACATTTCTGTGGCAGAAAGTTCTGGAATCTAAGAGGAGCCACAAATTTCCTTCCACCCAGCGTTCCCCCACGTCTCCCGATAAAAATGATACCTTACTTGTGTGGGTAGGCCTAGCGCCCGCGACAGGAAACGCCCCAAAGCGCAACGTGGACACAGCCAAATTTTTGAAGGAAAACAGAGGTGTTTTTTGCAAAGTGCCTACCTGTAGATTTTGGCCTGTAGCTCAGCCGCCACCTAGGGAAACCTACCAAACCTGTGCATTTCTGAAAACTAGAGACCTAGGGGAATCCAAGATGGGGTGACTTGTGTGGCTCGGACCAGGTTCTGTTACCCAGAATCCTTTGCAAACCTCACAATTTGGCTAAAAAAACACATGTTCCTCACATTTCCCCAGGGGGGGCAGAAATGGCCTAAAATAAATTTGCATCCCCAACCCCACCCCCCCACCAGGAGCGACCCTCGCCTACGGGGTCGCTCCCCCTGCCTGACATTGGTGCCAAAAAACAAATCCCCGGTGCCTAGTGGTTTCTGCCCCCTTGGGGGCAGATTGACCTCAAATCGACCAATCTGCCCCCAAGGGGGGCAGAAATGGTCTAAATACAGTTTGCCCCCCAGGGGAGCGACCCTTGCCTGATGGGTCGCTCCCCATCTCTAAAAAAACAAACATACAAAAAAAAAACACACACATTTTTTTTGCCCTGGCGCCTAGAGGTTTCTGCCCCCCCTGGTGGCAGATCGGCCTAATAATAGGCCGATCTGCCCCCATGGGTGTCAGAAATGGCCTAAAATAAATTTGCATCCCCAACCCCCACCCCCCCACCAGGAGCGACCCTCGCCTACGGGGTCGCTCCCCCTGCGTGACATTGGCGCCAAAAAACAAATCCCCGGTGCCTAGTGGGTTCTTCCCCCTTGGGGCAGATTGACCTAAAATCGACCAATCTGCCCCCAAGGGGGGCAGAAATGGTCTAAACACAGCTTGTCCCCCAGGGGAGCGACCCTTGTCTGATGGGTCGCTCCCCATCTCTAAAAAAAACAAACATACAAAAAAAAAAACACACACAAAAAATTTGCCCTGGCGCCTAGAGGTTTCTGCCCCCCCCTGGTGGCAGATCGGCCTAATAATAGGCCGATCTGCCCCCAGGGGGGCAGAAATGGCCTAAAATAAATTTGCATCCCCAACCCCCACCCCCCCACCAGGAGCGACCCTCGCCTACGGGGTCGCTCCCCCTGCGTGACATTGGCGCCAAAAAACAAATCCCGGGTGCCTAGTGGTTTCTGCCCCCTTGGGGGCAGATTGACCTAAAATCGACCAATCTGCCCCCAAGGGGGGCAGAAATGCTCTAAGTACAGTTTGCCCCCTAGGGGAGCGACCCTTGTCTGATGGGTCGCTCCCCATCTCTAAAAAAACAAACATACAAAAAAAAACACACCAAAAAAATTTGCCCTGGCGCCTAGAGGTTTCTGCCCCCCCCTGGTGGCAGATCGGCCTAATAATAGGCCGATCTGCCCCCAGAGGGGGCAGAAATGGTCTAAATACGGTTTGCCTCCCAGGGGAGCGACCCTTGCCTGATGGGTCGCTCCCCATCTCTAAAAAAACAAACATACAAACAAAAAAAACACCCAAAAAAAATTTGCCCTGGCACCTAGAGGTTTCTGCCCCCAGGGGGGGCAGAAATGGCCTAAAATAAATTTGCATCCCCAACCCCCACCCCCCCCACCCCCCCCACCAGGAGCGACCCTCGCCTACGGGGTCGCTCCCCCTGCGTGACATTGGCGCCAAAAAACAAATCCCCGGTGCCTAGTGGTTTCTACCCCCTTGGGGCAGATTGACCTAAAATCGACCAAGGGCAGAAATGGTCTAAACACAGTTTGCCCCCCAGGGGAGCGACCCTTGTCTGATGGGTCGCTCCCCATCTCTAAAAAAACAAAACAAAAAAACAAAAAAACACAATGTTTTTTTTTTTTGCCCTGGCGCCTACAGGTTTCTGCCCCCCCTGGGGGCAGATCGGCCTAATAATAGGCGGATCTGCCCCCGGGGGGGCAGAAATGGGCTAAAATAAATTTGCCCCCGAACCCCCATCCCCCCCTCCCCCCCCCCCGGGAGCGACCCTTGCCTACGGGGTCGCTCCCCCTGCGTGACATTGGCGCCAAAAAACAAATCCCCGGTGCCTAGTGGTTTCTGCCCCCTTGGGGCAGATTGACCTAAAATGGACCAATCTGCCCCCAAGGGGGGCAGAAATGGTCTAAATACAATTTGCCCCCCAGGGTAGCGACCCTTGCCTGATTGGTCGCTCCCCATCTCTAAAAAAAAAAAAAAAAAAAAAAAAAACACACAAAAAAAATTTGCCCTGGCGCCTAGAGGTTTCTGCCCCCCCAGGGGGTAGATCGGCCTTATACCAATAGGCCGATCTGCCCCCAGGGGGGGCAGAGATGGCCTAAAATAAAAAAACTCCCTGGCGTCTAATGGTTTCTGCCCCCTTGGGGGCAGATTGGCCTCATCAAAATAGGCCAATCTGCCCCCAAGGGGGGCAGAAATGGCCTAAATATAATTTGCCCCCTAGGGGAGCGACCCTTGCCTAAGGGGTTGCTCCCCACCTAAAAAAAAAAGAAAACATAACAAAAAGAAATGATCCCTGGTGCCTAGAAGTTTCTGCCCCCCCTGGGGGCAGAAAAGGCCTTCTCAAAAAAATTCCCCCCCTGGGAGCGACCCTTGCCCAAGGGGTCGCTCCCGTTGCGTGAAATTCGCGGAAAAAAAAACTCCCTGGTGTCTAATGGTTTCTGCCCCCCTTGGGGGCAGATTGGCCTCATCAAAATAGGCCAATCTGCCCCCAAGGGGGGCAGAAATGGCCTAAATATATATTGCCCCCTAGGGGAGAGACCCTTGCCTAAGGGGTCGCTCCCCACCTAAAAAAAAAGAAAACATCACAAAAAAAAAAGAAAAAAAAAGCTCCCTGGTGCCTAGAGGTTTCTGCCCCCCCTGGGGGGCAGAAAAGGCCTTCCTAAAAAAATGCCCCCCCTGGGAGCGACCCTTGCCCAAGGGGTCGCTCCCATTTGACATTTTCATTAAAAAAATTTTAAAAATCCCTGGTGTCTAGTGGGGTTTCAAAAGCCGGATTGCAAGCAATCCGGCTTTTGAAACCCTGTGAGAGACTTCAAAGGGAAGGAAATACATTTCCTTCCCTTTGAAGCCTCTCGGGGCCTCCGCCATGGGATTGAAAGAGAAATGCAAAAGCAGCTTCCAGCGCGATGGGGGAGACCCTGTGACTAATCAGCGCGCGCTGACGTCACAGGGGGGGTTGGGGGGGCCGGGGGTGGGAGGGGAAGGGCTTCCCCTTCCATCCCTGACTTTGGGGGGGTGGGGGGAAGCACACAGAGGGAGCGAGAGTGCTCCCTCTGGGCTGTGTGCCGAGGACGTTGTGGTTACGTCCTCGGCACAGCAGCACTGTGCCGAAGGACGTAACCACTACGTCCTCGGCACAGAAGGGGTTAATCTCCATTGCCACAAAAATCCCCCCCCGCACCCCCCCCCCCCCCCCCAAAAAAAAAAATCTGACTTTGAGAAAAGTAACTGGTGCTCCAATATCGTCCTGCTGAGTTTGCGTTATATAAAACTGCAAAAAAAGTAATGCCAAAAAACTTCGTCTGATTGGACTTTGGTTCGGGGAATAAGCTTGCTCTGTCTACCTCGTCGGGCCAATTTTTGGTAATTAATTTAAACTGCCAATTTTAAGGATTTAAACGAGTTCCTTGATGACTTTGTACATGGCCTTAAACGTGAATTACAGTCACAGATACAGTACTATGCTATCCAGACACAGGGCTTGGAAACTCTACTCGACCACTCGCTATGATGAGTTTTATTTTATGAGTTCGAGCTATTTTTAGATCCTACTCGCCCCTTCTGGCAAGTGGACAAAGAACAGGTGTACTGTTCAGTCAGAAACTGAATTAGCAATTAAGATGCCTTTAAATCTTAATATTGTCACATTTGCTTGGTGTTCAGAGACAGAGGTCAAAAATCAGTTTGTCTTTTTCTTGCAGTAGAAATACTTTTCCTTGTGAATGCAGAGTTCCAGAATTTCGTAAGGTGTACTGTCTGACCTATGTGAAATGAAAGGCTTTTTGTATCAGGATTTTCCTAACACACAACATTTATATAACTAAGTAAACGTTACAAACATTTCAAAATATATTTCAGTAGCTGTGAAAGACCATTTTTTGTACTTATGTGTGATGAAAAAAAAATTTGAATAGGATGAAAAAAAGTTGAAACACTTTGGACCTCATTTTGACCTCAGCGGTCTTTCTTAAAAACCGCCGAGGTACCACCGTGCAGAAGACCACCAGTGCAGGCGGTTTTCAGCGCAGCGTATTATGACTGCTGGCAGCCCTCCGTCCTTTTTCGGACGGAGAGCCGCCAGCAGCCATACTGGCGGAGCAGGGAAGTGGAGGCTGCTCCACCACCACGTCATCAGAATACCGCCCACAGAATCATGTCCCATGATTCGTTGTGGCAGTGTTCTGGTGACAGAGTGCTGGCGGCAGAGCAGCCCCCATGGATCCCGTTCCCTCCCAGAGGATCACCAGACCAGGTAAGGTGATCGTCCGTTAGGAAAGGGGGGTGGGGGGGTGTTGTGTGCATGCATGGGGGTGTGAGTGTGTAGAGGGGGTGTGTGAGTGCGTGTATGCATGTAGGGGGTGTTTGAAAATGTGTGCGTGTCTGTATGTGTGTGTGTGTTTGTCTATGTATATGTGCATGTATGACTGTGTCTGTTGGAATGTTTGTTAGTATGTGTGCGGGTATGTGTAGTGGTAGTGTCTGTGCGCGTGTAGGGGGGAGTGTGTGTCGATGTTGGGGGGTATAGGGGGGAGGGTCCTGCCACCTTTGGGGGCTGGTAGGGTGGTGTGGGGTGAGGACTCGGTGGTGGGGGAGACCCCTATCTGATAGTGCCTACCGCCACGGATTTCGTGGCGGTGCAAAACCCCACAAAATCCATGGCGGTATGCAGGGTCGTGATACCGCTGGCGGTGTTGTGACAGCTGCTGGTCTGGAGACCGAAGTCTCCAGCCCAGCGGTCGTTCCCACCCTGGCGGTCGGAATGGAGAAGTGGCGGTTTAGCATGGAAGTCACCGCCATGCTTGTAATGCCATTTCTTTTCTGCCGGCCTGTTGGCGGTATTACCGTCATTTCTCCACCGACCGCCCGGGTTGTAATGAGGGCCTTTATTTGGTGATGTGCAAATGCTAAATGTTTTCTGAAACCCAATTTTCACAGATTATTGTTAATACACTATGTAGTTTTATCAGTAAAGCTGCAAGATAGTGGGAAGGTTTATGGACATTTCTTGGAAATTTACTGTCTGTAAATCACAGTGCACTACCACATCGTGCTTTAGTTATATATTTATTAAAAGTGAGTGTTTGAATATAAACCGAGAAACACTCCTGCCCTGATGGCAAAGCTGTTAGTAAATAAAGAAGCAAATTATGCATGGATCATGTGTACCCTATATGTGGGCTAGTTTTATGACACATGGAGCAAATGTTTAGTGTAATAAATCAAACAAAAGATGATTTTTTTCTTTACAGCAGAAATGCTAAACTCGCGTATTTGAAGGTGCACTCGTATGTGAAAATGAAGAAAAAGATGACTGTAAAATACAATATTTGCCTAGAATCTTTCAATTTGAGACCCGTTTCCAGGTCAAGTACATTAGTTAGTTCGAGTAGATTATTCAGCCTACACGACCTGCAGGTCTAGTACAATTTTTATGATTTTTCGAAGCGTGCAGACACAGAACTACAATCACCGACATAGTATGCCACTTAACAAGCAGAAGGGTGCCATTGAAGGAGTGTGTGCATCCAAACCTATCACACAACAGGACACCTTTAGAAAAACACACATGCCAGGCCCATTGACTTTGACAATGTCAGCATTAATGAATTTATTTAATTTTAGACAAATGCGTGTTAGCAATGATGTTATGAATAACTGTAATTGATTATGTTTCAATTCTGAGTATTGAGATTGTGAAAAACTCTCAATGTCATATTGGGAATTAAACATACGAAGATCCTTGAAAGAGTTTTGTTGTGCCGAGTGCTTCAGTCACTCCCAGGGGCGTGAACTTCCAATGTTTTGCCCTAACAACATATTGTTTGGTGTTAAGAACAAGTTTGCATGTTTATTGTAGAATCAAACTCCCACCACACCTGTCAGAACCTAAAGAGATCAGCTGTGGAGTACCCTACGGATCCTTGTTGAGTCCCACACTGTTCAATGTCTACATGGCCTGCTCACCCCAGTCATCAGAAAATACGGATTGAACATCGTTCCCTACGCCAATGACACCCAGATGATTTTCTCCCTGACTGAAAACCCCACAGCCCAGAAGAACTTCCAAGACAGATGGAAACATTCGCTGCCTGGATGAAAGAGAGCTCCCCATACCCCTGCAGTCTCTCTCTGCGTTAGTCAATTACCCAATTTTTAGGTTGAGTGTGCAAGTGCTCTGACCTGTTGTAATCTATCTGTGGGCTTTTAACCACGCCCATCACTATCACTCATTTGTGGGCTTGCCATTCAAAAATCCTTTGTAATGATTGGTAAATGCTTTGTTTGTCCCTCCTTGGGGCGGTTTGTTTACCTCCTTGGACATAGTTCCTGTTACATGGATAATTGCACGATTTCCAATGCGTTTGACTGCAAGCAAAGTTCTTTTTCCTTTTTTGTCTCTCCTTCAAGCTCATGCTCAAGGCGGCCATGGCACTTCGAATCGGCTCGCTTATGTCAACTGTTTTACTTTTCATTTTCAATTTAAGTGGCAAAGAAAAGTCCAATTAGGAATTTACAATGTTAACAGCTTTAAGTCGAGCAAGCGCGAGACCCATTGCGTAGCAAATGCTTGTTCTTCGTATTTCTTCATTCTGAAATCCCCCCCCCCATTTGCATTTTTCCCACTTCACCTCTTTCTTCATCAATGTTTATTTGACTCTCTTTTTGTACATGTATTACCTTTTAATCTTCTCTTCTTCTCAATCATCTGTGTCATTTACGGACACTAAGCAGCCATAAATCCCTTTGGCACTGTCAGTATTCCAGCTGCCATGTATCTCCTGAAACGTTTTCCTGTAGAATTGTGATTATTGTTGGTACTGCTCTCTGTGCGCTTTCCAAAGCGAGACCAATGATTGGATGAGCATAATTTTATTTTGTGTTTTCTAATAATTAGAAGGCAAGTTGGAAGCTATTCACTGATTGCAGCGCCTTAAGAGGATTTGCCATTGTTTCTCCTCTAAAACACCTCCATGTCTATTAGCAAGTTTCAAAATAAAAAAACAAGCAGTGTCAAACTTGTCGGACTGGTTTTAATGTCGTTACACATGCAACATTAACACATATGGGCAAGACACATGGATGGGAGCAAGCAGGAGTGTACAGAGGGGGCTAAAATTGTGGAGTGGTCGCTTATGCAGTTCAATGGTAGAACTTGAGTGAATACAAAAGGATACAGTCAAACACCCAAAGACATTAGATGAGAGATGAATACTCTGCCGGGCTGAGCAGGATGTGACTGACAAAGTATCAACCCAGTGGCTGAAAGAGGTTGCGTGAGGAAAAATAATGGTTGAAAAAGGTAGGGCCAAATCCCACTGTGTGTTAGTCATTTTTGATGGCTACTCCTAACGGCACATTCCTCACCTCGTAAATTTCCCCAGGCACTAGACTAGATCATGATCATTTTCACAATAGCTGCTGCAAGTTTGCAGTTGGTGACAAATATATGACCACAGATCTATGGACTAGATTTAATAACCTAGTGGTTAAACATATGTTTAACAAATGCATGGCTGATTTGTGAAGGCTGAGGAACAAGCACATTTCATTGTTCAAAATATCTCTGTCATAATTCATGCATATAACATCCAAACTGATGCATGCTTTCATTCAAAGACAATTACACACTACAAATGCACTTTAATCCCTTATGTAGACATCATAAAGGCACTTGTGCATGAGAAGTAACCGGAAGGAGTACTTGGCCTAGAAGCAACTCAGTGACGAAGACAACAAAGTGAAGCAAAACAACGTGCAGATGTGCTAGCCAATCTGAAGCATGTAAATCGTAGGGACATTAGACTAAGCTATTTGGAAGTTAGGGTAAGCAAGGGGCTGGTTCTAAGCCCCTTTTAAAGTCATTTTTAAATTCTTAATGATAGATTTCGCTAGCAGCGCGCATGCAGGCAAAATCTAAGAAAGGACATTTGAAAAAGAAAACATTTGATTCCAGTGTTTTCGTTGCTCGTGCTCTGTCTCATTATTGTTGCTTTCGGGTTCAATGCTTTGTTTCTAAATCAGGTTTGGCGGAGATTTCCTGACCTCTCTGATAGATATGCTCTCTGATGGGACTCTGTTTCAAGGGGTGAAATTTAATAAAATCTCTACTTGTACATGAGACAGGTTGCTTCATAAATCTACTTGTCCTGTAACAAAATCCACTTGTCCTGTTAGTGCCATGTTTTGCAGAGACAAGTTATGTTAGCAATCTCATTATATGAGGGCTCTGATAATAGCCTCTCTGATTATTCCAGGACTCATACTATAGTAGGGTTTGAATACTCGCAAATCTCATATTTTGCCACCTTTCCACAGATGTACATACTGAGGCTGTAAATCTACGAACTTGCATGTTGAACTTGCATGTTTTAGGGGGTTTCGCCAGCTCTTCTATAATTGTTTTCCAAATTGAGAATTCTTGGAATGTATTCCTGACAGCTGGGGGAAAAAAGTAATTGGAGGGAAAGTGAACTTGTAAATGCTCAACAGATTTTCACCTGAGCAAATCTGGGCATACATATTTGCTTAACACGTAGTTCTCAATTATTTTCTAGGTAATAGTCGCAAATCTGCACTTTTGTGACTTCCTTTAAGAATTGGACCCCTAATTAGGTCTGGTGTTAACCATGGCCTTTTGTTTTTATTACGATTCTGTCTCTCTCTCACTCTGTCTTAAGGCTGGCTTCACTATGAGTGACATTATTGTGCTCTTTCACAAGGAGCATATTGTTTAATGCCAGGAACTACTGTGGCAATGAGTACTTTTTGAGATCAAAAATATTTTTGCTTTTGCCAAGTTTGGTATAATAGTGAGGACCCAGCAGCTCGCACAACAAAAAGTTTTACAAAAATCATGTCAAACCAAGATAAGCTTTGACCAAACCAAAAGGCTGATGACCAATGTCAAACCTACTGACTTTGACAGTACTTGTTTATTTAATGTTTTCCATAACCTTGTTGAAACTGGTTACATTGATTTTTCCATTATGGGTATATTTTTTTAGAAATACTGGCGTATATCAACACATTTGACTAAATGATGCTACAAAGAAATGGTATCTACAGTTTCACAGAAGCTTAGCAAAACTTTTTTTTTTCCCATTGCATTTTTAATGAACATTTTGATTTTGAAATCAAAGAATCCTAAATATGGCTTTCAAGCTTCTGCAGATATTTGCATATAATCAGAGAGCATTATACACAGCCTCATTGTTCAACGTTGCAAATGTGTGTACACATTTGTGTACTGGAATTACTATCAGTATTGCTGTCTGAGCTTACAACATTTCCTTAGCACGTGCTCACTCTAGTAATAAAGGCTTTGCATTAATGAGCCATAAATAAAAGTTTGAACAGCATTAACACATGGGCACATATATTACCTTTTCTGTAGGCAATGCCCTTCTCTGATCCATAATGTGGTACGATAAACTGGCAGCCAAATGGTTTGTGCTGCAGTGGGTTGGGCCTACTTGTCCCAAGGACAAAATAAATATGAAAACTTATTGACTTTGACCACAAACAATATGTCCTGGGCATTGCGATATAGGAATTACACACCCCTGATGTTTGCTAAAAAAGCAGATGCCCCTTTCAAATGTTTTATTGACCGGAGACCTATGGCTTGTTCACTGAGATTACTCTCCAGTGCTTGCTGATTCCATCAGTAGAATCTGAGGGTTAGAGTATACCAAGAGGCAGTCCTCTCATACTATCCAGCAACCAATTCAGTCTCTTTCTGGTGGCAGGGCTGAAGGTGGAAAATGAGGTGGCTATCAGCAGTTCCAGTCCAGCTTCTCCTCTGCCTCCTTCTTCCGGCACCATTTCCAAACTTTGTTAGCTTCCCTTCCAACAACTAGTTGGAGCCAGATTCTGGAGTTCCAAATTTCAACCCCCCCCCCCAACCTCTCCATCCCCCCCAACTAGCGTTCTGTTAGGATGGACCTGTGGGTTCTTCAAATTGTTCACTAAGATTATGTCCATCTCTTTCTGGATGTCTGTAATGCTGTCTGTATTTAACCACTGGCTTAATCTTGACCACTGTCTCCATTTAGTGCTTAGCTTTAAACACCATCACATTGGTGGCGCAGGTATTTTTCCACGCACAGCTTGTTAACGTGTTTTTCGCTCTTTTCTCACAGCGATGGGAACATAACATGGAGGAGTAGTAGAAATAAGGATGTTCCAGGCTGAGAATGTTATGGTAGAGCAGGGTACAGCCCCGTCTTGGAAGTACACTTTGGGATCTGGCCAGCCTCTAGAGTGTTCTTTCAACACTGACCTACTATGGCTAGCATTTGAACAACAACTTACTCGATGTGAGTGGGGTTTCTAGAACCTTTCTCTTACGTTTTTTTAAAGTATATACAGTGGGGAAGCTTGGCAAATGGAGGCAGAAGGACCTCCTCTGGCAAGGGATGCCTAGCCCAGAAAATAAATCTCATTACGGTTTAGTCTCCCTTCTGTTTCAGTTGTCCAGGATTCCACAACCTGAAGTTGGCAGTGAAAGGGATGAAGATGGTGTCAAGCCCCCATGGTGATGCATTTTTAATTTTTTAATTCTTATTTTTTGCTTTGCGGTGTGCATGAATGAATGCGTAATCACTATATACATATATATTGCAACAAACAGTCCACTCAAGGCGTGGTCTTTCAGTTGGTGCCCACGTCAGGGAAAGACCATTTCCCTGTATTTTACATCCACACAAGTTTGACATAAAGTCAAAAACGTGGCACACACAGGATTCTTTGAATTACTCCTTTTAATCTGCAACTGATTACCCCAACATCAACGCGTTTCAACCAACATGTCCTTTCTTGTTGGATGAAACGTGTTGGTGTTGGGGTAATCAGTTGCAGATTAAAAGGAGTAATTAAAAAAATCCTGTGAGTGTCGCGTTTTTGACTTTGTGTCAAACTTGTGTGGACATATATTTATTCATTGTTGAAGTATTGCATTTTCTGTGATTCTACTGCTGTGATTATTTTTACAATTGCACGGGTGTTGCTACATTTTAAATAAAAGCTCACGTTATTCTTTTTGTTCATAAAACTTGGGAAGCGCCTTAATTACTCAGTCTGAGTTCTGCATCCTTTGCATTCCTTGCATTTTGTTTCCTCTTAGTCTGAAACACAGCAGAACAGTGCCCCCTCACATTGCTTCAGTTTGTGCAGTCACATCACTAGATCATGCTGCTATTTTGCTGTTATCTCCAAAGAGGAGATTATGTTCCTCACCAAGAGGGTGATCATGTCTCAGCCACAGATCCTTTGGGTCCAGAAATAGTAAGACAGGACCAAGTGCAGCTGGTCTTCATGGCCCCAAATTGGACTTTGAGAGTCTTGTATTCTGAAGTGCTAAGTCAGAGCATCTGCCCTTAACTTTGACTTACTCTTGGGCCTCTCAGGTGTTCCAGAAGCAGAGCAGGTTGCTCCATATGATCCTTCGCAATCTACACCTCTGTTTCTGGAGGATGAGCAGAACCAAGTTTGTGGTATTAATATTCTGTCATAAGTAGTGGATGTTGTTGTGACTGCCCACTGCCCTTCTACCATCTCCATTTGATCACACAGTTGGTTTACGTTTTTCTCCATGCAGGAGTAGAAGCAAGTTAGGCCATTGTGAGCAAAACATTCTGATCTTTTCCTATTTGTTTTGTGTTCTTGCTGGGAAGGCTTTGCTCTGTGTAGAGTTATCAGCCTTATTGGCCTTATCTCATTCACCTGATCAACTTTAATTGTTCAGGTCACAAGTTGAAATGTTTGTTTTTTAAAGGCCTCTCAATATGTTTCCGAAAGTCCCTCTTTCTCTTGCCTCCGTGGGGTCTTAATTTGATTCTGAGTTTTCTCATTTTTGCCCTCTTTGATCCTCTTCATAGTTGTACTCTGCATTTTTATACTTTGAGGACTCCGTTCCTCATTGCGTTTAATTCTGCATCACATCTTGGAGTTGCCAGCAGTATCAGTCTAGCCTCCATATACTACTTCTTTTAGGTGGAGCCTAAGCAGCACCCATGCTCTGTCTCTCGACATGCTGTATTCTCCTCTCTGGGTTTTTACCACTGCCACCGCGTTTCATTTGTTCCTTCCTGTAGCCTTCTAAATTATTTGCTTTTAATTGGTGAATCGTTGCTGTGTGTCCCGCCTTTTAGTGTGCTGTTAACCTCCCACGGATCCAGTCCCCGTTACATGGGCCCCTACTCTTTTGTTACCTTATGTGGTTTTTGGCGCACTTTTTTTTCTTTTTTTATTTCTTTAGGCTGGCCCATCCTCCTCAGGTGTGTCCTGGACTCGATATTGTTGAGCTGCCCCCCTTCCCCCCCGCCCTTCCAAGCACCTCTTTTCGCGGCCGTACTCTGCACCCCACCACGGGTCTCTGGCCGACTCTTCCTTTTTGTGAAAAAAACTTTGTCTTTCCTGTGGGTAGGTGATAACGAAAAGCAACTTCAGCGCAAGCTTCTACAGAACAGAATCCTGTAGCTAAAGGGCCGAGAACAACAAACTCACTCAGATGCCGCAGGTCGTAAACGGAGGAACCTTTTATAAACCAATTAAACGTTATACATCTTGGGTAGATTGAGACGCTTTCGTCTTTCTGTGTGCTGCTCACCAGGCCTATAATTGTTTTGGCCATTTTCTCCATTTATTTAGGCAGGTGTACAATTCTGTACCCACTGCCCCTTTAATAAATCATTGTGCTCCATTCCTTGTTATGTAAGGACAAGCATGGCGAATACAGTTTTATTCAGTGTTTTGCATCAGTGCAAAGTCAAATATGATGTTTCGGAGGTGACGTTTCTGATAATGAAATTGATACAGATATTTTTGTGACATTTTGATTTCTTAGGCCTTCAAACAGTTTCCCACCAATAAACATACAAATTCGACTACAGGTCACAAGGTTGGTCTGTGTCACATAGAACCTTTGGAACTGCGGATACTCTCCACCCTGTCCTTGCTTTGCTCAAGGCGACCTGATGGCACAATCAGTTTATCTGCCTTCACGAAAATATATATGTAGTCTCCTGGAAAGAAAGCCATCCTTTCCTTTTTCTCCCTGTGTTGAGTGTCAATCTCTAATTATGGTGTAGTAAGCATTATGGCTTCTGGTTCAGGATTTGCAGTCATCTTTTTGACTTTCAGTGATGTCATTACTATTGAGTGCCCACCCCGTGTCTCAGTTGGTCTGCTTCCTAGGTCCACTTTAAAAAAAAACCAAAAAAAGAGCGGCAAGCATTAAACACATATTTCCCAAATATTGTAATGGTACCTTACACATGGGCTTCTGATGCCGAGGCGGAGGCCTTGAAGTGAGAAGTTCTTTCACTGTGGGGGCAGCTGCCATTGAGCATGTATCTACAAGGTAGTCACACCCCATCAAGGGAATGCATCTGTCTCAGCACACAAGTTGTCTGTATATAGTCAATAGTAATGGTTTTTATGTGCTCAATTGTTTAACTTGTTTAATATTTTTTATTTTGTACATTTGAGCTCCTGCCGCCTTGTGTTCTTCTTTTCCTCCTCGTACTAGTAAGTGCCCACTCCAGCGGTGGAAACATAAAAAGGCAATAGGATTCATTCTTCTTTTGTATTTGGAGGTATATCTTGTAATTGCACAAAATGAAAATTGTAACCTTTTAATCATGCCCTCTCTGTATTTACGAACTGGAATTAAACACCAATTTGAATGAGTAGAGCTGCCTTTTTACTTTTTTTTTTTTGTCTGTCACTGATACTTATTAATCCTCGTTCAAGGGTTAGTAAGTGTAGGTTGGCTCTTCTGTCGGGCCATCTTGCCAGCCAGCTATGGTTAGTTATTCTTTGTAGTGAATATAGGCTCCATTCATTTGTCATAGCTGCCTTGTTTCAAGCAGATGGGTGAATGCCCGCCATGATACCCTCACGGGTGATGGTGTGCTTTGTAAATGCACAGTGATATTTCAGCAAACACTCTGGGCTCTGTTTTTCCTTCAGTCTGTAATTGTGCATCTCCGAGAGCTGAAGCCCTGCTCTTTAGGGACTTCTAGAATCTTCCTAGGAGTGGCTTCTGTTGCTGGAAGTAGGGTTTGCCTCAGACAGTCCTTATAAATCATAAACTGTCAAGCGAGGGTGAAGGTAGCACCTACACACTTTTTGTTTGGGTCTAGATAAAAGCACTAATCCGTGTAGCTAGCTTCTGCATAAGAACCGGAACGCAGACTCGGAGGTTTGACATTTGCTAATGTGTTAAATGCTGTCAGTACTTTGATAAAACGTAAATGCTGTTTTGAGAAGACTTGCCTATTTTTATTTTTTTATTGAATCACCTCGCACTATGCTTGGCTATGTATATTGTTTAGGATGTGTGTGTGTGTGTATATATATATATATATATATATATATAAATAAATATTTTTATTAACTTCAAGCCATCTGCGCAGCAGCTCCTTCTGTTGTGTAATTTGCAAAAAATTGAGAAAGCAAATAGATTTCGCACAGGCGAAACTTATTGGTTTTGCCATTGCTTGTTTATTACTAACTCCTTCCTTTCTCAATAGGCGTCTCCAATTGTGTAGGGTGATTTATTGATGCCTTTTACACATGTGTATTCTTTGCCGTGAGCAGTGTTATTAATTTATGTCCACTTTTTTCTTTGTGTTGCGTGCAGTGTCACCTTGCAACATCTTATGACACCACCATCATTCTTAATTGCTTTAAGACATAACCTCGGATTGTTTATAAAATCTAGAAATTATTGCTGACTGTTGGTTCTGCAATTTATCTTGAGGAAACAGACCCATTCTGCTGTTGGGCTGAAACATCAGCTTGTTTAGTTACTTATTGTTATAATAATGTTTCTGTAATGAACTCATTGATGTGCAGGGTACACCTTCTGGCTGTTTTGTATTACGTGTTCAGACCTCTACTTAGCCTGTTTACTGCACCCGTTGCTGTGTTTCCTGCGTTGTGACCGCTAAATCACAATTGAGGAAATAATTGTTTTCAATTTCTTTCACCTTCTTTGCCTTTGTTTCATAATTATTCAATTTTATTTGAAACATTGGCATTATTATTCGGCATCTCTTTCCTTATTGGAGCATGTTTGAATCCTTTTAGAAACACTTTCTATGAGAACTAATTTTAGTTTGGTAAAACATTGATTATAATAACATTCGACCTGTGACTTAAAGCTTGGAAGGGGATTTCGTGTAAATGGTGTGTGATTATTACAATCTGTGTTTGCAGAAAGGAGCATTTGTGTTAATCCGGTGTTCACATGGTTTGTTCAAAAGTAATCTTTAGCGGGGTTTTTTGTTGAGAGGAGAGCGGGGGGTCATTCTACAATGGTATATGGGGAAATTCCCAATCATATTGCCATTTCCAGACGTGCTTTCGTCTCAGTAGCTCCCTTCCTGACAGGGGTTTTCCAGGGCGAGGAACGTGTTGCTTTCACTGTTCCCCTGAGGTCATTAATATCTGGGCCTGAGAGTTTGGGATACTTCGCTTTTAGCGATGTACTTGCGATTTTTGCTTTTTATGTTCGGCAGTCTCCTGGGGCTGGAGCCGTTTCAGTAAAGCAAAAACATTGGGCTATATTGTCAGTTCATGGACCACAATTTTGAGGTTGTTTCACTAATTGCAGCCCTATTTACCATTTACATCGAACACTGGTTATTTCCCCCCCTTTGGTCTGAGCTGCAGGTTCCTGGCAATTAATCTTTAAACTGGTTTTGCTGCCTCATTACAATCATTTAATTGACAGTTGGGGGATATTTTCAATGTTCGCTTAAAAGTATACTTATATTTTAAACTTGGATCAAAGCACTAAACGTGGTATAAGTGTACCATGCTATTGTGCTTCAGACCTTTTTCCATATTGTGGTTTATAGCTATCTAAATATCTTTCTCTGACTACTCAGTTGCAGTCAAGGCCTCCTGAATCCCCCAAATGTAGTTTGTATCTTGATCAACCAAGTAGGGAGATGGAAATCTGCAATAATATTAGGATGTCTATAGCTATACACCTTGCAGGGGAAAAGGTTAAATCCTACCAACTTTTGCTGGGATACTGAGACTGCTCTGCAGCTATTGAATACATGCACATAATAGAACACAGGTTTAGGTTTGGAGCACTATCTGTGTAGTGGAGTCGTGACAAGTGGAAATTATGAGTGACTCTCTGTTTTTTCCGCTTTTGAGAGCTCGATGAGTGTATTAACAAGGTTAAATGGGCAGCCCACTAGCTTCATGACTGCAAAAGGATGGATTGAAGGATGTTCTTTCGATGTGTAGTGGCATCTTCACGTTCATCTTGTTGAGTAACAGAGTGTAGAATGTTAGTTTTTTTTTTCTTTTCGATATTTGGGGACAGATGTAGCAAGCCGTTTGCATGTCGCAAACTGCGAAAAACGCAGTTTGCGCCATGCAAACGGCCTCCCGCGATGCACATTCACAAATAGGAAGGGGTGTTCCCTTCCTATTTGCGACTCGCATCGCAATTCAGAATTGCTTTGTGACCGCGAATGCGGTCGCAAAGCAACTCGCAGTTACCACCAGTGTCACACTGGTGGTAACTCATTCGCAAAAGGGAAGGGGTCCCCATGGGACACTTCCCCTTTGTGAATGTCGACAAAAATATTTTATCAGAGCAGGCAGTGGTCCTACGGACCACTGCCTACTCTGAAAAAAACGAAACCAAATGGTTTCGGTATTTTTTTCATTTTGAAACTCGTTTTCCTTTAAGGAAAACGGGCTGCAAAATGAAAAAAAATAACTGCTTTATTTGAAAAGCAGTCACAGACATGGAGGTCTGCTGACTTCAGCAGGCCACTATCCCTGTGAGTGCAGGGACTCGCTATGGGGTCGCAAAAAGCAACCCACCTCATGAATATTGGCACCGACTCGCAATTTCAGAATCGCAAAAGCATTTCTTGCTACATCTGGCCTTTAGAGTCTCTGGTTCAACTCGACTTATTACGAAACATGAACTGAACACTGCATCACTTTGTAGCAGCAGAATCCTAATTTTGTTATTGCTAGTGTGAGCATTCAGTCTTATCTAGAATGCTTTACGTTTTGAAAGGCTGGACGAGACTGAGGGTCAGGGAGTGAGTGGAAAGGGGTACAGACCCAAGAAAGTATATATTTTCTTTGTGCAGAAGAACGGATGAGTTGTGGGGCTCTAGTTTCTAGCTATTATTTGAAGACGTAAAGCCAGATTTACCAAAAACTGTTTGCAAAAAGTGGTTGCACATTGCACGCTAACGTTTTGCGAACAGTATTTAATTTTACAATGCAACCTATGCACTAATAGGATGCTTTGTAAAATCTCTGGTTGCAGGGGAAAGCTTTATGACCTGCTTTATACATTTTTTTATTGGGCAAGCCAATTGGAAAGCATAGGGGGGCAACATTCACTTTAATAAATGATATTCCACCTATGAAAGAACTAAAAATGTATTTTCTAGACTTTTTGAAATATTTATCATAAGCCCAATTCACTGGTGAAGTCGGATTTGTAATAAACATTTTGGAAAGATGTTTTTTAAAAAGTCAAATTTTCCCTGCCTGAAGTCCCTGGAAGCTAAATCTACATTATGCTCTCCTTTTTGCTAGCCGGTAATTAGCATTTCAAAGGTCACAGATGACGTGTGAACTTTCTCCCTGGACAGTTACAAGAGGCCTTGGGTGTACAGAGGAGGTGTTTTGCCCTGGGCAGGATGGTCTGTTGGCTGGGCACAAGGACTTAAAAGATAACTGCCCTGTTGGAAGCAGATTTAGCTAATAACCAGGCCGGCAGCCTTCTATTGTTCCCTCTCCCAGACCAGCCATGGATCTTCATGTGACATTTGGATGCACTTCACAGAAGGAATATAGAATGGCAAAACAATTTGTGTGTATTTGCTGTCTGGTTTCTGAAAGCTCAACTTTATCCTGTCACTGAGTTTGTTGGGGGTGCACGGGCTGGCTAAAACTAGATTTTAGTGTTATATGTGGGAGGGCACTAGGATAGGATTAACACTCCCCACACACAGCCTTATCCCTCAAAGCCCATGCTTCGTGTAGTCGAAGACGCCATCTGGAAAATGACCAAAGCTGGTATGGTTAGCCCTGAGAACCTTTACCCCATTGTTTAGGTCGTTTCCAGAGTCAGTTTCCAGCGCCTAACTCATACCAGACATAAACAAAATGTCTCCAGGCACTGACTTCAGAATACTGCTGGACCTGTAGAATATCAGAAGAGGTGAAACCTGCCATCTGAAACCTGCGAAGAGTGTAGAAGACTAAATATCCTTGCCGTCTTGTACCTAGGGCAAAGAAGTGGACTTCAAGGGTCATTATGCTGACCTCCTGTTAAAGCTACAGGAAAACAGCAAGATATAAGAGGCTTTTTCATACAACTGCCTAGCGATGCAGGGCCAACTGGACCTTCCTGCCGGCCTCTGCCTGCTACCCTTTCAGTCTCCAAGGGCCTCCCCTGAGATCCTGGGAGGCTTTAGAAATGTACTTCTGTGGTGGATTAGGACCTAAAGGACTAAAGCCAAAAGGTAAGATCTTTGAGTAGGTCTACCCTGCTTAGTGTATTGGGCCCGACCTCCATCACGGTGAGCTTTAAATTGCACCTAGGACCTGTTCTATCATCATTAGACCTTGGTGCTATTTCTAGTTGAAAGCTTAAAAGAAGTCCTATATCCCGTTCCCCTTATTTGATTTGTCATTTTTGTTTATTAAATTTGACCCTTTTATCTAATTAGTTTTTGGATTTTTGTTTTACATTTTACTTTTATACTGTTCTCGTACTGCATTAAGTTAAGTCTGTCTGCTCTGTGCCATAGCAACCAAGGATTTAAGCTCCAGTATATTCAGTGACTTTAGTGGTTCATTGTGACAAGGATTGTGATTATTACTTGAGGTGGGCACTTACCTCCACTAATGGTTCAATTTCTTTTATTGTTTTTCTGTATTGTTTTTTTGCTTTCTATATTGCTCTGGTACAGTGCATACTTGGAACTGAGTTGACTCCAGATGTTTATAAGGGGCCATGATTGAGAGCTCTGGTGCTAAGGCTGAAGGCAATGTGAGTTTCTGAGAGTGCATGTGAGTAGGTCAGAAAGGCATTCAAAATACATGCTTATCCAATCCTTGGCCTCTCTGCGGAATGCCCAGTCACTTTATTCCAGCTACAATTATGATTCTGTGCAAATGGTATGTGGTTGTCAAAATATGACAAGGTGACAGTAAAAGAAAATGCAGTGCTTATTGGCTAGTATGTTTTGTATGGGGGTAATGAAGTGAAGATGATGTGAGCAAGTGCATTTAGGAGTCAAAAGAGGGGGCTGAAGAGAAAAGAGATGAGGTGTAAGATATGCAGCTGAAGATGATGTGGCAAGAGAAAGCGCTTACATGTGTAATTTAGAGTAAACACAATTGGAGTGATTGAGGCACTTTAAACACCACCACCCCTTCTATAGGCCTTGGTAATATTTAATTCACAATCTCATAATTTCAGAAATAAATTTTTTCAATACTAATTATTTAGAACAATATTATTATTGTTACTCACTTACAGATAAGAAATATAGCTGATTTACACCTAAGACCGACTGGGATGATTGGCTTTGTCAATGATTGTTAGCAGCTAACAATCATTGACAAAGCAATCATCCCAGCCGGTTTTAGGTGTAAATCAGCTATATTTCTGGATGCAAAAACCAAAATCTCAGAGAGGTACCAAAATACTGTTCAGGTGGCACACTATGGTAATCACAGAAATGTAGTTTGTGTGTTTAAGCCTTGCCCTTAATTTCATAGGCCACATCTCTTTTAGGTGCCTCTCACCAACACATTTTTCTTTCCTCTTAAAGCCCTAGTAACTGGTGGTGTTTTTTTTTCTTTAAAAAAAAAATTATGCTTAGGAAAACATTAAAGGGAGTATTCAGTGGTTTCCTTCTCCATTGTAAATCAGTTACCACCTCCTTATGGTGTAAGTAACTAATAATTGGAATTGCAGTCTCAGTTCATTTGTACATATCATGTCTAATTTGAATTAGGAACGAATGTCCTTTCCATAAACTCTCCTAATTGCGATTTAGTATGGGTGAATACACTCATTTTGCGAGTCAGAAAAATTGCTTTTAACACCTATAAAAAGCAATTTTGCCACCACAAACCCAGTTGATTTTGCAAATCATAGGGTTTGCAATTGCAAAGTAACTTTGAACATCTAGCCTATAGTAACAATCTTAAAATCAGGTTGCATCGATTGATTCATTAGATTTTTTTTTTAATGTACATATTGTGGGTAGGAACATACATTATTTGAAAGGTTTTTAGAGCTGTCACTTCACATACCACATGTTTGGAAAACTGTTTTTTTTTCAAAGCAATTCTCTTTAAATGTGCTAGGACAAGAGTAGTATGGCTTTGGTATGTAGGGATCAGTTGGCAGTGCACTGCATCAACAGGTAAAGGCCATCTACTGACCATGTGACAATTGGCAATAACACTTTTCTTCTATTCTGTGTTCCCACAAGTCTCTTGATGAAAATGGTACCTCACTGGTAGGGTTAGGCCTAGTGCCTGCGTCAGGAAAAGCCCCAAAATGCAAAATGGACACATCACATTTTTCCATTGAAAACGGACGTGTTTTTTTGCAAAGAGCATTACGTGGATTTTGGGCTGTAGATCAACCGGCACCTAGGGAAAACTAGCAAACCTTTACATTTTTGGAAAGTAGACACTTAGGGGAATCCAGGATGGGGTGACATAAGGGGCTCTCACTGGGTTCTGTCTTCCAGAATCCTTTGCAAGCCTGAAACTTTGGCTAAAAAACACCGTTTCCTCACGCTTCGGTGCTGCAAAATTCTGGGATCTGAGGGGAGCCACAGACTTTCTTCCACCCAGCATTCCTCCAAGTCGTCTGATAAAAATGGTACCTTACTTGTGTAGGTAGGCCTAATGCCCGCGACAGAAAATGCCCCAAAACACATGCACATATTGCATTTTTCAAATGAAAACAGATGTTTTTTTCATAGTGCTTAGCTGTGGATTTTGGCATCTAGCTCAACCAGCACCTAGGGAATCCTCCCAAGCCTGTACATTCTTAAAAAAATTAGACACCCAGGGGAATCCAGGATGGGGTGACTTGTGAGGCTCACACTGGGTTATGTCACCTTCGGAAACCTCAAAATTGGGCTAGAAAAAAACTTTCCTCCCATTAAGGTGCTGCAGAGTTCTGGAATCTGAGTGTAGCCACAAACTTCCTTCCACCCAGCATTCCCCCAAGTCTCCCGATAAAAATGGTACCTCACTTGTGTGGGTAGGCCTAGTGCCCGCACCAGGAAATGCCCTAGACGTACTGTGGTGATAATGATAACTGAGTTGAGTGTACTAATTAGTCCTGGGATCTGGAACAATTTAGGGAAACCTACCAAACCCAGACATTTCTTTAAAAAGAAAAAAAAGAAAGAAAACATAGACACGCAGGAGAGTCCACAGGTGTGTGGCTTGTGTGAATTCCCCAAAGTTTTTTTTTTGTTACCTTGAGTACCTTACAGACGTGAAACGTTGAATAAAAACAGTATTTTTCCTTTCATTTACGTGATGTACACTGCAGGAATATGCATGGATCCACAAACATCGTACCACCTAGCATTTCCCAACTTGTCCCGAGAAAAACGCTACCCCACTTGTGTGCCTGGGCCAAGTGCCTGTGACAGGACTAGATCACACAAGGGTCATTGGTAGTCCTTGCGTGAAGGCTACTGTTGACCCTGGAGTGATCCATTTCTGATGCGGGCAGTAGGCACACAAGTCGGGTTGTGTTTTTATCAGGGCAAGTGGGGAAGCACTGGGTAGTAGGAATGTTGTGGATCCCTACACATTCTCTTAGTTTACTTGACGAAAAAGCAAGGAAAAATAGTGTTTTTAATCAGCAGGGTATTTTGGGTAACAAAACTTAGTGGAATCCACACATGCCACAGATACGTGGACTGCCCGGGTTTCTAGTTTTCAGAAATGCCTGGGTTTGGTAGGTTTACCTATATGGTGGCCGGGCCGAGGACCAAAGACACAGATGACCGGTTTACCATACCAGGCTGTTTTGTTATAGGTAATTTTGATGTCTCCACAATATGTTTTGGGCACTTCGGTGTCGCGGTCACTTGCCCACCCACACAAGTGAGGCAATGTTTTTCTGTGGAGACTTGGGGAACGCTAGGTGGTAGAAAATGTGTGGCTGCCTGCAGATTGTTGAACTTTCCCTCAAAGAAATGCAAGGAAATGTGTTTTTTAAGTAAAGTTTGTGATTTCAAGGGGATTCTGGGCAAAGGAAAACTGGTGAGAGCCACGCACCCCTGGACTTCCCTGGTACCAGTATGTTAAAGTTAATCCACCACTCACACTCGATGGTTTTAGCACATCCAGATATTATGGTTTCAAAGCATGAATACTTATCAAAGTATCTGAATATTGAAACAAAGCCTTCTGAAGGTGAGCCATAAGGCCACTTCACGGCACCAACCGCTTTAAGGTCCATTCACACACAACACACAACACTTTCATACCACCAGCCACTAGCCCAATCCAACCAGTCACTGCACTCACATCAACTTAACGCTGCCAGACAAGGGCCCATCACATTCATACGCCACAGGACGGAATAAGTTTGACTACATTTTACCACCTGTCAAGTAACCACCTCCTTCTTCCTAAACATTTCTGAAGGCATAAGTAAGGAACCTTTACTAATGACTCCCACGACAGTCACCTGAGGCTCAAGAAGACATGTTTTTTATGCGCCTTTAGCGCACTCACTGTGCTAAATCCTACTCCTTCCAGTTTGTGGATGCAAGCTGAGGGTGTGTGAAAAATGCCTTGTGAGGCCCATTCATCGAACTGGGTGAGCATATCCACCATTGAAACTAAGGCAGGCATGCTAGGGAATTTTTGCAAAGTTTCCTAAAGAAAACATCATAAACTAAGAAGAAGAGTAGTGTTTGGCACACAGGGTAGTCCATGAGAAGGTAGCATATGTCCCAGTTACCGTTATGTGCAGTGCTGTGACTGTAATGCACATATCGTACAGCAAATTGAACATCTATTAAGTTCAGAAGGAGGATGAAAATGGCAAGCAGGTCAAACACTGACCCATCTGTGTCATTGTCCTTCAGTGCCAGCATGGCACCAATGGGTTTGAATCCATAGATGTAGATGATTTGCATCTGTACTACCGTCTACCTGTGCAATATCCGTGGAAAAGCACACCTACCAAAAGCTTTTCTTACCCGTACGTGTCTCTGTTGTCATCAGCGTCCTGACTATTTCTGTTTAATTGCCAAGTGAACCTATACTAATGCCTTCTGCCATTTGCTGCTTGAAGCTCAAGAAAACATGTCTTTCTTGTGCCATCAGTGCACTTACTCTGCTAAATCCAACTCCTTCCAGTTTGTGGATGCAAGTTGGGGTTGTCCGAGTATGCCTTGTGAGGCCTATTCCTCGAACTTAGCGAGCATATCTACAGTTGAAACTAAGGCAGACATGGTGGTGAATACTACAAAAGGTCTCTACAGTAAAAAGTAAAACAGATACCCAGTGGAAATCATTCACCAACACTTCTGCTTTGAGAGTGAAGCTACAAATTGAGTTTGTAGACTTTCAAACAAGTAGAAACGTTGGTGAATATGTCCCACCGGACATTTGTTTGACTTATTACACTTACTCTGGTTCTTGTTGGCAAGCATGGTTGTCCTTGTGTAGCATACATAAGTTCCTTAACAAGCGCTTCGAAATTCAGTCACGCCTTTAACATTATGCCACACAGAGTACACCGTGACACTAATGCATATGTTCTGTCCACTATTATGTGCAGTGTGGGGACTATAATGCATGTTAATCAAACAGAACACCTACCACATTATGACGGCAGATAAAGGTGTTGAGCAGGCTATAAGGAAGTCCATGATTTCTTGAAGTAGATTAAGTAAAATTATGTGGCTGTTTACCTAACGAAGCAGTGGCCCCTGGAAGTTCAGTATCCATTCCCAGCCACTAAAAGCTGTACCCAAAGGCAGCTCCACCTCAGTCAATTTCTCAGAACTTTGCTTTAGTATGATAAAACGTAAAGCAACAAGGGACAGAGACGTCTGGCTGACATGGGCACTGGGGGCAATAATAACAACTCTCCTGCCGCTTTCTTTGCTTCAAGCACACTTTACAGTGATGACATGGATGAACCTTTTGGGTGTTTTAGGAACACAATCAGCAAAGTGTTGCTCCCGCAGCCTCCTTGCCATATCCTCCAGACAATGTGAAGTGGAGGCTACTGCTTCTGAAACAGCAGTGAGGCTTTCAATTGCTGACAACTGGAAGTCAAAGAAAGTCATGAGTTTTCCTGTGGTTGTCTGAAGATAAACAACATACACATTGTATTTTTCCATCTGGATCAGGTGCGTAAACAGTTTCTTGTACCAAGTGCGAGTTTTATGACACACATTGTATGGTTGAAGAACGTGATCATTCTTATCCACTTCACCCATGTACTTATTGTAATCAAGTTTACAGGTGAGCTTGTGGACTTCGGCCATCATTCCGTGATGATGGAAGTGCTCTCTTCATGAATTGTAGTGAGCATGTTACATCACGCCTACCTGAGAACTTGACTGCGAGCAGATCGTTGGAACGCAATGCAGTACTCTGGGATTTCTGGAGCTTTTTGCAAACAAGCTCCGGCAAGAGTCCTTTGCGGTTACATTGAACTGTACCGCAGGCTACAGTGCCAGCTCTGTAGAGCTCACTGACCAGCTCTAATCCTGTTTAGAAATTGTCCACATAAAGGTTATAACCTTCTGTGAAGGAGTGGCTGGTCAAGCTCTCATACAATCTTCCCTGTGACCCCTAAAGTGGGAAGGCAGCCTACATTGTTTAGGGTGGAGTCCTTCCCTGTATACACTCTCAAGCTGTACACATAGCCAGAAGAGCTCTCACGCAACATGTACAGATTGATGCCATAACAAGCCCTTTTGCTTGCATTGTACTGTCTGAACAGCAGCCGCCCTTTGTACAGGATCAAGGATACATCGACTGCTATATTCTTTCCAGGAGTATAGATCTCTGGAAACCTAGCAGGCAAATGTTTCACAACAGGCCAAATTTTGAGCAACCTGTCATGGTCTGGATGGTCCTGGGGTAATGCAGCAGAAATTGTAATTGAAATGCAGCATGCGCTGCAATAGCAAAAAGTGACCTCTGCTTAATTATGGTGCAAAGATGGGGGTTACCCAAACCATGAGAGTCCTACCAGTAGGACTGCAAGGTGTGTGTGTGCACTAATCCCGTTTTGAGCATAAGGCCTAAAAATATCTTCAACTCCACCAGCGCGGTGGGAGTCCCAACGCAGGTTTGCTTCCTGCATAATTTGCTAAAGGAAGTCAACATCCAAAAAGAGATGGACGTAGTCGACTGGCAAAAGTTGACCATATCGACTTTACATCCAGCATCGCCAGTAAAAGTTTGGGCTGAGCTAAATCTCGGGTCTGCCAACAGAGTACTCCGTGCTTGCTGCCCCACGCACCTGCTGTATGGGTTGGGCTAACCTACTGTTGTCCCGCTGCACAGACTGTGCTTGCGAAGGGACAGCACTACTGTCCTCATCGTCTCCCTTAGAATCAGTGAAAGAGATGTTGTTGTATGGGACTCTGCCAACTGAAAGATCACTCCCAGATTCAGCCCCCTTGTTCTCGCCCTCAGGTGTTATCTCAGTATTTGTTGTTTCAGGCTCTGATCCTGCCTCAGAGGTGTCCGCCGTGATCCGAGTTATGGCTTCAGCATCAGTCATCCAACAAGATCCCATCTCTGCTATTGGCTAAACTGTCCCTCTAAAGCACTAGCCTACGTAGAACGCAGATAGGGTCACAAAATTGCTTGTGTGTGTGTGTGTAACAGTAAATGTCAGTCACCTTACCTTTGCTTCTTCTCTGAATCAGCAGATTCCTTGAAGACACTGAAAACCCCCCAAAAAGACACACTATTACTTCACCTTACCACATGCCCATCATGACAGCCTTTAGCGCTGGTGGCACCCAGTGCAACAATCATTTTTTGTTGTTCCCCCCCCTCCCATGACCTCCTTCTCGAATTCCCTCACTATCACCCAACAAAAATGCCCCTCATCTCTCCATAAGCCCTCCTCGCACATACATTTCATTTGTTTTAAAGTGCAGGTAATGCCTGGCTTTACTGATCCTATAAGCTAAATACAAATCTTTCCTTTGCAGCAGGCATATAACCCATCTGCGCTACTTTATGGCGTTAAAACTGCTGCTAGGCAAAAGTCAAATCTCTATATAGAAAGAATCCATCTGTAGGGAAGATATATAAATACAGGGAGTGCAGAATTATTAGGCAAATTAGTATTTTGACCACATCATCCTCTTCATGCATGTTGTCTTACTCCAAGCTGTATAGGCTCGAAAGCCTACTACCAATTAAGCATATTAGGTGATGTGCATCTCTGTAATGAGAAGGGGTGTGGTCTAATGACATCAACACCCTATATCAGGTGTGCATAATTATTAGGCAACTTCCTTTCCTTTGGCAAAATGGGTCAAAAGAAGGACTTGACAGGCTCAGAAAAGTCAAAAATAGAGAGATATCTTGCAGAGGGATGCAGCACTCTTAAAATTGCAAAGCTTCTGAAGCGTGATCATCCTAACAATCAAGCGTTTCATTCAAAATAGTCAACAGGGTCGCAAGAAGCGTGTGGAAAAACCAAGGCGCAAAATAACTGCCCAAGAACTGAGAAAAGTCAAGCGTGCAGCTGCCACGATGCCACTTGCCACCAGTTTGGCCATATTTCAGAGCTGCAACATCACTGGAGTGCCCAAAAGCACAAGGTGTGCAATACTCAGAGACATGGCCAAGGTAAGAAAGGCTGAAAGACGACCACCACTGAACAAGACACACAAGCTGAAACGTCAAGACTGGGCCAAGAAATATCTCAAGACTGATTTTTCTAAGGTTTTATGGACTGTTGAAATGAGAGTGAGTCTTGATGGGCCAGATGGATGGGCCTGTGGCTGGATTGGTAAAGGGCAGAGAGCTCCAGTCCGACTCAGACGCCAGCAAGGTGGAGGTGGAGTACTGGTTTGGGCTGGTATCATCAAAGATGAGCTTGTGGGGCCTTTTCGGGTTGAGGATGGAGTCAAGCTCAACTCCCAGTCCTACTGCCAGTTCCTGGAAGACACCTTCTTCAAGCAGTGGTACAGGAAGAAGTCTGCATCCTTCAAGAAAAACATGATTTTCATGCAGGACAATGCTCCATCACACGCGTCCAAGTACTCCACAGCGTGGCTGGCAAGAAAGGGTATAAAAGAAGGAAATCTAATGACATGGCCTCCTTGTTCACCTGATCTGAACCCCATTGAGAACCTGTGGTCCATCATCAAATGTGAGATTTACAAGGAGGGAAAACAGTACACCTCTCTGAACAGTGTCTGGGAGGCTGTGGTTGCTGCTGCACGCAATGTTGATGGTGAACAGATCAAAACACTGACAGAATCCATGGATGGCAGGCTTTTGAGTGTCCTTGCAAAGAAAGGTGGCTATATTGGTCACTGATTTGTTTTTGTTTTGTTTTTGAATGTCAGAAATGTATATTTGTGAATGTTGAGATGTTATATTGGTTTCACTGGTAATAATAAATAATTGAAATGGGTATATATTTGTTTTTTGTTAAGTTGCCTAAAAATTATGCACAGTAATAGTCACCTGCACACACAGATATCCCCCTAACATAGCTAAAACTAAAACAAACTAAAAACTACTTCCAAAAATATTCAGCTTTGATATTTATGAGTTTTTTGGGTTCATTGAGAACATGGTTGTTGTTCAATAATATAATTAATCCTCAAAAATACAACTTGCCTAATAATTCTGCACTCCCTATATATATATCACCTTTTTTTAAATGCATATATGTGTGGTTTCTCTGGGGGCTGATCGCGTCTCCCAAAAAAACACATGTAAAAAAGTGATATTTGTGTGTGTATGATATATAAAAAAAGAAAAATCTCTATGCATGTGTGCTTTCCCTGGGGCCAGTCGTGACCCCAAGGCAAACCACACGTAGCCTTTTTTTTTTTTTTTTTTAATGACACCATAAGGCAGTGGTCTTCAAACTTTTTAATGCCGCCCCCCCCCCAGTTAAAAAATAAAAATCATTGGGCCCACCCTCAGAATTTTTCACAATTATTTTAGAAATATGGCAATGTTTAAATATGTCTAAACCTATTTAAACATTGCAGTTAAGTACTGTTACCTTTTTAAAACTGCAATAACATGCTTCTGCTTAAAACAAAGGCATGTTATCTGTATAATATTTCTTTTGGCCAGAGTTTGGCGCCCCCCCTGGGATCACTTGAGGCCCCCCAGTTTGAAGACCTCTGCCATAGGGGGTCTGCCCATGTCAGGAGGGCTGACCCCAACATTTTCAATTTTTATATATTTTTTTTTAAATATCCCCTTGGGGCCGCGATCGCCCCCTCAGGGGAAACCTCTTGTGTTTTTTTTGTTTTTTAAAAATAAAATTATGCACCCCTTGAGGGTTGGCCGGCTCATGTCAGGAGGGCTGACTCTGCCATTCTGAATTTACTTTTTTTTTTGGTGGGGGGGAATTTGTATTTATTTATTTTTTATACCTTGTTTGGAGGGGTCAGCCCCTGTGTAAGTGAGGGGCCGGCCCACTTACACTGGGGCCCCACCCCCCCTTCCCCAAACAAGATCCCTGGTGCCTAGGGCTGCTTCCTGGCCATGGATTGCAGCCACGCTTTGATCCATGGCTAGGGAACGGTGCCAAGAAGGCACCGATGGAAAGTCGAGACTCCCTAGCATCTGGGGAGGCAGTTTTGGCCTTTTTCCCTGAGAGGGGAGAGGATACTAGCCTCATCTGCTCTGCTGCTCCAGTGGGGAAGGTGTGATGTCAGCATGCCTTGTGGCATGCTGATGTCACAGATGGGCAGGAGGGGGAGCAGGGGAGACATTGAAGCTGTTCTGCATCTTCCAAGGGAATAAAAGAAAAAGAAAACCTCCCTGGCATCGGCCAGTGATCATGGACCGAACCAGGGAGAGTGTGTTTGTGGTGGCCATTGGCGACACGTAATGATGGGCGTAAAATCAAATCCAAAAGGAGCACAGAGTCAGCATCTTAGAAACATAAGTTAACTTGTTTACATGAATGCTAATGTAAATGTTAACCATGCATAACAACTCTAATTCATTGTTAGTAGGATGTAAAATATGGGTTAAAGAAAGTGGAGTGTTTTAGTTTACTACATTCATTATTTCATGTATTACAAGACTGGGTAGATAGCATTGTCTACTTTTTCTTGACAAAATAGTGAATATGTGGGTGTTGTACAAAAAACCCACTTACATATTTTTTTTGTCTTCCAATAATAAATCTCCAGGCAATTATTTGATTTGTGGTCCTCTCATCTAGTGAGCCTTGCAGCAGGGGTCGTGTCAGTGCTGCTGTCTGCAAGAATTTATTTAACTGTACTGACATCTCTGCAGATGATTTTGTTGAAGTAAGCAGTTGTTAGATCACCAGAGCAAACAGTGGCTTCCAAAGTCATTGTTCAGTTGTTAAAGCTACTGTCACAGTTTTAACTTCCATTCTGCTTGTCTATAGCAACTTGTTTCAAACAGCTAGTGTTGCAGAAAGCCTAACAAACGTATGCATTATCCTGTTCATAAAAAAAAAACCTCTATGGATTGTAGTTTATTTTGTAGTTATTGCCCCCTATCTAACTTCTCTCTTTTTTCAGGTTGCTAGATTGCAGGCTATATAGCTCAAGGAATGTCAAGGTCAATAAGGACACAGTGTCCAGTCCTGGACTTTTCTTTGTTAACTAATTCATCACACATCTGAAATTAATGATCTCTGTGTGAAAGTTGCAGGACTGGAGGTAGTGACCTTAATGATCTGTAAAGAGGTGGTTGCTCTAGGAATATCCATCTGTGAATGAACTTCATACTCCAGGATCAGCACTGAGGTTTTGTCCACAAAATGGTAGTGAGAAGTCTTTGATAGATGTTCATTATGCCTCATTGAGGCCTGTTGTAGGGATGAAGTCAACATTTAGATCTTGCTTTAAGGCAATGTTGTGTTTGACACTCTTGCACCCCCCAACCCACCCCCCCAGGTGGTTTTGAATCCATGTGTGACCAGGATGTTGCTAGCTTATCCTTTCTGACCAAGTGAAAGGAATGTGTTGTGCTTGATTACTTTTTATCAGAGTTTACCTTGTGTAATGGGCATTTAACTGTTGGGGCTTCTGCTCACTGCATTGCCCAGTGTGGTATGGAAGGTTTAAACCAGTACCCAATTTACTTCCAAAGTTCTGCATCTGCATTCCTTATGCAAACCTGAATCTCTGATGGGAGAAAAGCTCTCACTTAAGACTCTCTTGTAGTCCCAAAGAATAACATTGCTCAAAGGGGCAGTGTTAATGAAAATCTAGTTCTTGGCACCTAGAAACTATCTTGAACTCTTAACTGTCTGTGCGTCTTATAGTTCCAACTTATTTAGGGTAGAGAGAGGAGGAGGCACAGCTTTAGTGAGCTGCTTCGGAGTGCTCTAACTTTCTGGGAGAAAATACACCCCAAAAAAAAACAAGGTACTATGTTGAGCATCAGCTTTGAGAACTGGTTTCTTGAGGTAAGTAGTAGAAGCCTTCTTCAGCTTCTTGCAACAAATCCTACCTTTTGGCAGGGGAACTGAATGGTAAAAAAAATTCCTGACTGGTAATGGCGGGGGAAATCGCTCGTGGCAGAGGGCGAGAGCCACCCATATCTCCAGCTAAGTGCATGGTGCAATGCTCATTGAGGGTGAGTGCAGCCACTCATGATGGAGGGAACATGGCTTAAAAAAATTCTTCACCTGGTGTCTTATCTGTGCAGGTTGTCAAACAGCTGAAGGGGCAATAAAGGACTTTGAGACTGATGTTGATCGGTATCCACTGTCCCTCTTAAGTAGCATTGATGAACTTGTATTGGTCAAAAGCCCATACTCCCAACAAGGTCAGGAAGTTTACCCAAGTGAATGAAACTCGAAGCTTATGGGGTAAGAAAAATAATCAGGCTGATGTAAAATTGATAAAGAGAAGGTTTGAAACAATGGAAATCGTTTCCAAGCCAAAGGAACTTCTTACCATAGTTAAGAAGCCTGACACAGATGAGATAATAGTACCAACTCTAAATAAAGCTCACTTAAGCTGTAAACCTCCTGCCTTTAGAAAGATGGGGGCTTTTTGGGAAAGGTAACTCAAAGCCAAGCTGATGATGAACCACTCTCAGAGTTTGAATTTCATAATAAAACAAAGGGGGTGCAATGGTCCAATCTAAATGCGTTCTGAATAGCAGATCTCCGCATTAGGTGACTTCTCACAAATATCTAAATGGCTTTGGCCTCACATTTAAATGCTGAAATCTAAAAACTTGATAACAAACGTGTACATTTGCATAAACTAAGTCCTTGTCTCAGCTCTACATGGGTTGTTTTCACACCCACAGGTGACATGAATGAACTTAGTTCAATGTACCCAGCTTGAATGTGAAAGGCAGGTTTTTGTAGCCCCACAGAACTCCACCCAATACATAGTTGAATTGTTGTCAATGCTTTTGGGTTTCCAACAGTCCCTAAACAGGGTTCTAGGGACACTATGAAGATCAGAGATCAAACTTCATATCTGTTTATAGCAAAACACTGTAATTTCAGTGGTCGGGAAGGCCCTGTTCCATGTTAAAAGCAAATACGCATCACATCAGCATCGGCTCCTCCCGTACTATGACTCTTTATCAGCTTTCAGTAGTAAGTGCGATACAGTAGCATCTCTGGCAGGCAGGATCTTGCTTGCGATAATCTGTGGTGAAGGACGTCACCTGATAAGTGGTCAAGTGCCAATCCTTTTATACTATATCTTATTTAAGATGGAATTTCCAACAACTCATTAGGAATGTTTGAGCTAACCATGATGCTAGTCTAAGACGCATTCTTTTAAACAAAGAAGGTAAACATACAACAGTTCAGAGTATATTGTTTTGCCTATGTTTATTATTTAACCTTGAAATTGGGATAGCAAGGCACTTGTTTCAGACTCATGTTGCATCAGGTGTCTTGTTGATGTTTATATTAGGGTGGCTTCACACTTTCATGGGTTATTGGCAAGATAAGGATATACAACATCTGTCAAAGGTAGACATGTTGATGATTCTGCAAAAGTACATAAAATTGAGACTCCACCTACTTAAAATAGATTTGAGCCTTATAATCTTTATTTCAAAGGGTATGCAAAAAACATCCATCCAAGACAAGGGATGTATCTCTCCCATGAGTGGAGTGACATAGATGTAAATCCATGACACATTAAAAGGAAAGTGTAAGGGCCAGAGTGGGCTAGACCTAAGGGTATAGGCAGTTGTGAAGTTGGCATGGTAAGGTGAGGTTGGAATGATTGAAGGAAGAAGTCAGTAAAAAAACTTGGTGTAAATGTTTAAAAAACGTTAGTTTCTATTTCACAAATAAAGAGTTCGCTTATATTATTTAGGATAACAAAGGAAAACAAAGAGGATCATCTCACATCCCTTTGTTAAGTATAGATATGCTTGCTATTAAATAATGTAAAGCTAACCGTTTAAAACTATTGCCGCATAATAAAAGCTGGGTAGATCGCACACAGTGGTTTATTAGAGAATTATTTCAGATTAATACAGGATCAACTAGTCCACCACTACCTTGGGAGATCTTTGAAGCAACCTTGAATTTCAATATCTTTACATATTTCTTCCAAGCTCTGTGTAGAAGAGCTAAAATAAGGGAAATGGAACACAAAATACTGACAGCCGTTCCAGAAATGATTTCATCTGTCTTGAATGAAAGTAGGAGTTAACAGATGAAGCACAAGGTGTTCATAAGCATTTATCTTGTATAAAGAACAATTGGTCAATGACAGAACAGTAGGATAACAGAGGTAAGAAGAAAGTGATACACTGGGAAAATGCTAGCACGGTTAGCCAATCATGCAGCTACATACATTGTTCAAAAATTGATAATCGACTACCTAGCTGCTGTTAAATAGAGACCAGGTGCAGGAAATTATAATTCCTATTACTGAGATACAATTTGTGGATATCTCTTGTTGGCAGTTGGAAATTGTGATGTAGAGATGGGTTACCTCCTGAGTTTTATAAAAGTTTTGTAGATGAACTAAAAAACCCTTAAACGTCATTGTTTCATAACAAATTTTATTAGTGGAGACATCCCTGACTCATTCTCATACTTGTTAGTTTTATTTGGATTTTACTTTCACAAAAGAATCAAAAAATATCAGAAGATCCTAGCTGTTATAGGACAGTTAGACTACTAAATTCAGGTTATAAGGAACTATTACGTAATAGATTAACAATCCCATCTGAAAGGTGAATCAACTGGGATCACAGAGTGTTTATTCCTGCGAGGCAGATTGTAGCAAATACTAATTAGCTCACTGAGGCAATTGATCATTTCTCCAATTTCTAAGAAGATACAACAGCAGAAATAATATTCGAGGGTCAGAAGGCCTTTGACCTGCTGAACTGGGAAGGTTTGTTTCTCATTTTGGAACAATCCGGGTTCCCTGTGCACCTCACAAGCGTATTGACCAAATTATGTAGTGAAGCATCTAACACAATACTGATACGTTTCTAGAGACTCTGAGTTACTCTTTGCATTGAGTTATTAGCTGTCTCTACATGCAGACGTTGTTATGCCTATAGCATAGTATTATATTTGCAAGCGGCGAAATTCAATATCCATTGGCTCTTGAAAAGATTAGAATTTGTTAAAGCTGTAGGTGGCTACAGAGTTGATCATTTAAAAATTGAAACCCTGCTGTTAAAAGAAAACAATGTAATGTACCTGGGAATTCCTGTCAGAGTGCTGTGATCTTTACTAATTAAACTATCATGCTGTTCTCCAAAAAAACAAAGGCTTCATTAAGATGGCAAACCTTTCCTCTCTCTGTAGTTGGTAGAGCTTCATTGTTACAAATGTAAATTTTACTTTCCTATGTATATCAATTTGTTCATGTGTCTTGCATATTATAATCAAATGTTTTGTGCTATCTTAAGGAGTATTTCCTTTTTTATGGAATAATAAGAGCTCACATACTAGACTAGATGAAATTGATAAGGAAGATGGAGGTTTAACTATGCCAAATCTTAGAGTTTTTATTATTTAGCTACATTAACCAGTGTAATATTAAGACAGCTCAATTACTCTGGTAATTCCATATTATTACAGATAATATCTGATGATCTACGGTTCCCAGTAATTTTTTTTTTTAAACACCACAGTATTAAAAAACGTCCAAGGATATGTAGCGTTATCCCAGTTATTTTATCTTGTACATACTTGAGAGGATATTTGAGGCAGTCTGGCACAAAACACATTTTGTTTATCATCTTTCACTGATACTAATATGTAGCAATCCAGCCAACCGATCCACAGGTCTTTGGTTGTGTGGCGACCTGAGCACAGCACTAGAGAATGGGGAAATAGAGACACTGCTTCTGCATCATGCGGATGGTGATTAACCCTACGCCCACCAGACCGCTACAGTATCAACAATGGCCCCAGAGCAAAGGTCAGTCAGGCTGTCATGTCTCCATCAAGTAACACTGCACTGCCTGCAGGGAAACCACTATTTTGCGCAGACTCTCACCCGGTGTCGCAAGTAAATACCCACCTGTCTGATATGCTTCTGGTTCTTCCCACCATGCGTGAAAAATGTCATGCTCTGTATGTCAAACACCCATGATAAAAGATAGGAATTCCAGTTATGGAAGGTTGGGTGGATATTAAAGGAGAAGGCACCTTCCTCACAGAGGGTACAGGTTGGAAACATGTACCTCTCAACTAAAATTGGCTTCTTTCATGGACCAAACACCTTAAAATGTGGAGTGAAGACTGTTAACTATCCTTTATTGTGCCTTGGGATATACTTTAGGTGTACTTCCTTTCAGTTGAGCCTAAGCTCTGGCATCAGACATCTTCTTAAATGTGAAGCACATCCAGTGAGCTCGGAGATTGTCTGTTCCACAGGGTGAAACATAAGCCGGGCCAGAAAAACAAACAGGGCAAGGTGACAGAGCTTCCTCCTGCTAGGACCATTTTCCCCCACGACAACTAAGTGTTGTTTCCACTTCATTATGTCTGAATGACATCTGAACATACAGGGTTATGTTTAATTTTAACATGGCCACAATAGGGAATTGAGAGTCCTGGGGGTTCAGTTTAGTTGTAAGAAAACAGGGGAATGTGTAACTTGCTGCCTAATGCTGGTGGTTTTGATGTTAGAGTCCATGTTTAGTAACTGCTTTTTATTACTTTTGAGACACTGCCTTTTTGTGGACAACTGATCTTATGTGAGCCTAAATTGTTGGACCATCGCCCCTTCAGTACAGTTGGCTTAAGAGAAGAGCTGTGTGTCCAGTAATTGAGATACAGTAGGTTCTAACCAGTGTGTAGGTGCATTAAAAATAAGACATAATAAAGCATACGCACAGGATTGTAAAGGCGAGGGGGTGTTTCCTAGGTTGATGTTGACCTGTGATCGCACACAATACGTTAGGGACCTGTGTCACTGCCAAAGTCCCTGGATCCACCATTTAGCTTTTATGTCAAAACCTTTTTATGCCACTATATTCACTAGACCCCATGTCTACATTCAAATAAACTATTTTAAGGTCTGACTTGATACAGCTGCTTTCGCCTTTCCTATTTAATCCTCAGGAAAAGAGCTTTAAAAAGCAATAATACGAGAGGGATGTTGGTTCCATCCACACATTAATCTTCTTTAAAAGCCTTTAATTTGATTTGTCTTAAGGTGTGTGCTTCTGAAAAAGAGTGCTTACATTATAATAGTCCAGAAATGCTAAGACGACAGGCCAATGATCAAGGCTATTGTATTGATTGGCTAATTGGGAGAAGCTTTCAGATTCCAGAGGCCTAGTTTGTTTACTATGAAAAATTAGGGTAGAAGCAGAAGACCTCACGTCTTTATTGTCAAAAGACTGTTTAAAGGCCAATAATTTTAAAGAGTGGATTGTTATTGCACAGTATTAATCCTTTTGCTGCTAGGCGTTTCCTCCCTAGTTCTAAGCCTTTTTTGGCTGTTTGGGTAGTTCACAGTTAGGCCTCCATAGCTTTTTGTGAACATAAGCTAACCATGCCAAATTTGCGTCCTTTTGTAGGGTTGAGTCTGTGAGTGCACCAGCTAGCGCATGCGTCTCGCTTGCAAGACTGCACAGTAAAGGGCTTTGAGCCAGCTGGTCGCTTACCATTTGGTGGCTTGCATGGCACTATGCTTTACAGTCTTGTAATTTGTCACTGTCGGCCTGTCATCAATTCTGGTCCTCTGTGTGGAGCAGGGAGCAAGCACTGACTGATTCAACGTAATCAGTGCCGTCCATTGTTTCCCAAATGATTGTTGTAATGTTTTGTTCTTTTTAACTTCTAGTGCCCTGCAAACAGGCGTGTAACTGTTAAAAAACAAAACAAAAAAAAGTTCTCAACAGGACAAACATAATTTTTTTTTTTTAGCTAACTTTCTTATTTTTTGCCAAGTCGTCTGTTCTCACTTAGCACTCGATGACAGTTATTTTGTTCTAAATATTGCAAAGCGACATTGTTTCTTTACTATGCATAATTTGTGAAATGCTGCTTTAACACATCGTGCAGTACACCCCAATCCACCTCACTCCAACCCTCCCAATCTAATCTACCCCACTTCAGTTGGCCCCACTCCAATCCAAAGCAGTCTTCACTACTACAAAGCAGTCTGCCCCACTCCAAACTTCCCTACTTCAATCCAGAACAATATGCCCCATTCCAATCTAAAACCATATGATCCACTCCAGTTTGCCCCATTGCAATCCAAAATAATCTGTCCCACTTCATTCCAAAACAATCTGCCCACTCTAATCCAGAACAATCTATCCCACTTGAATCCAAAACAATCTATCCCAGTCGAATACAAAAAAATCTTTCCCTCTTGAATCTGCCCCATTCCAATCTAAAGCAATATGCTCCACTCCAATCTGCCCCACTGCAGTCCAAAGAAATCTGTACCACTTTAATCCAAAACAGTCTGCCGGCTCTAATCCAGAATAATCTATCCCAGTTGAATCCTAAACAATCTATCCCAGTCCAATCCTAAACAATCTTTCCCACTTGAATCCGCCCCACTCCAATCTGCTCCAATCCAAAACAATCTGCCTGCTCCAATCCAACACAATATGTCCCACTCCAATACGTTCCACCTCACCCTAATCCAATTCACCCCACTCCATCCCAATTCACCCCACTCCTATCCAATCCACCTCTTTTCCAATCCACCCCACTCGTATCCACTGTAATACAATCTGCCCCACTGCAGTCCAAAACAATCCATCCCACTCCGATTCACCCCACTCCATTCTGCCCAACTCTAATCCAGAATAGTATGCCCCACTCCAATCCACCTCTCCCCAATCCAGTCCATCTCACTTCATCCCAATTCACCCCACTCCCATCCAGTCCACCCCACACCAATCCACCTACCCAATCCAATCCATCCCACTCCTATCCACCCTAATCCAATCTGCCCCAATCCAAGCCAGTCTGCTCCAATCCAAAACAATCTGGCCTACTCTAGTCTGCCCCACTCCAGTCTGCTCCACTTTAATCCAAAATAATCTGCTCCAATTCAAAAGAATCTGTCCCACTCCAATCCACCTCACCCCAACCCCACCCCACTCCAATCCACCCAACTCCATCCCAATTCACCCCCTCCAATCCACCACATTCCTCCTCACTATAATCCAGTCCTCCCCACTACAATCTGGTCCAGTCCAATCTACCCCACTACAATCCAATGCACCTCACCCAATCCACTCCAGTCTGATCCACTCCAGTACAACCCACACACACCAATCCATCCTGTCCTACTCCAATACAACCAACTCTACTCCAATACAACCCACACCACTCCAGTCCAACCAGTCCACCCACTCCCATCCACCCCACTCCAGTCCACTGCTATCCAATTCATCTCATTTCAATCCAGTCCACTTGCACTACCCCAATTCATCCCACTCCAATACAATCCACTTTAATCCACCCACTTCAGTCCAATCCAGTCCACATTAATCCGGCCTTTTCCCAGTTCAGTCCTCCCCACTCCAAACCATCTTAATCCACCCTACTCTAGTCCAGTCCACCTTTCTCTAATTATTCCACCCCACACCAGTCCATCCCACTCCAATCCCCCCAACTCCCATCCAATGCACTCCAATCCACACCACTCCAATCCACCACACTCAACTCCAGTTCACCCCCATCCAATCCACCACACTTAATGCAATCCACCCCACTCACTCCATTCCACCCTACCACAATCTGGTCCACTCCAGTCCATCCCACCCCAATCCAATCCATCCCACCCAATGTAGTCCACCACACCCCATCTCAATCCACCCCACTCTACTCCAAACTACCCCATTCCAATCCACCCCTCCCCAGTTCAGTCCACCCCACTCCAATCCACCCTACCTCAATGGAATTCACCCAAATCAAGTGTACTCCGCTTCAGTCCAACCCAATCCAATCCAAACTAACACACCACACTCCATTCCAATCTACACCACCCCTATCCAAGCCAGGACACCTCACTCCAATCTACCCCACAACAATCCACCCCTTTCAATCCACCCCACTCAGTAGAATCCACCCCCTCTCTCCAATTATCCACTCTCTACTCAATCCACCGTACTCTATCCCAACCCATCCTACCCCATCCAAGTTCAGTCCACCCCACCCCACTCCAATCCATCCAGCCCTCCACACTCCAATTCATTCCAGACCATTCCACTCCACTTCAATGCACCCCACCCATCGGCAGTCCAATCCAGTTTAGTCCATGCTACCCCACTCCTGTCTAATCTAATCCACCCACCCCAGTCCAATCTAATCCACCCCACTCCAGTCCACCTCACTCCAATCCAGTACACCCCACCCCAGCCCTATCACTCAAATCCAAACCATCCACCCCACTGGAAACCACCTCAGTCCATCTCACCCCATTTAATTCACCCCACCCAATCCATCCCACTCTACCCCAATCCACCCCACTCTACGTCAATCCAGTACAACCCACTGTACTCCAGTCTAATCCACCCCACTACTCAGTTTACTTCCACCCTATTCCACCCCTTCTACTCTTCGACTCTGCCATTGAACCACTGAACTCTGCTCCCCTCAACTCTGCGACACTACTCCACAACACTACTCCTCCACTCCGACAGTCCACGCCACTAACTTTTAGCCATGCTGGACAGCAACCACACTGGTGTACAACATGGCAAAATACATTGCCAAAGCCAATAGCTCTTGTATAGGTGAGACCTATTGGTTTTGCCAATGCTTGCTTTAAACATCCTAGAAAATCTAAAGGTACCCAAGGTTTGTGGATTCCACTGGATGAGGGGACCTAAAAATTAGGCAAAATATAGCTACTTTTTTGAGGGGGAAAATGCAAAAAAAAAATGTGATGCAGAAAAAAGTGTGTTTTTTTGTTTTTGTTTTTTTTCTTCCTGCAAATGGCATCAACAAAAGGTTTGCGGTGCTAAAATCACCATCCTTCAAGCTTCCAGGACCGGGCAGATCTGTTTCAGAAACCACATTTTTTACCCAGTTTTGGCATTTTGTTCGGAGATAGGGAAAATGGGCTATTTTTCTGCTTTCAACCTGCTTCCAGTTCGTGGTGAAAATGGGTGTGAACCCATGGTGGATCCTGGAAAGCTATACATTTCTGAAAACTAGACAAAAGTCTGAAGGCAGTAAGGGTTCATTTGTGTAGATCCTTCAAGGTTTTCCCAAAGAAACCAGTGTAAAAATACAAAATATTGAAAAATAGTAGGAAAAAAGGGCCATTTTGTGAGGCTTTCATTTGTAACTTCACATCATGATGACTGATTCAGACAAGCTATATGCCATTACATCTGTTAGGACCTTCTGGTTGTGGGGATATATAGGGTTTGTGGCTTTTCCAAGAACTCTAGGAACCCAGAACCAATAATTGAGCTGCACCTTGCAATGGTTTATCATTGTGTACCGGTATAGAGAAATTCATATGGTAAAATATAAATAGTGAAAAATAGGTATAAATGGAACCTAGGTATTTCCAAAATGGGCACAAGATAAGGAGTTTTAGAAGCAGTGTTTATTTGCACTTTTCTGAATTTTTGGCTACCCATACAAGCATGTGAATTAGACGGTATTTCTCAAAATTACTTTTTTCTTACACATTGTCTTATATTTGGAAGGTGTAAATGCAGAGGAACACAATTACACTTGTTCTACTATTCTGTGTTCCCCAATAAAAATGGTACCTCACTTGAGTGAGATACATTTTTTTTTTACTAAAAAAAAACAAATTATCCTCTAAATTCTGTAATGGAAAGTTCTGGAATCTGCACAGAGCTGAAAACTTCCTTCCTCCCAGCATTCTCCTTAGTCTTCTGATAAAGATGGCATCTTACTTGTGTATTTTTTTTTTGTTCTACCGTGTATTTTGTGGGTAATAATTAATTGAAAATAAACTTATTCAAAAAAAGGAAAATGATATATGTTCTGCTAGTGCATCCTGCCCGATTGGTATCTGCTGTTTCTCTTAGTGGTGATCTTCAGAAACAAATATGGCATTTACACTGATGTGTGCCTTTTCTTTATTGCAATGAATGCACTCCCAAATCATCAAAAGTCATAGTTTTCAGTGTATGTCGCAGAGTCTTGAGGTCCATTGTAATATGACAAACATTTAAGGGACCCAGAAATGGTCAACATCTTAAATAACAATTTACGTGTTTTGTGAAGGCAATGAAACCAGATAAATCTAGTCCATGCGGGCTGCTGTGCAGCTAGCCTAGGTAGAGACACATCAGGCACCATATTGTTTGGTCAAGAACATTCATTTAAAGAAACCTGTGCATTCTGATGATTGCAGTTTTAACTTGAATCATTTGAGTCAAGGCATCTTATGACAGTGATTTAAAAGGGAAAGGAAAGGATTTGGATCTGCAGTGTTCTGCGTAGATAGAGCAATCCAGCAACACAAGTGCGTCAAAAGTTATTTCTTTAGAGATTAAAGTACTGATTTGTAATCGGTATACTAAAACAACCAAGGATGGAATGAGCATACAGAGCTCACTGTATCACCCAGTGGTGATTATTCCATTGAAGGCTAGTGTTGAATGTGCATGGAGACTGAAACGCTCAACCACCCTGTGGAAATACGTTTTCCTTAAAAAGAAAAGATAGGTTCTTGAAATTACAAAACCTGTCTCTAACTTAAATATTATTTTTGTGACCAAGGGACGTGAAACTTGCATACATCCATGTTTCTGTCTGTCGCTGAGCCTGTCTGCTTCTCCTTAAGTCTGTCATTGGTTCTGTTTGTGTTTTAAAGCTACAGAGCTGTAGAGACAACACAGCTTCATAAATCAGTGCCACGATTTTCAGCATTGCATTAGTAGCAGCGGAGAAGATTTGTTATTGGTCAGCATGGGCAGCTTGCCTTGAGGTGTTGGTGGTGTGGTCTCCATTCCTCTGATGATTGCTTGAAGTGAGGTCTCTACAGGGTTTGCTTAGCAGTCAATATCTTTATGCTATTTCTATATACTGAAGCTGCTGTGCTGTGTTCACTGTTTGAACACGTGTCCCCCTCATAGAGTCTGTGAACAGTTTACGTTGGTGAGTTGCTCCTTCCTGAGCAGTTAGTTAGGTATGTTGGGTCGCTCAAGTTCCCTTTGGATGATTTGCATGGACAGCAGTGGGAGGACATCATAAGACAACTGATCATGTTGTGTTTATTTCCTAACAGGTCTTTTTCTGTACTGAATGCCCCCGTGGGGTGTGGCACCCTCCCAGCTTGTGCCACCATGAGCCAGTGGGAAGCACTTTGCCACTTGGACAGGGTGTATCAAGAGCAGGTCCTGGACTTGTACAGCTCTGACGTTCTACCTATGGAGGTGCGCGAGTACCTGGCCCCTTGGATTGAGTCTCAGGACTGGTGAGTGTAAAACATCCTCCTTCCTGCTGTTTATTTATGAGCATAAATAACTAATGCATCAAATGTTCTTTTTCCTTTTTGGTTGCCATTTTACCATCATGTGAGGCTAGGCTAGATCTCTCCACTGAATGAGGATGCTTGTGAATGAATGGTCTTGAAGAGAAACGTATACTGTACAATTAAGCAGAGAATTAATTCAAATAAGTTAACCAGAAAAACATACCAGTTTGTCACAAAGCAGGCAATGACAATGTTCAAGGTCGCTTGACACCCAATAGTAACATTTTCATTTTCGAAGAAAACTTCCATATCCAAATACTTGATGCATCTATAACAGTTTCATGCTGTACAACTATTTTAAAAGTAATTAATGAGTACTTAAATTGCCTTGATAAAATACCCTTCACTATGGATGCAATGGAAAGGCTTGAAGTGTTTTTCAGTGACAATAGACCTGCAATTTTCTCATACCTCATGCCATCAGGATCAGTGAGTGTGGAAGAGTTTTTTTTCTCATTCATTTAGTGACCATAGACCTGCAATTTTCTCATACCTCATGCCATCAGGATCAGTGAGTGTGGAAGAGTTTTTTTTCTCATTCATTTAGTGACCATAGACCTGCAATTTTCTCATACCTCATGCCATCCGGAGCAGTGAGTGTGGAAGTCAGGCAGGAGCAGCCAATTGTGGGAATGAGTGGTCTTTTCTCACTTCTCTTCATTAAACACATCTGTTTCTCTCTGTTTGCCTCTCCCCAGGAATCATGGCAAGCGGAATGCCTCTGTGGCTTATGCCCAATATCAGAACCTGCTCGAGCACCTGGACAATCAGTACAGCCGTTTCTCCCAGGAACGTAAAATCATAGAACGGCACAACATCCTCAAGTTCAAGCAGGAGATCCAGGTGCTGTTCAACTAATGCACGAGATCACACAACATGCACAACACAAGATCAGACAACATGCTAAACACAGTGTATGGTTAGAAAAGGCATGCCCGTATCTAGTGCTCAAGATCAGGAGGAAATCTGCATGTGCGTTTGCCAGGAGCAATGTACCGACCAGAGGAGAATGCAGCAATGGTAATAGGCAGTGTATGAACAGCCTGGTAATGTTGCACAGGTTATTTGCAGTGTTCACAAAAGAAAGGGGCTGCAACGCGAATGCTGGGGTGGTGTATGGACTGGAAGCGAATGCAACACCATTGGCAGGCAGATTGGTGGGGGAGGGGAGGGAGCGTAGAGATTTCTTGGTAGACCTGTTGTCGCTTTGTGACGCCGTCTATTCCTACAAAGGACATACTTTTGTTTAAGCACATATGCACATGATGCTGCTCTCCTTTTGTCTTTGCATGATGTGCAACATGCCTTCTAATTGCCACTGGAGTTTCCAAAAATAGATCACCCACTGGAGCAAGCCTGATTGTTCCAAACACCATGTTGGTTCCTTTTCAGCTGGAGCTTTCAAGTTCCAAAGTCTTAGTGGGTGTGCATTGGTGCCTTTATTACCAGAGGATTCATACTATATCAGTTAGGGACATTGGTCCAAACTATTCTCCTTCCATCTTTTGTCTGGGGCACCTACACTTAGCAGCTGCCTTCTCAACTGATAAGCATTGAACTTGAGAAAAAAATGATTTCTTTTTCTTTATCCACAGGCTGGGTATCAGGATTCCCCGGTAAAGTTAGCACAGAAAATATTTAATGTCCTGGAGGAAGAGAGAAAAATCATATCTGCAGCCAAGGATGTTGAGCAGGTATATGTTTTACGTTACCTTGTTTTTATATAACCCTCACTTGTCTATTACTTAGGTGTAAACAAATACTGGCAGCAAAAATGTTATAAAGCTGTTAGGGAGGGAAAAAGTCCCTTCTTTAGAGTTTTTGCTGGCAATTTAGGGTAACTCGACTGACTAGATTTTGTCCTTTCCACCCTCCAATGTACGAGATTTGTGAGCTCTGTAAATGAACACTAATTCAGGCCCTGATAAGAGGAGATAATAAAGAGCTTGAGGTTATATTTGCATTTCCATTTGTGCTTACTAGATTGTATTGCTTGCATTATTTTGGTTGTGCCTTTAATTTATTTTATCAAGGTGCTCCCTTTTTAATCTACCCCTACTGCATATTATAAATCTGCTTCTTGATTATGTTACAGTAGACCATCTTCCCTACCATTGCTGTGCTACTTGATCCATAGGCTTCCTCCTACCGTAATCACAAGCCCATTGCAATTTCACTTCGCCTGCCCCTTTCCCATCCTGGGGATTTGTTGACCTGGCCTGATTGGACTTCTGAACTATCTTCCTCTCAATCATTTATTTTTTATTAATCTTTATTTTATTGAGCAGCTAACATGCAGATTCAGGTAAAGGCGTAGAAGTTAGGAGGGTGTTCCTGTAGCTGATTCCCTTGTGTGGCCTTCTTTGGGTTTGGAAGAGCTTAGTGCTTTTTATCTTTACCCATCTCTCTTCCTACAACTTCACCTTAAAGCTCATTTGTCTTTACTGTTCCCATAGATTTATATTAACATTAACTCCACCACCTTGTGGCTCCTAACGCCGGTTCATAAAACCTTCTCACTACTAATAATTCCTGAGCCTTGCTGTCTTCAGGAAAAATAGTATTTTATGATTCATCCTAAAAGATTACTTAAGTACCAACATAACCCCATTCATTTCACTTCCATCGATCCTGGGTTGCTTCTTAGCCTTAGATAACTTGGTTCTTTTGAGAAAGGTGCACATTACACTTGTCACATTCCCTTACTGATCCTTGTAGCATTAAATTATTGGTCTTTAGCAAACTATCTACTAGTTGTACATTCATTGTTCCCGGGTGAATTTCATAGTTTCAGACAAATCTGGTGGGTTTTAGGAAGCTTCATTTTCATCTGGCCACACCTATCGACTTCACAGCATAAGATAGTTTGAGGACCTCTAAGACCAAGGCAAATGTAATGTCCTGCTATACGAATCCTCATCCTTTGATGTTACTCTGTTCCCACGTCTGGACCCATGCATACTTATATCTGCATGATATTTCTAAGCAAACTCGAACACTGAGACAGGTCACAGTGATCTTTCATGTACTCCATATTCAAGAGCAATTGATTGCCGTTGATACCCTTCTCGCTTCCCCATCTCTTTTTTTGCAAAACCCCTTGTTAACCAGATTTTTCCACCTCTTATGTCCCCTTCACCTCAACATCCACCTTCCCTTTTCTTGCCCAACTGCAACTTGTTGCTCATCTTACACCTTTCTCTTTCATCACTTTTATAATACCACCTCCCTTTCCTCACTTCTCTTCTCCTCTCAACTGTTTAAAAAAGAATGTGGTGGCCCAGCACCAAACATTGAACTAAACAAAACGGCATCTCTTATATCTGAAATCTTTTATGATTGGAGACAAGCCAAGCTGGTGAGAAGCTGGAGATAGTAACTGTGGTGCAGTAGGTCTCCAGGACTCCTACAGTTCAAAAGTTGTTTCCAGTGTCCCTTCAGCTTTATTAGATGTAAGCAACAGTGCCAAGGAAAGAATGAGTAGTACTGCCATACTACTAGGCCCGCTGAGCAGGATCGGGGGATGCAGTTCTGGGGCATTAGCAAATGGGGAAAGAAGTGCTTGCACACATTAATTTCCCCCATAGCCCGAACCAGCTAAAAACGTTTGTCAGTGGATGGCATAGTATGGTGGGTGTGCTCCGCTGGCCATGGCAGCCTTCCCTGGGAGTTCTTACTCTATGCTAAGTGACCCAAGTGATAGCCTCTACCACATCCCACACCAGTGTCCCAAGATATTGAATGACTCACCAAGGACCTTCCCCATCCTCCCTAGCAAAGTTCTATTCAATCGCAAGTTCCAGTTCCTAAAAGTAAGCGCAATTGGTGCCTACAGACAAACATCACCAAAAATATGCCCCTTCTTGACTTCCAACTCACTTTGCCATCCATTCCATCAGTCCTCTGAATGGTTTTTTCCTTCACTTCCTTGAATATTTATATCCCTCTGTTTCTCCTCCCTCATTCTCTTACCCACTCTCCCCCTCTGGTGCTTGGACCACTAGCGCAGGAAACTTGGGGACTTATCTAGAGCTTGGGGAACAGGATCTTGTTCACAAAAGTGACAGATGTTTGGTCCATCATAGTAAATGTGCCATTGACTATATAGTGGATGGATATCTGTACTGTTATGACAGATTCTCTCTTGCCCCGCCCTCCCCCATTCCACTTGATAGACCCCATCACACTCCTACATTCTCCCCAGATTTCTCTTGTCTGCCAAATTCACTCCACCCTACATTTCTTACTTTCCCATAATCTCCTAAACCTCCACTCTTTGACAACCCCATCCACTACCTAATCCCTTCTCATTGACTTCCCACTCCTATCCTCCCCTGAGCCACTACCCTAAGCACCGACTGTCCTGCATCTGCAAGATCAATGAGCAAGAAACCGTTCTAATCACAAACCCTTCACCTTTACCACCACCCACTCCCCACAGTTCTGTGGTGCAGTGTGAGAATCCACATTGGTTAGATGCTCACCTTATCACACTTCTTTGTACTCTTTCCTGCTGATCTAGCCCCCCAGCAGACAACTCTGCCTTGTTTAAAGTCTTTCTTGACCTGAACATCCTCGACCATAGCAACTTAGGTCTTTGTAGACTTCAACATTTAGTTAGGTATTCCTAATACACCCTAACAGAGCTCTTCTATCGAACAAAGAAGCAAAATACAATCACCATCCAATAACTGCTCTGTCCACTCTGCCAGTCCTACCCTGGGTGCCATCTTAGCACTTCACAGAACACACTTTTTCACTTGGAGTGACTGCCATGCCATCACGTTTCACCCAAACCAAATCAACCATATTGATCACTCAAATTTTCTTGACGATCAAGGCCTATTTAAGACCTTGGAAGAAACCAGATCACAAGGCCCTTCAGCTGCACGTTACTGATTCTTTGTCTAATTGCCTAGAACCTCAGTTTTCCAGTTTATTCTCTATCAACTGCCTTTAACACTTTGATTGCAATTAAAACCTCCCTGCTTCCCTGTAAGTCAACAAAACATAGTCTGGTTCTCCAAGGAACTTGAATCTGTAAAAATAGAACAGAGAACTCTTCAAACTCATTTGACAAAACAATGCACAAGAATGATAATCTATACTTCTGACTCCACTGTATGTTATAATAAAAAGTCGGCTTCTAAAGAGGCAGAGGCAGCATTACATGGCACATGCCAGCATAGCCACCTGCTCATCCAGAGATCTCTACACATTCAAAAGATTCCATAACTTTCAATGAACCTTTGTTTCTACACAGCCAAAACTTAAGCCCTTGATCCCTTCCTCATAGTGTAATTCTGACCTCACTGCTGATCAAGCCCTCTTACTCATGCACATGAATGGTGGCAATGTCATGGCCTTAGGGGGCACTTTACATGCTGCATCACCCCTCTTAAAGGACAAGAACAAATGTGACCACATCACCTGCACACTCATCTTCAAAACCAGCGACATTCTCTACAAAGCAATCACAGTTGGAAACACACGCTATCTGGCTAATAAGGTTACCACCTCTGGTGACTCCTGGGACACCCACAGCCATCATGCCATCAGACTGGAGCTGAAGAAGTGGAAAAAACCCTAAGGTAGCAGGCCTTCTCAATTTGTGCACTGATGATCTGGAATGATGTCCCAGTATCTAGCCTTACCCTCCCACCCCAATCCCTACTCCAGTATAGGAAATAATTGAGGACACGTATCTTAAAGACCTCTATATCATGACAAAATAACCCACTTCCACTTTCAGAACTCATTTACCTCTCTAATAATTTGTTGACTCATCAGAGCTCTGCAGCCTTTCAGCTACATGCATGCTCTACAAAAATCACACTTAACATATAAATTCCTATAAGACCTTACCTTCTAATAACAACCAACATCCTCAAGACTCCTTCCCCTCCGCCACTATTCCAACTTTCAGTCCTTTTGGCACTCAGTACGGCTAAGCCTAAATACCAAATTAACTAACATTCTTGCCCCTTGCCACCTTGTACATCTTAAGCCATCCTCCTCATCACATTGACTGCTGGGCACGTAAGAGAGTTCATCAAACACTCCCTCACCAGCTTATTTAGTATCGCCTTCAACATTGCTTACATCAAAAACATAGCCAAGAAACAAGTGTTTGATTACTCAGACCTGCAAACCCCTAGACTATTACAACTGAACCTTTCTTGGGAAAACATGAAGACAGAAAAGCGTACTTGCAATTCTTTGTTTTGTTTAAAAAAAAAAAAAAAAAGTACTCTCCAACTACCTAATTGAATTTCCCTATATAGCTTAAATAAAACCTTGCTGATTGTTATATGACACATCATCGGATCAAGAGTCTATGAGAGTGGAGGTGTTTCTCTGCTACCTGTCCTACCCCTAGCATATGATATTTCCCCACCAGTTCATCTTACTGAGATTGGGTGATCCAAGAATACAAGACCTTCCATTCATGTTCTCGCTAATGCAAGCAATTTATGAGACCACAGTAATGCTCCCCTTCTTTTCCATGCTTACTTTATTACTTTATGAGTTTATATCCTTGAGCCTCATAAGTACACTGACAACACCCTTTTAATCTTTAAACTGGATAATGTCTCTAACCCGGACTCTTGCATTAGAACTCCTTGGTTGCCACAACAGGTCCACCTAAGGGTTCAGTGATCTCCGGAACCAGGACCTTTCCAGCTGCCTCCAGCAGGGTGGGGAACTTTGAAATTATTAAATTACCCCTCTCCCTTGTCCCAGATGAACATGATTCTAAAGAGTAAGGACCTTACACCACATATCCTATTCCCACAAGGTCTTGGAAATCCAAGGTAGTCCTTTTCTGCCAGTGAATTATACCTCAGTGCTCTAGGTTTTGTTCCGCACAGGTTTCATTCAATCAATTAAAAAGCATTTGTAAAGCGTGACGGCTACTTCAACCAAAGTGTCCCGGTGCTCAGAGCGAAAAGTTGATATCACAAAGACCACCCTATTTATTAATCTAAGTCAAACAGCTAAGTTTTTAAGTCTCTTTTGAAGATGGCAGCTGACTGTGCCCTACTTAGATTAAGCAGCAAGGTGTTCCCTAACTTGTTACACTTGCTTCCTAAAATACTGCACCTACCCCTATGGCTTATCTATCAAAGTAACGATTTAGGGCCTTTTTTGTCCTTTTCTCTTGTGACATCCACACAAGTGGGGTACTGTTCTTATCAGGAGATGTGTGATAACGCAGGGTGGTAGGAAACCTGTGTCCCCACGCAGATTCTATGTCTTTCTGTCACAGAAATGTGATGAAAATGTATGTTTCTTACTAAAGTTTGACTTTTGTTAGGCCTTCTGCGTACTATTACTTGGTGAGAGGCATGCAGGTTTGCCCAAGTGCCGTCTGAGCTGGGTCCCAAAATCACAGCTACCCATCATGAGAAAAAAAGGAGTTATTAATAAGCGCCATCTTACGGCCACAGATATAAATCTGGTACTCATTTTTTCAAGTTAATCAACCACTTACACTGGTTGGTTTTAGCACCTCCGGAAATTATGGCTTCAAATGGCAAATACTTATCAAAGAATCTAACTATTGAAACCAAGACTCCTGAATGTGAACCATAAAGCCACGTCAAAGTACCAACCACTTTATGGTCCGTTCACATGCCATTCACACACCACACACACACAAGACTTTCATACTGCTGGCCTTGGGCACAATCCAAATGATCATTGCACTCAGATCAACATACCACCCCCATGAAAGGGCCCATCACATTCATACAACACAGGGTGGAATCGGTGAGTATATTTTACCACCTGTCAAGTAACCGCCTCCTTTTAGAACATATGCCTAGTGAACCTTTACTAATGGTACCCAAGACAGCCACATGAAGCTCAGGAAGACATGTCTTAAATGCATCTTTATCACACTTACTATGATACATCCACAAACTAGAATGAATTGGATTTAAGTTGGGATTGTCCAAGCATGCCTCCGACGCGTCATTCCTAAGGCAAATATGCTTGAGAATACTGCAGAGGTTCCCTAAAGAGGAAGTCATAAACTATGGGGAACTGTAGTTTTTGACCCACAGTAGTCTGTGAGAACATAGCATATGTCCCATCCACTGTTATGTGCAGTGTTTGACTGTAATGCACTTATCATACAGCAAACTGAGCATCTACTAAGTTCTGAGGGAGGATGAACATGGCAATCAGGTCAAGCATTTACCCATATGTTCCATAGTAATACTGTATCGGGGCGAGTGCGGCACCAATGGGTTTAAATCAGTACGTGAAGATGAATTCATGGCAGGTGTATCTGTATCACCTTTACTGTCTGCCTTCTACCAATACAATATCCCTGGGAAAGCACACCTCCCATAAGCTTTTCATACCCGTTCATGTTTCTGTTCTCATCAGATTCCTGACTAATCCTGTATAATTGTCAAGTGAACCTATACTAATGCCTTCCATCCTTAGCTACTTGAAGCTCAAGAAAATCTGTCTTTAATGTGCCATCAGCGCACTTACTGTGCTGAATCCAACTTCTTCAAGTTTGTGGATGCAAGTTGGGGTGTACAAGTATGCCTTCCAAGGCCTAATCCTCGAACTGAGTGAGCATATCTGTTCTTGAAACTAGGGCAAACATGCTTGGGAATACTGCCTAATTTCCCTAAAGTAATAATCCAAACAAATGTGTGAAAACTCAATTACTAACTGGTATCATATTATTGAAAAAGGGAACAGGACACAATCTTGTATGATGATTGTTTCCACATTATACAAGGAATACAATCATCATACAAGATATTGTGTCATGTATCCCTTTTCAATAATATTGGTTATGTTACAAGTTACTAACTGAAACGTTGCTGAATAAGTCCCATGGGACATTTGTTTGACTTATTACAATTATTTTGGTTCTCGTGGGCAATCAGAGTGGTCCTTGTGGTGTACACATAAATTCCCTAAGAAGCACTTCAAAATCTAGTCAAGCCTTTAAGGTTTTTCCGTAAAAGGTACTCCGTGACAACGTGCATATGTTCCGTCCACCATTATGTGCTGTGTGGGGCCTATAATGCACTTGTCAGTTGGTGAACAAAACACCTACCATGTTCTGATGGCGGCTAAATGTGTCAAGCCGGCATTAAGGAAGTCCATGATTTCATCAAGTAGAGGAACAAAAATTCTGTCACTGCTTGCCTAGTGAAGTAGTGGCCCATGGAATGTGTGTTTTTTGTGTCAAAAGAATTGATATGGTTGCTGCAGGTTACGGGCGGGGCTTGCACCCACTGCTCGCACCAGCCCGTGAGGTGGATGTATCTGGGCATGCAAGGTCTGGGAATTCACTTCATAATAGTTACAGGAACTTTATAGTTGGGCTTACATTTTAAACGTACAAAACCAGAGAAATTCAGCTATTATAGTTAGTTATTTCAAGTAACTATTCAAGAAATTTGTATTATTAATACTTTACAGAAGTGGAGCTTCAACTTGAGCTCCTGCTTTGTTTATATCCGTCAATGCTTCCCATTGATGTTTTATTTCAATGAAATGAGCATAATGCAAGAATGAATCTTGCCCTGCGCATTTATTTAAAAAGAGGCCACAGTCTTCTGCAGAATGTCTAATCAACTGGAGTACTTTCTACTGGCTAATTAGTAAGTGCTACCTCATTGTTTAAATTATAGTGCAAACTGCTTAAAGGCAGCCAAGGTGTAAACACTTGGATAATTTGTATTGTATAGAAGCATTTTTTCTTTTGTTAGTTTTTTTTATGCAAGGGACTGCAAGGAGAGCCTCAAGGCCCCCACAGTTCCAGCCGGTTCCACGCCTCCTGCGAGAGCTTGCATTGCTCCCGCACACAGGTAGCTGCTGACAATGCAGCCCTCTGTGTGCAGGAGCAATACATTTATCTCTTTCCCTGCCCGCATGTCTGTGGGCAGGGAAAAAGATGTAATCTCTGCTTTCAGCAAGTGGGAACATTTTTAAAGCTCCCTCTTGCAGAAAGCGGAGTGTTAACTGTTGGTGGTCCCCGGGACCATAAAAGGCCCTCCTTCTGTTTTAAAAGGTGCATTGGCCCTGGGGAGGTGGTGGCCTGCGGAGGCCTCCCATGATTTTCTGTTGTAGCCCCGGGGTGTGGTGGTCCTGTGGGTGGTGCAGCAGCCCCTGCAAAATTTTATTAATGTTGCCCAGGGAAGTGGTGGTACCTGGGGCCCAGCAGCCCCATTGCTTCATAATCATTCAATGCCCCTGGACCTGGCCCACCTGGGGGCAGTATTAAAAGGGGTGCATGAGAATGCCCCTTTTTCTTTATTTTCTGTGTTTTTGTTTTGTAGACTTGGCTGAAGCTGAGTCTCAAACTGTGAGTCTCAAAATGGCTGTCAACACCTCCTGGCTGAAGTGTTGGCAGACAATTAGACCTCCGCACAAGATCGGAGAATTCACAGTCTTTGCGCCTCTATATATACAAATTTGATTTTCCTTTAATATCTCAAACTACTAAATGGATTTACACCAAATACACCTAAAAGCTACCTCTCTGCCAAATGTGGTGTAATTCCATCCAGCGGTTGGGCTGCAAGTGTGTCTAAAGAGGAAATGGAAATTAACATGGGAAATACTGTGTATTTTTTTATTTTTATTTTTTATTTTTTAGCCCTTCCTCCTGCCTCGAGCCCCCGCTTGATGGTTCACCCCAAAACTTTCCATGAACAACAAGACCCTCCAAGGCACTTTTTTAGGAAGTTTTGTGAAGATTCGTCAAACAGTGCCAAAGATATAGGCAAATCAAAAAACTTTTTATGGAAGATAGGTCCTAACTATAACTATCTATTGATGACCACCAGTTATAGTTAGGATCTACTTTCCATAGAAAAAGTGTTTTCGATGTCATGTGTATCTGCAGATACACATGCTTTGCATACGTCCGTCAGCTAGTGTTTGACTCTGAGTGTTGCAAGTTGTTTTTATTCAAAAAATCTTTTTGAGTCACAAGTGACTCCTCCTATCTGTAATACTATGCATGGATATCAAATCCTTTGTTAGATTGTTTTCTCTCCACTGTCTAGTTCGGACGTGTATTCCTCTCCCTCCAGTATTTCTTGGTTCGGTCAATTCCAAACTCTTCTTTTCTGTCTTTCAGCAATGGTATTGTATTTTTTTGTAATGGTATTGTCAAGCATTCAAACAGTTTTTTCTATGTCGGGGGTCAGTTAGCCACCCTTCAGGGCACCAGCGCCTACTACTCCACGTGGTCTTGAGAAATGCAGAGCTGATGGAAAGCACTCCATTTCGATTTTGCCCTCGATGCTATTCAAAATTCCCACGCACCGATCAACTCCTGGTGTGTAATCTGTGCTTGTCCCTGAATCATAGAGAAGAAACCTGCGATGCCTGATGGTCTTTTCGATCCAAAAAGACCCTCCAGGACTGAGGAGCGCGTTGATTGGGGACGGTATCAAAAACAACAGACAACACTCCTGGTATCTTTGGGGAAGAGCATGCGCAGAAAGAGATCGCGAGGAGGCTTCTTCTATAGAAGATTCTGAGTCAGATGTTCAGTCAGACATCGAAAGTCAACCTCTTACCTTAGCGCAATCTCTGAGTACATCAGTGTCGACCTCCCATTCAAAGAGTTGAAAAAAGACCCACAAACAGGTCGTCGGGCCACCACTGCCTTTGGGCCATGGTCGGATCCAAAAATTACATTCGGGCTCAGCACCGGAAATAGCCAAGACTAAAATGTCTTCGGCATCGTCCTCTGGCTCGACACCTTCTCATTCAGCCACAGGGTCGAGTCGAACCTTCGACCCGAGTGCTTCGGCTGCAAGCAAGAAGCCATCTACAACTGCTTCGGAGCCCACAGCTTCAAGTCAACCCAAGACTTCTGCTCCGAAGGCTTTGGAACCTAAAATTCTGCCTTCCAGAGACTTGAGTCCTTCTTCAAAAGCAGCCTTACCTGTAGAGCCAATACTAGAACTAAAGGATGCTCGTCAGCGCTAGTTCCATATTCAAAAGGGAATAGGATGAATTATTGCTTCTCCTCCTGTCCCAATTAAGAGGAAACTTACTTTCCAAGAGACTTTGGATACTGCTCCTCCACCTAAAAAGGTCTCCAGAGACAAGGACAAGGCACCAGTTCACCCTCTGCCTTCACCACACTCTCAAATGCTTCCTCTTACTCCTCCACCACCTCCACAATCTCCTCCACCTATTACTGAGCCACAGTTCTTTCCACAAGGTTCACTGTCACCTCAGAAAGATGATTAGGGAGATATTCTACAAGACATAGACCCAAGGGACTCGTATGATCCAGATCCCATACTTCCAAATGACCCTGCTTTATACCCTGCACACCCTTCACCTTATGAAAATGCAACTTCATATTAGCAGGTCATCGCACAGGCAGCTGCGTATCACGATGTACAAATGCACACTGTCCCTATTGAAGAGGATTTTCTCTTGGATATGGTGACTACCACACATAAAGTCAGTTTTTGCCTATGTTGCCATGTATGCTTAGACATGCCACAGACATTTTTAAAGAACCTGTTAGCTGAAGAGTTGTTACCCCAAGGGTCGATTTAAAAAAAATAAAATGCAATATACATATAATATATGTTCGGTGGCATGTGTAGCTGCAGATACACATGCTGTGCATTATCCTGCCATCTAGTGTTGGGCTCGGAGTGTTACAAGTTGTTTTTCTTCTAAGAAGTCTTTTCGAGTCACGAGACCGAGTGACTCCTCCCTTTCGGCTCCATTGCGCATGGGCGTCGACTCCATCTTAGATTGTTTTCTTTCTGCCATCGGGTTCGGACTTGTTCCTCTTCGCTCCGTATTTCGAATCGGGAAAGTTAGCTAAATTATCGAAAATTAGACGGTATTGTTATCGTTCGGTACCGGGTTAGTGTTAGTGTAACGGCACTGACATCAAGAGCGCTCCGGCGGCCCTTCGGGGCTTCTGTTCTTCACGAGGCCTGGTCGGCCCAACCACACCCGTCGTCCCAGACTAATGGACCGCACCCCCTTCCGCTTCTGTCCTAAGTGTCATTCGAAGTATCCTTATACAGACCAGCACCGGGTCTGTAATCTGTGTTTATCACCTGAACACAGGGAGGATACTTGCAAGGCTTGTCGAGCATTTCGATCGAAAAAGACCCTATGAGATCGACGAGCAAGAAGACTGCAAATGGCGTCGACACCGAAAGAGCAACTCAACGTCGGAGAGGATGAAAGCATTTCCATCCAGGGGACGAACTTAGACGAATCCGAAAATGACCGGACCTCGATGGTGCAGCGAACAGTGAGTAAACCTGCCCCGTCCAAAACTCACACAAAGATATTTAAGGCCATGGGGACTCCACTGCCAACAGGCCATGGCTTAACCCACCGAAAGGAAGGTGACCAAACATCGGCACCGAAAAAGGCCAGGGATTTGCCGAAGACTTCTGACTCCGGTCGAGATTCCGGCACCGAACTATCTCGACACCGAGAGTTTGACTCACCCAAAGTGAGAAAAATATCTCCGGAACCGAAAAAGACTATATCTGAAACCTCGGTACCAAAAAAAAGTGGCTTCGGAGCCGAAAAGAGGCTCTTATACAGAAGAACAAGGACTTTCCAGCCAAATGAAGGGACAACATAGATTCGAGCAGGAATTAAGTATGGAAAAATCGGACCATACACAAAGGAGGTTACATATCCAGAAAGAGACTGGAAAAATACAAACTTTACCTCCAATCAAGTCTAAAAGGAAACTTGCATTTCAGGAGACAAAGGTGGTTAAAGACCGATCCCCACCACCAAGGGTATCACCACAACTGTCCCCGCCGCACTCACCACAACTGTCACCAGTGGGAACACCTCCAATGAAGTCACCCACACATACAGGGATGACACAGGATGATGCTGATGCATGGGACTTATATGATGCACCAGTATCAGATAACAGTCCGGATTGTTATCCAACAAAGCAGTCACCTCCAGAAGACAGTAGTACTGCATATACGCAGGTACTATCCAGGGCAGCTACGTTCCACAACGTAGCAATGCGCTCAGAGCCAATAGAGGATGATTTCCTGTTTAACACCTTGGCATCCACCCACGCTTCCTATCAGAGTCTGCCAATGCTCCCGGGTATGCTCAAACACGCAAAACAAGTCTTCCAGGAGCCAGTTAAGGGAAGGGCTATCAAGCCTAGGGTTGAGACGAAGTACAAACCTCCCCCAACAGATCCTGTGTTCATAACACAACAACTTACACCTGACTCAGTGGTTGTAGGAGCAGCAAGAAAGAGAGCAAACTCTCAATCGTCAGGAGACGCTCCACCGCCTGAGAAAGAGAGCAGAAAGTTTGCCGCAGCAGGCAAACGAGTGGCAGCACAAGCAGCCACTCAATGGCGGATTGCTAATTCGCAAGTCCTACTTGCTCGCTACGACAGGGCACACTTGGACGAGATGCAACACATCATACAGCACTTGCCCAAGGAACATCAGAAACGTGCTCAACAGTTTGTGGAAGAAGGACAGGCCATATCTAACAACCAGATAAGGTCCGCATTGGACTTGGCAGACACGGCAGCACGAATGGTCAACACAGCGGTAACCATTCGCAGGCATGCATGGTTAAGAAGTTCTGGCTTCAAGCCAGAGATCCAACAAGCGGTGTTGAACATGCCATTTAATCAGGAACAGTTGTTTGGGCCGGAAGTTGACACAGCAATTGAAAAGTTGAAAAAAGACACAGACACGGCCAAAGCCATGGGCGCGCTCTATTCCCCACAAGTCCGAGGCACCTTTAGGAAACCACAATTCAGAGGAGGTTTTCGACAGCAAACATCAGAGCCTTCCACCTCTCAAACCAGACCCACCTATCAGGCACAATATCAAAAGGGAGGATTTTGTGGTTCCTATAGAGGACAATTCCCAAGAGGAAGGGGAAAGTTCCAGGCAACCAAACCAGACCAGACCAAACAGTGACTTCAATGTCACAAAACCCCAACACTTATCACCAGTGGGGGGAAGGCTAACCGCATATTATCAAAACTGGACACATATTACCACAGACGCATGGGTTCTATCAATTATCCAACATGGTTATTGCATAGAATTCACAAAATTCCCGCCAGATGTGCCACCAAGAACACACAATCTGTCCAAACAACACTTAGACCTATTACAAATAGAGGTCCAAGCACTATTACAAAAACAAGCAATAGAGCTAGTACCCAATCATCAGAAAGGAACAGGCGTCTACTCACTATATTTCCTAATTCCAAAAAAGGACAAAACGTTAAGACCTATCTTAGATCTCAGAACACTGAATCTCTTCATCAAATCAGACCACTTCCACATGGTAACACTTCAAGACGTGGTTCCCTTACTAAAAAAGGAGGAATACATGTCAACATTGGATCTCAAGGATGCGTATTTCCACATACCCATGCATCCTTCTCACAGAAAATACTTAAGGTTTGTAATGCACGGCGTACACTATCAATTCAAAGTGGTACAGTTCGGGATAACAACGGCCCCAAGGGTATTCACAAAATGCCTAGCAGTAGAAGCCGCTCACATAAGGAGACCGCACATGCACGTATTCCCATATTTAGACGACTGGCTAATAAAAACCAACACTCAACAACAGTGTCTTCTTCACACGCAATACGTCATAGAAACTCTACACAAACTAGGGTTCTATATAAATTACCAGAAATCAAATCTGCAACCATCCCAAATACAACAATACTTGGGAGCAACACACAACACACAAAGAGCAATTGCCACTCCAGGTCCACAAAGGGTCCAAGCGTTCCAAAATGTAACATCAAGCATACAGTCAAACCAACACTACCCAGTAAGGTTTGTAATGAAACTTCTAGGCATGATGTCTTCTTGCATAGCCATTGTCCCAAATGCAAGATTGCACATGAGGCCCTTACAACAGTGCCTAGCAAAACACTGGACACAAGCACAGGGTCAACTTCAAGATCTAGTGTTGCTAGACCGCCAAACACACTTTTTGCTTCAATGGTGGAAACCTATCAATTTAAACAGAAGGCGGCCATTCCAAGACCCAGTGCCTCAAGCTGTTATCACAACAGATGCTTCCATGATGGGGTGGGGAGCACACCTCAACAAGCACAGCATACAGGGTCCAATGGGACAATCAGCAAAAACAACTTCACAAAAATCATTTGGAACTGCTAGCGGTGTTTCTAGCATTAAAAGCATTTCAACCACTGGTAGCCCACAAACACATCCTTGTCAAAACCGACAACATGAAAACAATGTATTATCTCAACAAACAAGGGAGGACGCACTTGTCACAACTGTGTCTCTTAGCACAAAGGATTTGGCATTGGGCAATTCACAATCACATTCACCTGATAGCACAATACATACCAGGCATTCAGAATCAGTTAGCCGACAATCTCACTCGAGATCACCAGCAAACTCATGAATGGGAAATTCATCCCCAGATCCTACAGGATCACTTCCTCCGCTGAGGAACACCAAACATAGACCTATTTGCAACAAAAGAAAACGCAAAATGCCAAAACTTTGCATCCAGGTACCCACACCCTCAATCCAAGGGCAATGCACTATGGATCAGTTGGTCAGGGATATTTGCTTACGCTTTTCCCCCTCTCCCACTCATTCCTTATCTGGTCAACCAACTAAGTCAAAACAAACTCAAACTAATACTCATAGCACCAACCTGGGCTCGCCAACTGTGGTACACAACACTGTTGGACTTATCAGTAGTACCCCACATCAAATTACCAAACATACCAGATCTGTTAACACAACACAAAAAACAGATCAGACACCCAAATCCAGCATCGCTCAATCTGGCAATCTGGCTCCTGAAGTCTTAGAATTCGGACATTTAAATCTTATACAAGAATGTATGGAGGTCATTAAACAAGCGAGAAAACTAACAACAAGACATTGTTATGGAAACAAATGGAAAAGATTTGTTTGCTACTGCCACACTAATCAGATTCAACCACTACATGCCTCCACAAGGGACATCGTAAGCTATTTATTACACTTACAAAAGTCTAATCTAGCATTCTCTTCCATTAAAATACATCTCACTGCAATATCTGCCTATCTGCAGATTACACATACAACATCGCTTTTTAGAATCCCAGTCATTAAAGTATTTATGGAGGGACTAAAAAGAATCATTCCCCCAAGGACACCACCAGTACCTTTGTGGAACCTTAATATTGTATTAACACGACTCATGGGCCCACCATTCGAACCCATGTATTCTTGTGAAATGTAAAATCTGACTTGGAAAGTAGCCTTTCTAATAGCTATTACATCACTTAGAAGAGTAAGTGAGATACAAGCATTTACTATTCAAGAACCCTTTATACAAATACACAAACATAAAGTGGTTCTCCGAACAAATCCGAAATTCTTACCAAAGGTCATATCACCATTCCACTTAAACCAAACTGTGGAACTCCCAGTCTTCTTTCCGCAACCAGACTCAGTAGCCGAAAGAGCCTTACATACATTGGACATAAAAAGAGCACTAATGTATTATATTGACAGAACAAAACAATTTCGTAAAACTAAACAATTGTTTGTAGCTTTCCAAAAACCTCATGCAGGTAATCCTATATCCAAACAAGGCATCGCCAGATGGATAGTTAAATGTATTCAAACTTGCTATATTAAAGCAAAAAGAGAATTACCTATTACACCAAGAGCACATTCCACTAGGAAAAAAGACGCCACAATGGCTTCTCTTGGGAATATACCTATGACAGAAATTTGTAAGGCAGCCACTTGGTCTACGCCTCATACATTCACCAAGCATTACTGTGTAGATGTGTTAGCAACGCAACAAGCCACAGTAGGACAGGCTGTATTAAGAACATTATTTCAGACAACTTCAACTCCTACAGGCTAAACCACCGCCTTTTGGGGAGATTACTGCTTGATAGTCTATGCACAGCATGTGTATCTGCAGCTACACATGCCACCGAACTGAAAATGTCACTTACCCAGTGTACATCTGTTCGTGGCATGAGACGCTGCAGATTCACATGGGCCATCCCACCTCCCCGGTAGCCTGTAGCCGTTCTTAGTTGAATGAAAATTGTAAATTTGTAAATAAATATTCTTTTGATACACATCAAGTACATACAAACCTACTCCATTGCATGGGCACCTCTAGTATACTCACAACTCCTACCTCACCCTCTGCGGGGAAAACAATCTAAGATGGAGTCAACGCCCATGCGCAATGGAGCCGAAAGGGAGGAGTCACTCGGTCTCGTGACTCGAAAAGACTTCTTCGAAGAAAAACAACTTGTAACACTCCGAGCCCAACACTAGATGGCAGGATAATGCACAGCATGTGAATCTACAGCATCTCATGCCACGAACAGATGTACACTGGGTAAATGACATTTTCCATGTATATATATATTAGATCACAAATACTTCCTGACTCTATAGCTCACAGCACAGAAACATGCTAACAGCCAGTCAATGGGAGATGCTCCTCCCCCTGATAAGGAGAGCATAAAACTAGATGCAGCAGGGAACACAGTGGGTGCACAAGTTGCCAATCATTGGTGTATCGTCAGTTCGCAGGCACTTTTGGCACATTACGATAGGGCCTACTGGGACGAAATGGAGGATCTCCTCCAGTACCTTGCAGAGGAGCATCGCAAAAGGGGACAGGAAATAGTTTCTGAAGGCCAGTCTATTTCAAGCAACTCTATTAGGTATGCCACTGATGCAGATACCACAGCAGTTTGTATTAATACCAGTATTATTATTAGAAGGCATGCTTGGCTTAGATGTTCAAGTCAGAAATTCAACAGGCAGTTCTCAGCATGCCTTTTGACAGGGAACACTTGTTTGGTCAAGAGGTTGACACCACCATAGAAAACCTCAATTAGGATTCTGAAATAGCAAAGGCTATGGGGGCTCAACTCACCACACCACAAATGGGTCATTTTGGTGCCCTTCAATTCAGGGGAAGCTTCAAATCATCATCTACTGAGCCTTTCACCTCCCAAACCAAGTAAGCCACCCATTTTTATAATAGAGGTTCCTACAGAGGTGCAAATAATAAAGGTAGAGGAAAGGCATCCACCTCTAGAGGATCTACCTCTAACACACGCCAGTGACTACTTACACCTTCCACCAGCTCACACCTCTCCATTTGGGTGGAAGACTACTGCATTTGTATCCACAGTGGTCCAATATCACCACAGATACTGCCTAGAACTCATCTCCACTCCACCAAATATTCCCCCTCGCACTCACAAACTTTCCCACGCCCATCTTACTCTTTTAAAAGAAGAGGTAGAATCCCTTCTTCTCAAAGGGGCTATGGAGCCAGTTCCCTCTCACAGAAATGGTTAGGAGTATATTCCCTATACTTCCTTATACCAACACAAAATGGGTCTCTAAGACTGATTCTAGAGCGCAGAACACTCTCAATCTATAAATTCTCTTAGAGCAATTCCATGGTTACTCTCCAAGATATCATGCCCCTAGTACAGCAAGGTCACTTCACGATCGCTTTAGATCTGAAGGACACTTACTTTCACATTCCCATTCACCCAGCACGCACACCGCATATACTTCAGATTTGTCATTGCTGGGAATCATTATCACTCTGGGTCAACGCCGCTCCAAGGGTCTTCACAAAATGTCTAGCTGTAGTTGCAGCATTCCTCCGAAGACACCACATCCATGTCTTCCCCTACTTGGACGACTGGCTAATCAAAGTCAGTACCATCCAACAATGTCGGCTTCACACTCAGCACACAGTAGACCTTCTCCACACCTTGCGATTTACATTCCGCTTTCTCAAATTCCACATCCAGCCTTTACAGATGCACCCCTATCTGGGGGATATGTGGGAGGCAGTTCTCAATGCCCAGTCCGCATTGGCATATCCAAGCCCAGCTCGAATTCAAACTTTTCTCTTAGAACTACACAAAAAAACACACTTATACAGTGAGAACAATGATGCAGTTACTAGGGGTAAGGGCATCCTGCATTGCCATTGTTCCCCATGCCATTCTACACATGCGGCCCTTACAGCAGTGTCTATCTCGTCAGGGGTCTCAGTCACAGGGTCATCTCCAAGATCTAGTGTTGTTGGCTCGCCACACTCACTGCTCTCTGCAATTGGGGAATCCCAACAACCTTTCCAAGGGGCGGCCCTTTCAAGACCCTGTGCCTCAAGTAACTCTTACTACCAATGCATTACAGACCGGTTGGGGAGCACATCTCAACAACCTCACAATGCTAGATATGTGGGATCCCATTCAACAAACCTCTCACATCATCTACTTGGAGTTACAGGCAGTCTTTCTAGCACTCAAAGCCTTTCTATCACAACTATCCCACAAAATGGTTCTAGTCCACACAGACATGACAGCCATGTATTATCTACAAAAACAGAGAGGGGGGCACGTTCTTATCAATTGTCCCTTCTTTCTCAGACAATTTGGAAATGGGTGATTCACCACCACATTCACTTACTGGCAGAATATCTTCCAGGAATGGACAACCATTTTGCACACATCAGCGGGATGCAGCAACAAGTCCACGACTGAGCACTTCACCCACAAGTTCTTCACCAATACTTTCAAAGGTGGGGAACCCCACAAATAGACCTCTTCGCCACCGCAGAAAATGCAAAATGCCAAACGTTTGCGTTCAATGCCCACACCGTCAGTACAAGGGCAATGCTCTATGGATGAATATGGTCAAACGATATTTGCGTATGCTTTTCCGCCTCTCCCACTCATTCCGTCTCTATTTTGGAAAATGAGACAAACATCACTCACCATGATCCTTGTAGAACCCACATGGGCATGTCATCCTTGGTTCACACCACTGTTGGATCTGTCTGTAGTTCCTCACAAGAAATTCCCCAACATGCCCGAACTTCTCACTCAAAAGCAAGTTCAAATCAGCCATCCAGACCCCAAAACACTCAATCTTGCGATATGGCTCCTGAAGTCAGAGTTTGGTTATTTGAATCTTGCCTCAGAATGTATGGAAATTGTTAGAGAGGCATGTAAACCTGCAAGCTAGGCAGTGTTATGCTGCAAAATGGAAACGTTTTGTCTGCTACTGTCAACCTAAACATATCAACCCGTTCAGAGCCTCAGTTCAAGACATTGTTTGTTATCTCCTACACTTACAAAAGGCACACCTGGCATACTCCTCAATTAGACTTCATTTAGTGGCTATTTGCTGCTTACCTCCAAAATAGACAAAATATCTCTCTATTCAGGATTCCAGTTATCAAATCCTTCATGGAAGGCCTAAAAAAAGTCATTCCACCCAGGGTTCCCCAGTCTCATCGTGGAACCTTAATGTTTTACTAACTAGACTCATAGGTCCACCTTTTGAGCCTATGCATTCCTGTTCGTTGCAATTTCTTTCATGGGAAGTAGCCTTTTTAGTAGCTATCACTTCTCTGAGAAGTGTAAGTGAAGTACAGGCTCTAACTTTAGAAGAACCATTCTTCCAGTTACACAAAAATAGGGTAGGTCTTAGAACGAGCCCTAAATTCCTTCCAAAAGTAGTTTCAGCATTTCACATTGATCAATCAATTGAGTTACCTGTGTTTTTCACACAGCCAGACTCCGTTGCAGAGAGCGCTCTTCACACACTGGATATTAAAAGGGCTGTTATGTATTACATTGATAGGACTAAAAACTTTAGAAAAATCTAAACCGCTTTTTGTTGCATTTTCCATGCCTCATAAAGGCAATCCAATGTCAAAAACTGGCATAGCCAGATGGATAGTCAAGTGTATTCAAACTTGCTATCATAAAGCCAAAAGGCAGTTACCTAGTTCTCCCAGAGCACATTCCACAAGAAAACAAGGGTGCTTCTATGGCTTTTTTAGGCAAAATTCCAATAGCAGACATTTGTAAGGCTGCTACCTGGTCTACATCACATACATTTACAAAACACTATTGTGTAGTTGTTTTAGCACAGCAGCAAGCCAATGTTGGCCAAGTGGTGCTCAGGAAATTTTTTCAAGCTACTCCAGCACCTACGGACTAGCCACCGCTTACTTGGAGGAGACTGCATTACAGTCTATGCAAAGGATGTGTATTTACAGTTACAGATGCCATTGAACGGAAAATATTACTTACCCAGCAGACAGCTCTTCGTGGCATGTAGTGCTGTAGATTCACATGCGCGCTCTCTCCTCCCCAGAAGCTTGTGGTCGTTGTAGTGGCACTATTATATAAATATTGTATATTCATGTTTACACTGCATGGACCTCTCTTTTCCTTACTTTCTATATATATTCCTTATCTCACCTGCCTGCGGGAAAACAATTTAACAAAGGACTCAATGCCCAAGCGCAGTATCACTGAGAGGAGGAGCCACTCGATCTCATCACTCAAAAAGATTCTTCGAACAAAAACAGCTTGCAAAGCTCAGATCCCAACACTAGATGGCGGACTTATGCAAAGCATGTGAATCAAAAGCACTACATGCCATGGACAGTTGTCTACTGGGTAAGTAACATTTTCATTTTTGACTTACCTATACCTTTGGCACCATTTGATGAATCTTTACAAATGTTTTCCAAACAAAAGTGTGCCCAGGGTTTTTGGGTGATCAGTCAAGCGAGGGCTGAGGGGAAAAAAAAATGGGGGGGGGGGAGGGAATACAAAAAAGTGTTTTCCCATTTTTTTTTAAATTCTTTTTATTGGAATCAACAATTGCTCATCACAGTACATTTACACAAAGGTTTGCAGAGGATCACATCATAGGTCACAGTTACAGATAAGTCAGTACTGTATCAACTATACAATAACACAGTGTGGATTTATGCCCTTTTCCCTTCAGCAAGCTATGCTATATGCTATGGCCCACCTCTGTAATAATGATGGGTAAGTCCCTGTTCCTTTCCCATTCCCTCCCCGGTGGCTTCGGCTTTTCACCTGTTCCTACAGGCCTCCCATTGAGACCAGATTTTGTTATACTTTTCTGCTCGCTGGCATCGGTCCAAGTTATTTTCCCATTCTTGTATCTCTGGTGTTGCGGTCTTACCCGACGCCCTAGCTATATCTCTTTTAGCTATCCCTATCACTAGCATTAGCCACATCCTCTGACATGGCTGCCACCTCTCTTCAGCTGCTATATACTGGATTAACCAACGGGCCTTGAGCGGAATTGTCAGGCCTGTAACTTTAGACCTGTTGTTGCCACTTGGTGCCAGAAGTCTTGTATACGCGGGCAGCTCCACAAGATATGAAAAAAGGAGCCCTCCATCCCACACCCCCTCTTACACAATGCTGATTCACTTCGGCCCATATGGAATAACAAGGAGCTAGAGTGGTATGATCTATGTAGGATTCTGAGTTGTATTAGACGGAATTGAGCCCTGATTCCCACTACACGCGGGCTCTGTAGGGCGTCTAGCCAGTCCTCCACTTCTGTTTCTCCTAAGTTACCCTCCCAAGCCCGTCGCAGTGACCGACCAGGATCCAGGGCATTATTCATACGCTTTTGATAAGTTAGGGAGATTGCTTTCTTCGGCATCTGCTCCGATAACAGCCGATCTTTAAGTGGAGCTGACTCTGGGAGTTGTTCCCCCTCCTGTATATGTTTCTTTAGCGCATGTGTCAGTTGAAAGTATTGGAAGTCTATCTTCGTCCCCATTGTGTATTTCTTCTTGAGGTCCTCTAGGGAAACCAGAGTCCCAGCCCTCTATTTGTCCCCCAGATGGTCCATTCCTATTAGACCCCAATGACAGAGCCTGCTCAAACCACGGAGTTCGCTAAGTTGGTCGCTAGTCCAGAGAGGGGTCATGTCTGTGAGTCTGTCCTCCCATCCTAGGAACCTGGAAGCCTCTCTCCATGCACGTATCACTGATTCCGTGTGGCTCGGGAGCCGGCCCTCTCTTTTCCTCTCATAGAGCACCGATAAGTGCCCTCCCTCTCCCATGGCCGCCCGATCTACTCTGTATGCTGGCTCATCCCTATCCGCGAATGCCCACCCGTTCACCGAAACTAACTGCGCTGCCCAATAATATGCTTGTATGTTAGGTATCGCTAGGCCCCCTTCAAATACAACTTTCTGCAGATTACTTAGTGCTATTCGAGGACTGCCTCCATCCCACAACAACGTGCGCAGCTCTTTCTTGACCTGGGCAAAGAAGGTTGGCGGTATTTTATAGGCCGTGTTCTGGAGCACATATAGTAGCCGTGGGAGGGACATCATTTATAAAGAGCAGCGCAACCCATCAAGGAGAACGGTAGCCTTCGCCAGCCCGACACATCTCTGCGGAGACAGTCAAGTTGTGGGTATAGGTTTCTTTTATAAAATTCAGGGTGCATTGTATCATAAACTCCCAAGTAGGAGAATCTCTCCCTTTCAGCGGGGCCACGCATTCTGCCGGGATGCTCAACTCTTCACCCGTTAATGGGTAAACTTTAGACTTTTCCCAATTTATTTGATACCCCAAATATGTTCCAAAAAGCTGGAAAATGTGCAGCAATCTGGCTATGAATTGATTTGTTACATATAGAAGGACGTCGTCAGCATACAGGGAGATCCCACTCCCCACCTTCTGGAATACCCCATACAAGAAGGTCCTGCTGCACCCAGGTGGCTAACGGCTCTAGTGCCAGGGCAAACAGCCACAAGGACAGTGGGCAGTCCTGTCTCGTGCCCATGTGTAAGGCAAATGCGTGAGACGTCACCCAGTTGACTCTCACTTGCGCTTGCCAGTCACTGTACAACAGTTGTATCCACGTGCATATTTGTGAGCCACAGCCCAGTCTTTTCAGGACTGCCCTAAGGTAGGGCCATTCTATGCTGTCAAAGGCCATCCTCATATCTAGCGTGAGCAATGCTGCTTCCTCTGTCCCCGGAGCACCGGTTTCATGTTGGATCCCGTATAGGCGCCGAAAATTTAGTCCAGTGTTTCTGTGCTGCATAAAACCTGTTTGGTCACAATTGATCAGGTAATCCATTAAGGGTCGAAGTCTGTTCACTATAATTTTAGCCAATACTTTAACTTCCAGGTTCAACAGCTATATAGGCCTGTTTGAGCCACACTCCGCGGCTGGCTTACCCTCCTAATGTATTACGACAATAGTTTCCAACCTTTGAGCTAAAGGCAAGACACCTTCTGACTTAGCTACTTGAAACATTGCCAACATATGCCGCGCTACAATATTTGCCATGCACTTGTAGAGCTCTACCTGTAGCCCACTGGGGCCCACCGATTTCCCCAACCTAGTCTCCATGATTGCCCCCTGTACTTCTTCTACTGTTAAATCTTGGTCTATTGTTTCCCTGTCGTCCGCTCGGAGCTCCACCAGCGGCAGATCTCCAAGGAGCTCCAGGCAGTCCTCATATGTCTGGTCCGTCTATGCAGAATAGACACGCTCATAATATGTGGCAAAAGCCTTGGCTATGTCATCTCCTGCAGTGCATCGCTTGCCAGTTTCTTCTGTAATCTCAGTTACCCAACTCATATCCCGGTCTCGTTTTTCTAGCCAAGCCAGCAGTTTATTTGCCTTGTCCCCTACATCGTACAGACGTTGCTGCGTGGCCAGAGCGTGTGCTCGTGCCTTATTTTCACCTAAGTCCCTCAACTCCTGCTGTTTATGTAAGAGACTATGACATTGGTGCAGCTGTATCAATCTCCCAGCTAGAATTTCAGCCTCTAACTTACTGACCTCACCTTCTAGAGTCTCACATGGGAGACAACTGTCCTTCTTAAGACCCCCTATTAATGCCTGCACTTGTCCTCTAATGACTGCCTTGAAGGCATCCCAGAGTATACCTTCCGAGTTCACACTTTCCAAGTTGTCCTCAAAATATCTCTTAGCCCCTTTGCGTAACTTGTCAGGGAAGTCTTCTTCCTTGAGATACCAGGGGTCTATTCTGGGCGGTAATCCTGCATCTTTAACAGTAGCAACGAGAGTGGCCACCACCGGGGAATGATCTGACACACCACGTGCGAGCTATGCCACGTCCCTAAAGCATCCTACTCCTGTGTGTTGTGTAAACATATAGTCGATACGTGAGAATCTTTTGTGTGGTTCAGACAAAAATGTATATTGCCTCTGATGTGGGTTATGGGCTCTCCAGAGGTCTGTCAGCCCTATCGATTTGGCAAAGGTCGACAGGTTCCCAGTTTCACCTCCTCCCTTGCCCTCGGATAGCCTATCTAGAGTTGGGTCCATGGTGTCCTTCGTGTCTACTCCCAGGAAAGGGCGCCGGGGGGCAGTTCCAGCAGTACGGCCCCCAGTGTTGGTAGGGTGTCAGCATGTAATTTCGGTGGTATGTACACCGAACAGAAATTGACTGTTTTCTCATTCCAGATCCCAGTCATCGCCATGAATCTCCCCAGTTTGTCCGTCTTCACCAGCCCTGGCTTTAAGGGTGTCAACCTTTTAAGTAAAATACCTACTCCTCTGGAGCTAGAAGTCAATCCCGAATGTGCCCCCAAGTAGTAGCCCATGCAATCTAATGCCTGGCAGTGGTTTCCTTGCAGATGCGTTTCTTGTATGAGGGCCACATCTGGTGAATGTCTAAGGAGAAATTGTAGGGCCAATATCGGTTTAATTCTATTACCCAGGCCATTGATGTTCCACGCCATGACCTTCAGGGGCTGGGGCCTAACTGATGTCAGTATGTGCCTGGTTGAGTCTTCGGGTCTGCAACTGCGCGATCTCTTGCAAACCCTCCCCCTTTCCTCCCATCTTCTAGGGGTCCCCTGATCCATTCCTGCAATGTATGAAGTGTGCAAAACGCGTAAACATTTACATTGGGCCTCAACACAGTATGACCTTGAAAAACCCAATAATACCCCTCCCTCCCTGATACCCTGCCCAGTAGGCCTAAAAGTGCCCACCCCAAAACTTGCAGAGTGCCTTTCGCCCCAACTGTAACTTAGATGCGATACGGGTGGGCTGGCTCCACAGAGACGCCTCCTATAATGTATCAGATATTCTCATATCCTAAAGTTGGCTTTGGTATGGAAAGCCTCCCACTTACCAATTGCAATACCAAAGTGTCTCACCTCCACTCCTTGAAAGAGGGGATGTGCATTTACTTCCTGTGCCCCTCTTTATCACTGATACCTATATCAATGTGTATTTGTTTAATGTGAGACTCATCGTTAGTAGGCAGAGAAAATCACCTCCCTCTGATTTCACTCTGTGGTGTCAACTTAGTTCAAGTCCCTTACCTAGCCCCAGTGTCAGAATGGACCAGGTCACTCTCTGGGGGCTTGTCCGGTTTCTGCACCCTTAATCGTCCTCCTGGCTCTCCTCTCCTGTCTCGTAGGTCCACCGGACGCCATCCCTCCATCCAGTCCCACGCCTCATCTGGGGATGTGAACAACCATGATCTGCCTTCTGCTAGAACACTTAGCTTCGCCGGGAAGAGCGTCATATATTTTAATTCTTTCGCTCTGAGGGCTTTCTTTACTTCATCAAAACTGCGTCTTTGTTTTTGCACCTGGAGGGTAAAGTCTGGGGGAAAAACCGCACTGTGGTGTTATCCAGGCGTACATCGCTGTGCGTACGGGCAGCTTGTAGGATAGCATCACTGTCTCTTTGATTGAAAATTCTCGGTATCGTTGTGGGAGGGTTGGGCCCCTGGTTTCGGCGGAGAAATCGGCACCCTATGCACCCTTTCTACAGAAAAGAATTTGGATAGGCGCTTTGGGCGAAGTGTGTTGACAATGAGGTCCTCCAGAAATAGATCCACACTAGGTCCTTCTGTCCCCTCCGGGACTCCAACGACCCTGATGTTGTTTCTTTGTGCTCGCCCTTCTTGGTCTTCCAGTCTGGCGGCTAGCACTCTAGTCTGTTTCGTGAGGTATTTCACTTGATCTTCAAGTTTCTTGGACGCGGTTTGAAATATCTTAATGTCTGATTCTGCAGTTGATATTTTGTCAGACATTTTTTGGAGGTCCGCTCGGAAGGAGGAAACATCCGCTGTCACAGTATCCAGTTTGGGCTCCAGTGTGCTTTTTGGGTCCGATATCGCCGCCATGATGGCCTTCAGTGAAGGTTCTCCTTCCTCTGGCATGGTCATCTCTGACCCGTTAGGTGCAGGAGATTGCTTTTATACTGCATATTTGTCCATTTTGTTGGACTGTGTGGGGGCCTGGCCCTTTGGCTTCATCTTCATCTTATAGGGGCAGTGAGCCCACCTCACGGCAACTTTCGCCCTGTGGGAGGACCTCCCTCTTCAGTCCTGTTGTAGTGGCCAGTCTCCCCGTGTCTAGGTGGTTGAGCTTTCGCCCACCTCACTCCACTGGTTCGAGCTACAGTGCCTGCTGCCCCTTTCTGTCTGAGGCCCCACAGTCCCGCCCACTCACCTCTGGATCTAGGCCCCAGCCGATGCCTCGCCTCTTCACCTCCTCTTCTCCCTGTTGTTAGTCTACTGGTCTCCCTCCTGTGGGACCACACAAACTCATTTCCTCAAGGGCCAGGACCTTCATCACATTTGCAGCCTCAGCCCTGAGGAGCCCAGTCCTGGCTGTGTTTGCTTCTCGCCTTGCGCCCTGTTGCGGACTCTACTGCTAGGGCCTTCTCTGCGTCGACTCCCCTTGTCTCTGCCATTCCACCTGCTACATGCCTTCCGCTGGTACGGGCTTTTCCACTCTCTCAGGCCCTGCCTCCGGAGGCCTCCGATCGTTGGGCGGCTGTCCGTATTCACCTCCTAGGCCCTCTCTTGTTGTTGCACCGGTATGTGCACATGAGCCGCAGGGGCACTCACCAGCAGTCCTGTAGGGCCACGGCCTGCGCCGCTCCACCCCTGGATCATGACCCAGGGCTCAGGTCACAGGCCCCTGAGTCGACCACAGGCACAGCTCCTGGGTTTCCTCAATTTCTGATCGGGTGAGCCCTGTCTTTGGCTCCCAGCCCGAACTGATTCTACACGTGGCCCACCGCTGATGATGGTGGATCACTCTTTCAGGGTCCCGGGTACGATCCACTCAGGTTTCCGAGGTCCCGGCGGTTCTGCTTTGTTTTCCCCTTTGGCTGTGCGGGAGGCTATCTGATTGTCAGATGACGGATTTTAAACGTTTAGGAGTCATGGAGCTCCTTTAGATGGCGTCCATATCTGCGCGAGCCAAGTCACGCCCCATCATGTTTTCCCATTTTAATTCCCATGGGGATTTTGAACCGCTGGACACAGAATTACACCAAATTTGGCAGAAAGGTAGCTTTAGGTCCAAAAAGAAGCCTTTTTGTTATTTGGTGCAAATTCATTTAGTAGTTTTCGAGATATTGAAGAAAATCCAAATTTGTATATCTGGGTGGAGCCTAAGGACAGAACTCATGGTAAGATCTAATTGGCTGTTCGCACTTCAACCAGAATGTGATGGCAGCCATTTTGGGACCTGTATACATGATAGCGCCCACTTGAAATGCATTGTAGTGAATGTCAGGTTTTGAGAGTCCTAAAAAGGAAAACATATAAAGGGTTCATACAGATTTTAGTTAAAATATAAATCACTTGTTGCTGAGGTGATTTTACTCAGTGAAAAAATCTTTCTGCTGGAATTCCATGACTCATTTTTGAGAGGAAACGGTTCTCTCATTTTCCTATAGAGGTTATGGAAATGCTCCAGAAGTTAAAATGAGAGTATATGTTCTGCAAATTTCCACTGTATTTTTCAGCCATATGAGAATGAAGTCTGACATTCTCAGTAAAACGTACTTCCAAAGGAGCTGCCTTTCAGTTGATTCCCTTGTGCTCTACTGCAGTCTCCCAAAATGTTGTAAAGAACACCTAGAGAGCTAACGGTCCTACTTAACACAAAAGTGTGGCACACATAAAGCCATCTTGATTAAATTAAACTGGTAAAACTTAAAACATTTAATTTAGAAAGGAAAACAATGAGGAGGGTAATTTTGTCAGAGAAATTATGGTTAGTGCTGTAGAAAGTAAAATTAGGACATGTTTTTAGTGAGTTCTCAAATATCTTCCTCTTCTATTTCATTAAAACATTCTGACATGCAGACTCAAACATGCACATTTTGAATTATGCCAAAAGTGTGGCACATCTGACTGCCATCTTCATGGAATCGAAGAGGAAAAATAAAAGCATTTTCTACTGAGGATACTGCAATAAATGAGGAGATTGGGAAGATTCATAACAAAAGAGTTTCCCGCAATGGCCACCAGAGAAAAAAGCCCAAATGTAGCACAAATATCACCCAAATGTAGCCCGAGTATAGACCAATGACAGGAGTGTGTAAAACACTTACTCTTTTGTTTTTTTGCTGTTTTATATAGCATAGACTTAACCCAAAGGTACTGGAGCGCTTTACTTGGGCATCAGTTACATTACACAAGAACACACACCTTTTGGGCTTTAGGCATGGGGAGATGAATTGATTTGTCTGGAATCAAAGGATGTTGAACTGACACTGAAACTCGATCTGGTTCCCAAGTTGCAAAGTCTGCAACACCACATTGTCTCCCCTGAGTGCAACATGAAATCAAGTGATCAACTGGATAAAAAAACATCATGATGGCAAATAATTACAAAGTACTTTGTCGCTAGGTGAGAACTCAGAAGATATATCCTCATTTTAGTTCTTTAGAGCACTAACCATAATTTTTAAGGGAATAAGACCCTCTCAGTTTTAGATTGAGCTTGCGACAAAGCATGTGCTGTTGCTTGCAAGAGTATTGTTTACAATAAAGGGTTTGGAGCCTGTCCATCGCTTACTGTTTGTAGGCTTTAGGGTCACTCTTATTTGTTGCCTCCTTATTGGCCAGTCCAGCCCAAACAGCTCTTCCTATCCTTTCTCTGGCACAGACCAAGCACACAGGTCAATTCAACTTGATTCATGTCAGTCAGGTCGTGCTGTGATCGAGGTACTATTGTCTTCTCGCACCTCCCCCTTGTAGGAAAGTACCATCTTGGCTGGCATGTTACCCCCATTTTTACTTGTGTGTCAGTTTGTTTTTGCCTGTCTCACTGGGATCCTGCTAACCAGGACCCCAGTGCTCATAGTTTGTGGCCTGAATGTGTTCCCTGTGTGGTGCCTAACTGTGTCACTGAGGCTCAGCTAATCAGAACCTCAGTGCTTATGCTCTCTCTGCTAGTGACCATTTTTACCAATTCTGATTGGCACACTGGAACACCCTTATAATTCCCTAGTATATGGTACCTAGGTACCCAGGGTATTGGGGTTCCAGGAGATTCCTATGGGCTGCAGCATTTCTTTTGCCACCCATAGGGAGCTCCGACAATCCTTACACAGAACTGCCACTGCAGCCTGAGTGAAATAATGTCCACGTGATTTCACAGCCATTTTTTTCCATTCACTTAAGTAACTTATAAGTCATCTATATGTCTAATCCTCACTTAGTGAAGGTTATGTGCAAAGTTACGAAGTGTGAGGGCACCCTGGCACTAGCCAAGGTGCCCCCACATAGTTCAGGGCAATTTCCCCGGACTTTGTGAGTGTGGGGACACCATTACACCCGTGCACAACATAGAGGTCAATACCTATATGTAGCTTCACAATGGTAACTCCGAATATGGCCATGTAACATGTCTAAGATCATGGAATTGTCCCCCCCCATGCCAAATCTGGTATTGGGGTGCCAATCTCATGCATCCCCGGGGCTCCAGCATGGACCCCGGGTACTGCCAAACTAGCTCTCTGGGGTTTTCACTGCAGCTACCGCTGCTGCCAACCCACACACAGGCTTCTGCCCTCCTGGGGCCTGGGCAGCCCAGTCCCAGCAAGGCAGAACAAAGGATTTCCCCTGAGAGAGGGTGTTACACCCTTTCCCTTTAGAAATAGGTGTTAAGGGCCTGAGAGGAGTAGCCTCTCCTGGCCTCTGGGAATGCTTTGAAGGGCACAGATGGTGCCCTACTTGCATAAACCAGTCTACACCGGTTCAGGGATCCCCCAGCCCCTGCTCTGGTGCGAAACTGGCCAAAGGAAAGGGGAGCGACCACTCCCCTGTCCATTACCACCCCAGAGGTGTAGTGCCCAGAGCTCCTCCAGTGTGTCCAAGACCTCTGCCATCTTGAATGCAGAGGTGTGAGGGCACAGTGGAGGCCTCTGAGTGGCCAGTGCCAGCAGGTGACGTCAGAGACTCCTCCTGATAGGTGCATACCTAGTTAGGTGGCCAATCCTCCTCTGAGGGCTATTTAGGGTCTCTCCTGTGGTTTCTCATCAGATAACGAATGCAAGAGCCCACCAGAGTTCCTCTGCATCTCCCTCTTTGACTTCTGCCAAGGATTGACGGCTGACTGCTCCAGGACGCCTGCAAAACCGCAACAACGTAGCAAGACTACCACCAGCAACATTGTAGCGCTAATCCTCCCGGCTTTCCCGACTGTTTCCTGGTGGTGCATGATCTGAGGGCTGTCTGCCTTCACCCTGCACTGGAAGCCAACAAGAAATCTCCAGTGGGTCAACTGAATCTTCCCCCTGCTAACGCAGGCACCAAACTTCTTCATCACCAGTCCTCTGGGTCCCCTCTCATCTTGAGGAGCGTGGCCCCTGGAACACAGGAGCTGGATCCAAGTGACCCCGACAGTCCAGTGGTCCATCTGTCCAAATTTGGTGGAGGTAAGTCCTTGCCTCCCCACGCCAGACAGTAATCCTGTGGACTGCGTGAACTGCAGATGCTAGGGCTTATGTGCACTTTTGCAAGGAATCCTTTGTGCACAGCACAGTCCAGGTCCCCAGCACTCCGTCCTGCATTGCTCAACTGGCTGAGTTGACCACCGGCTTCGTGGGACCCTCCTTTGTAGTGTTGAGACGACCGCTGTGCTCAGTTTTCTTGAACCCCTGTTCAAGTGCTTCTGCGGGTCCTCCCTGCTGCGTGGGCTCTCTCTGCTGCTGAGTGCCCCCTCTGTCTCCTCCTCCGAGGGGCGACCTCCTGGTCCTTCCTGGGCCCGGGCAGCACCCATTTTCTTCAACTGCGACCTTTGCAGCTAGCAAGGCTTGTTTGCGGTCTTTCTGCATGGAAACAACTCTGCATCCTCCAGCACACCGTGGGACATCTTCTGTGCAAAGGAGAAGTTCCTAGCATCTTCCGTTGTTGAAGAATCTTCAGCTTCTTCCACCCGGAGGCAGCCATTTTGCACCTTCATCTGGGGTTTAGTGGACTCCTGCACCCCCCCCGACACTTTCGTGACTCTTGGACTTGGTCCCCTTCCTTTGCAGGTCCTCAGGTCCAGTAATCAGTCTTCAGTGCTTTGCAGTCAGTTGTTGTCTTCGCAGAATCTCCTATCACGACTTTAGGGTGTTTCTGGGGAAGTAGGGTAACTTTACTCCTACTTTTCAGGGTCTTTGGGTGGGGTATCTTGGACACCCTTAGTGTTTTCTTACACTCCCAGCAACCCTCTACACACTACACTAGGCCTGGGGTCCCTAAGTGGTTCGCATTCCACTTTCATAGTATATGGTTTGTCTTGCCCCTAGGCCTATTGCATCCTATTGTATTCTACAGGGTTTGCACTACTTTTCTAACTGTTTACTTACCTGATTTTCGTTTGTGTGTATATTTTGTGTGTATTTTACTTACCTCCTAAGGGAGTATATCCTCTGAGATATTTTTGGCACATTGTCACTAAAATAAAGTACCTTTATTTTTAGTAACTCTGAGTATTGTGATTCTTATGATACAGTGCTATATGATATAAGTGGCATAGTAGGAGCTTTGCATGTCTCCTAGTTCAGCCTAAGCTGCTCTGCTATAGCTACCTCTATCAGCCTAAGCTGCTAGAACACTACTAATCAGGGATAACTGGACCCTAGCACAAGGTGTAAGTACCATCAGGTACCCACTATAAGTCAGGCCAGCCTCCTACCCCCCTCGCAATTATTTTTAACAAATAGCAGAGCATGCACTGTGCAGCATGCCTTAAAAAAGCGATATAATGCGGTTAACGCTGACTCGTCATAGCGCTTTTTTTTCCCTTCTTGTTGTTAAATGCGAGCATGTGTCATAATGCTCGCCAGCTATGCAATCAATACAAATCAATAATCTCCTTTTCTTTGCAACTGGGATGCACATAGTGACTTTTTATGAATATTATGGTTCGATTTCCCCACTGCACCTGCCTCCAGGTCCACTTTCTGCATACATCCTGTCCTGACCCAGCGGTTCTTTTTCAGGAACATAATTTGTACAGTAGAGGTGACAGTGTGGCGAAGTCACTTTTAATGCGCCGGAGATGACCGACACCATGCAAGCGCTTTCATATTGCGCTACCTCATGCAGATATTTTGAAGATTTTGATGTGTGAACTCCAAGCTCACTTGTGCCCCACGACTTCAGGGGCGCAGCAATCACTTCAAAAGGAATAGCTGATACACAACTGAGCTGTCTCCTTTTCCCCATAATGATGCAAACCCCATTTCAACAAATAAACTCACCCCTTCTCATATATTTGAAAATTCTTTTGAAAGCAGCTGACTTTCACTGCAAAACTGCCACTGAACTTCCATCACAATATAATAATTCATTTGCAATGTTCTTGTGGACCCTGTCCCGAGAAACTTCTGGACAGATTATCATGTTTTTACATTGATCAGACATGGTGGCAAGAATTTTAGTTGCCTGTTACTTTTTTGCCAGCATGACAGAAAATAAAAGGATAACAATGAGAATTTTACCAAAAACGCTTCTCATTGACCGTGGTTTAGGCTTTCTCAGTGACCATTTTCTTCTTTTTTTTTTTTTATTTTAAAATTGTTGAACCATCACCTTACGTATCAGAAAATATATATATTTAAGCGCAAATTTCTTGGTCAATGACTTCTCTGTAATACTCTAATTGCATAATTGTTCTTTTCACAGGAACTGGAGAAATACAATTAACCATTTAAAAAAAAAAAAAAAATGCCGTAATTAAACCCCAGATCTATTACAGTACGATTACCCACTGTGCAAAGATTTTTCTGTAAGGGGTCCTTGCTTCTGGAAATTAAAAACAAACACTTAAGTTGTTTAGTATGGAACAAATCATTTTTTTATGTGATATTTTTGCAATCCACCAGGCGAAAGCAAAAGTATAAGTGCCTGAGGAACACAATTATGGAAATCCATGCCAAAACTATTTGAATTACGCAGGAATACATGAAAGTTTTAAAAGTTTCACTTGCCCGAGTTCGGAAAGACAGGCAATTTCTGAAAGAAAATTATCTGCTTATGTGCACGATAGTCAAATCCCTTTACTTGTGTAATGTATATTCATGTTATTTGATTGAAAAGGACAAGTGTTTTATTTTTTTATTTTTACTGCATTACTAAGTTTTGTTCTGTGAAAGTTCAGAAGGTGAAACATGAGCAAAATCACCAATTACCTACTCTTTTGGAAGATACAAAAAAAAGTATAGTTCAGCCAGTTATATAATTTCAATGCGACATTCCCAAACAATCAGATGTGTAAAGTGACAGTGGGGAGGGTCACCACCCCACTGGATGCTTGCAAATTGATGTAGCCCACAGACTGCCAATGATCCCCCATACCTCCTCTAATAGTACTGACGGAAAATGTCATTTTTTTTTTCATAGTGTTGAGTCTGCAATCACATGCTTTAGTGCTTGTGTCTCACTGGTGAGACACTGTTAACAGAAAAGGCTTTGAGCCTGCCCATTGCTTACCATTTGTTGGCGTGCGCGTCTGTAGTGAAAAGTGTTTTTTGACCACTGACTTTGTGTTGCACCACTTTGCACCTGGCTTAGCTGTCCAGTGTTCACCAGTTACAGACTCCATTTTGTATTCAGTTTAGCCTTTGCTTCATTCTGCCTATTTACTTTATCGTAGCATTAGACACTGCCATGTTAAAGGCTGCCCATAATTTTCCACATTGTAAACTGTGCATTCTGCCTTGTCCTCGTATTAATTCCCACCAAGGGCTTTGGCTGATAAGAATGTACTCAGATGGCAGGGAACGGCCTTGCTTTGACTTGTCATCTTGGAATTGTGGCCAAATCCCAACGTATTATTTTCAAAGCATACCTAAACTAGCCAGCATGTTTGAATACTTCTTGCACAACTTGAGGTGTTTTTCCAAAAAGCCCCTTCCTCGTTTTTTTATGACATAAAAGAGACCCAGTTAGACAGGAGGAGATTCAGAGACGTCAATCAGGATTCAGACTTCGGATGCCTGATTTAGATTTCCCATGAGGGTAGAGATTTCTCTTTCTCTTTCGTAGTCGAATGGGGTCATCGGCTTGCTGACAGTAGAAAGACGAAGCACCTGATAGGCCCTACGGTGATGCATTTATATTAATGTTTTGCTTTTCATACATATATTTGCTGTGTATATTGCAGTGGAGAATCAGTCCTGTATGTTTTCATTTCATTGTTGTGACTATTTTTTAAACATGTGCTTTTAACATGCTAATCTCCTTTTAGGAACCTTGCGTAGTGAAATTTATAAATGCCTTATTTGGACTAAGAAGTGCATCCAGAGATTTTTTTTGTCAGTACATGAGTATTTCAGCTCAGTCATTAGTGAAAAGCAAAACAGCGTCACTCTTCTTTACAGCCTCGTAATTGGTCATTGCAAGCCTACCATTATTTCCATTCCATTCTGTAGAGTAAGGACCAAGGGCTGAGTGATTCAACACAGTCAGTGCCCATCCGCTGCTTCAACCCTGATTCAGGTACTTCTTTTAAACTTCTAAAGCCCTGCAAACAGAAGGCGTGTGACTGCAAAAACGTGCCCAGCAGGACAAAATTGCAAAGGTTTTTTTCTATAGTTAACTCTTTTCTTTTGCCAAGTCTTCTTTTATCACTTTGCACCTATGTTTTCTATTTTTGCCTGTGGGTGCAGCAGTTCTGAAAATATGGCAATTATCTTGTTCTTAATATTGCAACGCAACATTGTTTCTTTCTTATGTGTAATTTCCTAAACTATGCTTTAACTCATAATCCTGCAGGACCCCCAGTCCACCCCACTCCAGTCCAATCTGCCCCACTCCAATCCACCCCACCTCACACCCATCCAATCCACCCCAATTCAGTCCAATCCAGTCCAGTCCAGTCCACCCACTCCAGTCCACTCCAATCAAATCCACCCATCCAATCCAATCTAATCAAAACGAATCAGTCCCACTCAAATCGAATCCAACCCATCTAGTCTACCCAGTGCAATCCACCCCACTTCACTCAAGCCTTCCCACTCTAATCTACCCCACTTCCTTAAACCACTCCAACTCACTACACTTATTCCACCCCACTCTGTGCCGCTCCATTCTGATACTGCACTCTCTGCCACTGAACCACTGAACTTTACTCCCCTCTAATTCCCCTACTCTACTGTATGACACTTAAACAAATCCACTATACGACACTCCATGCCACTAACTTTTAGCCATGTTGAACAGCAGCCATGCTGGACATAAAACATTACCAAAGCCAACAGCTCTCGTCTATGTGAGACCTATTGGCCTTGCCAATGCTTGTTATAATTTCTAAAGGAAATGCTTTAGGTATTGCAGTTTTGATTACATCAAGATGTCAGGCGTGCCACACTTTTGTAATAACTATAGAATGTTAGCAGTTTAGTTGTTGATTAGAATATTGTGGGGAGGCATATGTCAGGGGCATAGATTCGGATAACTGAGGGCAGTTAGGAGGATTGCAGAGGCAACAAGTTGACCACGCTGGACAGGCAGGAGGGGCAGTGGCAGCATAAGTACCGTGGAGGGCAGGGGAAAGGGGAGCAGGGTCAACAAACCAACCATGCAGGACAAGCAAGAGAGGCTCTGGCGATATAACAAACCATTAAGGGCAGAAGGAAGAGGCCGTGGCAGTACAACCATACATGCCAACAGACCTGATTCATACAGGAGACTCCTGATGTTTTTAAGCACAAACGGGCTTGCTTTTATCTATCTCCTGCTTACAATCTCCTCTTTTTTCAATGTAAGTCAATGGGAAAAATCAATTCCTCCAGGGAAACCACATTTGTATTAAAAAAAAATAATAATAATTAGGCCCCACATGGGTGTCGGCCTGTGATGAAAAGGGCTGATCCCCTGTTAATTTCACTACTATTTTGTTTTTATTTATTTTTCTATTTATAATCCTCTGGGAGGTGATCGCATCTCCCCTCACAGTTAATTACCACTATGTTTTAAATAAATGTGCTCTCAGGAGATGTATGGGCCGGCCCATACCCCAAGGGCCAACCCCTAAAGAGATCTTCCTGGTGACCTGGTGTGGTTCCTGGCAATGGATAGTGGTGCACCTCCATCTACTGCCATGAAACCGTTTCAGAAAGGCGTAATTGGAAAAGGAGACTCTCCCCTTTCCACTGAGGCCTCCCTGAAACATGGGGAGGCCTTTTTTGGGCCTTTTTCCCCATCGGAGCAGGTGAGAACACCTGCCTGCATCTTTTCACAGCTCTGGTGGGGAAATTGGAACGTCACCGCGTGTCTTGCTCTGCACTAATGTCACATATGGGGTGGACGGGGATAGATGCTTAAGCAATTACACATCCCCCCCGGGTTGAAAAAAAAAAGGAATCCTGTGAAATTGTGCGTGTGACGGTCATTGGCTGACAGATGCATGTATGGGGTTAAGGCACTCCTTAAATTTGTGGAGCTCGGCCTCTGAATATTCCTGAAACGAAAACAGGAGCTGGATGTCAGTCATATAGGAGACCACAATGGATTGGGATGCGGCCTGAGCGATTGACTGAGATTAACTTAAGCATTCCATCCATCATCTTGTTGTGTTTGCTCCTCTACGTGCGCTAGGTATGCCTAGATGTAGGTCCTGTGCTCACTATGTCACTGGATTCACGCTAGCCAGGCTGATGAGGGGTGGTCCCCGAAACCAGTCCCAGGGTGCTTGTTTCTAGTCCAGGGAGGACCTGGCCTGGCAGTTTTGGCTGCACTTTTTCCATTATTAGGAGGATCAAGACTGATTTTCATATGGCTGGGTCCTAACGGAGGTGGCGTGGTGAGCCAAAAAGCAATGGGTTATTTGGCTGTGTGTGAATGTTTCATTTGTTCAGCATTCTGTCCATCATCTATTCTTTTTGCTTTTGTGCTCCACTAGTAAGTCACAACTGCGGCATGAACTTAAAGCCACTCATCTAGTGATGGTACATTGTAACATCCATGACCCTAACAATGATAACATCTTCATCAGAGACCTGCATGTATGTGATACTAAGTCTGTGGCGACAGGACCTTCAGCAACCCTCCAGCCCTCATGCACAACACCAAATACTTCTCATATAGATCACAATCTAAACTCCCAGTATCCCAACCAGTACCACGGATAGGAACCACTTTGCTCTTCAAGGCATACCCATGATGTGAATGGATTCTGCAAATGATGTACTATAGTATTCAAAAAGCTGGCGAGAGTTGTTAAATTTCACAGTGTTCACTATACAGGACTGCACAGGCATACTTTTCTATTCATGCAGTGCCCATTTAGAACCCAACCATTTGTTTGCTCTTTTTTTGAACTTTCGGTACAGTTATTCCCCTTTTTGCATCTCTGACATGAGGGTTTAATGTTTCACACTAGCCTTCCCTGCTGGAACCACAGCTCACATAGCTAACTCATTCAGTGTCCCCTCTTACAAGCTGGACATTTTCTTGGAGACAGAAGCCCTTCCTACTTGAGCTCCCTCCCACTTCTCTTGTCCCCGACTTGCTTTACCCCATAATTTTAGAGTTTGAAAGAATGTGGTGATTTGTATTAATTTCTTTGGTACTAAGGCAGGACAAGATCTGTACTAATCATTGGGTATCTAGCATTGTTGTGGGAAGCTCGACATCCAGGTTACTTGTCAGTATGCAGCGAGGGTTTGGGCATTGTCTGTTGGTTGCATGGCCTGGGTTTGTGACAGTGACCTCATTCCTTGATCTTGGGCACTCCATTATCTTGGTGTAAGTCTGCTTTAGATAGGGAGCTTTGTCTCGCAACCCCCCCCCACCAAATTCTATTCACTCTTAGCTATTATAGCCCAGTGTCCACATGCCGAAGGCTTCTCAGCTCTGAGAAACAAGTTTTACAATGCCCTGAGATATTTCAGTAACGTGGATCGAGCCATGCGACAGTAGTGATCAGTACTAATCTGCCAACTTTTCAGTGCTTTCATGATTTGAAAGTTATAAGCTGTCTTGCAAATGGGATTTGTATGAAAGCATCAGACCTTGCTTTGGAATCCGTAGCACTTTTTTAAACTTGGGATTACAGTGTTAAACAGTTGGTGCAAAAGATAAACTGGGAATGCATTGTACAGGCTTGCAGGAGCAGGTTTAAGTACTTGCTCGTTGGAAGCACTGCTCAGCCTACATAGTTTTGTAACTTCTTTGCACTTCTGGCCTAGAAGCCAGTGAGGCAACACCAGTGCCAGGAGTGAAGTGGTTTTGCTTCAAGGGAAGCTGTAGCCCCGCTACAGAATTCAGAGCCTGTAGATTTGATTACTCCAGTAGGTGTATGTAAAGAACAGGAGCAGAATTTAATCTTGGAGAGGCTAATACGTTCACTGTTTGCACTCTATGAGAATGCCTAGAAGGAGAAATGTGGAGTTAAGGGAAGATAGCTTGCCATATTAGTCCGGGGTGCCAGCTGAGGTCCGTGTGTGAGGGCCCACTATTACATTGGTGACCTTGGTGAGCCTAAATCTCTCATCTTAATGAGCTCTTCTTCTGCTCAGGGTCCTGCAGAACACGAGCCATCTGCTACAGCTGTGAATCAAAGACAACAAGAAATTGAAAATCGTGTGACTGAGGTGAAACAGAGGGTACAGGTAGGCTCAACAACATGCTTATTCCTCATGCAAATGTGCTGTGGACATCAGTCTTTACCTGCATCACACTCCAATTTCTGTTAGGAACTCATGCACCACTCATTGCAGCTAATTTCTGTCTTGTAGCATCAAATACCAATCCATGACTTGTGCTGACATACAGCTCGGCCTGAGCACATTGATTGGCATTATGTTGTAGTTCTGGAACTTGCATACCTCACTTAGTGTACCTCAGATATGATCTACAAGGTACCATGCTCTTCTTTCTGTATGGGACACACTGACACTCCACCCCCCAACCGTACACACACACTTCCACACTCTCTCCAGCAAAAACACTTCCACACTCTAACAAACACACACATTCTCCTACAAGTGCTCTCTCCCACACACAACCTCTCTGACACACACACACACACACACACACATTCTCTCTCTTTCTCTCCCCCTTTGTCCCCTTTTTCTTCTTTCCCCTAGTTCCCCTTCTTTCTCCCCTCACAGCAGTCCATGGATTCCCATCCTGACCAAAGCACCTTTTGCTATCCCATTATTGTGGCACATAGACAGTTCTGCTACTACACCTTACCCTGACTAGCTGCACACCTTTTTAATTTGACATTAAGATCCACATCTCTGTCAACAGATTACTGCTAGGACCAGTCTTTTTACTTGAGACCCATTTCTTCTTCAGGTCACAGATCAAGAAGTAAAATTCCTGGAGGAACTACAGGAGATGTTTGATTTCCGATTCAAAACCTACCAAACTCTAGGTGAGTTGGACCAGTCATCGACACACACCCACTCATGACCTCTCCTCATTAAACCAATCCACATGACTCAACCTGTCATGGAAACCAAAAAAATGGGAAATTGGGTTATTGATTAAGGAGGGTGTAGCGCCACCTTAAGTAAAATAAACACCATAATCGTCAGGGTGAGTAAAGTTCATCCACTGGTAGTTTATGGCACAGAGCAGACCGGCATTACTTAAATGAAAGGTGTAAAGTATTTTGCAGTACCAAAACAGTAATAAAGTCAAAATGCAAAATAATAAAAATTCCAAAGCAATCTAGAAATATAGAGTTAATTTAATACAAATAAGTGACACCAAAATGACAAACATCCAATGACTGGAACCAGAGCTATACATGTTTTTAATTTGAATTAAAAAATAGCAAGAAAAAACATTAAGCTCCAACCGCAGTCAGCTGGACATAGTAGACTGGGATGTAGGCTGTATTTAAGGCCAATTGTAATGGAAGATGGGTTGAATACAGAAACCATATTTGACCTGGTCGGAAGTTTTACCTCAGACTTAGTCTCAAAAATCGAAGTAAAAAATCTTCTTCAGTGCAAGGCAGTAGCCTTTAGCCTCCCAAGATCTATTATTTGTTGGAAGAGGTGCCAGTGAAGCCATTGGTTTTGGGCGGGAAAAGCTCTCAGCGTGGGAAATTCACTTTTGGCGTCTTCCACCAGTCAATATTTCTTTGTTTGCACATTCTCACTTTTTCAGAGCCGGGATTCTTTCTGTGGGGCAAGGCTGTAGGCTGTTACCAAAGAGGCCTACTGGAAGCCAGATACTTTCTCTGAGAGGTCCCGCTGAATGGGATTTGCTGCGGTGCAGACGTTCAGAGTGGGAGAAACCTGAATCTTCAGCTCAGCTGCAACCCATACTGGTCAGATCAGCTGGGCAGATTTGTGCTGGTCCTTGGTAGGTCTGTGGAGCCAAAAAGTTTCTAAATTCCAGGTTTCTCAGGATGCCAGGAGGAGTAACAGCTAAGTGGCCCAGGACCACAGGAACGACTTTTAGAGGTCAAAACTCAGTCCAGCAGAAGCCATCAGCAGGGCCCAAGGCAGATCCATTTGGAACTGGTCAGCTGTTAAGCTTAGGAAAAGGCCTCTTGTAGCTTTTCTGTTGGGGACCCATGCACCATTCAGCCATTGCATTGCATTGCAGCTGTAGTTTGAACGGGTCAGCCTTAAGACCCCTGGAGTCCATTTCTTCATCCTGGGTACAGAAGAGAGCAGTTCCAGGCCTTTAGGGCTCTTCTCAGGTCTCAGACAACATGTCCAATCCCCTTATGATCTTCCTTGGATCCAAAAGTGTTCTGAGGAGGGTACAGTGATGTCACCTTTATGCCTCACACCAACGTTTGAGTGGGTATGACTTCTTACTCCTCCATAATCAATGGAGTAAAAGTTCCCATGGGTTACCCTACCACATTTACAGCATTATTTGTGTTCCCTACTACAAACAATGCCACAGTGAATGCTCCTCTCTGCCTAAATCCTAGATGGTAAGCCCATTCTCCCCTTGAGCAGAGCCTGTTTTTCCCACCCCAAAGGTGTGTCCAAGGAAATGAACAACACAAAATCTCCTCTGCGATCACTTCAAAGCAGTTATGGAGACTGCTTGCTCCACATTGGGATTAGAGTCTGACTGATCAGAGGAACATAGAAAAGGGCCTGCCTAGGTGTCATCTGACTGTAATAAGGGCAGGTCCCTTTGAAGTGAATTCCTTTTCTGAGCCCTTCCCAAATAGTCATCTTTCCAGAGCAACAAAAACACATCCCCACACCTAAGCTTTAGTCTTTGCTTTGGGAACAGTTTTCACACCTCATTTAGGGTTTAGCACTAAGGGGTGTGCAGGCTAGAGGCTATTGGAAATTAAAGGCAACTTTCTGAAAATACCTTTTCCTTATGTTGGGATGGGACATTTTCTGCTTGGCTCTGGAGAGTATACTTCTCAGTCCCATGTTGTTCTCCTGTCAACTCACTTGCCAGTACTCTGTTTTCTTGATCTATACCTCAGTGAACATGACTATCCCACATGTCCCCTTAAGGTCTTCTGTTTATATGGATTGAGACCTAGAGCTTTGCTCTGAGGTGGAGCGACATGTAATAGTGCCCCCCTTTTCTACAGAGAGTGGCTACTACCCTCTCTGCCAAGGTTGTAGTAGGCTGACAGGGGTACCTGTACCCTTTAGGGGGCTGCCTACCAAATCCCTCCTTGTAAAGTCTGTGCAGTCTCCCTTATATGAGTTATTTTTTCCTCGGTGGCGTGTGGGGTCGTGTGTAATAAAAGCCAGTGGGATCACTGGGTGAGGATGATTGGAGCCATTTTGTTTAAAAGTCTCAAGCTGGGATCTGTTATTTGTGCTCTCCGTGCCACCGCTATTCCTTGTGGAAGCTTTGTGGGTTGACGTGGGTACTTGCCCTTATCTGTATTTAACTAGGACTCCCTATACTAGAACAACTCCCTCCCTTTCTGCTGGATGTTGGCTTGGTCCTCCTGCCAACATTCTTCTCTGAGGAATAGGGCAGAAAGGTACCAAGAGGCTGCTAGAGCCCTCCTTACAGGGATTGATCACGGAATGATCACATAGTGAACATGCATGAAATGTGCCCTTGGATTGGAGAGGCATCCAGGAAGCAAAAATAGCAGACCTCATGATTGGATTAGCCGGTCATTCAGGGAATGCTAAAAAGTCTGGCCTCATCAGCCAGTTTTTGTTCAAGGCTGTTATCTTTTCCTGACAAGGCACCCCCAAGGGTTTGTCGAGGAATCTGAGAACTGGGAGTTGAGTTCATGAGTTAGTTGCCCTTCTTCTTACAGACCCACGGATGGAGTTTTAACTTGGGAAGTGGTTTCTATGATGGATTACCGGTGAAAGGAATTTGCCAGTGTCAGGTAAGGAGCTGGCCTGCAGCTAATCAAGTGGTGTCCCAGCAGAGAACACACTATCTGAGGCTATTTGTGGGTTGGAACACAAGTCAGCTGCAGAAGAGCTGCTCAAGGTAAGGTAACTTTGTGCACATCAACATCGGGGGAGACAGGAGAAGTTCCATCTTGTCATTAAAGGTGAGTCTGCTTCACCCGACTCCTCCCCTATGATGAGGGAGCCTGTGGGTGCTTCCAGTTACCATCTATAGCTGGGGGAAAGAGTACACTGTTGAAGAACTTACCATTTGAGCCTTTGGTCACTGCCGCAGGATTACATAATCTCCAGCTTTGACCTTGCTTGTCCTGCACTAGTAGCAAGTAGTACCCTCCCTGTGGGTGCCGTGCTGTTAGAAAATCTGGACTGTGACCAGACACCTCTGGTTCAAGCCTCATTTCCTTTTGTCATCTGAAGGTATCAGGGTGAACTAGTACCTTGGCCAGGCACCACCCTCCTACAGCTTGCCCAGGACACTAGTGGGTAACAACTCCAGTTGATGCAACTTGAGCCCCGTAACCCCGGACTTCCCTGGTCCCCCAAGAACCCAGTAGTCAAGCCTTAATATTTATTAAAAATCCTACCTGTCAAACAGGTGTATTTTGTTAAGTTGAAATGCAGTTTTTGAACCGCTCCAGTCAGGCTAAGATGGTAGGCCTGAAGCCATGTTTGCACTGCCACTGTAGTGGATGGCACAGTAGGTGCTGCAGTCAACTGGTGGTATTTAACTTGCAGGTTGTGGGACAACATTGTACCATATACTAGGGACTTATAGGTAAATTAAGCATGCCTATCAGGGTTCTGCCAATTCAACCGTGTTTCATGGGGGAGCACAGGCACTTTACTACTGGTTAGTAAGGGTAACATGCACGTTGCTCTACAGCCAGCAAAATTCGATTAAGCAAAAAAGTGAAAAGTCCAGGGTGATCTGACAGAAACGCCAGATTTCCTTCAGAAGCTGGTGGGCACCACCTTTGAATAACAGAAGCCAGTGCACACCCCTCACACTCATGGATGCTAAATAGCTGTTCTTGCCATTTCGTGAAGCCTGCCAGCATACCTTGCATGCTCATGCCATCTTATCCTTACCCTGTGTAGGAGAAACTAATTGCCATCCCTTACTTGCTCAAGTACTACAATTAGTACCCATTGCCCACTCCTTGAAACCAATGGGCACTTATCAACCAGTCCTTCGGTCAACCAGTCCTCAGAGCTCACTTAAGAGGCTGTCAGGGCACCTTTCCATTCCATTTTATCCAGTGTTAAGCAAGTGTTCTTGTCTTGTTAACAGAGCAGTACAAAGTTAAAATCTAACCACTGGAATGTGGTTTGTTGCACCTTGAAATCCCCAGAAAAGAATACTAAAACTCAAAATAGCAGACATTGTGGTACAACCGAGGTTTAGCATTGAGTCAGGGCACTGAGTACTACTATTAGCCGCAAGTAGAATCTTCACGGTGTAGTTAGCGCTGCATTCCAGCTGTGAGTCAGAGAGCTAAGAGTGCACTCAGTCAGTCCTGAAACAATCTATGCTTACTAGAGTATAGTTTAGATCGCTAACACTTCACAGGTGTGTGCTTCACTTTATCATATTGCAACAGTTGCCTTCACTGCATTTTGGTGGATGCCGTTTCTCACAGTTCAGTTATTTTATTTTAGATATTTAGTTTACTTGCTTTCAATTATTTTATCAGACAAATACTCCATTTTGTAAATCTCCTGAGGTGAATTTCACATTTTTAGCCCCTCCATTAAGCGGTGGTTGCAGGCTGCTTATTTATTACTGTGGTGAAATATGAAATGAAGCGCTGTTTGATTAGGGATGTTAGGGTTATGTAGAGTAGTAGTCAATGGGCTACTGACCTTTGGGGTCACTATGCGCCCTATATGACTGCTTCCTGTGGGAAGTTGGTACAGACTTATTCCAGAATTCCGATGGCTACCTCTGGGAAAAATTGTGTTAATCTCGGCTTAGCCCACCTTAGGGGTGGTACTAGCCTGGAGTTGGCACATCTACCTGACTAGCTAATTTTCCCTCCTGTACTGGTGCCAAGTGGGCTCTGGTCGGGGAGGGGGTGGCTTCCACTCCTTTTGAACAGAGCCAGATTTGCATTTCACAGAAGGCAGCCTTTTGAGGCTTGCCGTCTTAGGAAGGCTAATCAGCAGGTCATCCTGTGGGAGGGGGTGTTATACCCCCTTCCAGGACAGGCTTTTGTTCTGGGAATCCTGAGAGCAAAAGTCTCTCACCCTAGGGGGCCAGAACCGTGTCTTGGGTGGCAGGCTGGCATAAAGCACTCTGCAAGCACACTAGAGGCTGGTAAGTTTTCATGGGGCACCTCTAAGATGCCCTCTGGATGCATGTATTGGTAAACCCACCACTGGCATCAGAGTGGGTTCACCAATACAAGATGTTAGATACCAAACATCCCTATCTTCAATGAAGCCGTCATGCAGCTGAGGAACTCCTATGGACCAGTGTCCAGCACATGCATTTACAATCGCTCCCCTGGCCACTTACTATGTCTGAGAATTGGCAAAGAAATAGCAGGGCAATATATCTGATCTTGCAAATATGCCCTCTTATTTAATATAATGCACCCTGCCTTGGGGCTGTAAGGTCTGCTATAGGGGTGACTTAAATATATTGCATGCTGTTAGGGGACATAGCACACAGGCTGTGTGTCTTGTTGTGTTGTCACTTTTGTCCGCACCAAAACATGCAGCCTACAATGGCAGCTTGTCGTGCTTGGTGAGGGATCCCTTAGGGTGGCACAATTTGTGCTGCAGCCCTTAGGGATTCTCTTTAGCACCTCAGTCCCTTGGTAACAGGGGTACCATTTACTAGGGACTTATAGAGGGTGCTAAAGGGTTTGCCAATTGGAGAAACAATTGTACAGTTTAGGGAGAAAGGACACTGGCACTGGGGATCTTTTTGGCTGGGACCCTGTGTAGTTCAGGGAAAGTTGCATCAAATGCCAGGCAAAAAAGTGTGTGGGGGGCACTGAAACAAAAACCCAGTTCCCTGTGTGTTTTAAATGTTACATGCCACCAAATTCTACTGTAACATTGTACAATGATAATGTATCATTTTTAGACGTGTCATGGAATGTAGTACTGTTCTATCGATTTTATTGTGCAACGTTCTTAAACTTATGTAATTTGCATTTTGTTGTGTGTGCTTTTATGGCTATTCTAGCCGAATAAAGATTTTAGAACAGTACCATACTCTCCATCTGTGCCACTGCACGCTAGCACAGATTATGATGATGATGATGACGACAATGGGCAACCATATGAAGAACTGGTGTCCCACATTCTGAAGAGGCATGGAGCAAAACCTTTAAAGAGACTAATATCGAAGAGCCTCTGGAGCAGTACCCTATCAAACCATCTTCTCCAGCTGGAAACTCAGCCTATCTTGCTGTAACCAATTTAGGCTCTTCCGAACATAGGGTCCTTACGGTTTTAGAAACAAGAGAAGGATTTTTTCATAGAAACATTGTCCAGAGCTGAAATAATAATCCAATATGTAAATCGGTTTTAGTAACAAATGCTTAAGATTTCAAAATGCCTCTAAAAACGTTGTATTTAAAATCCAGAGCTGAACTCAAATGTAAAACTGTCTCTATGGGCCAGTTTTCATCTGAGGTCATGCTCCTCCTGATACCAGTGGTGTTTCACACAGCCTACAAGACCAATATTCAGGGTGCCCCTAAAGGCCCTCCCCAGATACTGGTGCAGAATGAAGAGAGTCACAATGAGTGATACAGTCTTGTGCCAAATTTCCAACTGCCAGGCACTCCTCAGTTGTGATGACCGATTCTAATGTCGGGAAATGAAAGAGCTCCCGACAATGTCCGATACGTCTGTGGAAATTGGTAGAAATTGTGGTTGGAGGAAAAGTAAATTCAAATGCAGGCTTATGTTGCTCTCTGGCAGCACCCGATAAGCTACTAAATAAGCACCAGCATTATTTTATGACGTCGTGCATGGCTCTATATTTCTAGTTTCTACACTGAGGTGCAGCAGTTACTCCTAGGTATATTAGGTATGTCTTGCAGTGGTGAACATTTGTTCGATCTACATGTAGATGAAGTTCTAGAGAAAGTTAAAAACAAAACAAACATAAAAAGCACTGACACTTCTAAGTCCATAAAAGCGCCTGTCAACACTTGAGACTCTTTCAGCAACTCCAAGAAATGCATGTCTGTCTTCTCTGCAAGCATTTCAGAGTCTATAGTCCTTTTAATAGCAATCTAAGAAGCAAGAAATCTTGCAAAACTAATCTTTCCAACAAGGACGTTTGTGGGGCAACAATATCAGTGTCTACATGCACACAGTGGCCCTTCCTGCATTTCTTCTGAGACCTGTTGGTGAAAGGCTGTGCAATTTCTCTGATGCACGGAGGAAGATAAGACGGGTGGTCCATGGTGGAGCTCATCTCCTACATTGAGTTCACACACCTATTCGCTCACATGCCCTCATGCAAGCACAAAATCGACAAAGAAATTGTTCATTTGTTCATAGTTGTGATTAATACCGTACTAAGCAAATATATCAGGGCTTGTACTCTATATATTTCCTGATACCAAAGAAGGACAGCACTCAGCTCCCCATTGTGGATCAAGCAATACAATTCCAGACGACATTATTATAAGAAGTGATCCCACTCTTAAAGGAAGACAACATTCTAGTGGCCCTTGACATCAAGGATGCCTTCTTTCATATAGAGATAATTCCCAGTCACTACTAGTAACTTAAATCCATGGTAGAATTAAAGCATTAGAAGTTCTCAGTTTTACCTTTTGTATAACCTCTGCACTAGGAGTGTTTACTGAATGTCTTGCCATTCTGGTAGCTCGTCACTGCCACCAGGGAGTTCGGGTTTACACTTGGCTGGACAACTGTGGGGTAAAGACAGTTCGCTAATGCCTGTGTTGTACACAGAAAACAGTAGCTCGACTTCATCAGTTATGGCTTGTTATCAGTATCAAAAGGTTCCACATGGATCCCCAGTATCTATAAAATGATCTGGGCAAACCAATCAAAATCATTTCAGATATTTATTTCTGTTTTCCGGGCATCACCATCTTTGACGGTGAGCACGGTGATGAGATTTGTGGATGGGCATGATTGCTTTGTGAGTGCAGATTAGTCCCCAATGCATACTTCCGTATGTGTCTTTTGCAAGAGTAAAGACCCAGTCAGCACAAGTATGTGGGGTCTGGCAGGATCCAGTATTGTTCTCACCTCAGGTCAAGCACAAGCTGCTATGGTGAAAGATATATAATCATGCCATAGGTCAACACCTTGCAGATTCCCAGGCACAGATCACTTTCACAATGAGCAATTCCCTTCAGGGGCGGAGTGAGAGCACCTATCCACATTACAGGGTAGATGAACCAGGACTGAACATCTCTTCTACATCAATGTCTTAGTACTGAAATCGGTGTTTCTAACACTGAAAGACTTCAAAGCACACTTACAGGGTAAAAAATAAAGCACACATACAGACTACATAACAGCTGTGTACCACATTCAGAAACATGCAGGGACCCAGTCCCTTCTTCTGTCTCAAATCACACATTAGATGTGGCACTGGGCTCTAAGAAACAACATTCATGTCCTGCCAGACCATTGACCAGACACAGACAGTAACTTTGCAAATCTTTACTACAGGCGCAATCAGAGCACATAGAATGGTGAACATCATTTCAAAATGTTCAGCTTGTACTCAAAGGTGGGGCATGTCCACTGTAAATCTGTTTGCTAGAGTTCAGATGAAACAGTTTCTAAATTTTGCCTATAAGTTCCGGTCCGAATCTGCAACGTATGTCCCTGTATGTTAGAAGTCAGAAACCAGAAGTTGGAGGCGGAGCCAGTGACAGGCTCTGGGACTGAGGACATGAGGCAAGGTGCAGGACACAGAGGTGTGGAGACACGGAGGTTGGAGGCACTACAGGCCATGGAGGCAATGCGGAGATAGCAGGATTGAAAGCAGGACTGTAAGCGGGGTAGTGAAGAAGCAGGTGAGCACTGCAACATCTAGCTCGGCCCACTCCTTGCTCCTGACCTCCCCACCCCCGCTTGCCTACCCACCTGTCCATCGATGTCCTTCGCGGGTGCATCCAGTCTGCTCGCTGCCTTCTGGCCACATCGAACTACAGCCTATTTGCCCAGTCACCAGCTGCCAAGCCCGCAGTCAAAGCTTGAGCAATAGTGGCGGTTCAGCCAGAGCAGCAGCAGTCACTCGGCAGCAATGATCCACAGTGGTGAGTTCTCACACCAGCGTCCGCGTCCTGTTCTCAGCTATGTCCTCAGCTGGGCAGGCCAGACACCACTCACATTGCCAGGACTGTCTAAAAATAGTGCAAGGATGAGAGAGCAAGTGAAGAAAGAGCAGCGCGTCAACTGAAGGACAAGCTGAGGGTGCTGAGGTGATAGAGCCTAGGCAATAGGTTGAGTCCCCCTAGCAAGCTCTCGCCCCCTCCACCTTCAAGAAACCCCATGTTTGGTGCTCGCCACTAAGCGACTTAAAGACCTGGACAGAGGAGCGCTCCCGGAATAGTCCAAACAGTCGAAAGAGAGCATCCGAGGGGTTAGGAAATAATTTAAAGCCATTTTGCTGCAGAACAGATGGTGGAGGCAGGGGGCCAGATCGGCCCAGCAACTGCCTGGTTTCTCAGCAGGCTGGAAAGTCGCCCACAGAATCTTTCTACAAAGAAGAGCGATAGCCATGGCAAGAGAGGGGGGAAGGAAACAGCAGTCAAAACCCAGGGGCACAAGGGGTGATGGAGGGAAAAACCTTGATTTGAATTCTTCAGGAGTGGCCTAGAATCCACAGTAGGGAGCCCAATCCCAAATGCTGGCAAAACGTTTGGCAAATCCGACAACCCTGACGAAGGCTCCCAGGGCATCCAGGAAATATTATTTGCCATGGAAATTGCCAGGAGAGAGGGAAACTTAAAGTTGGAAGATATCCTCCACAAAACTTTTAAAGTATAAAATGGTCGCCCTGCGCAAATCCAGACTGAGCAGTAGTGGAATAGAGTGCATCCTCCTTAGCAATCAAGGAAATCAGGAGCTCTGAAGAGAAATGGAGAACACATCTAAAGTGATAGAGCGGTCTTCGACCTCCCTTGCAACGTCCCATCAGGGTGACTTAGAAAACACTGAGACACTGGTCCGATCACTGGGACTTGAGCCAGCACAATAGCAAATAAGCCTTGGGGTGACCATTGCGGAAGTACACATAGAGCACTGCATGGGGTAACAGAGTGAAAGAAGTTTGATGCGCCCACCTACTCAAAGGAGTCCAGAAAGGTTCGATGGGGAGGTGCAAGATTATTGATCGAAGCAAGTCACGGCTGCATAAGTCCAATTATCAGGATTTTTTCAAGAGCCAATAAGAACACAGTCGTCAGCCTATAACACACATTACACCCAAGACACATTATTGACAACAATCAATGCCACAGTTTTGGTAGCCACGAATGCCCTCACCTGGCAATCGCACAAGCTAAAGGTTCACATGGATAAATTGCAAACATAAGCAATAGCAAATATGACGGCATAATTGGAAGCAATGGAAGAAAGAGTAAGTGCATGGATGCCATTGTAAGATCATAGTGAAGAAACTATCAACGCTACTGGAGGTCCTTACAATAATGATTAAAGACTTGCGAAGTTTAAAGGCAATAGGTGGCATTAACTACTCTACAGACAAAGCGAGGATGACCGTGCATAGCAGGGTATTAGAAACATTAGCTAGGGAAATAGACCAGGGGAGAAAGGGGCAAAGCTCAGAGACAAGGTCCCATCCCCAACCGTCACCACAACAGAGACCAGCATGGATCAGAAAACACAGATACAAACAACAGCCTCTTAAGCATTACCGCGAATGGCACCCAGCCAACGAACAGGATCTCTGCAGATCACAACAATACGAGTAGCCCAAAGGACATGAATAATAGCATTGCTCTCAATAATAACAATAGTAATCATAAGGCCATGTATCACATCAAGGAGAACAACCCACTAACAAGGCGAGAGAAGAAAAGGCAAAAAACATTGAGGCAGATGCTCGCGCGTAGCAGTTGGGAGCAGAATCTGGGGAGGGTGTGGGGGTAGGGCGGGGGGAGCACAATGTCAAAGGGAAAAGCATGCACATCTTTTTCAGATATTTGTGAAAGAAGAATTCACAAGTGATGATAGGATGACCATCCGCAGTAAAGGTGTAAGATCAGGCCATGCGACCGCACAGTAAGTTCACTCTGCAGCTGAAATAGTTCCCCTGCCGGGACAGGAGAGATTCAGTGCAACACAAGTAGATGCCACCTGCCGAGTTCATTAGCAGAATTACACGAGAAACAAGGAATAAATCCTAGTCTCACAGCAGCTTGCTACGTTCAAGAACTAAGGGGACAGTAAATTGACAGAACTGATGAAAGCTGGTCATATGGTGTGGCCCAAAAGTCGGGTGATCCGCAGAAAACAATTTTCTTCCTCTTACTTAAGTGCCAAGGGAGGCATGACATTCTTAATAGGGCCAACATCTTGACATTGTTCCAATATATCCCCCTCTTAGCTCATATTACTAGCAGAGACCTTTAAAGTATTCAATTTGAAGGGGGGCAGCCTTCCTAGCACCACTGAGTATGTCATAGCTACCCGGAGGTCGGCTGGGATTACAGATTTAGTCCTGCAGGAGAAGCAACACTTTGAGGACTGGAGCATTTAGGTCCTGAACTTGCCAGAAGAAAAATACTCTTATGTGCTAGCCCGTCTGGTATTCCCTCGTGGAAGCCCCAATAGCAAAGATGAAAATACACAGTCTCCTAAGGGGGGCACCACTAGTACAACCTTCGATAGACTTCCAGAACCTCAGCTTAGAATACAGTACAACCGAAGGGCAACCTGGGAAAGCAGTCAAGGAAAGTAGGATAGCAGGAGTCAGAGCAAGTGAGTCTGAGAACCACTTGCTCACCACCCGATAGATCGGTAACCCCAATTACCGATACACGGCCTCTGTCAGAGCAATAAATAGAAGCAATTCTAGGAGTACGTATCCAAACTGGAGAGTGACTAATCGGACAGGCGCAATGCAACAGCGGCAGAAGCATGGCTACCACATGCATCAGGTATATATACAGAGTTAGGGGACCCCAGACTAGGGAGCTGCGAGAGACGATCATTAGACAGCGCAGTAGTTTTTTACTGGCACTCAAGAGGAGGAAGGAGACAAGGCGCAGAGTCTGCTGTGGGAGAAAAAAAAAAGAGAAAACAAGGCACCAGGGCCCAATGAACTGCCGGGTGGTCTATTTAAAGAACAATTCGAATATTGGACAGAAACTCTGTCCTGCTTGTATACAGAATGCAGGATAAAAGGAGATGTCCCGAACTCATGGTGAGGCTAGCTACTGCAGCCAATATATAATCAGCAATGGCATAGCTAATAAGTTTCACCTATGGCTTATGCCAATATGTTTTTTGCAATGTAGTTCATTATTGTGGCTGCTATTCAGTATGGCTTTAAGTTATTGGTGTAAAGGGGCGTGCAGTGAAGTGTTGTATAGTTGAGTTGCGAAAATGTTGTGGAGTGGTGTAGAGTTGAGTGGTATGGTGTGTAATGAAGTTGCCTGTAGTATTGTGTAGTGTAATAAATGGATTATAGCGTTGTATAGTGAAAGGGCTGAAGGGTTGAGTAGAGTGGTAGGGTGTATTATATTATAGTGTTTAGTGCTATAGGATGTTGTGGAGTGATGTAGAGTTGAGTGGCATAAACAGCGTTTTTATATTGGAGTAGAATGTTGTAGAGTTGAGTGACTTAGCAAAAACTAGATGAGTGGTACAGAGTGGTGAAGTGTTGGAGAGTGGAATGGGATGCAGTGGAGTAGAGTGCTGTAAATTTGATTTGCTTTGAGTATTCTGGAGTAGCATAAAGTGTTAAAGTTGAGTGGTGTATGTTGGAGGTGTCTATTGGATTAGTGTGTTGTAAAATCTAGTCTCCCTTTTGGGAGCTTTTAGCTTTGCCAGTGGTTTTTAAGGATGCTGTACAGCATTCCCGATACTGTGCAGTATTGCTTAAGCAGATTTTGTGAAAGTGTATGACACAGCCACTCATGTCATGTTGTAGGCATGTGCTCCTACAAAATGACACAGGCACTTTATTTTCTTTCTTTTGTAAATAAAAAGAAAATGTGGAAAAGTATTTTTATTTTAAGCGGGGTGGAAGTAACATGGGAAGCTGAATCAACAATGTGGGCGGAAGCAACCCGGGACAGAGGGAGGAAGCTACACAGCGTGGGGCGAAACAACATAGAGGGCACATACTCCTTCTTCCCCTGACAGGGTGCTGAAATGCTACGTGAACAAGCAATACTTACATAGAGACATTTGCAATGCATGTTGTGTTTTGGAGGGACCTAGTGAGCGAAAACACTAGTGCTTGGAACATAATTATATATTATAACAGAGCTGCATTTAAAAATAAAAATAAAATTGAATGCGTAAAATAGAAGTTTGAGCATGGCATTTGCTTCAGCTGCCTGCAGGAGTACAAGGGTTTCGGTGAGATATAACTGGAACCAGGCTGGGGAGCAGCGTGCCCCTCCAGCGCCTGGGCCTCAGAACCAGTGACCCTCCTGCCCTAGTGACAGCTACGTTCCTGCTCTAAGTAGAGATTTCAGACAGAACTGACTCCAGGCAGACTGGAGTGCAGAGCAGCTTTTGCTGAGCAATCCTGTAATGCAGCGCTGTAAGTCACAGTCACTATTAATCCATCTCCACATTAATGGACTCAGGGTTGGATCAGCAATGCTGTGGTTTGCTGTTGCAGTGGGGATTCTGAAGACAGGACGCTCTTTTTTTTTTTAAGGCGGGAAATGCCAGTAGGAATGTGTTCCGAGGTGCATGCTCTTCAAATTTGCTTTACGCTATCTGTAACGGATGCCTCAGCCTCAAATTTACAGCAATACATGAAGCGCTATATAAATATTTGGTCCAGTGCAATTATCACGTCTTTCACACACAGCACCCAAAAAGAAATATTCTTCTTGGGTTGGAGGGCAGAGGGATGAATGATTGGGTGGGTACACAGACTGATATGTTACTTTCTGCTAACTCTTTATCTCCTAGGTACATTTCCTCACAGACTTGCTTGTTCGAGCAGTCTTGTACCATATAGGTAATGGCAGTACCCCTCTTGTTGTTTATTTTCGTATTGTATGATGCTTGATACTGTGGATATCCAAAAATTAACGCTCTTCCACCGCACACACTATAGCTTACTTTCAGTATAGGCTAATGCTTCAGTGCCCTACACTAGTAAGCGCTATACAAGGGTTATAAACAAAACACATTACATGCCCCTTCATAGCTCTCTCCACAGGAGTTGCAAATAAAATGAAGCACATAGGGAACAGGGTTTTTTTTTGTCTTCACAACATTCACATGAAAGAAGGCAACCTGCACCAAAGCACAAAATCACTCACTGAATCGCTTTCAATAATTCTCCAACTGGTATGAAATGTACCTGTGCAACGCGACAACTACGGAAGAACAAGCAATTATCTATAGTGTGTTGTATAGTGGTTAGAGGGTGGGTGGTGCCATTCCTTAAGAAAGATCTCTTAATTTGCACCCTTCCCCCACAACGAGCAAGGTTCACAGCACACCACTTGCTGCGGAAAAAAACCACACACATTACTTGCCCTACTGAAATAAGATAGCCAGGAGCCACGCTTCCGGCCAACTCCACATTGCAGCGCACAAAAATAGGGGGAACGGCACCAGTTAAATTATTTAAAAAAAACAAAAAAAAACACACACATTCCTCCAACTACAAAAATTTAGACCCAACCTTTTCGTGAGGTGAGGTGATTTTTGGAGGTGTTTCATAATGATTTTAAATGATGTTAAAATTAAAAGAACCCCTGAAGAAAATAATCACAAGAATCACTCACCTCAACAGTTTACAGCTCTATTACTAGCCCCGCCCTAAGCAGAATGACACATTACACAGGAATAAAAAAAAAAAAAAAGTTACTGGGCTGTTGGAGCTCGGAAACACTAGCAGCTGTGAAGCCGCAAAATCATCATAGCACATTTCTATGAATAAAAAATATGAGAGTGACTTCAGGATCCCTGCTGGTTCCTTCTTAGGAAACCTGTGGCCTGAAAATCCCCTCTCATGATTCTGTGGCACTGAGCTGATGTAGAGCTTAGGGGACAGAGCAAGTGCATACACCGAGGTCTGCCAACGAAAATGAAAAAAAAGAAACAGGCACAGTGTAGTAGACCGATTAAACTAAGTTAGGTGCACAGCTGCAACATGAAGCATGGTGCTGTGAAGTGGGCGCTGTGTCAAAATACTAAAAGTTGTGGGGCCTCCAAAAACACATGCGCAACCTCAAAAACTACAACCCTACTTGCATAATTGGAAGTCGGAGCGGCTGAAAAAACAGAGCACTCTGTCCAGTGCTGTTGGACAAAAGAAAAAGCAGTCCCTTTCACAGTTACTATAATGGGAAAAGTGGAAGGCTGTAAGTACTGCAGGGGTGCTCCATGGGAGTGAACAACTGATGAACAGGAGGGACAAAGAAGATAAGTTAACCACTTGGAAGCAAGAAATTTTAAAGGACGCGGAAACTGACAAATGTAATGCAGTGGGCGAACATGAAGTCCACACAGTTTATTCAAGAGGTCGCGAAGTGATGTCTAGGCTTGACTTAAAAAGGGCAAAAGAACGGAACCAGAAAATTTTAGGTTAATCGCCCTCCTCGATATTGAAGGTAAAGCATATGCCAGCACGTTATTGATTGAGGTAAACAAATGGATCAAGGACAAAAAAGTTATGGAACAAATTTAAAAAAGTGGGAGATCCCTGATTAAGCTTCTGAAGGCCATCATCTCGCTATACAACAATACTTGGCTGAAAATAAAACTGGACGGGGACACAGTCACTCACAAGCTGCACGCAGATAGAGGCTTAAACAAGATTGTGTTCTCACACCGACTTTATTCAACCTGGACACGGCGTATCTTTGGAAGCCCCTTCAAGGAACCGCAATGGTAACCCCAAGTACAGGGCTGCACAAAGTTCATCTACTACAGTACGCAGACAGCCTGGTAATTTTTTACCATACCAGAGTTGCTTTACAAAGAGGGCTAGACATTCTGAATTGATATAATGAGGACAATGAGTCAGTAGCCAACGCTAGTAAGACAAAAGTGGTGGTCTCTGGGGAAATGCGCCAGGAATAGTGTCCTTGGGTAGAGACTGGGCTTGCAGATAATAGAAACGAGGATCCTGTAACTACTTAGGAGCATGGTTAAGTGACTCTGGCACATCATCACTGCACCGTACTATATTGAGCTTTTAAATACAGTCAACTATATATGTGCTATACAAACTACAGGGGAAACTACATAGCCCCTCCACAGTACCAATCAGGTGGGTGTTAAAAGCCAAACTGCCAGCAGTTGCAGGTTACGCACAGCATGCATTTCCAGGGCAAATAGAGTTAATGATGGAAAAAGCACATTACGAGTGCTACAAGCGCATCTTCAGCCTACCAAAATATGCGAGTAATTCCTTGACTTGGTTAGAGTTTGATTTGAGTCAGCAGAAGAACGAATGCCTTGGTAGTTTCTCAAAATACTATTTTCAGATTCTTAAAATAGATACATGAACTTTAAAGGAAGTACTAAAAGTGATATTTGTAGGGAAACCTTCAACAGCTAGTTGGAATCCGCAGTATGGAAATTCCAGTTAGTAGCAGCTAACTGGATACAGGAGAAAGTAAAGTACCCGGCCATAAATAAAGCGCTAACTAGACAAATCTTCATGTTATCAAGGGAAGAGGACCTTATTAGATGGAAAGAAAATGAAAGATTATTAGGCCTCATTGCTTCTTATAATGCTAATACAATACTGCCCTATCTGATAAGCGTCCTGGGTAAGAAAAGCCTAAAAGATATACAATGGGCTCAGCTAGTCCAACTCCCTCTTAAAGAGCTGAATCCAGGATGGAAAAATCTACAACAGATAATTAAATGCCATTTGTGTAACTACAGTAAGGAAACCCAGCTCCACCTTGTCTGCTGTTTCCCAGCCCTGCTTCAACAGCGTAGGGTTCTTTTAAGATCAGTGTTCCTGAAGCATGGGATAAGAACGTGCTGAGGCAGTGTCATGACTTTTCACCTGTACAGTACCTTCAGAGCTGGCAAAGTTTGTTAGGTACATGAGAGCGGTCCGGGCGGAACTGAATAAAGCCGCCCAGCATCCGGCTCCATAAATAAGGTGTAGAATATGAAGAAACAGCAGTGCCTAGCTCTGGGGACTATGCCTTTAAGTGAGGAGTAGAACATTGCACCTTAAAACCGACGAGCACTTTAAATGCCTAAGGCACCCAATGAAAGGTGATGGACCTGTGGGACAAAAGCGCCTTATTATTTGCACAAATACTTTATGCAAGAGCAATCAGAGAGAAGGGGTGGTCTTCAGGGACAAAATGGCTGTTTTTTCTATCTGGCATGTATGTCCCAGGGGGAAGTGCGGTATAATCTGAAACTGTGGGACATAATTGCCTTATTATTTGCACAGGTACTTTATGCAAGAGCAATCAGATAAAATGGGTGGTATCCAGGGACAAAACAGCTGCATATTTTTCTCTAGCATGTATGTTTTAGGGGGAAAAGTAGACTGGTATAACCTGAAACAGTATAAACATTTTATGTGAAGGTGTTAATTTGTGGGATCCAGTGACCTTCAATCCTGTACAAGTGATTTTTTTAGGCAGAGAGCTTGGTCGTGCAGTCATTGCAATGATTTTAATCAACATGGGAGGAAGGTGGGCTGGTACAATTTGAAGCTGCACAAGCACTTTATATGAAGGGGTGAATTTGTGGGACACAATGACCCCTAACCTTGTACAAGCTTTTTTTTCTAGGCAGGGAGCTCAGCCTGTGCAATGTTTGCAATGATTTTAACTAACACCACCCCACTCAGCAGAAGCCACATAAGAAAGACTTATTAGCAACCAGGGCAGTTTGGACGTGCACAAACTTATCAATTTGCAAGCTTTTTCTCCCGTCTCTCTAGAAGGAAGGGGTGGCCCCTTTGGTATATAATAGTTTTTAGGTATTGTGTGCTCTTTTGTAAGCATCTTTTTTCTGAATCGCTCGGGTTGGTTTTTAGTCACTGTCTGCCTTTTTTTCTTTTCTTTTTTTTAACTGTCGTTTTACGGATTGTTTTGCTGTTATAATGATTGCAATGATTTTAATTAGTTATGCAGTAAAATGTATTCATTCATTCATACTGCACTACCACTCCCAAGGGAATGCTTTGTGTACAAACTGGTCACTCATATTTGTTTATGCTTTTCTGCTCCTAGCACTCATCCTGTCAGTAGTATAAAAAAAATACAAGAAGTGTGCATGACTATGATTTAAGACACACAAACAAACGTGGGCCAGACAGGTAAGGAATTTGCAATTTCAGGTGGTGTCCATACAAACTCATCACTCTTATTGAGGTATAAACTCATAGGCTATACCTCACTGAGAAATATATTGATAAATTGTAGGAAGATTCAAAACAGAGTTTTAAAAAAACAGTAGTAATGTCCACCTTGCAAGGGGCAAGCCATTTGCAAGCACTTCTACTAATTAAACAAAGTTTAGACATGGGTGGCACACTCTCAAACGTACACACGTTTGCTCTTTGAAATAATTAGTGGGAGCTTGGGAGTGTGCCTTGGCTGGGTTGGTTAGTGTGGAGTTTCAGGCTTTACAATGTGTACTTGAATAGATATCGATCTATAAATGATACCTCTTCTTCGATTCCACATTTTCAGCATCTCAGCACATATCAGTCTTTATTATATTGCTGTATGTGTAGTCATTCGATCTCCAAGTCCCCAGTATGTAGGACATAGCTTTTATATAGTAATAGTACTCAAGAACAATAGTCCTCATTGAACCACCTTACATTGATGTAGGGAACTGAGTTCTTTGTTGCAGTACCTCCCCCTCCCCCACACACATGTTTTGTCTGGTATCTGATGCTACTTTGACTGAAGTGCATTAGGTCCCTGCCAACCAGGACCCAATGCCAGTGTTCTTTCCCCCAAAACTGTACAATTGTTTCCACAATTGGCAAATCCTTTAACACCCTTTGTAAGTCCCTGGTAAAGTGGTGCCCATCGTACCTAGTGCCTGGGGTGTTAGAGGGTCCCTAAGGGCTGCAGCACAAATTGTGCCAAACTAAGGGACCCTTCACCAAGGACATGACAGGCTGCCATTGTATGGTGCATGTCTTGGTGCAGACCAAAATGAAAGCACATGTCACACATCCCTGTGTGCCATGTCCCCTATCACTGCATGCAGTATATGTAAGTCACCACTACAGTAGGCCTGCCTGCCCTAAAAGGGTGCATCATATTACGTGAGGGCATATCTGCAAGTGCAGATATGCCCCTGTTATGTCTTTGCCTATACTCAGACATAGTAAGGGGCCAGGGAAGCCATTTTAAATGCATGTGCAGGACGTCAGTGAGTTCCGCAGCAACATGATGTCTTCACTAAAGATAGGGATATTTGGTATCAAACATCTGGTATTGGTGAACCCACACTGATGCCAGTGTTGGATTTACCAATACATCCCCCAAGAGGGCACCTTAGAGGTGCCCCCTGAAACCCTGCCAGCCTCTAGAGTGCTTGATGACTGGTTTCTGCCACCCGAGACATGGTTCTGGTCCCCTGTGGTGAGAGCCTTCTGCTCTCAGGTGGCCCAGAACAAAAGCCTGTCTGGGAAGAAGGTGTAACACCCCCTCCCACGGGATGACCTGCTGATTAGTCAGCCTCATAGGGCTGCCGCCTTTGAAATGCAAATCTGCCTTTCTTCACAGGAGGGGAAGCCCCCTGCCCATCCAGAGCCCACTTGGCACCTGGAATGGCAGGAAAATTATCTATTCAGGTAGACATGCCACCTCCAGACTAATACAACCCCTAAGGTGGGCTACTGTGAGGTGGACACAATTTTTTCAGCGGTAGCCATCTTTGAGATGGCATACCTAGGAATTCTGGGACAGGGATATACCCACAGGAAATGGTAATGTGGGGGGGGGGTATAGTGACCCCAAGGGTCAGTAGTCCATTGACTACAACCCTAGACACCCCTGACACCCCTAAATTCATTATTAAGGAAAGCCCCTGGCACCAGAGAAGCATATGACGCCCTCGAAGACCAAGGACAATGAAGAGGCGTAAAAGCAGAATAGGAGAAAAGAAGCAGCTGACCTGGTATGTCTGCATCCCTTGTTGAAATCTGTACCAAAGTCGACTCATCATGCAGCAATGACTCCAGAAAACGGTGAGGACTGCCTGCCTTCAATAAAGACTCAATACCTTCCGTAAACAATTGACCTGATCTCCAGCAAACTCCACAAGAAGCGACGCTGAAGCCTCTGGAACCTCCAAAACCTGACACCTGAAGTCACTACTGCACCTGCTGTCTCCGACCTGAGTTGAAATGGACCACCTATGCCAACAAGGTTCCCCAGCCCTGTAGAGACTGAGTCCATCATGGTTTCACCCTTCCTGGTCTCCCCGACAACGTCTGCAGTTTCTGCATGCAGCTCTTTTCTACCGTGAATGCTCCAGTTAGGAAAAGTGGACCGAAGGACACCTTTGCACCCATCACCCCTGAGCCATGGAGAAGAGGACCAAACCTTTGCCCGAGCATTGTGAGTCCTGAGCCTCGCTGTTGGTTCAGCCCAACTGGCCTCCTGGCCAGAGCCTAGATCCTCTTTCTGCAGTGACCGATCTCCGTTGAAAAGCATTGGGCACCTGATGCTGTTTTGCACCTTGCATCTGTCTGCCCCTGTGCTGCTGGTGGTGTACTGTTGGTGCTGCCTTGGATCGTGCCCGCTACTCACCTTTATTCCTGGAGATTGTCTTTGTAAGACACTGTACGCTACCTGTTTGCAGAACTTGTTTTTCCACATATTCTCTTTGCAGCAGTAACAGACCTTTGTGGTGAGTTGGACATTCCAGATGTGCAAACTTTCACATCTAAGTAGTTAACAGGAGCTTATACATTCATTTTTGGTTATGCCCACCTTCAGATATGCATATCCTTGCAGTTGTTAGTGGGAGGTTATGCTGGCATATTATGCTTTGTAATACTTGAAGATCTTGCATTTTCTCTGAGGTTCAAGGGAGCATGTGAGGGTGGTAATGACTTTCCATAAATGCTTATGTTCGATGGCATCTGTCGCTGTAGATACACATGGTATGCATGAGCTCGCCATCTGGTGTTGGGTCGGAGTGTTACAAGTTGTTTTTCTTCGAAGAAGTGTTTTCGAGTCACGGGACCGAGTGACTCCTCCTTCTGTGCTCATTGCGCATGGGCGTCGACTCCATCTTCGATTGTTTTCTTTCCGCCATCGGGTTCGGACGTGTTCCTGTCGCTCTGGGTTTCGGAACGGAAAGATAGCTGAAAACGGAAGATTTTCGACGGTATCGTTGCGATCCGGTTCGAGATAGACACATACGACGACGCGTTGAACATCGAAGCGCTTCGGTGCCCTTCGGGGTAGATTTCGGCACCCCGTCGGGGCCTAGTCGGCCCAACCGCGTGGAGAACAACGCCGATGGAACGGACCCCGTTTCGATTCTGCCCCGAATGCCACAACAAATATCCTTATACAGACCTACACTCGGTCTGTAACCTGTGCCTGTCACCCGAGCACAGCGAAGAATCCTGTGTGGCCTGTCGGGCGTTCCGGTCCCGAAAAACTCTGCGCGACCGTCGAGCGAGAAGACTGCAGATGGCGTCCACGCCAAAGGAGCGTCGACAGTTCGAGACAGAAGAGGAACAGGAGGAATCCTTTTCCATCCAGGATTCAGACTCCGACGAGCTAGGCTCTACAAAAACTGTGAGTAAGACGTCGAGATCAGAACTTAAAAAAGGAAAGAAGGCCCAGGGGACGCCACTGCCAACCGGCCATGGCTCCACCCAAATTCTCGGTGACCAACAATCGGCACCGAAAAAGGCCCATTCAGTGTCGACATCGTCCGACTTCGGTCGAGACACCGGCACGCAGCCTCCTCGGGACCGAGAGAGTGCTAAACAGAAGCATCGACACCGAGAGTTCGGTGTCGACACGGATCGACGCCGAGACAGTGGCGCCGAAGACCATAGAGGCCAAGAATTTTCGGCACAGAAAAAGAGGAAGGTTACCTCGGAGCCGAAAAAACAAACAACAGGGTTTTCGGAGCCGAAAAAAGCGACATCAGACCCTGTTTCAGGCTCCTATACTGAAGAGCATTCTATGTCTTCACAAATGAAGAAACATAGATTTGAACAAGAACTGCAATCCACTGACGTGGATCACACGCAAAAGCGTATCTTTATTCAGCAGGGGACTGGGAAGATCAGTACCCTTCCACCTGTCAAACGAAAGAGAACGCTTCAGTTTACTCCTCAGCAACAAACAGCACAAAAGGTAACACCTCCTCCCTCGCCTCCACCTGTAACTCCGGCTTCACCAACTTACACCCCGTCACATTCGCCAGCTCACACCGCCATGAGCCACGATGACCAAGATCAGGATGCGTGGGACTTGTATGACGCACCAGTGTCTGATAACAGCCCAGACACATACCCAACTAGGCCATCACCACCGGAAGACAGCACAGCCTACTCACAAGTGGTGGCTAGAGCAGCACTATTCCATAATGTGGAACTACACTCTGAACAAGTAGAGGATGATTTTTTATTTAACACCCTCTCTTCAACCCACAGCTCCTACCAAAGCCTGCCGATGCTCCCAGGCATGCTACGCCATGCAAAGGACATTTTCAAGGAGCCAGTTAAAAGTAGGGCAGTGACGCCTAGGGTGGACAAAAAGTATAAGGCGCCTCCTACGGACCCTGTATTCATCACCTCTCAGCTGCCACCAGATTCTGTGGTGGTAGGGGCTGCCAGAAAACGGGCAAATTCACACACTTCTGGGGATGCACCTCCCCCAGATAAAGAAAGCAGGAAGTTCGATGCAGCCGTGAAGAGGGTTGCGGTCCAAGCAGCAAACCAGTGGCGCATCGCAAATTCACAAGCGCTGCTAGCGCGATACGACAGAGCCCACTGGGATGAGATGCAGCATCTCATTGAACATCTCCCAAAAGATCTGCAAAAAAGAGCAAAGCAGGTTGTTGAGGAGGGTCAAAACATTTCCAACAATCAAATACGCTCCTCCATGGATGCAGCAGACACGGCCGCAAGGACCATTAATACGTCGGTTACCATCCGTAGGCACGCATGGCTCAGAACGTCTGGATTCAAGCCAGGAATTCAGCAGGCAGTGCTTAACATGCCAGTAAACGAAAAACTTCTGTTCGGTCCGGAGGTCGACACAGCCATAGAAAAGCTCAAGAAGGACACTGACACTGCCAAGGCCATGGGCGCACTCTACTCCCCGCAGAGCAGAGGATCTTATAACACCTTCCGCAAAACACCTTTTAGAGGAGGGTTTCGGGGTCAGGCCACACAAGCTAGCACCTCACAGTCCGCACCGCCCACCTACCAGGGACAGTACAGGGGAGGTTTTCGGGGCCAGTATAGAGGGGGGCAATTCCCTAGGAATAGGGGAAGATTTCAAAGCCCCAAAACCACTACCAACAAGCAGTGACTCACACGTCACTCACCCCCCCCACACAACACCAGTGGGAGGGAGGATACGTCAATATTACGAAGCATGGGACAAAATAACTACAGACACATGGGTCCTAGCAATTATCCAACATGGTTATTGCATAGAATTCCTGAAATTCCCTCCAAACATACCACCAAAATCACAAAATTTATCAAAATACCATTCACAGCTTCTAGAGATAGAAGTTCAAGCACTACTGCAAAAAAATGCAATAGAATTAGTACCAAGCACACAAATAAACACAGGAGTTTATTCACTGTACTTCTTGATACCAAAAAAGGACGAAACACTGAGACCAATTCTAGACCTCAGAGTAGTAAACACATTCATCAAATCAGACCACTTTCACATGGTCACACTACAAGAAGTGTTACCATTGCTCAAAAAACACAACTACATGACAACCCTAGACCTCAAGGACGCATATTTCCCTATACCAATACATCAATCACACAGGAAATATCTAAGGTTTGTATTCAAAGGAATACATTACCAATTCAAAGTATTGCCTTTTGGTTTAACAACCGCTCCAAGAGTATTCACAAAATGCCTAGCAGTAGTCGCTGCACACATCAGAAGGCAGCAAATACATGTGTTCCCGTATCTAGACGACTGGCTAATCAAAACCAGTTCGCTCACGCAATGCTCAAACCACACAAATCAAGTCATACAAACCCTCTACAAACTAGGGTTCACCGTCAACTTTGCAAAATCAAACATTCTGCCAAGCAAAGTACAGCAATATCTAGGAGCCATAATAGACACGACAAAAGGAGTAGCAACGCCAACTCCACAAAGGATCCACAATTTCAACAGGGTCATTCAACACATGTCTCCAAACCAAACAATACAAGCAAGAACAATACTACAGCTCCTAGGCATGATGTCCTCATGCATAGCCATTGTCCCAAACGCAAGACTGCACATGAGGCCCTTACAACAGTGCCTAGCCTCACAGTGGTCTCAAGCACAGGGTCACCTTCTAGATCTGGTGTTGCTAGACCGCCAAACTTACCTCTCGCTTCTATGGTGGAACAGTATAAATTTAAACATAGGGCGGCCTTTCCAAGACCCAGTGCCACAGTACGTAATAACAACAGATGCTTCCATGACAGGGTGGGGAGCACATCTCAATCAACACAACATAAGAGGACAATGGAACATACATCAAACAAAACTGCATATAAATCATCTAGAATTATTAGCAGTTTTTCAAGCACTAAAAGCTTTCCAACCAATCATAACCCACAAATACATCCTTGTCAAAACAGACAACATGACAACGATGTATTATCTAAACAAACAAGGAGGAACACATTCAACGCAGTTAAGCTTGTTAGCTCAAAAAATATGGAAGTGGGCAATCCACCATCAAATTGGTCTAATAGCACAGTTTATTCCGGGGATCCAGAATCAGCTG